>NW_027397078.1:18278116-18364437 GCF_003265705.2 Callorhinus ursinus | reverse complement strand
AAAAAAAAAAAAAAAAAAAGAAAGAAGGGCGTCTGAAAGGAAGGTATGTTTGGGGGCCTTGAAATATGTTTTAGGAGCTTTGTGTTGATCCACCTAAGGAAGTCCACCTTATGCTGACATTGGATGACATACTTGAATGGGGAAATAATTACTTAGTGTTTCTTGCTAAGCACCATTTTGTCTGATAGAGTTTTCTTTGTTCTAGAGCACTGCATAGTTCCTGACATCCCCTGGATTAAAAATTAAATCTCATTGCAGTGAGTTGAAACTCCAGGGGACAAATTGATCATAATAAGAACTGGCACCTTTAAAGCTCAGTACAGGCTGGGCAATGTGCCATGCACATCTACGTGCATTATGAACGTGCTACCAGTCCCCAAGACAGAGCCATCAAACCCATTTCACAGATGAAAAGACAGCCTCAAAGAGTTCAGTGTTGTGCCCAATTTCACATGGCTGCTAAGTGACAGGTTTGGAACCAGACTCCTGGCCTGAATTAGTCTGAAGCCCACACTTTTCTGCTCCTCCCAGCCTTAGGCTAACTTTATGTTCCTTATTTCCCCCTTCTCACTACTACAAAAATTGTCTCAGGTACTAAAAAGGACTTTGTGCCCAAGATACTGGATTAGAATACATAACCAGAGCAATTACCATATCAAAATAATTGAGAAGTGTGAATAAAGGAGAAAAAGAGATAATATTCAGTGACAATAGGATCATCTATATATCCAAAGTCAGGTAACCTCAAAAGATCAGGGGCTCACAAAATCATTTCGGATAGTCCCTTCCATAAAGAAAGTTACATCTGTTCAAACAGAACTTATATAAAAAGCTAAGTCTGGTTGCTAAAAAGAAGAAATGAAGTGTTTTTTTTTCCTTTGACAGCACATGTGTTCGGGGGTCTCTGCCTTGTGTTACAGCTCCCCTGTCTCACATCACTCCTGGGACAGGGACCCAGTCTCTGAAGGGTTTGCAGTAAGGAAAATGGTCAAGAGTTTGCAGGGACATGGCCTTTCCCAGGAAGCCTTCAATCAAGAAAGAGGAACCATAATGAAGATCCCTTTATAGTAGGACAGGGGAGAGCAACATGCCAGGCAAAGTTGTCAGTCTGAGCATCCCCTCACTTATTCCTCAGGGTTCTCTGGGACAGGTGAGTCCTGCCTTAAGAGGCAGCCTCAGGTCACTAGGGGGAGGACTCGAAGTCTCTGACACATATGAAGGTGAGGACTCTGAATGAAGCATGAAGAGAGCAGCCACCCAGGGCAGTGTGGCCCATAGACTCCTGACCCTGCTGTCAGCCCTCAGAGTCCCCAAACAGCCTTGGAATGATGTGGCTGAAACTGACTTCCACTTAACAGGTCAAAAATGTGAAGATCTTGGTCTGAGGTTGATTGACTCAGGTCAGTAGAGGTAGGATTTTCCAAGGGGTGCTGGGAGGAAGGTGAGTACTCTGAAGCATTCAAGGGCCACCAAATCCACATCAGTGGAGACTCACAGAATCCTTCAAACTGTCATCAGAGCTCCGGGCATAAATGGCAGGCAGAGCTGGCCTCATATCCTCAGGGGTAACAGAAAAGTGGGGGAGGTCCCAGGTCAGCAGGGAGAGGAGTCTTGGGCCTTCACATAAGTCAGATTTAGGGTACTGAGTTAGAACCCTGAGTGGGATCACCATCATAGGGCCTCATGCTGCCTGCCACGGCTGTCACTTGTGGAAGACCTTGGCAAGTGTGGCCAAATAAGGCCACCCTTGCCTCTTCCTTATTAGATCTCGGGGACCTATAAGCCTTTCTCTGGGGAAATGTCCTCAGACCAAGAAAGAGAGGAACCTCGGGCCCTGCCAGGAGTCAAACCAAGTAAACTGAGTGAGGACCAAGGGGACAGCCTGTCCCTGAATAGATGGGAAAACAAACAGTCTGGCCCTGCCCTTGCACTCATGACTGAAAGCCCCAGGGGCAGGGTATGAGGCTGAGTGCCCCCAGCATCACTTGTTTGAAAAAACTGACTTCATTCTTTAAATACTTTTTTTTTAAAGATTTTATTTATTTATTTATGAGAGAGAGAGAGAGAGAGAGAGAGAGGCAGAGGGAGAAGCAGGCTTCCCGAGGAGCAGGGAGCCCAATGCAGGACTCGATCCCAGGACCCCGGGATCATGACCTGAGCCGAAGGCAGACGCTTAACCATCTGAGCCACCCAGGCACCCTGACTTCATTCTTTAGAGCAATTTTAGGTTCACAGCAAAAGTGACCAAAAAGTACAGAGTTTCCATCTACCCTCTTCCCTGACACACACACAGCCTCCCCTACTTTCAGCATCCTGCAGAGAGTGGTCTATGTGCTACAGTCTCTCAACTTACAGCCACATGTCATAAAGCTCATAGTTACATTAGGTTGATTCTTGGTGTTGTTAACATTCTGTCCGGTTTGTTTGGCAAATCTTTGATGACTTGTATTCAGTTACAGTATACACAGTATACAGTATACATAGTAATTTCACTGCCCTAGAATCCTCTATGTTCTGTCTGTTCATCCCTCCCTTCCTGCCCCCCCCCCCAGAAACCACTGATCTTTTTACTTTTTCTGTAGTTTTGCCTTTTCCAGAATGTTGGAGAGTTGGGATCATGCAGTATGTAGCCTTTTCAGATTGGCTTATTTCACTTAGTAATACACATCTAAGGTTCCTCCATGCCTTTCCATGGCTTGATTAGCTCATTTCTTTTTAGCACTGAACAATACAGGCATACCTCAGACATACTGGGGGTCTGGTTCCAGACCAGGGCAATAAAGTGAGTATCACAATAAAGTGAGTTAGAAGAATTAGAAGCAACCCCTGATCCATTAAAGTTTGATCATGAGATTGCAACGATGCAGTCCCATCTTCAGGCTCCACATAATTCTAGTTCTCTTGCTCTCTCCACCACATCTGCCATTACTTCCTCCACTGAAGGCTTGAATCCTTCAAAGTCACCAAGGAGGGTTGGCATCAACTTTTTTCAAGCTCATATCCATACTGATATTTTGATCTCTTCCCATGAATCATGAATGTTCTTCATGGTATGTAGAATGGTGAATCCTTTGAGAAAGTTTTCAATCAACTTTGCCCAGATCCATCCAAGAAATCACTATTTATAGCAGCTATAGCCTTACAAAATACATTTCTTAAGCAATAAGAATTGAAAGTTGAAATAACTCCTTGATTTATGGGCTGCCGAGTGGATGTTGTGTCAGCAGGCATGAAAAGAACACTCATTGTCCATCTCCATCAGAGCTCTTGGGTGACCAGGCACATTGTCAATGAGCAGTCATATTTTGAGAGGAATCTTTTCTTCTGAGCAGGTCTCAAGAGTGGTCTTAAAATATTCAGAAACCCATGTTGTAAACAAATGTCCTGTCATACAAGCTTCATTGTCCCTTCTATAGAGCACAAGCAGAGTAGATTTAGCATCATTCTTAAGGGCCCTAGGATTTGGGGGATGGGAAATGAGCACTGGCTTCAACTTCCAGCCACCAGCTGCATTAGCCCCTCACAAGAGTCTCGGCCTGTCCTTTGAAGTTTGAAGCCAGGCATTGACTTCTCTTATCTAGGTATGAAAGCCCTAGATAGTGTCTTCTTCCAGTATAAAGCTGTTTTATTTACACTGAAAATCTGCTGTTTAGTGCAGCCCTCTTCCTCAATGATCCTGGCTGGATCTTCCAGATACCTTGCTGCAGCTTCTCCATCAGCACTTGCTGCTTCACTGTGCACGATGATGTTATGGAAACTTTTTCCTTAAACCTCGTGAACCAACCTCTGCTGGCTTCAAGCTTTCCTTAGGTGGCTTCCTCGCCTCTCTCAGCCTTCATAAAATTGAGAGTCAGGGCCTTGCTCTGGATTAGGCTTTGGCTTAAGGGAATGTTGTAGCTGGTTTCCTCTTCCAGAGAGTCCAGACCACTCATACTTTCTCCCTATCAGCAAGAAGGCTGTTTCGCTTTCTTATCATTAGTATGTTCACTGGGGGAGCACTTTCAATTTTCTTCAAGAACTCTTCCTTTGCATTCATAGCCTGGATAACTGTTTGGTGCAAGAGGCTGAGCTTTTGTCCTTCTCGGCTTTGGACATGCCTTTCTCACTAAGCTTAATCATTTCTAGCTTTTGTTTTTGTTTTTGTTTTGTTTTGTTTTTTATTATGCTCAGTTAGCCAGGATATAGTACATCACTAGTTTTTGATATAATGTTCAATGATTCCTTAGTTGCATATAACACCCAGTGCTCGTCACGATACCTGCCCTCCTCAATACCCATCACCGTGTTACTCCCTCCCCCTACCCCCTTTCCCTTCTGAAACCCTCAGTTTGTTTCCCAGGGTCCATAGTCTCTCATGGTTCATCTTCCTCTCTGATTTCTCCCCCTTCAGATTTCCCTCCCTTCCCTTGTGGTCCTCTGTACTATTGCTTATGTTCCACGTATGACTGAAACCATATGATAATTGTCTTTCTCTGCTTGACTTACTTCACTTAGCATAATCCCCTCCAGTTCCATCCATGTCGATGCAAATGGTGGGTATTCATCCTTTCTGATGGCTGAATAATATTCCGTTGTATATATGAACCACATCTTCCTTATCCATTCATCTGTTGAAGGACATCTTGGCTCTTTCCACAGTTTGGCTATTGTGGACATTGCTGCTATGAACATTGGGGTGCATGTGCCCCTTCTTTTCACTACGTCTGTATCTTTGGGGTAAATACCTAGTAGTGCATTTGCTGGGTTGTACGGTAGCTCTATTTTTAACATCTTGAGGAAACTCCATACCGTTTTCCAGCGTGGCTGTACCAGTTTGATTTCCCACCAACAATGTAAGAGGGTTCCCCTTTCTCCACATCCTTGCCAACATTTGTTGTTTCCTGTTTTGTTAATTTTTGCCATTCTAATTGGTGTAAGGTGGTATTTCATTATGGTTTTGATTTGTATTTCCCTGATGGCTAGTGATATTGAGCTTTTGAATTAAAGTGAGAGATGTAGGACTCTTCCTATTGCTTGAACATTTAGAGGCCACTACAGGGTTATTAGTTGGCCTCATTTCAACATTTTTGTGCCTCAGGGAACAGGGAGGCCTAAGGAGAGGGAAAGAGATGGGGAACAGCCGGTCAGTGGAGCAGTCAGACGCACACAGCATTTGTCACCTAAGTTCACCATCTTATATGGGTGCAATTTGTGGTGCCCCAGAAACAATTACAATAGTAACATCACAGATCATTGGTTACAGATGACCATAACAAATATAATAATAATGACAAAGTTTGAAATATTGCAAGAATTACCAAAATGTGACACAGAGACACAAAGTGGGCACATGCTTTTGGAAAAATGGCACCAAGAGACTTTCTTGGGGCAGGGCTGCCACAAAACTTCAATTTGTAATAAATGCAATATGTGGGAAGTGCAGTTAAAGTGAATCAATAAAACAAGGTAAGCCTGTATTCCATTGTTGGGATGTCATGGTTTATTTATCCATGTACCTGCCGAAGGACATCTTGGTTGCTTTCAAGTTTTGGCAACTATGAATAAAGCTGCTGTAAACATCCGTGTGAAGGTTTTTTTTGAGGATATAAGTTTTCAACTCATTTGGGTAAATACCAAGAAGCATGATTGCTAGATAGTATAGTATGTTTAGTTGGGGTGTTTTTTTAAACACTTTATTGAGGTATGATTGACAGACCAAAAAGCTGTACGTAGTTGATGTGTACAAATTGATGAGTTTGTAGATAAGTATGCACCCATGAAATTGTCACCACAATTTATGTTATGAAAATATCCATCACTTCCAAAAGTTTCCTCCTGCCTTATTTATTTATGTGTTATAAGAACACTCCCTATAAGATCTATCCTCTTAACAAAATTTTAAGTATACAAGACAGTATTGTTAACTCTAGGCTCTATGCTGTCCAGTAGACTTCTAGGATTTATTTATCTTGTATAACTGAAATTTTGTAAGATTTAATTAATACCCCTCCATTTCCTCCTCCTCCTAGCCCCTGGCAACCACCATTCCACTCTCTGCTGCTGTGAGTCTGTTTTAGATTCCTCATATAAGTGGTATCATGTAGTATTTGTCCTTCTCTGTCAGCTTCATTTCACTTAGCATAATGTCCTCTGTACTGTTGCAAATGGCAAGGTTTCCTCCATTTTAAGGGTGAATGATATTCCATTGTATGTATGTTTCACCCTTTCCTTATCCATCTGTCCTTCAATAGACATTTAGGCTGCTTAGCTATATGTCTTAGCTATTGTGAATAACACTGCAATGAACACGGGAGTGCAGATATATCTTCAAAATCCTGATTTCAATTCCTTTGGATATATACCCAAAAGTAGGATTGCTGAATCATATGGTAGTTCTATTTTTAATTTTTTGAGGAACCTCCATACTGTTTTCCAAGTGGCTGTACCAATTTGCATTCCCACCAACCATGTAAAATATGTTTAGTGTAATAAAAAATTTCCAAACTGTTTTTGCAAAGTGACTGTACCATTTTGCATCCCCACCAGCAATGAATGAGAGTTCCTATTGCTCCATATCCTCACCAGTATTTGTTGTTGTCAGTACTTTGAATTTTGGCCGTTCTAAAAACCATGCAGTGGCATTTCATTTTTATTTTAATTTGCAAATTTCTAGTGATGTATTATGCTTAGTATCTTTTCATATGCTAATTTGCCATTTTATATCTCCTCCTTGATGGGGTATCTGTTCATATATTTTGCCCATTTTTTAACATTTATTCATGACCTGTTTTTTTTATTTTTTATTATTATGTTCACTTAGCCAACATATAGTACATCATTAGTTTTTGATGTAGTGTTCAACGATTCATTAGTTGCATATAACACCCAGTGTTCATCACAACACATGCCCTTCTTAATACCCATCCCCTGCTTACCCCATCCCCCCACCCCCTCCCTTCTGTAACCCTCAGTTTGTTTCCTGGAGTCCAGGGTCTCTCATGGTTTGGCTCCCTCTCTGATTTCCTCCCATTCAGTTTTCCCTCCCTTCCGCTGTGGTCTTCCACACTATTCCTTATGTTCCACACATGAGTGAAACCATATGATAATTGTCTTTCTCTGCTTGACTTATTTCACTTAGCATAATTCCCTCAAGTTCCATCCATGTCGATGCAAATGGTGGGTATTCATCCTTTCCGATGTATTTTGCCCATTTTTTGGTTGGGTTGTTTGCTTTCTTCTTGTTGACTTTTAAGTGTTCTTTGTTTATTTTGGCTAACAGCCTTCATCAGATATGTCCTTTGCAAACATTTTCTCCCAGTCTGTGGCTCGTCTTCTTATTCTCTTGATGACTTTTTTGTAGAGCAGAAGCTTTAGTTTTAATGAAGTCTAGTTTATCAAGTATTTCTTTCATGGATCCCCATCACTTTTTATATCATGTCTAGAGGAGGTGAGATCCTTGGTCTGAGGGTCCAGTCACCAGTAAGCAGAAGGCATGTGTGAGGGTTGGGGCAGTCCACAACCCTGTGTGGTATCCAAATGAGGACCCTGAATGAGGACCCTGAATGGATACTTAGGACCTAGCAAGGCCAATACAGAGAGGTCCCCACAGAGCTATAAGCACTGAGTGCCTCCTGGTAAGGGTGGTGGCCTAAGGTGTCTTAGTCACTTCTTTCTCATGGGTCCCAGGGAGGTTTAAGGAATCAATCTCAGTGTAGCAGAGAGAAACGGTTCGAAGTCTTGCCAAAAGTTATTATAATAATTTGGAAGGTAAACATAGAGGACCCCTTGCCACGTTAGACCACATGTGGCCCCACTACCAGCCATGCTGTCACACTAGTCAGTAAAGGACAGGGCTGGCAGGCTGTAGCCTAAGGCTCACTCTGTGTCCAGTAGCTTCTCAGGGCAGGCTGAAGGAGAACAGGAGCCTGTAGGTTCCTAGAGAGTGTCCTCAAGAAAACCTGCAGAGGTTAAAGCCAAGGGGAAATGTCCCTGCTGTAGGTTCACACACCATCCCATTGTCCCTCCTCCAGGCGCCCTCATTGCCCACTGTCCGGCCTGCTGTTCATGAGCATGGAGTCATCATTCCTCAGTATCAGAAGAATAAGTTCAACAACACGAGAAATGCCACTAGGCCTGAGGTAAGAACCAGGATCTCGAGGGGGCTTAGGCCACTGCAGCAAAGAGTCCCCCCTCTCCTCCTCTGTTTTGGGGATGCTCCCTCAGATTGCCATATTGCTGGCATTGCTGGGAGCCTCAGAGATCCCTATCCACCATCATTACTTCTGCAGCTATTTCATGCATGAGGTCTGAATGAGGCGTCAAGAGCCACGATGAGAAAGTGCAAATTGCTCTGAAGCCCCAACCTCTGCTGAGAGCTCACTGGAACATTCCCTAACCAGGACGTGAGCATCTGGGCACACTTCCTGCTGGAGAAGCATGCAGTGAGGGCATCCATTATGCAGGCCGCACTGCTGATGGTTGTCAACAAAAGGTACAGGGAGCACTTCCCCGAGATCCTCAGGAGAACCTCTGAGCGCATGGAGCTGGTCTTTGGCCTAGAATTAAAGGAAGTCAAGCCAGGCGGTCACTCCTATACCCTCATCAGCAGCCTAGACCTCACCAGTGATGGCAGTGTGAGCAGCACCTGGGACTTTCCTAAGAATGGGCTTCTCATGCCTCTCCTCAGTGTGATCTTCTTGAGTAGCAACTGCGCCTCTGAGGAGGACATCTGAGAATTCCTAAATGCGTTTGGCAATCTGTGTCGAGATGAGGCATTTAATCTTTGGGGAGCTCAGGAAGCTCATCACAGAAAATTTGGTGCAGGAAATGTACCTGGAGTACTGCCACCTGGCCAACAGTGATCCTTCACGCTACGAGTTCCTGTGGGGCCCGAGAGCCCACGCTGAGACCAGCAAGATGAGAGTCCTGGAGTTTTTGCTAAGGTCATGGCCTTCCCATTCCATTATGAAGAGGCTCTACGAGATGAGGAAGAGCTAGCCCAAGCCCAAGCCACAGCTGGGGCTGCCTCTACTACCAAGGCCGGTGCACCTACCCAGGCCGCCCACCCCACCCAGCTGCTCCTCTCGTCCCTAGACCAGGCTAAGGCAGATTCTTCGCTTTGTGGTTAACAAAGGCAGTCAGTTGGCTAACTAGTGGAGGGCCCAGGTGGGGTGCATGGGAACACAAAGTGTAACATACTTGTGTTCCTGTACAACACATAAATTGGAGATGTATCTTTTTCTTCCTATTTTAAATGGCTTTCCTTTCAGTTACAGGTTTATTTAGCTTCAGAATCCAAGTTGATGAATGACATGGGTCATACATTTCTTGGAGTTTATCAAGTTGAAAAATAAGAATTTTAGTATTTTGTAAAACAAATTGAAACCCTTGAATCGTTTCTTGTCATTCAGAACTAGGTAACATTTAATTTAATATTCTTTAATTGCCCAAATATTAATTTAGCCCTTGCTCTTTGGAAGGCTCCTGGCTAGTACTGGGGATAATAAGAAAAATAGGCCCAACCCCTGCCTACGAAACTGTGGAGTCTAAGAGCAGCCCTCATATAAAAAATAGGTGGTGAGATACTCCCTAAGATAAGATGGAAAGGATTAGTAAAAACAAGGGGTAAAAAGGAGGGAGGGGACCTCCAGATGAGGAGTTCTAGTGTAAAATGCCCCAAGGCAAGGCAGATTGAGCCTTTGGCCAGCTGAAAGCCCTGTGATGGGGAGTAATTTTTTTTTTAAATTTATTTGTTGTAGAGAAAGAGAAAGCACAAGCAGGGGGAGTGGCAGGCAGAGGCAGAGGGAGAAGCAGCTTCTCCGCTGAGCAGGGAGCCCGATGCAGGGCTCAATCCCAGGACCCTGGGATCATGACCCGAGCCGAAGGCAGACGCTTAACGACTGAGCCATGCAGGCACCCATGATGGGAAGTAATTTTAAGTTAGCCGTATGGTGGGCTAAAGGTGGCTGTGGAACTGGTGAGCCAGGTGGTAGGTCTCTGAGTTGAGAGATTTAAGTCTGGAATGGAAAACTACCTTTAACAGTTTGGGATTATGAATAAATCAGGATCTCCACCCAGGGCACGGATGGAATATGTCCTATGCTTCCCAACACAGGTGAACACAGAGCACAAACTAGGTGTTTTACACAAACCATCTCCAGGGAGTTTCTGAGACATAAGGGCGGTACTCTTTTGAGGTTGGAAACTCAGAAGCCACTGTGCAGGTACTCTTTCCTGTAAACTGGGGAGTCAGAACCCATTTTATCAAAAGAGCATTCAAATTCTGTGTTACTGTTTTTGTTTTGTTCTGTTTTTTTTACTTGGCTTCTAATTCTGCAAAGTCTAAAAGAGGTATAGATTTTAGGTGATGGTGAAATTAGTGAAGATAGGGGTGCTTTGGGTAAAAGGGCAGAGGAGAGGAAATAATTAATCTTTGAATCCAATTCTAGAGGATCTGAGTTGCATTCAGCTGGAAAAAACTCCCCCATGCTCGAAATATTACTTATTGGGGAGGGATTTACTTTAGTGTCTCTGTAAGCAGCACTTTGGACTGATTTGGTGTTCCATGTCCTAGAGTGGCATATATTCTCTGATATCTACTAGATTAAAACAAATATTCTATCAGGGTGGGTGGTATCCTCTGGGGTCAAAATAATCATAGCCATAATAATAACAGGCATTGTGTAAAGTCTCAGTGCATTCCAGGCATCTTTCCAGGTGCTCTATGTACATTAACCATGGTCCACCAGGCCCTGTGAGACAGGATCTAACAAACCTTCTTCACAGATGCAGAGCCTGAGGCCCACAGAACTTGCTAATGCACCCAGTTCAAAGAGCTAATAAGTGATAGGGCTAGGCCTAGACCCTTGGTCTGAATCTGTCCAGAGCTCATACTTTTCCACTCCTCCCAGCCTGAGGCTGACCATCAATCACTTAATTCACTTTCTTCTACCACTCCAAAATGTATCTCAAGCCGATAAAAAGGACTCTGTGACCAAAACATTGGATTGGAATACATAACCAGTGTGATAAGAATACCAAAATAAATCAGAGATGTGAATAAAGGAGAGAACGAGACAGTGACAGTATGATCATCTACATGTGTAAAGTCAGATATCCTCCAAAGATCAGGGGTTCACAAAATCATCTGGCTCCATCCTTCTCTGTAAAAAGTGAATCTTTTATGTCGATGCTAATGGTGGGTATTCATCCTTTCTGATGGCTGAGTAATATTCCATTGTATATATGGACCACATCTTTATCCATTCCTCTGTTGAAGGACATCTCGGCTCCTTCCACAGTTTGGCTATTGCGGACATTGCTGCTATGAACATTGGGGGGCAGGTGCCTCTTCTTTTCACTGCATCTGTATCTTTGGGGTAAATACCCAGTAGTGCAATTCCTGGGTCGTAGGTGAAATAAGTCAAGGAGAGAAAGACAGTTATCATATGGTTACGCTTATATGTGGAACATAAGGAACAGCGTGGAGGACATTAGGAGAAGGAAGGGAAAAATGAAGGGGGGAATCAGAGGGGGAGACGAACCCTGAGAGACTATGGACTCCAGGAAACAAACTAAGGGTTTCGAAGGGGAGGGGGGGTGGGGGATGGGTTAGCCCGGTGATGTGTATTAAGGAGGGTGCACGTATTGCATGGAGTACTGGGTGTTATATGCAAACAATGAATCATGGATCACTACATTAAAAATGAATGATGTATTGTATGGTGACTAACATAACATAAAAAAAAAAAGTAAATCTTTTAGAGCTATCCTAAGTGTGGCTGGTGAAGAGAAGGAATATATCAGCTTTTTTTTTTTTTTTTCCTCAGACACCACAACACCTGTCCTGGGCTCCCTGATGTATGCTGCACTTTCCTAATCTTACATCAGTCTTGGCACATGGACTCATTTTCTGCAAGATTTGCAGTAGAGAAACTGGTCTAGTGTTCGCACATACACGTTGTTTCCCAGGAAGCCTTTAATCAAGAGACTGGCCAAGATGAGGACCCCCATGAATGAGTACTGAGAAGACAACTACCCCAACATACTGGGGTCATCCAAAGACCTAAGGATGGTGACCTTAGCTCAGTAAAAGGAGTCCCAGGCTCTGAAAGATATGGTGAGGACCATGAATGAGAAATGATGGAAGGACCCAGCCAGAACAGCAAGGTCCTATAGTATCGCATCCCTGCTGTCTTTTGGGAGACACCCAAGGACCATGATCAGATGAGGATCACCCTCACTTCCAACTTGGAATTCTCAGGAAAGGAGGACCTACAGGTAAGATGAGCAGCTACAGGAAAGCACAGAATGAAGTTACATGATCGGTCATCTGTCAAGGTGAAGACCCAAGAGTAGCACCCACAGCATAAAAGGAGGTCTCCCACAACATCTCCTCTGCTGTCATCCCTGGGAAGCCCTGGGCAGGGCTGATTTCAGCCTGGAAAGTCTCAGGAAGGTGAGGGCCTCCGTTTAATGGAAGCTGCCTCAGTTTTGCAGAGGGAGGGACCTGGGCCCTAACAGGAATTCATGTGAAGACCATGAGTGTTATCAGGAGACGCCCAAAGCAGAGGGGGCTAAATAGAATCCTGTACCATTCTTAGCCTTGGGGGACCCAGAAGAGCTCTGAGGAGTCCCCTCATTCTGCCTGGTGAGTCTCAGGGAAGGAATGGCCTCATCTAGCGGGATGGTCCCAGCTCCGCAGGGGGAGAAGTCTCGACCATAGCTAGAGTCAAGGTGTGGACCCTCAATGCAAGTGAATCTCTCCTGAAAGGGGGAGGTTCACAGAGCCCGCCCCCCCTTATGAGGCTTGTGCGGCTCAGGAAGGAGTACCCCCGAGCGGCAGGACCAGAGATTCCCCTCTAGGGACTCAGGAGGGTGGGGGCCCTGGGGGCTGGCAGGCTTGGGCCGGCAGAGGGAGGAGCCACAAGCGCTGGCATCCCTCAGAGCCCCACCCACCCCTGCTTTCAGCCCCCGGAGACCCCGGTGCCGCCGCCCCCGGATGCGGATCTCCTGACTTCCGTTCTGGGCGGGACCTCAACCACTGGGCGCGGCGGTTCGTTGGGCGGCGGACGGTTTCCTGGGACCGGTCTAAAGTCGAGGTGAGGACCCTGGGGGGGACTGAAGAGACTATTTCCCCCCCATAACGAAGTTGGCCCCCCGAACCTGCCCCTTCGGTCGGGCTCTGGGAGGTCCCAGCGGACTGGCTGGCCGAGCAATCCCATTGTCCTCAGGGCGGCCTCAGGAGGCGAGGGCCTTTGTCTAAAGGGGGCCACCCCACTCCTGATGGCAGCCCTGAAATTTGGGAGTATTTCGGGCTGAGATAACCCCTCATTTCTGCCTAGGGGGTGACTCAGGTAGAGAAAGGCCTTTATCTAAAGGAGGCAGCCCCATGAGCAGAAGGAGGAGTTTTGGCCCTAAAGGAGTAAAGGTAGGACCGTCAGTGCTAATAAGGGCCCCTCTCCTCAAAATAGGGAACTGCACAGAACAGCCCCCGGCTCTCATATCTGGGAGTCCCCAGGGGAGGTACCCAAATGTGCAGCACAGTGACTTCTAGCTACTCTGGGGCCTTTTGCTTTTAGGCTTGTAGACTCAGGTAGATGGAGAAATCCCAATCCTAGCTGCAGTCGAGGTCAAAGTCCTGAATGAGGTCTGAGGGAGCCGCTGCCTCCAGAACAGTGGGGTTGAAGGGTCTCGCCCCTGCTGTTAGCAGGCATAGGCCTCAGTCAGCTCACTCTGGCTGTCAACTCAGGTCCCAGAAATGCGAGGACCTTTGTCTAAGGGTCATGGCCTCAAATCAGCAGAGGGCAGAGCCCCAGGAAGGGTTTGGAGTCAAAGGGAAGATCCTGAGTAAGGAAATGGAGACCACTCAATACCCAATTGAAAGAGTAGCCTAGGGATGCCTGGGTGGCTTAGTCGGTGAACTGTCTGCCTTCCACTCAGGTTGTGATCCCGGGGTCCTGAGATCAAGTCCCGAATCGGGCTCCCTACTCAGTGGAGAGTCTGCTTCTCCCTCTCTCTCTGCCTTTCCCCCCAACTCGCATTCTCACTCACTCTGCTCTCTCTCAAATCAATCAATAAATAATCTTAAAAAAAAGAGTAGCCCATGATGCCACCCCTGCTGTTAGTCCTGGGAGTCCTAGGAGTACCCTGACTTCCTCCATTGGGTTCTCAGGAGACAGGCTGACCAAGAGCAAGAGCCCTGTTGGGGCTTAGCGCCGTGCCCTCACAGATATCTGCAAAGGTGGCTTCTTAAAAGCCAGGGTGGTCTCTCCCTGCTGAGGTGCTCCCACTGTCATCTTTCCCGCTCCAGGTACCAACATCTCCCGCCCTCCTGTCCACTCTTGTGCCCATTGCCCTGACCCAGTCATGCCTCGGGGCCAGAAGAGTAAGCTCCGTGCCCGTGAGAAACGCCACCAGGCCCGAGGTGAGCCCCAGGGCCTTGGGGGTACTCAAGCCACTGCAGCAAATGTTGAAGAGTCCCCCAACTCTCCTGTTTCTGGGGATACTCCCCCAAGTTCCCCTGCTGCTGGCGCTTCCCAGGAGCCTCAGGGATCCCCAGCCACTAGCTCTCCTGCTGCAGGTGTCTCATGCCAGAGATCTAATGTAGGTGCCAAGAGCCAAGTTCGGAAAAATAAAAATTCCTCTCAGGCCTCAACTTCCCCTGAGAGTACTCACAACGATCTTCTAACCAGGAAGGTGGGGATGTTGATGCAGTTCCTGCTAGAAAAGCATAAAATGAGGGCACCCATTTTGAAGGCAGACATGCTGAAGATCATCAACAAAAGGTACAGGGAGGACTTTCCTGACATCCTCCGGAAAGCCTCCGAGCGCATGGAGCTGGTCTTTGGCCTAGAATTAAAGGAAGTCAAGCCAGGCGGTCACTCCTATATCCTGGTCAGCAGCCTAGACCTCACCAGTGATGGCAGTGTGAGCAGCGCCGGGGGTTTTCCTGAGAATGGGCTTCTCATGCCTCTCCTCGGTGTGATCTTCTTGAGTGGCAACCGCACCTCTGAGGAAGATATCTGGGAATTCCTGAATGTTTTGGGTATCTATGATGGAAGGAGGCATTTAGTCTTTGGGGAGCCCAGGAAGCTCATCACCCAAGATTTGGTGCAGGAAAAGTACCTGGAATACCGCCAGGTGGCCAACAGTGATCCTCCACGCTACGAGTTCCTGTGGGGCCCCAGGGCCCACGCTGAGACCAGCAAGATGAAAGTCCTAGAGTTTCTGGCCAAGATCTATGATACCGTCCCCAGTGCCTTCCCATTCCATTATGAAGAGGCTCTGCGAGATGAGGAAGAGCGAGCCCGAGCCCGAGCCGCAGCTGGGGCTGCCTCTACTACCAAGGCCGGTGCACGTTCCCGGGCCAAGTCCAGCCGCTCCTCTCGTCCCTAGACAGGGCTGAGGCAGATTCTTCGCTTTGTTGTTGAGGAGGGCTGCCAACTTTGAAGTAGTGAGAGGCTAAGGTGGGGTTGGCGAGGCCATAATATATTTATCTTCTTTGTTTTCCTGTTATACATTGGTAGCTTACAAATGTAGTTCCTTTCAATAGAATGTTTGTTTAGATTCAGAATCCAAGTCTATAAATGACATGGATCACACATTGCTGTCAGATTAGATTTAAGAGTAAGAGTAGTTTTGGTGTTGTGTAATAAAGCCTGAAAATCCTTGCATCTTCTTTGGCTTCCAGAACAACATAATATGGCTTTGGAATGGGGATTTTCTTAAGAGTAAGAGTTTTGATGTTATGTAATAAAGCCTGAAAATCCTTGCATCTTCTTTGGCTTCCAGAACAACATAATATGGCTTTAGAATGGGGATTTTTCTTGGAAATATGAAAGAACTAGCAAAAATATAGCTGTGGTTTTAAAATAGAAACGAAGTAAAATGTAGTTAAATATTAGTTTGTTCTATTCATTTTTGTCTTCCTCTCTGTAAAATTCAAGGATATATACCTGAATGTCCTTAACTTATTCAAGAATGCAGATAAAATTAAATAGTAATAAGTTACATTCCTTGCTCTATGCCCCATTTATTCTTATCATTAATTGAGCATCTGGTCTTTGGAAGGTTGTATGTTAGTAGTGATGATGCTAAGGATAAAGAAGACCCTGCACGTAGATTTTTAGAGCGTAAGAGCAGTTATATATAAGGACAATGGTGTGATGAACTCCAACATGTAAGACAAGTTTGAAAAAAAGCAATGAGGAAGGGGGGCAAGTGAGAGCAGTGATGTATAAATTCTCTGAAGCAGGACACTTGGGGGTCTTCTCAGTGGCATAGCTGCCATTCAGGAAGACAGCACTGCAGTCTCTGACATCTCCTGGACAAAAAAAAAAAAAAAATTCTCGGAGATGAGGGTAGTTCCTTCTGGTGTGAAAAAAAGCATAATAATAACTACCATTTATTAAAGACCCAATAATTGTCAGTCACTGTGCCAGGTGCTTCACATACATTACGTGTGTTCCAGCAGTCCTACAGGACAGGGCTTCTCCAACCCACTTGGCAGATGAAGAACTTGAAATAGTCTCCAGTTTGCATAGCTGATGAAGTGACAGAACCAGGAGTAGAGTCTGGTCTGGTTCCTCTGGAACCTACGCTGTTCCACTCCTTACAGCCCGAGGCCAACCTCGTGTCTCTTAATTCCTTTCTCTTCTCACTATTCCATGATGGCTCTCAGGCAATGAAAGAAGGACCCTGTGGCTGAAGTACTAAAAGCAGGCCTAAAGAAGGAAGGTGCAAATGAAAATCAAGGACAAGTTGGGGATTGTCCATGGGGTTCATTTTCCTAGGATCCTCCCGCCCCTCGCCCCAGGGTCCCTTGAGAGCTGGCGCTGCCCTGGTCCCAGCACTTGTGTGCAGTCCTGGCACTTCCCTGCATGATAGCTCCCTCCCCTGGGACCTTCCCAGTAGCCCTCATGACCAAACTGGGACCTGGCCTGTTGGCCAGCTCTCCTGTGTGTCCTGCTCTGGAGGCTGCCCCTGCTCCTGGTGGCACAGAGAGCCACTATCCCCCGCCCTCCCCTGACTTAGAGCATTGCAACTCCCAGCAGCTCTCATCCCTCCCCCTGGCCCCCCTCTGACAGCAATTGCCCTTCTGTGTAATTCTGACAGGTTTAGACACCTCCCCATCTCCCCTGGGTGCTTCCACCTCACTCTCAAAGTTGTGTGTGTGTGTTTTGCCAAATCAGCTATTAACATAAACTCTGATTTGACATGGAATCTATAAGGCCTTTGTTTATAACTGAGGCTGGAGAGGCCTTTTTTGGGAAACAACCTGATATTTGCAGTAGGATTTTAATGGAATATCTTACTTGAAAGTGGCCACTGAATCCACACACTGATGAGTGAGCTTAACTAAGTGCTCAAGAACCAAAGCCTCCCTCCTAAGTGGTAGATGAAGAAGGACTGAGGAAATCACTGCATAAGCAAATGTCTACTGAGGCTGAATTTCTAAAAACCCATCTTGGAGTCCTTAACAGATGTGCTGACTTTCAATAAAAAGGAAAAAGTATTCACCATTCTTCCAGTGAATCTTGTCTGTATCTGTCCCAGGGAAATGCTGGTGCTTAATGGCACCTCTTCAGGTATTCAGGCAAGCTCAGTCATGTGGTGGGTAGCTATGATTTTGACCATGCGCCAGAAGGTAGGAGAAAATCCTCAGCCTACTGAGATTATACAGGTTATTGCAAATGGTCATGCAGAAAAGGTGCTGTTGAGGGACAAGGGGTAAGCCCTCCCTGCTAAGAATTACAGGGTCCTTTTGAAAATTAGATATAATCCTATATTTGAAAACTCTGTCACATTGTATGCAGTAGAAAAATAATTGATGAATTTCAGGGTAAATTTGGCCTTCTCAGAAACCCCTCCAAGAAGGGAACGGGTCGTTGTTAACCACCAATTGCAGGAGTTGCTCTTCATGGAGCACCTACAATGTGGGAGGGATTCCATCCCCAGTCCACTTATAGTTGGGAAAGGTCATATGACTAACCCCTACCACTGATACATGAGTAGAGGCATGTTTGTCACCTCCAGGCCAAGGCACATGAAAGCCAGTGTGCTACTTCCATGCTCTCTCTTCCATTCAGCGGCAAACATGGGGAGCCCATGTGAGA
The DNA here is from genome assembly GCF_003265705.2 of Callorhinus ursinus. Classification (NCBI taxonomy): domain Eukaryota; kingdom Metazoa; phylum Chordata; class Mammalia; order Carnivora; family Otariidae; genus Callorhinus; species Callorhinus ursinus. The sequence goes on along the minus strand of NW_027397078.1, from coordinate 18,346,342 downwards.
TGATGGAGACAGCCTGGATCTCTGGGTCACCTGACAGCAGTGAGTCTCTGCCAAACCCCATCAGGTTTTATGTGCATAAGAAAGCTCTTGTGTTGGGGCGCCTGGGTGGCTCAGTTGGTTAAGCGACTGCCTTCGGCTCAGGTCATGATCCTGGAGTCCCAGGATCGAGTCCCACATCGGGCTCCCTGCTCAGCGGGGAGTCTGCTTCTCCCTCTGACCCTCTTCCCTCTCATGCTCTCTATCTCTCATTCTCTCTCTCTCAAATAAATAAATAAAATCTTAAAAAAAAAAAAAGAAAGCTCTTGTGTTAAGCCACTCAAATTTCAGGTTTTCTCTGTTGCATCAGTAACTTTATCTGAGGAATACACAACTGCTTTTTCTGTTGTTGGGCTCATTTAAACATTTGTCATTAGACAAAGCTTTACATTAGAAAAAGCTAATAGTAGTGTAATTCTTGTTACACAAAGTTCTAACACAGGTCAGTCACAGTCTCCCCCGACCCTTAGAACTTTCCTCCAAATTTCAACCCCATTTTCAAAAGTAACCACAATGAACAGTCTGGTGTGTGTCATTTTAAAGCTAATTTGAGGCTTTTTCATACATAGATGTACTGTAAAAGTATAGTTTTTAGGCATACATAGGCAACAGTGTGCATATTGTTCTGTAACTTGCTCTTATAACTCAATGAAGTAAATACAGGATCTTTCCATGACAGCTCATATAAGACCTGCCTCACTTTCTAAAAGTGCTGTATCACCATTAGAAAAAGTTTTGGCCATCCCTGTCTCTGGTCCTGGCACGCGACAGCGAGAAGCAGAGTTACTTCAGCCAGCCTGTAGATCCATGGGAATGAATGGCTGTTGGGTTAAGATGCTGAGTTTTGTGGCTGTCCGTCAGGCACAAGAAGTTTACCAATAGGTACCTGAATGGTTAGCAGTGGTTACAAGCCATTTATGTTTGAGTTTTTTATCTTTGTTTTCTATAGGTAGCATGTATTATTCTTAAAAATATTTTGAAAGGTTAAGAAAAACTTCAGAAGGCACGAGAAATTCCAATTGTAGATGTTAGAGAAATCTTTAAAATGGGAAAAATATGGAAGAAGGACTGGAGCACATTGGAAATGCTACGTACTCAGAGCCTCGTTTTCATGCATATTTTATATTTTAAGTGATTTTTAAACTTAATTCTTCCAAGCTGAAACATTTTATAATTATTAGCCTCATAAGATGTTTCATCTTTATTTATACAAATATTTGGAATCTATGATTAGATGTGTGCATTTGGGTCAGTTGGACTTCCATTATTATGCATCAGTGCACTTTTGGAATTTGACATTCTCCTTTTTCAAATAAAATGCATATATACCTGGCACAGCTTCCTACTTGATTCTACTATTGTGCCTTACGTAAAATGACATTTAGTTTGCTTCTCCTTGGTTAGAATCAATAATGTAAGTCGTATTTATGTCCTGAAATAATATGTATTTCTTGTCTAGCCACGTTGTAGGTTAAATAGGCTGTAGGATCTGGCCTGGGAAACTAATCACCCTTTGTTAATTCTTTGCAGTCAGGAAAGGGCAGCCAGAATTCTAAACAATCAACTTTAGAACTAAATATATAGGATAAAAGTTGTTTAGAAATTGAGATGTCTTACACTAAGGGGAAAATATTAATACTGCCCTTCTTGCAAAACAAATGGCGAACTCAGGCAAAGACAACTCAATCAGCATTTGTATCATCATCTCAAGATTTCAAGTCAAAGTACGAGTATAATATATTGTAATGTGTGTATGTGTTGTGATGTCAATTTCCAGTTCAAGTTAACTCTACTGGCTTTATTAATCTGACAAACACATTTGTTAGCTAAACCCCAAAGACACTGCAGAATCTCTGTCAGACTGTTATAACGGAAACCCCCTAAAGTGTTTGGACTTACTGGCTCAATAATTCCACATCTGGAAATCTGTGGAAAGTTCTCTTTTCTGGGACTCGGGAACAGTGTGGATGACACTGTTGTGACTGGTCTCTCCTCTGCCACGTGTGCTACTGCCTTGGCTTTTGTATGAGTCATGATAGGCTAGGCTGTGTTAGAGGGTCTATTTAATCCTGAAATCTCAATGGGATACAACAGAGGTGTATTTCTCGAGGACACTACATGTTCAGTGGGTATGGGGGAGGGAAGCATATTAGAGGTTGTTCTGGGGCTTGCCTACTCACTGAGGCAGGGGAGAGTAGCCAGAACGTCTCTAAGGGGCTTTTCTCTGATTGAGGCAAACCTATTACTTCCTTGCCTATTCCATTGGCTAAAACTAGTCATATGTCCTTGATTAGCCTCAGGGGCATCTGAAAACTGGCGCTTTCCACGTGCCTGAGGAGAAATAAGGAACTGGATTTGGTGAGCATAGCATGATCTCCACTAGAGCTTTTTGTCCTGGTTCTTCTGCCTCTCAGACTCTTTTTCTTCCATCTCCTCAGTGGACTTCTCCACGTCACTTACACATTGGTGTTCCTCAAGTTATCATTTCCAGTCCACTATTTTTTCTCTCCACAACTATCCCCAGGTAATTTCATTTACCCTGGCAATTATAACTACCAGCTATGTGATGCTAACTTCCATATCTATTATCCCAAGCTCTGACCTACCCACAAAGCCTTAAACACAGATCTAACTATGATTGGTTCATAGATACCTTGAATTCAGTGTGGCAAAATATAAACTCATTATTTTCTCCCAAAACTCCTTCCTCCTCCTCCTGTATTCTTTATCCTAGGCAGTGGCAGCACCAGATTTCCAAGCCTAGATTCCGCCCTATCATTCCTATCCCTTAATTTTATATGCCACCTTGGCTAGACTGTTATGTCCAGTTGTTTGGTCAAACATCAATCTAGATGTCACTGTGAAGATACTTTTTAGATATAAATCCACAGGCTTTGAGTGAAGCAGATTACCATCTGTAGTGTGGGTGGGCCTCATCCAATCAGTTGAGGGCCCCAAGGACAAAGACTGTGGTTTCCCAAATGAATTCAGCATCGAGACTAGAACATCTAGGCATCGTTCCTTTTCCTCATCACCCTCCCAAACTCTAACCAAGAATCAAGCCCCGTTGAATCTACTATTAAATAGTAGTTACAGCCTTCCAAATTCTCTTCAGTGTCACTAAACTTCCTCACCCTAATCCATCTTTGATTTCTTCATTTGTCTTCTAACTACTGATCTCCCTGCATCTGCTTTTATGCGTCCTTTCCAGTTCTTTCTTCCTCAAGCTTTATGACCTGCATTACAGCACCACTTTTATGATGCAATTTTGAGTTTCATTTGCGTGAATTTTCAATGGTGGTTTGGATGGTCCTTGAGATATTTTCCAATTACCCCATTCTTATTTTGTGTCCTAGAGCGCTGTGCTGTTGAGGATACTATAGGAATCTTCAGAATTCCAGAAATCTACTTAGAGAATCCTGAAATCTGGGAGTAGATGGAAGGTCTGAGGGATTTGGTTAGAAAAGGAAAGAAAGCATCAGCGTCGTTTCTCGATCTTAAGACAGCCAGGTGGCAGTGTTGCTTCTTGGAAGATAGTCACTGGAGGTTTGTAGCTTTGGAAGTGGATTTGGGGCTTGACCCTGGGCATTTATTTTATTCCGGTGAATCCAATCTGTCTGTAACCTATTTCTCCCCAGTCATGTCACTGGAGCAGCAACACAAGCTTGATTCCTTACTTTTTTCAATTACCTTTTTAAAAAAAAAAAAAACAAAACAAAACAAAAAAACACACACACTTCTGATTCCCTGGATGAAAAAGATTTGCCTGAAAGAAAGATGAGATGAGGAAGAATTAAAATCCAGTTCCCGGTTGTCCTTCCTACAGAAAGACTCATTATCAGGGAAGCAATTATAGTACCATTGCAACAGACTTATGAAAACTGATTTGAAACTTACAGCAAAAAAACATGTAAAGCCCTTCAGTCCAATCCATGTGGCTGCAGGGTAATTAGTGAAATCCAGATTAATAAGAAACTTGCTAGGCAGCAGGGTGATTTGACTAACAGCCTGGAAAGGTACAAAATAACTGGGTAATGAAGTGGATCTGACTATAATGTGCAAGATTGCTCCTGGGATTGTACAGAAATCCATTATTCAGACAGATGCTATATCTTGTGGACAAGAGATCTTCAAAACTGGAAATACTGTATCTTTCCCATCGGACTCTGCTTCATGCCCCCATGGACAAAGGATTGAAGGGCAAATTGAGAGAGGGAAATACTTTAGTAAATTCTTTCCAGGTCTAATCTGATATGTCATCCAAGGTGGAGGATGTGTTCTGTGTTACTCTAGGGCTTTGTCACACATCATTGGATCTGACTCTCATAAAAAAGAAACCCTGTCTCAGGGAGGAATAACAGTTACCACTCTCATTTTTTCATCGGCAATTAACTTGAAGTTCCAAGATGTGAAATGCTAGATTTGAATGTGGCTACCAAAAGCACATAAAGACAAGTCTTCTTTCATTAGTGCTGCTCTGGGAGTTGCCAGGTACCCATAGCCAGGTTGCAGCTAAAAAATCCTCTGTGAGTTTTCTCAGACAGACTGGAAAACTATATGCACACATTATTGGACAAATCATCAGCTTCACAGGTGACAGGAGCACATTTCTGTCCAGGTGAAGTTCTCAGAGATAAATAAGTGCAAACAGCATCCACTACTTATTAAGAATGAGAAGCTTCACTCTAACAAGAAAAATTAGCCTTAGGCATGGGGAAAATAGGTGTCTGCCTATGTGGCAAGATTCAGGAAGCATCTGAATGGCTTCTTGCCCTACCCTGATACAATTCAAATAGATCTCTATCCCCATTCTTGCCATTCTCCCAGGTGGGACAGCAGATACAGGGCCAGAGGGAGATGGTACTGCCCTTAGAGTACAGTATGGGTATGCTAGACCAAATCAACGTGTGGGACATTTGGCAAAAGGAGAGGCAAAGAGACAGAAATCAAATTTCCAGGGTTTGAGACTTGAAACATAAGCAGAGTCTAGTTCTGGGCGCCTGGGTGGCTCAGATGGTTAAGCGTCTGCCTTCAGCTCAGGGCATGATCCCAGGGTCCTGGGATCGGGTCCCGCATCGGGCTCCCTGCTCAGAGGGGATCCTGCTTCTCCCTCTGCCTCTCTCTCTCTCTCTGTCTCTCATGAATTAATAAATAAAATCTTAAAAAAAAAAAGAAAAGCAGAGTCTAGTTCAACTTCCCTGTGAGGAATTAGCAAGTAGAAAACAACAACGACAACAATAATAAAATTGGTTCCTTAGGAATTGCAAGGCTCTATGGTGGGTAATAGGAAGGATAGAAATAAAGAAAACATTGTCCTAACCTCAGGGAGTTTCTAGTTTACCTTGAGAGACCACACCTAACTGTCCAAGGCAGTACACCACACTTGTGAAAAGACTGATCTCAGAGTGAAGGGCTTGAGCCCGGTGATAAAAGAGAAGGCTTTCTTCCTTTGTTTCCTTTATGTTTATCTTGTAAGATTTGGGAGCATGGCGGGGGGGAATTTTTCTGTGGTTAGAATTTAATATTTCGGAAGGGGCTAGATGAAAGCTGACAGGTGTTATTTATTTCTTAAAACCAAAACAAAAAGATAATCTGACTCCCCTCTCTTTTCTCCATTCCTAGCTATAAACCACATCATTCAATCAGCAAGAATTAATTGAATGCCAGTTATGGGTGAGATGCCCTATATTTGTGTAGCATTTAAGAAATGACAGAAACAGGGGTGCTTGGGTGGCTCAGTTGGCTGGGCGTCTGACTCGTGGTTTTGCCTCAGGTCATGATCTCAGGGTCCTGAGATGGAGCTCCATATTAGGCTCCGCACTCAGCAGGGAGTCTACTTATCCCTCTTCTTTCCTCCTTCTCTGCCCCTCCCCCCTCTAAAAATAAATAATTTTTTTAAATCTTTTAAAAAAGAAATGACAAAAAACATGCATGTTTATATTTTCCATGCATCCTCATAATTTCTCTGCACAGATAAGTGGGGCAGAGATCACTCTGGCACTTTATGGTTGAGAGCCCTGAACACACTGTCAAAGTCAAAGACCCACTCAACCACGATGATGTTCAGTGGATGGTTCTGCCATCAAAGGCCCTTGCCCCAGTAGGGGTGGAAACATAAGTCATACACATGGCAAAAAGGTAAGCTATAGGGAGAGAGTAAAATTAAAGTTCACTTAGCTATGAATCAGATTCTAATTTGAGCCCTGATGCTGATTACAAGTGAATCTAGAGAAGTTACTTGACTTCTTGGGACCCTATGTTTTTCATCCATAAAACTAGGCAATAGCTTGCTTCAAAGTGTTGCTCAGAGGTTCACATCAAATGTATGCAGACAGGCTTTAGAAAGAATAAAGTTCTATAAAGATATGTGGCATTAAAAGGGAAGAAAGAATGAAAAAGTATGAAGAGAAATGTTAGATGAAATGGTAACAATAGCAACAATGAACATGCATTAATTGCTTACTATTTCCAAGAGCTGTGATCAGTAATATGTATATATCACTTTCTATATTTTACACTTTTTTTAAAGATTTTATTTATTTGAGAGAGAGAGAATGAGAGATAGCACGAGAGGGAAGAGGGTCAGAGGGAGAAGCAGACTCCCTGCTGAGCAGGGAGCCCGATGTGGGACTCGATCCCGGGACTCCAGGATCATGACCTGAGCTGAAGGCAGTCACTTAACCAACTGAGCCACCCAGGTGCCCTATATTTTACACTTTTCCAAGTAAATATATAAATGCATATATTTTATATATAACCTATATTTATGACATATAGAATTATATACAGTTTTAGTTAATATCCACAAGGACTTTTCAAGTAGTAATAGTATTCCATTTTACAGATGGAGAAACTGAGGTTTAAAAAGGTCTAATCAGGGGCGCCTGAGTGGCTTAGTCAGTTAGGCATCCAACTCTTGATTTCAGCTTGGGTCATGATCTCAGGGTCGTAGTGAGATCAAGCCCCATGTTGGGCTCCATGCTGGGCGTGAAGCCTGCTTAAGATGCTCTCTCCCTCTGCCCCTCCCCACTTCCTCTCTAAAAAAAATAAAATAAAAATAAAGAGGTTTAATCAGTTGTCCAAGTTTACATACTTGTAAATAGCAGGGCCTATATTCAAACTAAGACATTTTTACTTGCAAGTCTCTATGCTTTCTCATGCTTCCCTTTAAAACATACTATAATTATTAGATCCTATTTAATTCTATTTTTAATTTTCTGAGGAACCCCTGTACTGTTTTCTGCAGTAGCCACACCAGTTTGCATTCCCATCAACAGTGCACCAGTCTTCCTTTCTCTCCACATCCTCACCAGCACTTGTTTCTTGTTTTTGGTTTTAGCCATTATGACAGGTGTGTGGTGATAACTCATTGTGGTTTTGATTTGCATTTGCCTGATAGTGATGTTGAGCATCTTTTCATGTGTCTGTTGGCCCTCTGGATGTCTTCCTTAGAAAAATGTCTCTTCTGGTCCTGTGCCCATTTTTAATTGGATTATTTGTTTTCTTTGATGTTGGCCTCTATAAGTTATTTGTATATTTTGGATATTAACCCCTTATCTGATGTATCATTTGCAGAGACCTTCTCCCATTCAGTAGGTTGTCTTTTTATTCTGTTGATGGTTTCCTTCACTGTGGAAAAGCTTTTTAATTTGGTGTAGTCTCAATAGTTTAATTTTGCTTTTGTTCCCCTCGTCTAAGAAGACATATCTAGAAAAATGTTTCTACAGCTAATGTCAAAGAAATTACCACCTATTTTTTCTTCTAGGACTTTTATGGTGTCAGGTCTCATATTTGGGTCTATAATCCATTTTGAGTTTATTTTTGTGTGTGCTGTGAGAGAGTGGACCACTTCCATTCTTTTGCATGTAGCTCTCTAGTTTTCCCAACACCATTTATTGAAGAGACTGCCTTTTCCCCATTGTATATTCTGGTCTCATCTGCCATAGATGAACTAACAATATTAGTATCAGTTTATTTCTGGGCTCTGTATTCTCCTCTATTGATCTATGCATCTGTTTTTGTGCCATTACCATATTGTTTTGATTACTATAGCTTTGTTGTTTATCTTGAAATCTGCAATTGTGATACCTCCAGCTTCATTTTGTTTGTCTTTCTCACAATTACTTTGGCTGTTAAGTATACCTAAAACTAATATAATACTGCATATATATATATATATATATATATATATATATATAATTATCATAGCAGTTGGGGGGAATCTAGAAGTCATAGGCAATCAGAAAGCCTACATTCCAATCCCAGTTCTATCAGGAAACAACTTATCTATTTCACTTACTTTGTTTAGTCACTTAGATGCTCTCTTTCCAGGTCAGTAAATTGAGAAGGTTGATCTAGATAATTTCTAGGGTCTCTTCTAGCTCTTGAGTGACTGACTTATCTCATTTTGCCCGGGATTGTCCCAGTTTCAGCACTGAAAGCCCTATGTCCCAGGAAATCTCTCAGTCCTGGGGTTTCTGTTAACATTCTATGATTCCATGTTAGGGGAAAGCTCTGTGGAAGAGGTGAAGGTTGAGCTGAACCCTGCAGTGTTTAAATAGGCAGAGGGGCACCTGGGTGGCTCAGTCAATTGAACGTCCAACTCTTGGTTTCAGCTCAGGTCATGATCCTGTGCATCATGGGATCAGATTTCATGTTGGGAATCCGTGCTTGAAGGGGGGTCTGCTTGAGGCTTCTCTCTCTCTCTGTCTCTCCCTCCCTCCCTCCCTCCCTCCCTCCACTTACTCTGTCTAAAATAGATGGATAAATCTTTTAAAAAATAGGTAAATAGGCAGAAAATAAAGAATCCTCATCAAAATAGATGGAGGACCAGCAACATGAAGAGAGAATGATTAGCAAGTCACATAGACAAAAGGATGTAAGAGATGACATGGGAAACAAAGACAGCATAGAGGAAATTTAACATCAGAATTTAGATTCCACGTGAACCTCAATGCAGTCTTTATAGATCTATGGATTCTTTGTAAAAACAATGATAATAGCAAATATTTGCTAACTGCTTACTGTACACCAGGTCCTATGCTAAGCCCTTAACATGTATTATCACTTCTAATTCTCCCAATAGGCTTAACTAGCAGTACAATTAGTAACTCCATTTTAATGATTAAAGAAAAGTAAGGAATATAGAGTTTCAAGGAACTGCTGAAGGTGACACAGCTAGCATATAGCAGGACTAGGATCTGAACCCTGTCTATTTCAGGCCAAGCCCTTAACACTGACACTGTACCCTCATTTAATACCTGTACTTTCCTATTATGTGTGCCCAAATAATATCTCACTCTTCACCATATTTAATTTTAAAAGGGGGACTTAATTTTTAGCAACTTTTATTATTCTTTGAGCCAACCACAATGCTATGGCTATTGATGGCAACAAGAATTAAAGTTCTGAGTCGATATCTGAATTGGCAATCTCATGCAGGTGGATCTGCCCCTCTGGAAAGGTCACCACCAGCCACTTCCTACCATTTGCAAATAATAAAGCCCAGTTAAGCACTCTCCAATTCGCCCAGCTTCTCTATATAAAACCAAATAAGAGAAGATTCATTTGGTTTAAACACTGTATAAACATTTAGGATATAATTTTATGTTTCTCTATCATCGGCCCAAGAAATAAAGGATCATGAAACCATTGTATCACCTTCTGGCTGTTGATGATAACCCACAGAATTGGGAAGATAGCCAGGTTTGGAGAATGTAATAAAGTTAGAAATGAGATGGAGTCAAATTGAATGTAATTTAATTTAAATACTAATTTAAACCTTCGTCTTCCTGGGAAAGGAACTATGTATTCCATTACAGATACTTCTATTTCATCCATTTCAAAGAAGAAAAAGAATGTAGAAAAGGAGGCCTCTAGTAGAATACATTTACTTTCACAATGGTAAGGTAAATGTATGAAGGGAGAAAAATTACAAATGTAATAACCATAATGAGGCTTAAGAAATGATCATTTTTACAATGAACGGATTGATATTTTTCTTACAACAACATTAGCTTAGTGAAGTTAGATATTTAAATGTAGGCTATACTTTACATTTGATAACCCTTTTAGAAAGTTAACATATTTATTCTTGATTTTTCTCTCTATTAAGCACTCAATTGCAGAGAGATGATAGTGTAAAATAATTGATGGTTGGAAGTCATTCTATTCTACGTTTAAGTATATCTGATACTAAAGAAGGGAAAAATAACTACACACTGGAGCAATTTGTAAAAACTCTGCCCTTATGACAAGCAGTATTATACAAACCACCCTGGAAATGAAATAACGTGCTTCAATAACTGAATACCGTTCTACCAGTTGCATTAAGTTCACATAGAAATCTTGAAGTGATGAAATTAATTTTACCCACTTACTCTGAGGATAGTTATAATTAAAAAGTATACTTTATCTTTGGAGTTAAACCCTGGCTTTTTTATCTTATTTAGAAGTTTCAATGTCTCTTAAAAGTACTGACTTGAAAAAGCTAGCTTCTATCTCCAAAATATGTCAGGTAAAACTACTAAAGCCAAGTGTCTCATCCCTGAACTTCAGGGTGTATATTCTTTGCAGTTTGAGATTTATGGTGCCTGAGCCCCATTGACTGTCTTCTCTCACTTCTTTATCCTGGGGGTAGGGAGAGATCAGCTAAGGGACCATTAGACCCGTTTTTTTGTACCCACTTCCCCAGCAAATCTTATATAGAGGGTCTGTTCTCAGAAGCAAAATATTAGAGCAGGAAAAGCCTCATCTGATAGTGGTATATTACAGTTTTAATTAGACTAGTAATTTAATCATGCAAATGTAGAAATTGAGTGATTGGGAGTGTAAAGGATCTTAATGTGGTTCAGATCTTTGATTTAGAGGGAAGAATCAAGGAGGATGTAAAATTTGTCTTCTGGAATTTGAATAGCTGTCAAGTGAGAAGAGAGGTAAAAAAATGTGGCTTACTCATCTTTGTACGCCAGCATCTACCTCAGTGCCTGACAGAGCTATTCTATGCTACTTACTAATTGAACTGATTTGAATTAAACTATTCCTTTGAAGCTTCAGAGAGCAAAACTTAGATCAAAACATAAGCCACAGGGAGGTAAACTCTAAGCAGAAGGCAAAGCTTCTCATGAATTACAGCTGTACAAAATAGACTTCTTAGAGAAACAGTGAGATACTACACCTGTTCAAGCAGAAGGTGTCTGGCCATCTGTGAGTGATACAGCAAAAACATTTCCTACAGTGGATGGGGAGAGGGAGTAAGCCATAAATATTTCCTCTCTGCTAGTTCTAAGATGCTCTAGTTATTTGATGGTACTCTGGTTATATTTTTAAGTATAAATAAGTTTGGTTGGTTGTCATCATTGTAGGTCATATATATTATTCAAAGTTAAGATTGTATTTGTAATTTTCTAAGTACAATGCTACAATTTTGATCATATACACTTAGCCATGGAAACCCACTCATTTTCCTCATCTCTCATAATTATTAGGTAAGTAGGTCTCCAAAACAGTGGTAGTATATGTGTCTTAAGAGAGGCAAACCTGAGACTCTTAACTCTAGGGAACAAACTGAGGGTTGCTGGAGGGGAGGGGAGGGGGATGGGCTAAATGGGTGATGGGCATTAAGGAGGACACTTGTTGTGATGAGCACCAGGTGTTCTTTTTTTTTAATTAACATACACTGTATTATTTGTTTCAGGGGTACATCAGTCTTACACAATCCATAGCACTCACCATAGCACATACCCTCCCCAGTGTCCATCACCCAACCACCCCTTCCCTCCTACCCCCTGACCACTCCAGCAACCCTCAGCTTGTTTCCTGAGATTAAGAGTCTCCTATGGTTTGTCTCCCTCTCTGGTTTTGTCTTGTTTCATTTTCCCCTCCCTTCCCCTATGAGCCTCTGTCTTGTTTCTCAAATTCCTCATATCAGTGAGATCATATGATACTTGTCTTTCTTTGATTGACTTATTTCGCTTAGCATAATACCCTCTAGTTCCATCCACGTCATCACAAATTTTCATCACAAAAGTTCATTTTTTGATGGCTGCATAATATTCCATTGTATATATGTGTGTGTGTGTGTGTGTATATATATATATATATATATACACACCACATCTTCTTTATCCATTCATCTGTTGATGGACATCTAGGCTATTTCCATAGTTTGGCTATCGTGGACATTGTTGCTATAAACATTGGGGGGAGCACCAGGTGTTGTATGCAACTGATGAATCACTGAATTCTACTCCTGAAACCAATATTACACTCTATGTTAACTAATGAATTTAAATAAGAACTTGGAGAAAAATATTTAGGATATGAAAAAAAGAAATACTTTGAACTAAGTCTGCTTCCTGAATATTTGCCTCACACTCAGTTTCTACCAGTGCATCAAAATGGTAAACATGGTCTGTATGGGCTATTGCATTTTGTAAGGTTCTACCAAATTAGCATAGCCATTTCATTTCCTTTTGTACTGATTTTACCGTTACTTTTTTTTTTTTGCCGCCACTTTTCACTCTTGAGGATTCACACACTTGATGTATTACTTCGAAGATGAAGAGATACAGTACACTGTATTATTTATACTTAGCAAGTATTGCATCAAAATCTACATAAATTTAATATCAAACCTTGGCTAATATTTGTTTTTGTCCAAAAGCAGATGCACCAAATAAGGAGTTCCAGGGAAACTTAGTAATTGGTTGTAGTATCTCAGATACATTATTAAATTCATGAGGATTAAAAGAGGCCCTCAGTATGCTCCGGAAAACTCTCCTCCTTTCCCATAGTAATAACAATTTACAAGTTTATGAATGGTGTGTGTAGAATGCCAAATTCAAATCACACTCAGAATGCTCACTGGAGTTCTAGTATGTCCTCCTTTCCTTCCCATTGTCCTATATTCTTCAGAATCCTCCAGACCCCCACCAAGGTCTCCTTTTCCTGTAAAGCCATTCCTGGTGGGCCCACTTCTCATGTATGAAGATCCCACTCCAATATCTACTGTTTTAATAGTTTTTGCACAATGAGCAATTACTAAATAATTATTTAATCAAAATTAAATAAAAATTATTAATAAATAACACCTTGTACTCTAGCCCAACTTCACAGTGTACTGTGTTATTCCCTAAGTGTTTCCTCTATCTCATCAGTGCATGAGGGTGGGATGGGGTATAGAAGACTAACTTATCTGCTGAGAACTTACAAGAAAACCGAAGTGTTCCGTGTCAACATGCATTTTGGCATGGTTTGAGAATTAATAATGAAACAGCAACACACTTTATTTCTCTGACTGAGCATTCGAAGAATGAGAAACCATGTCTAGGCAGAGACTTGATCTAGGGACCCACTGAGACAAGTGCCATTGCTGAATCATAGGATCGTGTGTCTTCTTTGTGGAGTTGCGCTTCTCACATCTCCCAGGCAGTGGCTTTCATTACAGAGCAGGGGTCTCTGAGATGGAGTGAAGTGAAGCCTTTTCCTTCCTTACAGGAGTCTGAGTGTTTCCTCTTCGTGTGTAATTCCCGTCACCAGGATTCTGGATCTCCCTGCTTGTAGTTGTCACATATTCACCATATGCTCACCCACAGGGATTATGGACTATTGGTTATTGGCATTTGTTGGACTCATCCCTCTTATTTTTTCTAATTCCTAGTGGCCTTTTTTCTTCTTTAGCACTCTTTGCCCATCTCTGTTTTCAGAGTTGATTTTGAGCTCATAGTTTATTGGATTTCTCCTTTCCTATGCCATTTAACAGTTTCTTTAGGCTTCATAGAATTCTTACACAAAGTTCAGTCACTATTAATACTTACTAAAACTTGTCAAACTTTGGACAAATAAACAAACATCCAAGAACCCATATAAATCGTTTGATTAAGTTAATATACAGAAGTGTATTCAATTCATGTCAATAGTCAGAACCCATCAGTCCTGGGTTAGTAGAAACATTTATAAATTGGAGCTCAGTGTTTTATATGATCATTTAGTGAGCATTAGCTGGAGTGTGCCCATGAAGACTAGCCCCAGCTACACCTTGAGGAAAGAATCCTGAGCATTTGATAGAGATGTACCATGATGGTTCTTTTGAAATAGTAATGTTTCCTGCCTACTTTTCCCTTCCCTCATTTCAAATAGTTGGTCAGGTTTTGTAATTCACCTAATGGATTTTTACAGAACATGTAGAGATAGGATGGCTAAAGTCATTGTCTCTCCCTGGCCATTAAATGACATTCTGCCTGTCCCACAACTCACGGGATGAGAGACAAGATGGCTTTTGAAAAGGGGAGGGAAGGTGAGAGAGAAAAATTGAGATCGGCGCTGATATGGGACAGACCAGAAGTCAAGGGTCATGTGGAGAGCAAGGACGTACACATAATTTGGAGGCAGCCCCCCGGCACATGACAGCCTTAGAGACGTGGCTTGTGACAGGCTCGAGGAGTCTGTGGCTCCTGCAAGTGGGCGCTCAGACTCACGAGGTGAGTCACAAACATGACTGGGAAGCAGCCGAGTTGCCACCTGAAGACACTACAAAGAAGCCTTAATAAAAGCAGCCTGATGGGATGGAGCTTAGATTTGGATTCAGGTTTAATTTTATTTAAATAAGAGAACATGTGAATATTTCTTACCCATCCAAGCTTGTTGAATAAGATTCTTACCTACGACATACGGAGATTAATCTGAAACTGCTCGGAATCCTCATGTTGCTCATATCTGCATAATCTCCATCTTCCAAAAGTGGCTTCCAAGACGACTGTGCTCCTCTGCATCAAGAAGGAGAAACAGCATAGAGGATATCAATGGTACGGCATGGAGGCATCAGCTTGGAGGTGGCACATCCCATTTCCGCTCATATCTCATTGGCGAGAACTCCATCATATGCCCACACCTGCCAGTACAGTGAGAAGTTATACTCAGCGGTATATTCTAGCTGTGTGTCCAGGAAGAAAAAGACCTCAACTTAGAACAGAGAGCCAGCCTCTTCCAGTGTTTATCCTTCTGCTCACTAAATATCCATTTCGCTCTTCTGCATAGGGAACACACGAAGCCCCCTCCTCAAGCAAGATAAGCCCAAGTGCAATCCAGTCACTGAATACAACTGGATATGCAGGATCTCTGGTGATCTGCACTCTTCTCCACAAGATCCAGATGTTCCTTTTGTGGTTCGAGATATATGTTGGATAAGCAATGGTAAATCAGGAACAGGGTAAATATCATTAAAACTTTCATTCGGAACAGAGAAGAATGAAAACCACACAGCAGTCACTGAGCTATAGAAATTATCAAATCCTGCTGGGGTCCAAGACGTTTCTTGTCTCTATAAAAAGGAGTGAGAAATTACTGATATTTGGAGAGTAGCTGGAGTGCAGAATCTTTCTATTTTTGACTTTTTAAAACTTTCATAGTTGTCTTGCTGGCATGTAGGATCAGGACACTATTTGGCAGCAATTTTCCTGGGATTTGGCAAGATCGCAGATGATGCCAGACTTGAACTACATGCTTTCCAGCCTTGCTGAAGATTCCTGTGTTTCAAACTCGGCAAGGGGGGTAACAGGGAGGGGCATTAGGACTACAAGCAGCCCAGAGATCACCATTAGACCAAGGATTAGGGGCCAACACTGGGAGAGGGGAAGTCTGAAGAATAATTAGTGTTGAATATCTCACTGGCCCTGTGGGTTTACTCTTGGGGTCAGTTTTGATTTGATTTAAAGAAATAAACAACTGGATATTTCTTCAACAACTAAATTTTAGGTTGAGATTCATACCTGTTACATAGGAAGGATTGTCCTCCAACCACAAAGATTTGGAAAGGCATGTTAAAGAGACACTTATCCCAGAACAGCAAAACATAATGGGTATCATATTGATATTGTTAAATATGTCCAATTTTGAGGAAATATGATTGGCAACAAAAATTTTAGGTAAGGGGGTGCAAATGTTGGCACCATCAGTGCAATACTGTCTGGGAAAACAAAAGCCCAGATTTCTTTTTTTGGGGGGGGGATTTTATTTATTTATTTGACAGAGAGAGAGACAGCGAGAGAGGGAACACAAGCAGGGGGAGTGGGAGAGGGAGAAGCAGGCTTCCCGCCGAGCAGGGAGCCCGATGCGGGGCTCGATCCCAGGACCCTGCGATCATGACCTGAGCCGAAGGCAGACGCTTAACTGACTGAGCCACCCAGGTGCCCCCCAGATTTCTTTTTTAAAAGTCTATGCAACAGAGATAATAATGCCCACCTTTTAGGGTTAAATTTCATAAAATTTGTTAAGACCCTTACACATTATCTATAATGGTAGCTATTATTGTTTAATCAACTAACTTTGGATAGCAGTCAAATTACCAGCCAATTACCAGCAAATAAAATAAACCACAAGATGGAGTTATAAACCAAAGTAAAGTACAATAAAGCAAGCTTTGGTTGAGTTAAGATCTGCCTTAAGGATCAGTCGCTAGTCTACAGCGGAGTCATGTCAACCACATATGTGACTTTTGAGAAGTCTGCTTGCCAAAATTTCAATGCGTACAGAATTCTGGCTACGTCAGCCCTGCGAGTTAGCATGAGATGGGACAGGTGCATCTTTCTCACAGTCTGTGTCCCAGTAGCTCTGACAGTGGGAGCATCTCGCCTCAGTGGATCTGGTTCTATTGTTTTATAAAAGCTGTTTCTCCTTTTTTGCCAAACATTAAGCCTGAAGCGTGAGAAAACTTTAATCTGGTGCTCACCTACGGAAGAGCAATCTATCTTAATACTGCAGGACAAACTAGTGTTGCACTTACTGTAGTCACAGGCAACGTCATGATGATCTCCAAGGGGTGCCTTCCCTCAGGAATCTTTAAAGGGGAACATTCAATACAGTTGATTTTCATTGTATGGGCTTATGCTGTGATGCCACCATATCCTCAACATGGTTTATTTACTGTGTTGTTGTTGTTTTTACCTTTGTTGAAACAGCAAAGAAACTTCAGTCCTAAAGCACTTGAGCCCTTTATTGAAAAGCACACTGGCTTGAAACTTCTGCATGACAAAGTACATTAATAAGTGAATCAGTCCAAAATTGTTGGCTTATATTTTTTATCGCCTATAAATGTTTTAAAAGAAATTATCTTTTCACAGTACTACAAATTCTCCAACTAATGGTATAAATTTTATATGGGAACAAATTGTTCTGGCTTTCCATTCAGACAGTGCATGGTTGACTAGATCCTCAACTCTACCAGTGTTTATTACTGCAAGCAATCTTATGTAAAAAAAAGAAGAAAAGGAATTCATGTTTTCGTCATTTAGTTTGTTGATGCCTGAGGTTTAGAACCATTCCAAAGCACTGTTTGTCAGCTCTCTTTGAAGTGTCCAAAATATTTTCAAAGGCTACACATAATTTTCTGTGAAGTGCACCAAATCACGCGGATCCCCTTACATACTTAATGTTGATATACTTTGTGCTTATTCTTGTTACGTTGTCCTGAAAACCATGGACCAGGTAATAAGGGCCTAATACCCTTGGGATATCAGTAATCTTTCCATGGCTTATTTTTCTGAGTTATACCATTAAATAATGAAGGTTCTTTGGTTTTAAGCAACAGCAATAATCTCATTTTGCTGAAGTTAAGCAGAGTTTATGTGGAACACTCTCAGGGGCTAGTTTTTTTTTTTTTAAGATTTTATTTATTTATTTGACAGAGAGAGAGACACAGAGAGAGGGAACACAAGCAGGGGGAGCGGGAGAGGGAGAAGCAGGCTTCCCGCCGAGCAGGGAGCCTGATGTGGGGCTCAATCCCAGGACCCTGGGATCATGACCTGAGCCGAAGGCAGACACTTAACGACTGAGGCACCCAGGCGCCCCAGGGGCTAGGTTTTTAAATGGGCCAGAACCAAGGCTGTCTGTCTTTCAAGCTGCCAAGCAGGAATCAGCAGCTGGGACAGTCAGAACATCCTTCCCTCAATCTCCCACCCCAGGGAGGAATGAAATTCCAGCCATTGTTAATCTTTATTTCTCTGGCCAAGATTTACATTGATTTGGATTGGGTCACTTGCCCACCCCTTAGCTGGGGTAGGACAGAGCCCGTGTTCACAGGCCACCAGACTGTATTCAGTGAGGAAGAAGTAATTCTCGAATGCTTTGAGGGAAAGCAAATGGATGCTGGCCTGCCAAACCCAACAAATTTCTGCTGCAACTATAGAATTTTTTTTTCGCAGAAGGAATTTTACTAAATTGTCATTTACTTAATTCCTCCTCCCCTCCCCCAGCGTCAACGTCCTAACAGGCTGCAAGTTTCCTTCTGTTCTCCATTAGGTAGTTTAACCCTAACCTGATATAAATCCTCACACGTGGAGACAAGAAAACGATATAAAGGAGATCTGGGAGGTGGAGAACGTCCCTCAGGCACTTGAGATTCAACAGGAAGCTGAGAGGAGTTACTGCAGGGGCCCCTGGAGAGGAGGAAAACCACCCCCACGTTGCCAAGATGTCATCTTGAACTTGAAGAACGACGTCAGGGAACCTCTGTGTGCCAGCCACAGCTTAGTGTGGCAGCCTGTGAGGCAGCCCTCCCCGTCTCTCCGAGGCAAGGAAAGTTTCCCCAACCCCGTGCGCTTTCAGCTGCTGCCTACTTGGCAAAGAGATTCCCACTGAGGTGCCCCAGCAGCTGCCGCTGTTCCAAAGGGGAAGGGGTTGCACGAGGACCCAGCCGCATTCTAAATAAGGAAGGGCTCCTGACACAGGTGCTGAGGCATGGCCAGAGGCAGGGCGTAATTTTGCACGTAAATCTTTGAAGATTTTCACTTTCCTTTTATAATTTCCCAGTGTTGAAGTGAGTTTGGGCCTCTTCGTTGGAGTAGTTTAAAGGAAAAACTCTGTCTTTTAGGAAGTATCATTCGAGTCATCTTCCTGCCCTCGTACATTAATGAAAACAGAGTGATATATCTTCCCGACACATTAATCAAAACAAAACAAAACATCATAGAGGAAGGTGGTTTTTCACTCTTATGGTATTCTTTGAAAACATTACAAAACTTTAAAAAAATAGAAGTTAGGAAGTATTGTGGAGGAGAAGAAGAGATTATATTGGTTTGACAGATAAAATAGTTTCCTGGAGAAAGGGTTATTTGAAATGGCCGTGAAAAGTAGCCAGAATTTGAACTCTCAGATGGAACTTGGGGAAGATGGAGACAACCTGAGAAAAGACTCAATGAGTCTGATGGTTCTTTAGAAAAGTGTTAGACTTTTTAAAATATTACAATGAACCCAACTGCAACAAATGGCACATGGTTGGAGATGTTTGTTGACTTGAGTTTTGACTTGTTTTTTTGTTTCTTTTTTATGTACAAAAAATCGCACATTTCTAATGCATACGGCTTGATGAATCCAGACATGTGCATACACCTGTGAAACCATCACCAAAATCAAGGTAAGAGACAAATCCATCACCTCCAAAAGTTTCCCTGTGGCCTTTTGGGTTTTGTTTTGTTTTGTTTTGTTTTTTGGTCTGTTTTTGTGGTAAGAACAGTTAGCACAAGATCTATCCTCTTGACACATTTTTAAGTGCACGATACAATATTATTGGCTGTAGGTACTGTGCTGTACAGCAGACTTCCAGAACGAATTTGTCTTGCATAACCAAATCTTTATACCAATTAAACAACTCCTTCTTCAGTTCCTGGTAGCCACTGTTCTCCTCTCTGCTCCTATGAGTTTGAATATTTTAGGTACTTCCTGTAAGTAGAACCACACAGTATTTGTCCTTCTGTGACTGGCTTATTTCATTTAGCATAAGGTCCTCCAGGTTTATCCACATTGTCACAAATGGCAGGATTTCCTTCTTCTTTAAGGCCTAATAAGATTCCATTGTATGTATATACTACATGTTCTTTATCCATTCATCTGCTGATGGACAGTTGCCTGACTAGCTCAGTAGATAGAGACTCGACTTATTTTTTAAAATTGGGCTCAGGTATCCCAAAGTTAAGGCAGACTTTTTTTCTGCTGATCTGAACTGGTGAGTCGTACATTTCCAGGATAAGAGACCTTAATGCCTTGCCATCCCTAAAGTCCCTAAAAAAATACTTAAAGCCCTCTAATTTATATTTTAATTTGTTAAATGAAATGAATACCTCTGGAATAATGTGGGGGAGGTACAGGGTACTTACAGGAGAGAGACAGCTTTCACTTAACCTTTTGCAAATCTGTAGTTTGAGGGAGAGAGATATTAACCAGTGAAGTCTCTCATAGAATTTTGCCTCCTCAGATTTTGGGCAAATAATCTAGCTTTGGGTATACTGATACATGCCTGGCACATATGTGAAGTAAGTGTTAAATGGCCTCTATGAAGAAGGAGCTGATTATGGTACACATGCCATCAATGCAGCATGGTCAAAGTTATTCTGTCTAAATGGCTTGCACTAAGGTGTGTGCTTGTCACAGATTTGGCAATTCACTATTAATGAAGGATATCTCCTGGTGCAACAAACATGGGTGCGAGACAATTATCTAAATATTTTCAAACAAAGAGTCAAAACTCTTATTTATACAATTTCAGAATTATTCCACTTCTTGCCTTACTTTGCCTCGAGCTAGACTAAAACCATGGATAAAAATTGGAGGTGCACCGCAGAGGGAAGAAAAATCAAAGTATAAAGGAAAGGGTTGATTTCTATCCCAACCACAGTCAAAGTGCAGTAGCTATGGGTTAGTGTTTAGGTGTGAGGCATTAATAGTGGAATACTTCAGGGTCCACTATCTGCCCACACATCAAATATTAAGCTTTTTCAGGGCACAGTAGGTTGCATGTTATAGAGATTCCATAGTATATGTATGACTTGAATTGAACTGAACTCTGAAGTTACTTGCTTTAATTGCTTGCTGACTGAAAACGCTTGCCTGAACATATACAACCCCTACCATTTTGGGGGAGGAAATAGCTGGTATACATGGCTATCTTAATATGGAAAGTAGTTTTACTAGTTGTTAAAATGTGTTTATGTCTTTGGCCTTATTAATGGAAATGTTCTAGTCAAGTCTTCATGTGAACTGTCAGCAGATGGGTTTGCAGGGCTGTCTTACACGCATCCTTGTATCATATATTCAGCTTATGCCTAGACACCCTCCCTGAAAGAAAAGTATAGGAGTACTCTCCTGTAGAGCCAGGCTCAAGTTTCTTTTGTATCTTTACCTTTCTTTGACATTCACATCTTGATAGAATTAAAGACTGAGGGTTTTCATAATTTAACTTGCCATCGGCAGGCACTGAAACCAGAGTGGAAAAACAAATACACAGTGGCACCAGAGCCCAAAGCCTCGTGCATAACTCAGAGGAACTCAAGCAGAGAATGTAATTGCATGCTGAAATCAAAATGATTATTGATCTGCAAATCCTCACCTATATACAAAGAGAAAAAAAAATGTTCTGAGAACAAAGGACACCCACCCAATGCATCTAGGTGTAATTTCCTGACATTTTGTTGGCATGTGGACAAAATGATAACTGAGGGCAAGGCCCTACCTTTGTGGTATTCTCTACATGTGTGTTCCCAGAGATTGTCTTTACTTCAGATTCATACTTAGCATAATTTCAGATATCTTAGGTTGAAAATTCATGTCCCTGGTTTTCAGCTTCTGCTTTTTTTTTTTTTTTCCCTTAGGTAACATACAGTGCAATATTGGTTTCTGGATTAGAATTCAGTGATTCATCACTTACATACAACACTGCATGCTCATCACAACCAGTGCCCTCCTTAATACCCATCCCCCATCTAGCCCGTCTCCCACCCCCTCCCTCCAGGAACCCTCAGTTTGTTCTCTATCATTAAGAGTCTGATGGCTTGTTTCCCTCTCTCCATTTTTCTTTCCACTCTTCCCTTATGTTCATCTGTTTTCTGTCTTAAATTCCACATATGAGTATTTGTCTTCCTCTGACTGACTTATTTCGCTGAGTATAATACCCTCTAGCTCCATCCATGTCATTGCAAATGGCAAGATTTCATTATTTTTGATGGCTGAGTAATATTCCATTGTATATATACACCACTTCATTATCCATTCATCAGTCAATGGATATTTGGCTCTCCCCATAGCTTGGCTATTGTTGATAATGCTGGTATAAACATCGGGGTGCATGTACCCCTTCGAATTTTCAGCTTCCTATTTATAAGACAGCTATTGCCATTAGCATCCATTAAAGCATACTGATATTAGATAACCTTCAAAGAAGTAGACTTTAATTTATGTACATAGAACTAAAACTTGGCATACAATAGATCATGCTTCAAATTATATTTCCTGGAACACTTTGTTAAACTTGTCTGTAAGGGTTTTTGGTGCATTTTATCTAAAATAAAATTCTATAGACCTCAGTTGCTCACTCTGTCAGTTGGGGTCTAGTGAGGAAACAGAAACATCACCATAATTTGCACAGAGAAGATTTACATAAAGAATTAATAGTGAATAAAAGGCAAATGAACACTGAATGGGGTAAAAGAAGACCCTAAAGGGTCTAGGGATAGCCAGTTCTTTTTTTTTTTTTAAAGATTTTATATATATTTGACAGAGAGAGAGACGGGAGTTGTTTATCTCTCTCTTTCTCAGCTTCTTTTTTCTCCATCATTTTGTCGTCTATATCACTATTCTCTCTTCTGCCTCATTTATCCTAGCAGTTAGAGCCTCCATTTTTTAAAAAAGATTTTATTTATTTATTTGACAGAGAGAGACAAAGTGAGAGAGGGAACACAAGCAGGGGGAGTGGGAGAGGGAAAGCAGGCTTCCTGCCAGAGCAGGGAGCCCGATGTGGGGCCTGATCCCAGGACCCTGGGACCATGACCTGAGCCAAAGGCAGATGCTTAACGACAGAGCCACCCAGGCGCCCCGGGATAGCCAGTTCTAACTCACCTACAATATCTAGGCTGAAGAGAGTTGACAAAATAAGCACAATAACTTAGCAGAGGGCTCCCCCCACCCAAGACTGAGGATCAGACCTCTTCAAAAAGGGCAGGAACAGGCACCCTCCAGGATGGAAGAAACTTGCAGGAGGACACAGATCCCAGCTGGTGGCACAGTGAGGGTGTGGCCGGCTGGTGGTGATCCGGAGGCCTGCTCAGCTCCTGTGCTGAGTAATAGGGAATACCTGGAAGGATAGTGTCTTCTGTGCTATTGCCTGGCAGTGTCCCTTCAACTTTCTCTATTGCTGAACCCAACAGTGCACCACTGGCAAAGAGGCATGTTTATAGGGTGTGCCTCTGATATCACAAAGCAAGGCCAAAAATGGAGGATTTGGGGCTGAGGGTCAAGAAATGAATAATTGGGGCCTTCACACATATGCTTAGGTATCCAAGGTTTTATTTTTTAACATAATGGCCAATATCACATTTAGATGGTTTCTTTCATCATCTCAATCAAGAGTAATAAACTCACATGATCCTAGAAGCCCAGCAGATAACCCAAATGAGTGAAAATAGGATATATATACATACACACACACACACACACACACACACACACACACACACAACCATGAGGAGTGGTGTGCATTGCAATGAAGTGAATGTGCCTTGCCTCTTAAAAGTGATCCAGTTCATACCCGAGTATCTGTAGTCTGCATACAGACCCCATAATACTGTGTTAGCAATTATAAAACTAAATAATGAAACTGTCTGTCTATAAACCAGAGGATTTAGTTTCATTTTGGTGGGTTTTTGTTTTTGGTTTGTTTGGTTTTTTGTTTGTTTGTTTGTTTGTTTTGGTATGGCGAGTGAGAAATGCCATTCTCAAGTTAGTCATGGAACCCACAGATGCAACCAGTCATCCAATTGGTTAGACAGGATTTATCATTCATCCATTGTTTAAATGTTGTCTGCTGTAAGACCGCCAAATAAACAATTCACAGTATTTAACCAGATATATGTATGAGTGGGTTTGGGGCTAATTAAAAGTAATCATTTTTATTTTATACTGGAAAGAAAGGAAATGAGGGAAGCAAAGTTCCCTGTATTTTACTATTCTACATGTTATGCCTAATTTGAATTAGGATACATTTTCCACATTGGCAATCCCCTTGTTTATTATTTAAAGAGCAATGATAATAGTAGCATCAGACTCTATTACAATTACTTTGTGGAGGTAAGAAAAAAATAACCACTTAAAGCATTGTAATTACATCAATGTTATTAAATCCTCTACGTGTGTTTTTAAATATCAAAATCCCAACATTAATTACCTTTCTGCACTGAAGCATGAAATGGCTTCAAAGTCCTTTAGCTAAACAAGGATTGAGACAAAATGAGTAAGGGTAAATACTGGACCCAAGAGCACCAAAAAGATGTGGCTGTAGAGGAAAGAAGTATGTTTTCCAGAACCATATGTTTGGTATTTTGGTATTTCACATGGACCATATTTCATGTGACTTTATTTTTCTTTTCAATGAAGGTGATTTGTTAAACATATAATTAAATGCATTGGGCATTTTATTTTATTTTTTTAAAGATTTATTTATTTATTTGAGAGAGCGAGAATGAGAGAGAGAGAGAGTACATGAGAGGGAGGGAGGGTCAGAGGGAGAAGCAGGCTCCTCGCCAAGCAGGGAGCCTGATGCAGGACTCGATCGCGGGACTCTGGGATCATGACCTGAGCCGAAGGCAGTCGCTTAACCAACTGAGCCACCCAGGTGCCCAAGCATTGGGCATTTTATATCTTCATAAGATTTTTCACATAAACATGAAACTCTCTTTGTCAAACCTTGGGTCCCAATCTCTGTTTTGGAAAATCTATCCATCATAACTCTATAACAGCAAGAGAGGAAGCATCAGGTTTGCCAACAGTCAAAAACTGAAAGTAGTCTTAAGTTATCTGGATTTTAAAATGAGGTGTGTTCTGGGGCACCTGGGTGGCTCAGTCCATTAAGCGGCTGCCTTCGGCTCAGGTCATGATCCTGGGGTCTTGGGATCGAGCCCCACATCCGGCTCCCTGCTCAGCGGAGAGCCTGCTTCTCCCTCTCCATCTGCCTGCCACTCTGCCTACTTGTGCTCTCTCTCTGTCAAATAAATAAAATCTTTAATTAATAAATAAATAAATAAATAAATAAATAAATAAATAAATAAATAAAATGAGATATGTTCGATGGATTCCACAAAGTATGGCAGATATACTTCCTTGTATTTCACTTCTGCAGCCAAACTGGAGGCCATACGCTATAGTGATGGGCCCTGAGATGCACTCATCCTCCAGGACTAGCTTCCCATTCCAGCTGTGCCTTTCGCTAGTGATGGGGTCCAGTACAGGACACCCAGTTGCTGAGCCCTGACTTACTTAGCTGGGATAGTAGTTAGCTTCTGGAGCTATTGTAAGGATTGAAACATATACTCCCTGCAAAGTACTCAAAACAGAGCTTGGTACAATACATTTTAGCTTTTTTATTTGAAATATACTGAGGTTGTTTGCATCCATATAGTAGGAGTGAAACAAACAATGTAACAGTATAGACTCTTTTAGGTAAATCTCACATTCATTGTAAATTACAAATTTCCCTTTTTCCTGCTTATTTTGTCCCCCATCCTCTGCTATTTATTATCTTTCTACTTCGGTTCTACCTATTTTTTACATTCTGTTTTCTGTAGAAAATATATATGGATTTTTTTTCTCTTTGGAGTAGTCTGTCACTCCCCTTCACGTCAGTGGCCCTGTTTCACCTAACTGCAATACAAAACTGTGTCAAAATTGGGGCACCACCAACCAATGATGGGAAAAGAGGGCAGCCAAAGAGTGGGGTCACTGCAGCCACCCAAGAGAATTTCTAAGTAGACAGTTAGGTGCTGATGGCTTCTATTCAAAGACCTTCTTCTACCTATTGTCAGGCCCTCTCATGTGCCCCCGCCCCCCCGCCATCATTCTACCAACATCTTATATTCAGATGGAAATTCCTTAATAAGATCAATCCAAAAATTCTCTTCTCCCTCAGTAGAGACAAACTCCCCTTTATTCAGTGCACCTCTTCTCAGCGATCAGTATTATTCAAAAGGAAGGAAATGTCACTTAGTAATTGTGTCTAAGGTGTGAACTTCTCGTGCTCGCTTCGGCAGCACATATACTAAGGTGTGAACTTCTCGATGTGTTAGCAGTTGCAAGCAGAATATTGTAAACCAAACTAATCTTTACACGTAATATCAGCACCTCTGTGAAGGATACCCTGGAACCCCAGACTGCTTTTCTTGCACTGAATGTGGACTTCCATCCATCACCTGATGAGAGAATGTTTGGAGCTTTCTCAGGACAGTGCTGCTTGCCAGCGAACACTCACATTTCTCCAGTTTTGCCACCTCTGTACCTATAGTAGTGTTTGTGAAATGTTTAAATAGTTTCTTGCAATTTGCCCTTATAATTTTATAAGAAAAAGAATTTTAAAAGGGAAAACAAAAGAGAAGGTGGTGAAGATCAAATCTAATGCAATTGAGACAAAGATTGAAATCGTGCTTCATGCCAAGAAAAGACCCTCAGTGGACTCACATGCTAATCATAGGTTCAACTGCAGAGGAAAAGAACATGAATGAATGCACATTAGTAGCTGGGTGTTAAAAGCGGACTCTGGTGCCAGTTTCTACGGAGGCACAAAGGGAACAAGAAGCTGAGTGAGTTTCACTTATTTGTGGAACATAAGGAACAGCATGGAGGACATTAGAAGGAAGGGAAAAATGAAGCGGGGGAAATCGGCAGGAGTGATGAGCCATGAGAGACTATGGACTCTGAGAAACAAACTGAGGGTTCTAGAGGGGAGAGAGGTGGGGGGATGGGTTAGCCCGGTGATGGGTATTAAGGAGGGCATGTACTGCATGGAGCACTGGGTGTTGTACGAAAACAATGAATTGTGGATCACTGCATCAAAACTGGTGATGTATTGTATGGTGACTAACATAATAAAATAAAATTTAAAAAAATAAAAATCACAATGCAGGAAGCATCAAGTTTATGTGATTCTTAATCCCTCACCCATATCAAAGTATGGAAATTGGGAAGGCAAAAGGAATGTTTAGGGGAGCAGTTTGTGTGCTGAGGGTACCCCAAAGTTGGAGTGACTCAAGTCAATAAAAGGACTTTAAGGAGGTGACTTGTAGAGCTAATCGGTATCCACTGCAGTTTAGGGAACATCATGGATCAGTGTCTGACTCTCACCAGGAAATCTGAGGGCAACAGAGAGGCTACGTAGAACACGGACGAACAGAGGACAGAACAGGTGGCTGGGTTGGGCAGCCATACTCTCAAAGCTCGCCAAAGCAAAAAATGAGTTTCCCTTCCAGAGGGGGAAGTGAGGGATCGCAGGCATGCTGCCTTAGGTTTATCTTACGTCCTAGTGGGTTGGAAAGGGTTGCCCAGGGGGGTGGAAAGACTCAGTAGAAGGAGCTGGAAAGAGAGCTAGCTATCTGGGGACTGAAGAAGGAGAAGCAAAACTGGAAGGAATACAGAAGTAGCTGTAGGAAAGGGATCCAAAAAGATCAGGGTTGTGGGAAATATGGAGAAAGTTTTCCAAATAATCTCTGTAAATACCCACAGGAGAGTCAACTTGAAACATCTGCTGTGGCCAGAGAAAACTGTAGGATTGGCATCAGCCAGGTGAGAACTCTTCTGTTTCCTCTTCCTCTTCCTCGTTGATGTCTTCCAAGCCTGTGGTCCTCAGCAAATACAGAGGTAGGACTAGAACTACAGAGTGCAGGGGATATTAGAAGCCCCTGCTCTGCCACTGCAGGCAGTGAACTTGGGAAAGTCTCAGACTGGGAAAAAAATGAGCTGTCAGCTTTCACTGGTTCTGAACCAGTCATCGGTGGACTTTCCCCCTCTTCAAGGAGCTGGTGGATGGAAATTGGGGGTTCAGTGAACTTGAACGGGGTGAAAATAGTTGCATAGCTATTTTCATTAACCTCTCACTGAAATTTAGCCTCTCCTTTAATTATGAATGAATGAAACACCACACCGAAGTATTAGCATTATATGTGCAGAAATGAATTAACATAGCAAGCCTGGGAGCATTATTCTTAGAAAAGCCTGCCGGCAAGACTGAACCCCTGACTAAACCTAGGAACTATAATTTCAGGAGAATTCCCACCCTGCGCTGATATGGGTGGTTCTCTGGGTCCAGAGAACCAGGTCTGGCGTTCTGGTGCCTGCTAGGTAGGTGGTGCTTATGTGACCAGCCCCTAGTAAAAACCCTGGGCGCTGAGTCTTCCCATGGGCTCCCCTGGGAAGAAACATTGCACGCATGTTGCTAATTTTTGTTTGGTGGGGAGGGCGGGGGAAGGGGGGAGAGTGCACCCTGGATGACCTGTCAGGGGAGGGAGCAATCATAAGGAAGTCTGCAGAGGATTCCCCCAGACTCCACCTGTCTTTTTCCTTTCTGTTCTATGTATCTTCACTGCATCACCATAAATCATCGGAGCTGTAATCACAGCTACGGTAAGTGCTGTGAGACCACCTAGTGAAATATTTGCATGTGGGGTAGTCTTGGAGACTTCCAACACAGTGGTGGAATTTGCTAACTCACTGAAATACAGCCACAGTGTTATTTTGGGGAATGAGGGCGGGGGCAGGGAACGAGGAGCCCCTGGTAGGTCGGTGGCTGTGGAGTCACTTTCCATGGTATGAAGCAGTGCCGCTTGTGATCAGAGGCAAAAGTTACTGATGCAATGTCAAAATAATCCATTCCTAGGAGAGGGGGCTCGATGGACCCCCCAGCTGCCTGGGGCCACGCAGGCTATGGCCCATGTGGTGAGGAAAAAGCCACCACAGCCAGGGTGATGATTTGTCTCCTTCCTCTGGGCAGGGAGAGAAAGGGCCCAAACATAAACATTAGTTTGTGGTTGCTCTCTCCTCTAAGGGGCAGGAAAAGAGGCTGGAGCAAGGCTTTAGATAAACCAGAGGGGAAAAGAAAGAGAAAAAAAACCCTAGCCATTTTTTCAGCCTAGCCGCCGCTACTAAAGCCGTCTCCGGCGACCCCGCAGTCCTGTTGGGTTCTCCTGTGAACCCTGGAAATGAATTTACTGCTAGGGGTTTGCATAAACTTGTAATGGAAAAAAAAAGGAATTTTAAATCACAGCTTTGCATTTTGTGGCTATTGCATCTGGATATATGATACAAAAATAATGGAGAATATTATATGCTTTCAATTTCATAAATGCTAGAGGGGTCATCTCAACCAGGGAAAGCTGCAAAAAAAAGTGTAAATGGGACACAGCTCCCTCGCTTGTTGTTACAGGTGGGCGGATTGAAATTTAAACTCTTAATATTGGAAACAGGTCTCTGTAATTGATGAATTTTTGCTAGGGTTTTGCCTATTGGAGTCTCAAGAGTGAAGGAGCCAATGTCCAGATGAAGGTAGGCTTTGGAAATTTTATAAAGCATTTTTTAATTTTGCGAATGAGTTCTTGAAAAATTCAGATTTCTGACCCTCGGGAGCTGATGATTTTGTGGCCCCTGGTGTGCACATTTTTGCATGGGGCAATTTGGACCCTAAGACTGACAGGAAAAAGTGTGTGGAAAAGCTTTACTTGTCACTTGGACTTGGAACACAGGCACCTGGCCCTACAGTGTCTTAGCTTTGTTGCTCCTGCGCAAAAGCTGCCGGCTTTTTGATTTACTGACTTCCCAGATGCTATTTTTCTGGATCTGACTCTAAGTTGAAACCTGATACTCCCTGCCCTGGGTTGTTTCCGTGCCAGCGACTGAGCAGACACAAGCTCGAGGAACAGAAGTCAGACTCTGGGACTGCCGGCAAGTTAGGAGCCCCCTCTACGGGGTCATAGTTATGAAAATGTGGTGGCTGCTGGCTGGACCATCTGGGTCACTTGTGGATGTCTAAGGAAAGGGCTTGTTCTCGAATGAGACCATATAAAATGAAGCTGCAGAAGGACTCCATGTTTCTGATGAGGAGCCTGACTGCGTTCTGAACCTGTGATTCCTGTTGAAAGCTGCACCCTGGGGGAGTGTGCCCCCCTGCCCACCTCTGACAGACCACATTCTGGAACCCCTGGGGGGGCGGGCTGTGTCACTGCCGTTGGCTGTGTTCTGCTTTCCAGATCAGTTGTGATTTACAACAACGGCTTCATGGCCCACCTCTACCCCGTCACCTTTCTCCCGCTGTACACACCTTGGTAAGGCAGTTGGGAGGTGCAGGGCAGCTCTCTCCAGAAAGGGATTGATCTTCTCTAGGCTGCTCACTGGAAAAATGATCAGGAAAAGAGGTCTGGGGAGAGGAGGGGTTATGTAAAATTTTTAAAAAATATTGAAAACTCAGGATTTCCCCCTGACCATTTCTTTGCCCTGGCCAGTTCTTGAATATGATGTGTCTTTCTGGTTAAGTAGTATAAAAACGTTATTCTGTGAAAATGCTTGTGTCCCTCTTGCACACAACCCTTCCAGATGAAATGTCTGGGGAAAAAAAATGATTAGGAGAAATTATAAAGCTAGGATTAGTGAGTGGGACACAGTGATGTTGCAACAACAAAACCTGGGTATATGGGGAGGCACGGGGTTGGGGGGGGCCTTAATGATCTTGGTTTTCCAGAACTGCTCCCCGGAGCTTTTCCCTCTTCCTGAAGGAAAAGCGTGCTGCCTGTGCCACAGCTGCCCTGAGCTCTTTGGAGGACTGCCAAGCCCGGGCCACATGCGACAGTATGCCGCTGCGCTGCAGGGTCCTGCCCGGTCCCCACAGAGCGCCTCCATGAGCAGGCCACGGACCAGCGTTGCCGACAGAGCTCTTGAGAACTGACCCCCTCAGGCACTTCATCTGAAAAGCACCACTGAGAACCCTGGGGGGGGAGGAACCACACGGGGAAGCCACACTGGGGGCCCCGTTGGCATATAGTGCATGACCAACGCCTGGCCTGCGTGGGATGCCCGAACTTTGTAAACTCTTTGTTTCCGGGGACACATGTACCTTCGGGGACTATATTTCTTGGATGTGTGCCCTGACCATCATACACTGCCTCAGCCCCTGGAAGGCTTGGGGACAGCTTCATCTCACATGCCAGGCTGTGCTGGGCCAGAATTGATCCCTCAGGCCAGATTAAAACAAAACAAAACAAACCGAAACAAAACAAAACAAAAAGGTTCATACAGGAAGTGATAAAGGAAGCCACCTGGCTTTGTAAGACAGAGCTTTATGGCTCATGGTCTGTGTTTTAACTGGCTAAGTCCAGAACCACCAAAAGGTATATGTGAGATCAATACTGTAAGTTGACCTCAGCCTCTTGTGTGGAGTCCTACTGATGATAAGTCTGTAAAGACTCCTTGGCCATGGGCCAAGCGAGTGGGTTATGCAGACGAGTTAGCATAGCAAGAGTGAGACAGCTATCATTAGAACGGCCTCCTTGCAAGGCCAACCCTTGGCTGACATCTGGGAACCTTTCTTTGGGGAGTGTTCCTGCCCTTCCCTAACTTGTAAGAGTGACTCAATGGGCCTAGAATGTGCCAACAGTGGGGTTTATACTGAGCATTTGCTTTCTTTCTCTGTGTTTGGAATTTTGGTACGTGCTTGGTGAAAGGTGTCTATGTGAGCAGCCCCCAATTAAAAGCCTACACTCTGAAACTCAAAGAACCTCCCTGGGCAGAAATATCACACACATGTTGCTGCATTTTCTTTCCTGAGGAAGAATGTGTGCTCTGCATGACCCCTCATGGGAGGGGGAGAGCAAATAGCAGCTTGGGCATGGACACATGGATTACTCCAGACGCTGCCTGTGCTTTTCCCCCTTATGATCAGGCTATGTATCCTTACCACATCACTATAATAAGTCTTAGCCCTGAACACAGCTGTATGCTGTGTCCCATGAGAGCTTCTAGCAAATCTGAATGGGGTGGTGACCTTGGGGGTCTCCCAATACAGTCACCAATGGAAATGTTGCATTTTCTTATCATACTGTAGATGTTGTAGATTATTTTGAAATTTCAATTATATTGATTATATTCAATTATATTGACTGCACCTGCCACCAGTTTACTTAATGTATTGATAAGGAAGCATATACATTATACATTTTAAACTATTTTTAAAATTTGACATTTTTACTATTATATTTTGACATAATTCATATCCTTTGTAATCCTGAGTATTTTATTTGCTGCATTATTCTGAGAGCCTGATTCTCAGATGTCCAGGCATTTACCAGGCTGCCAAAGGGGTCTGCACATAAGTTGAAGACTGCCTGCTTTGGGTTACTACCCTGGGCTTAGATGTATTAATCACTAATGGGCAATTTCTTACCTATAAGTGAATAAACATTTAGTGCCTTAAGCTTTATCCAGGGAGAAGGAAGAACTGGTTCTACAGATTACATGGACTGGGGCAGCAAAAGTCAACAATAAAGTCACTTTATGATTTTATAGGATGCTTCTTCAATGTGATAGTTACGTATGTATCTTAAGGTTGAGATACCACTTAGGGGTTTATAACAATGTTGAGCTTTCTACAACTACAGTGCCCCTTTATAGAAGCTTCTTGTTGAACTTTATTTATTGTATGAAGTCTCAGACTAAATTTCTGAAAAATCTGACTTCACTTTCAGGTGTTTCTGTGATCAAGGACTGCCACTTAACTCCAGTTGCTCCAAAGACTGTCTTCCATACGGGAAGTGGAAGTGAAGATAGAGCTGAGTCAACCCTCGCCAATCCTGGCATGCAATAATATTAAATGTCCTGATGCCACTTACAAAGATAACTTAATCTCTGTTTATGTTCACTAGGCTTTTGATATTTTTTGAAGCCTTGCTTAAGCTCTGAAATTTTTTACAATCTAGTTAATAGTCAATATAACATTTATTATAATTTAATATTACAAACGTGATTTTAGCAGGTTCACTGGAGAGAGTCACTAAAGGTCTGATAATAGCTTATTAGAGCCATCGTCTGCTCTTTCCTTGGAGATGTACAGAGATGTGTTACCTGCTGGCACATGTGTTTCTCCACCATGAAACTGTATGGATCAGAGGATTTGCTAATTGTCTACCACTAAAATTCTTTTTTTTTTTAAAGATTTTATTCATTCATTTGACAGAGAGAGACAGCGGGAGAGGGAACACAAGCAGGGGGAGTGGGAGAGGCAGAAGCAGGCTTCCTGCGGAGCAGGGAGCCCGATGCGGGGCTCGATCCCAGGACCCTGGGATCATGACCCGAGCCGAAGGCAGACGCTCAACGACTGAGCCACCCAGGCACCCCTAAAATTCTTCTTTAATTGAATACAAAAGTATGCATATAAAAATAAGAAAGTTTATTTGTCATTTTTTCAAAACACTTCTGCCTGTGGCTCCTTCTTTTTCTTACATGGCCAACTGCACCTGCGGGGCCCCCACGCCTTCATAACCTCGCACAGAGCATCTCCAGCACCATATCATCCATGCTGACCGAACCAATGATGGGCCTGAAGAACAGTTCCACAATGACATTGGCATTGATGAATCTCAGAAGGAAGAGGGCACTGTTCAGTTCGGCGAACCTGGCTTGGTGCCTCCTGTGTGTCATCCTGATGTGGTCAATGAGGATCTGCTGAGTTCCCAACTGAAGTCCCTGAATGTACTTCACACACTGAAGGCCTGGCAGGTCTGGAGGAGAAAAGGGGACAAGAGTCTCTTTATTGTTAACAGCTCACTCGGCATCCTTAGCTCATTTAGATATGTCCATTTCTGCCCCTTCCCACATTAAACAAGAGTTCAAGCTTCCTGCTTAAAAGGGCTTTCTGGAACAAGGACAAAATGCCAAACCTGTTCTAAGTTTTCAGAAGCAATGCTTCTGAGATGAAATATCATCTAGTTATTTTATAGTCACTGTGTTTGTATCCTCACATGTAAAAACTGCACATTTATTCACTGTGACAGTAGAATATCATTTAATGAATCACGGCTCCAGTTCACTGTAGAAATAGGAAGACATTAAGATTATTTCAAGAAGTGAGCACTTGACCTTTTACCTATGGGAAACAGGCCATTGTAGAATGGCTACAGGTTTTGCCAGATGATAAATATTTCACCATCCTCCCTTGAATTTCCCACCAGTGCCATGATTGCCCAGCTGATGGGGGTAAACTTCACAGCCACAGTGACTCATGAGTCTCATTTTAACTGTCTGCCGACAGGCTGATTTTAATCTTGAGTTCCAGGGTAATTTAAGAGAGAACACTGGCCATTTAGCTCATTGTACCAGGGTTTCTGTATTGGGGAGGAATTTTTTTAGAAACTGATTTTAATAAATATTGCAAAAGCATCTTTTAAAAAATACTAAAGAAAGAGGTCTTTAAAAGCACTGTCTTACAGGTGTTAAAAAGTAAACATGTAAACATCATCAATTTCAACATGGTTCAAAAGTAACTTTTCAAACAGGGAATGCCTGACCTTCTTGCAGTATTATGTGATAACCCTACTAAAAGTGAATGAAATACAATGTAGGAAACATAATGTGCCTGTAAGTTTTATAAAGACGGTGTTAAGGGGAGGCTGCTTTTAAAAGTTCTTTGATCCTGCATGACAGTAATACTACTGTAAAGTTCTTTAACTTGTGTTTAAACAATTACCAATTTTACAGTGCTGTTTAAGGGATGTCAGTGATGATGGCAATTATTTTCCTTCCCTTTCCTACAGAATCCATCAGTACAGTATTTTAAAAGCACCATGGTGACCAAGAGTAGCAGGACCAGTTTAAAAAATAGTAATGGTAACAGGCGAGTCATTCCTATCATAAGCAAATAGGTCTAATAAAAGTAGAAGGAAATTAGGCCACATCTGTGCTCCTTATTCCATTTCTGATTACCCTGATCCACACATTAACAATCCCCTACTACCTACACTCATTATCCAGACTTGAGACCCCATTTTATCGTTTGAATTCCACTGATGAGGGGAAGAGGAGGCTTGCATCAATCTCCACCAGAAATTTGAAGCTCTTCTAGTCTGGATTCACGGCTCCTTAAAATATCATCTTGTGAACTCCCTGTCCCTTTCCTCTGCTTTCAAAACACACCCTCCTTTTCCATTGCCCCCCTCCAATCCCCTGGTAAAAGGCAGGCCCATAAAGTAAATTCGGGAAAGAGAAAATGTGGAGAGATGGACTCCACAATAAAAAAAAAAAAAAGTTTACACATAAAGATCAGAAGATACACAACAAAAGGATAAACATCGAAGAAAGGCACACGCTTAGCAGGTGCATTTGTGTTTAAAACACACTCAGTTTAGCTGATTAAATTCACAGTGAGAGAGGATTCAGAGAAGCAGAGAGAATAAAGGAGATGCATGTGTGTGACCAAAGTACGCTAAGCAGGGTGGAGGGAAAGAAGCAAACTAGTGGAATGTAAAGTTCTGGAGGCTGAGCCCCTGCCTTTGTTTTGTATTCCAACAGAACAAGGCCCAAGGGAGATGTTTAAGAATACTGGCTGAAGGAGCAAGAAATGTATTCCAAATGATCTTAAGAACCACCTTGGGCACTTACTACAAATGCAGATTTACAGACCCTGGACCACAGCTACCGTATCAGAACCTCCAGGGAGGAGCCTGGTAAGACTGAACAAGTGCCCCCCGCCCCCTATGGACAGGCAAGTTTGGAGAACAAGGATATAAGCAAAAGTTGACCTACAGTGATCGCTGAGATGAGCTGAGGGCTCTAGGTCTTGAAATGTGAGTTCTGAGTGAAATATCATCCTATTAAATATTGCTCTCTACCCTTTCAAAAAATGCTAGGCAGCAGGCAGGGACATAATCAGAGACTTCTGGTGTTAGGGAAAAGAAGGTGTGGAGGGAGCATTATAAAAACTATCCCAACTCAAGCTGCCTGGAAATTTTGTGCCCGCTTGTGACCCTTTTGGAAGGATTCTGGTCAAAGACAACTCTAGTAATGGGACATACTCAAGAAAAAGTGCTGGGTGGTCCACGGAGATGTTCTCTCATGATTTGGTTGGACTCTGTGGCACAGTGTCCAGCACCTAACAGACAGCCTAAAGTGTGTTGCCACAGACATCCCCTGGAGGCCAGGAGAGCCATGCTCTATGACTCACTGGTCATTACTATGGAGTAAAGTCATTTGGGACTAGGCTCCCTAATCTGGAAACGGGGTGGAGTAAGGGTGAAGGGCAGAGGGGCTTGATTAGGAGGTCCCTAGGGTCTCTGAAAGCTCTAACAGTGCTCCCGCTGGCATTCCCTAGTGCTTTTTCCCTGCCCCCTTGGTACCCTGATACAGATACTCCGAGGATGACACAGTCCAGATGCTTAGGACCATAAACATGATCATTCAGAGGCAGACCCATGAAAGGCTAAGTCCAGTGGCCTGCATGACAGTGTCCCCCCGTCCCCGGGGGGATGATCTAGTACTCCTTAACAAATGTTTCCTTTCTTACCAGCCTGAATAGATTTCCTCCAACAAAAAGGTTCTAGTAAATTTCAGAACTGCATCTCAGAAAGACATGTTGCAGAATTTGCAGTGAACACAAACTTTTTTTTATAGCTGTACTACTGGATTCAAAAGACTAGAGGAGAAGGACCAGCCCCGTACCTCGATGGCACAAACTTTTTCTTAGTAGCAGAAAGAGGTAGAAAGAGAAGCAGTAAACCTCAACAAACAATCCCCCTGTGCTCTGCTGAGTGTCTGGCAGCAGCCCACCCACAAGGAGTGCTTTCTGGAGTTCCCCCAACTCTGCAGAGTTACTCGTGATTCTTCGCCGGTGCCCCGACACTCCCCCGACCACCGAGAACTCTTCAGTGCCTGCGCCTTCAGGTAGGCACTGCCCAGGGTTTTTTCTGAACAGAGAAAAGCCTGCGCCCGAGGCCGCGCCCTTACCCGGGTTAAAGAGCACGGTCCCCTTGAGGTAGGCGTACTCCTTGGTACTGATGTCCAGGCTCCAGCACTTGGCAAGGAAGCACTTGATGGCTTGGACTTCAGCGGCCGAAGGCAAATGCCCGGCCTCGGGCGGCGATATCAACGGCGGCGGCGGCGGCGGCGGCGGCGGCTGCAGAGGCGGCGGCTCGTCGCCCGCGGTCTCCCGCCGCCTGGTGGTGAGGATCTTCTGCAGCAGGCTGGGCTCCGAGGTGTCTACCGTCTCAAAGTTAAAGCGGTCCTGGGCCAGCTCGAGCAGGAGCAGCGGCGCCCAGCAGTTGCGCACCAGCACCAGCTGCTGGTCCAGAGGGAGCACCTGGAAGCAGGGTAAGTACTTGACAAAGCGCAGCGTCTTCAGCAGGCCGGCCGAGGCTGCCTCGCAGACCACCTGTGGACTCTTGAGGGCCAGCCGCCGCTGCGCGCCACACTGGGGGCTCCACCAAGGGGCCGTGGGCTGCGCCCCGTGGGTCTGCTTTGCGCTTGTGGGCAAGTGCTGGAGGAGGCTGCCCGGGCTCGGGTGGTCTTGCCCGCAAAAGCAGCGGCGGTACAGGAGCGCCACTGCCGGCCGGCCCGGCAGCTCCCCTCTGCCCTCCAGGCCCTGGGTGCCGTAGGAGCGGTCCCACCACGCGCCCCCCGGCCGCGCCTCGGGCGCTTGTGGCGCCACGTGCGTCTGCTTCGCGCTCGTGAGCAAGCTGTAAAGGATGCTGCCTTGGCGAGGGTGGTCTTCACCACAAAAGCAGCAGCGGTACAGAAGCGCCATGGTCCGCCCGGCAGGCAGCCCCTCTCTGCCCGCCGGGGGCTCCGAGCCGCAGGAGCAGCCCCAGCACGCGCCCCCCAGCCGCGCCTCGGGCGCCTCTGGGGCCGCGTGCGTCTGCTTCGCGCTCGTGAGCATGCTGTAGAGGATGCTGCCCTGCCGCGGGTGGTCCTCGCCGCAAAAGCAGCAGCGGTACAGGAGCGTCCCTGCCCGCCCACCCGGCAGCCCCTCTCTGCCCACCGGGGGCTCCGAGCCGCACGAACAGCCCCAGCACGCGCCCCCCAGCCGCGCCTCGGGCGCCTCCGGGGCCGCGTGCGTCTGCTTCGCGCTCATGAGCATGTTGTAGAGGATGCTGCCCTGCCACTGGTGGTCCTCGCCCGCCATGGCCCGCGGTGCCCAGAACCCAGCTCTGTCCGGTGGCGGCCGCCTGGGATCTATTTATACCAAGCGCGCACGCACGCGCGTCGGCCGTCTCCGCCAGGGCAAGGGCGCGGAGGGGGGGCGCGGCGCTGTGCTTCGGTGTGTTCGCCCTTGACCTCAGCGGTTCAGAAGGGACAGATCCGCCTTAAAGGCTGAGAATGAAGGAGGAGCGGAGGCACTGGAGCTCCTGAACACGTCCTTCTTTCCTCTCATTACACCCTTCCCTGCCTCTGGAAAACAGAGCAGAGAGCAGGTAGCAGGTATTTGGGGGCAGTGTTCCAACTCTTTCCATTGAAACCTGGCATCTAATTTGCTCCCTTTATTGGAAAGGGAGGGGTGCCTAATAAAAGGGGGGAAATCTATTTGTGCCATCTTTGAATACTTTCATTAAGTGATCAAACTTTGTATGACATATTTTGCATATGGACAGGGAAGTCTCATTTTCAGGGAACTTGAAGTACAGACCATGGACCAGCGGTATCAGCATTACATGGTAACTTGCTAGAAATGCCTAATCTCTGTTCCCAGCCAGAACTTCTCACTCTGAATCTGCATTTTAATATGGTCCCCAGGGGATTTGCATGCACTTTAAATTTTGAAAAGCAATGGTTTTAGGATGCTGTCATAAGCGTTTTGTTTAATTCAGTTGATATTCATGAACACCCACTTTATGTACTAAAGAGCATGAGTGACCAGGATGTAAAAGTGGCTAATAATTTGGGGATATAATCACAAGGCCTAAGAGTTTGCTACAGTGAGAGCTTTGGATTCTTCTAGAGGTACTACCTTGGGTAGTTGTGTAATTAACATTTCTTCTCCCACCCCTCCTAATTGAATAATGAGAAACACAGGTTTCAGGAAGCCTGGCTCCTTTGATCCTCACTTGCCACAGAGCCTCCTTTCTTGAGTTCTATACAGGCACTGAGATCTGTGGGTCTTTCCACATCACCACCTACCCCCTTGTGTAACTAACTGTTTCATCAACCAGCTGCTTAACTTCAAAATCACAGCCCTTTAGTCCTCGAATTCCTCATCTCTAAAATGGGAGGTTTGTTTAGTGGATTTCGTCGGTCCAGGACTGAAGACTAATGTATACCAGCTGGTCTGGGATTATCGTTCTCCTTTTGTAGTTTCTCTGGGGTCTCAAATTCTGAGCATAAGAGGAATACCTACGAGACACTGATTCGCATTCAACCTGAAATTTTATTCTGTGTGTGAGAGACCCTACAACACAGAGGTTAAATCTCCATCCCTGGCACCAGATTGCCTCAATTTTAATTCTGGCCCTGACACTTTGCAACTCTGTGGCCTTGGGCAATTTATTGGTTTCCTATTGGTGCTGTAACAAATTACCACAAATCTAGTGGCTTAAGGCAACACAAATTTATTATGTTACAGTTCTCTAGGCCAGCGGTCTGAAATCAGTTTCAATGGGCTAAAATCAAGGTGACTTTCCTTCTGGAAGCTCCAGGGGAGGATCTATTTTCTTGCCTTTTCCAGCATCTACAAGCTGCCTGTATTCCTTGGCTCCTGGCCACATCATTCTTACCTCTGTTTCCACCTCCGTTCCCACTCTTTTAAAGACCCTTATAATTACATTGGGCAAAGCCACATAATCCCGAATAATCTCCCTATTTCAAAATTTGTAATTAAATTACATCTGCAAGGTCTCTTACCGTGTGAGATAATATATTCACAGGTTCTGAGTATTGGAATATGGACATCGTTGGGGGGACATTATTTAGCTTTTCACAGGACAGTTCCTTAAGCCACCTGTGCCTCACTTTCCTTGTAAAGTGGGGGCAATAGTGTCTGTGAGATGATCCTCATACATGAGTTACTCCTGTAAAATGTTTGCCTGATATGTGACAAGTGGGGTATGTATCAACCATTATTCCTACCACCTTTTAATATCATGTGGGATAACTTCAGAGCTAGGAGGTGATATTAGACCCACACTGCCATTATTCCATCTCTCCTAGGGAAGCGCACCCACCCTCAGTCTCCACCCAGAAGCTGTCTCTTTTTCTTCTGCATGCCCACATATCTTGGCCCAGACTCAAAGCACTGCATGGGTCATCTGGTCCACAACAATAATTTACTTTTGGAAATGTTATTTCATTGTCCATGTCATCATTTGCCATTTCCCATATTCAAGTTACTATTTGGGGTATTGTGATTGCTACTTCAGTGATCTTCCTGCTTGAGGAACCCCTGCTATCAGCCTTGCTGAAAAAACTTGGCCTACCTCAGTCCCCACCTTAAGTTGCCAGAGAGAGTTACTTTTTATTATGTCATCCTATATTATTTTCTTCCTAACATTTATCAGAATCTGATATGATTGGTTTCATGATTTGATGCTTGTCGATTATCTCCCCATACTAATGTAAAAGTCCCCGAGAAGACGAGGAGTCACTCACTCTGTGTCCCAGCAACTAGAACAATGTCTGGCATACAGTAGGTACTCAAACATCTTTGTTGGCCAACTGTACCTTTAGAAAAAGAGGAGAAGGCTATAGCTTGTTCTTTCAGCACCAAGGGCAAGCATTCCCACACAATTATTGCTACATTTACCCTGGAGGGGGGAGAAAATAGCAAACTCTGGAGGACTGAGCTTTCTGGAGGCCTTTTTTTTTTTTTTTGATACTCAGAATGTTACAGGCACTGTGGGAAAGTAACAAGAGGACGGAGTTAACAGTCAAAAGATGGCTTTGAATCTGGGCTCTTCCACTCTAAAGATAAAACAAGTCCCTTCAGCCATCACACTTGCAAAATGGGCAAAATTCTATAAACCTATGTTAACAGGTACACCGTGTTCTTCGTCACTCAAGGGTTATTATTATTTTTTCTCTCAATATGGCCCTTGAGAGAAATGTTTGCTGACCTCTTCATTACATTGAAAATATAAAGCACCTTAAGTTTATATTCATTCACTTTTAGAGCATTTAACCTTATGTTAGGCTTTTCGCCTGTGAAACTGGAAAAAGTGCTATAAACTATTTTAATATATGTACCCTAGCCCTCTGTGATTCAAAGGTATTTCTAAAACTCTTCGTCTTATCAACTATATTTTTAAAAATCCTAGTTCAGCCCATTTTTTGTTACTTTAATCATTCACACCTTGTATGTATTTGATGCCTTTGACTTTGACTTTCTCAAATTGAAGCTTCAGTACACAATGCTGAGAACTATGAACTTGCAGCATATCGGTTATAATTCCTGTTCTTTCCCAGGAACAGAGTCTTCTGATTTTCTTCCTCATGTTTTTCTTGAAGTTTCGATCTTCTATTTGCAACTCTGGAGGACTTTCTAGGTTCTTTGGATTGACTGTTTCTAAGGAGAGATTGCCTGCTTGTCCTTCACAAGTATTCATCCTTAGAAATGTCAGGAGAAAACTGACTTCATCATTCTGCTTTCCATTTTTTTCCCTGAACAAATAGCTCCTGAGAAACAAAATCACCCTAACACACCAGTGCAGAAATTTGTACCACGTAATGCCAGCCTGCTGGTTGCTACAGGATTAGTGAAGACATAACCTTCCAAGGCAGGCACAAGCTTCTTCATTTGATTTGTTCTGTGTCCTCAGACCACTGTGACAGCTAGACAGAAGGACACTTATCAACTGCACCTGTCATGTGCTGAGTTTGTCCACAACTGCAAGTTGGATATTTACACTGAGTCATTGTTCGGTGACCTTGATCAGTTGGACACCTGCTCTGTAGAATCC
Organism: Callorhinus ursinus; assembly: GCF_003265705.2. Lineage (NCBI taxonomy): Eukaryota > Metazoa > Chordata > Mammalia > Carnivora > Otariidae > Callorhinus > Callorhinus ursinus. Next base: position 18,304,589 of record NW_027397078.1, on the reverse strand, counting down.
ATTATCTGTTCCAACTCAGGGTGGGAGTAAAGCTGCTCTGCCTGCTTGAATGCAGCCTTCAACTTCAAAGTAATATACTTTTCACTAAAGGATGTAGGAGTGTAGTACAGGTTGGGATAAAGCCGGGTAAAATTGTAAAACTGACCTTTGCACAGCAAGCTGCTCTTGACCTAGGAAGGCATGAGGATCTGAAACCTGATAGGAATTTTCAGTCTAGACTTAAAAGAGCTGAAATGCCTCAGAATTCAGTTCCTTCAGTAAATGGGTGACAGAGAGTAACAGTAGTGTTTTTCTTACCCTTCAAGGAAAATGTTGGGAAACTATTGTAGAAGAAGAGTGGCTGATCAAATCCAAGAGATAGCCCCCTTAATTTTCCTTTCCGAGACCCAGAATGTTTAAAGCTGTCTGTGGAAGAATAGGCTTTAGGTGCTGACTCATGAAACGCCTAAAGAAGATCAAGTCATCATTATTTATTTCCTCCAGATGAGCTACAAAGAAGGTAATCTGCTGCCCTAGGGGTCACCTAGCTGCTGAGGCAGAATACTGACACTTACACTCAAAATAATTCTGGAATGTTCTAAAAGCAACTTTCCAAATCAGTCATATGACCACTTCATTTAAGGAAAAAATGTTCACCAAATCAATTAATTTTGAATGTAAATCTACCGATTTTGCATTCATCCAAATACTGGATGTTGATCAAATTATCTAATTAATAAATTCAGTTGACTGGCAGGTTTAAAAATGATTGCCCCTTTGGTTGACAGGCTATTAAAATTGATTGGACCAATCAGTTTGTGAATCATTGCTCCACTGGTCCGTCCACGCAGCTACATCCCCTAATGGTGATGGTAATTTTATCACAGACTCCTGTCTCTATCAGGGTCTGGAACTGTTGTAATAACTTCCTCCCCAGAAACTGCTTTCTTTTTCCCTCTTTCCTGACTTCTCTTAGCAAGTTCCTTCCCACGACCAGTGTACCTAGAATGCCTTGTACAGTGTCTGGCATATTAAAAGTACTCAGTACTCCTGCTAAATGAAACCATGAGTGAAAAGTTTCTTCCACAACTACAGATCCCTTAACTTCACCAGGTTGCCCAACCTGCTCTCCTTTCCTGTGATTGTGTGGGTTTTAACAGTCTTGCAGTCCTGGGGGAAAACTCCCTGTTTTAACCACTCTGATTACTACTTTGATCATCTTAAAAATGAGAGTAAATATATCATCTGTGTTTACTTTACAAAGTTGTGGAAGGTAGGAAATGGCTAACAATACCTCAAAAATGTGAGTTATTGCAGTTAGATTGCAATTTCTTTAGGTTAGAAACCTCAGACTGTGTAATTATTGCCCACTTATATCACAATAAGTGATATGTTGCCCAACTAAATCAAATTTGTGTGAGGAAATTCTCTGTACATGTACATATTAAATACATTTGAAATAAGGGATCCTGCAGTTGATAAGTCATTCAAGTTTGCAGTTAAATGCATTTAACATTCATAGTATACGAAGAACAAAATATTTGTGAATGGATGAAGGTGAATTTCTTTGCAGCAGAGCCAAATGCTGGTCATGAAGAAAATCAGAACTTTTATTTCCAAACTGACGTTTTTGCCATGTCAATTGTGGCTGAGTTACTAAAAAGAAGCTGCCTTAGCTTGAGTTCTCTGAAGCAGGCACCAGACAAAGACCGTGTGTGTCTTGGGGACATGATTTACTGGTGAGGGTGCAGGAAAAGTAAAACTACGAACAAAGGAAGGCCAATGTGCATTAGTGAAGTCACTGCTATGAGCAACAGAAGTGACTGTCCCAGGGCCTCCCAGAATTGCCCACCCAAAGGAGGAGGCAGCATCATTTATCCATTAGTTTCCAGCCCCCCGAGGTTAAACGTTGCCATCAAGTTTCTGCCAGTGTCCGTGGTATTGCAAAGCACAGTTAGCCTGAGAAAAAACACAGCCTGCATGGAACTAACTGTCCACCCACCTGTGCTTGGATTTGGATCAGAGGTATGGACGAGAACATACAAGGTGGGGAATCAGATCTATCTGAGAGAGAAGTTCATAGCCCGTCATCCTTAACTTGTGCCCCTGTGGTCGGTGCCAGCCGGTACGGGAACTGGGTGAGGGGAAGCATCTACCTGAGCACTCTTCTGCTGAGCTAGTTCATCTTTGAAAACCATATTACCATTTTGTCCCAAGATGTTCCAATTTTTAGGTAGGTAAGGCTTGAGTGGGGAAGCAGGCAAGAACATTTACTCATCGTTGAATAATAATTTGTCTTGACTGAGCCTTTAGTCAGTGCCATTACCAGCCATTCTCTTCTAAACAGACTGGGGGGGAACCCGCCTATTTATCAGTAAAACAACAAAATTTCACCAGATAGGGACAACTTTTTTTGCAAAAGAGGATGTAGCATTTTACATCGGGTATTTCATTAGCCATATTAGCCACAGGCGGTTAAGATTTTTCAGTCTATTCAAAGAAGTTTAAGCAAAACCAGAACCTTTTCACAGGCCTCCTCGTGAGGCTCAAGGCCTGGCTGGACACGGCTATTCAAACTACATTGCTGGGGCATGTGTCTTGAAGCTTTCTGATCTCTTATTCGAGGTGAATTATCCTTGACTCATATCCTGCAACATGCTTCAGATTTAACAAGTGACCATCACTGTCATCCCTACACCCTGGCTCCAACCGCCATCTTGTCTGGCCCTCAACTCTTGGAATTAACTCCGCACTGGTCTCCTGCTTCCATTCATTCTCTGCCTATAGCTAGCTGTCCACATAAAGAGTGATGCTTAAGGATGAGTGAAGTTGTGTACCTTTCCATCACACTTTGAAAAAGTCTAGTGGTAGGGGCCCTTGCTTTTCGGATCTTACCGGATCTGGCCCTGGCTCTCACTGTACCTCGTCTGCATCACTCACCATGCTATACCTACATGACCGCCTTGACAGGTGCTCAAACCTGCAGCCTCCCTCATCTGGATTGTGAAACTTCCTCCTTCACAAAATCACTCGGTTCATTCTTTTAACTTTTGTTTGGCTTTGCTCAAATGTCCTGTCCTCAGAGAAGCCCTCACTGCCTGACTCCTCAGTCTAAGATAGCAGCTCTGTCACTCTATCCTTGTGACCTGCTTTACTTTTCTTCTTGGCCCTTATCATTAAACATATATATTTATCGGATTGCCTGTTTACTGTTCGCCTCTCCTGTGAGAATATACATTCTTTGAGAGTAGAGACTGAGGCATTCACTCTTCTGTCCGGACACCAGGGGCGGGGCCTGGAACGTGGCAAGTGATGAATAATGTGGACTGGTCATTCTCCATGTTTCCTGGACCTGAATGCCTGTCTGGAACTTCTTCTCATTCTGTTGACTGAGCAAGCTACTACATGAGCAGTTCCTTAATCCCCTGACCTGTCCAGCTGCCTGGTCCTGTTCTCTGCCAGGTGGGAAATGCCAGCCTTCTCCATAGCTTTCTCTTGTGATTTTTGGGTCGTGTTTTTTTTCCTCTGTCCTGGTTTACCTCTCATAACTATATCTTCCTTCTTCCAAAAATCTATCCAAATCTCTGTTCCATAGGTTGTTTTCTTCTCAAAGCTTTAATGGATCTATCTCATCTCTACCATTTATGTTGTCATTTCAATAGGATTCTATGAAAAGAGACAAATGTTAGGTGTTCCACCTAATGCCTTGAGCCACAGGCTCTTGATTAACAGTTTATTAGGCATGAAACTGTTAGGAGTGTGTGTACTTGTGTGTGTGTGTGTGTGTGTGTGTGTGTGTGTGTGTGTGTGTTCCTTAGAAATTGTTTCAAAAATGTTCTGGAGCCCACAGGTTCGGGATGGTGGAATTTGGTTTCTAGGCTGGTAAGGGGAGACTGTCCAGTGCCACTTGCAACCCCATCCAGCTGGACTCTAATGGATACAAGTAAAAGGAGCCAGTACGGACCAGACCCAAAACGTCCATTCAATAACCATTCAGCTTTTGTACTGGACATTCCACATATAAGAAAGGACACACACACACACACACACACACATAAGAAATTAAGCTTTCATAACAATTCTGCTAACATATACCCAAACTGGAAGTACTGTAATGTAATAGAAATAGAATTTGACATTTCCATTGTATCTGGAACCATATGTGGTGTGAGAGAGGTGACTTTTGTGTTACTGGCATCTTTTAATTTTCCAGATGAACTTAAATCTTATTATAAGCCCTTCCATTTCAGACAGAAAAGGGCATTCTAAATGGCCTCTAAACATTAAGCCCCTCTGCAGCCATTCTAAATGGGTTTACCTTATTTGGCATATATTAAATGTTAATTTAACATTATTAATTATGATTACACATTGATTTGTTTGGTATCTTTTTAAAGTTCTTTGATGAAGGGTCAATACAGCTTAGCCTTTCACATATGAGGACCATGGAGCCCTGTTAAAAGGGTCAATTGTGTATGGTGACTAACAATAAAATAAAAAAGCGTCAATTGTATTATGCAGTGTTTCGCTACATTTGGCTTTTGATTAACATTTCCAGTGTTAATAAAAGTAATCCCATTACTTGTAAGGGAGAAAGGATGGCTGAACAGTGGACACATGCTTAGTTAGAATTCCAAACGTAGCCCTGGCAGCAAGGGGGAAGAAGAATTCTTAATATTCACAATGATGTTTTCTTTAAAATATCCTCAAATGGGGACGCCTGGGTGGCTCAGTCGTTAAGCCTCTGCCTTCGGCTCAGGTTATGATCCCAGGGTCCTGGAATCGAGCCCCGCGTTGGGCTCCCTGCTCAGCGGGGAGTCTGCTTCTCCCTCCCTCTGCCTCTTCCCTGGCTTGTGCGCACTCACTCTCTCTCTCAAATAAATAAAATCTTTAAAATGGTTTTATAACAGGGATATTAATGGCTCAGTAAATCCTGGCTACACAATGTACGGTCCTCAGAGCAGCAGTGTCAGCGTCATCTGGGAGCTCGTCAGGAATGCAGAATTTCAGGCCTTGCCCCAGACCTGCTGAAACAGAATCTGCATTTGAGCAAGATCCCCAGATGATTTGCACATTAAACCTTGAAAATCACTCCATAAATCTCTGCTTCTCAAATTTGGCTGCTCTTTGGTATAAAACTTGGGAGTTTGAAAAATTACTGATAACAGGATTCCACCCCCCCAGAGATTCTGATTTAATTTGTATGGGCTGTGACCTGGGCATAGACAGTATGAAAAACTCGCCAGGGAATTCTAATGAACAGCTAAGTTTGAGAATCATTGCTCTTAAAAATAAAACCCGACATTGTATTCGTTATGCAAAAATAACAGTAATAATAATAATAACAAGTAGGAGGAGTAATATTTTGAGATAATAAAGTCTTCAGAAAGCCCAGATGAAGGAAAACATAGAAACTGTAATTATTAAAAATATTTTGTCCCATTTTCACGTGAATGGTGATGAGTTTATCAGATGAGCAGAATGATGAGGGGATGGGAAAGAAGCGGTAGAACTTGAAACATGGGGTGAGGCATCGTACGCTAGACCTTAGAAAGCACCAGAATGCAGGGCCTTCAATAGCAAAGGTTCAGTACATAAATGAGTGTGGTCAGTACCAAATTTACGTTTGCAAAACTGAGGGCCCAGGAAATCCCAGGTGGTTTCCCCGCCCTGTTGATGGTACTCAGGCATCTAAGGAATTCGTAGGACCAAAGGGGAAAGGTCAGGTCTTAGCACCACCTTAGTTCGGATCCTCACATACTCTTGATTGTTTTATAGCACTGAGCTCCTAACTGGTCTCCTTGCCTCTCATCATTTCACTACCCCATTCATCTTCCAAATGCCTCCAGAGTGATCTTTCTAAAGTATGATTCTGACCCCATCAAACCTTTGATTTAAAAATACTCCCAACACAATCATTACATGAAAGCTTACCTCCTTAGCATAATGGGAGGGAACTAAGATTTATTGAGCATTAGATACTTCTTTTGTTCTTCACCCCAAATCTGTGAGATAGGTGTTATAAATCCCATTGTACAGATGAAGAACTAATATTCTTTTTCGAGGGGAGAATATTTACTGGCAGAGACAAAATCAGAATCCTGATCTGCCTGTATCTTTGCTACCTCCCTAGCATGGTATACAAGACCCTTCATAATCTAACAAGCTTTCTGGATTCATCGCTCAATTTTCCCCCCACGTTACGCAGACATTATACATCCCCCCAACCACATCATGCTTCTTGCTGTTCCTTTATTTTTTCCCCTCAATTAATGTTTTATTATTTATTTATTTTTTAATTTTTTATTATGTTATGTTAGTCACCATACAATACGTCATTAGTTTTTGATGTAGTGATCCACGCTTTATTGTTTTCTTATAACACCCAGTGCTCCATGCAGGACGTGCCTTCCTTAATACCCATCACCGGGCTAACCCATCCCCCCACCCCCCTCCCCTCTAGAACCCTCAGTTTGTTTCTCAGAGTCCATCGTCTCTCAATTCCCCCCCCCTTCATTTTTCCCTTCCTTCTCCTAATGTCCTCCATGCTGTTCGTTATGGACTGGAGGAGATTATGCTAAGTGAAATAAGTCAAGGAGAGAAAGTCAGTTATCATATGGTTTCACTTATTTGCTGTTCCTTTAAAAATTAATTTGCTTTCACACCTCTATACTTTTGAACATGGTATTTGTTTCTAGAATGTCCTCCTTTAAAAAAGGGAACTCTTACATAGCCTTCCAAATTCAAGTTCACTGATAGTTCCTACATGAACCATTCCCAGAACTTCTCATATAGGGTTTGTCTCTCCATCTTCTGTGTAATCATAGTATTTTCCACGTGTTTTATTAGCTTTTGATCTATTGTTTTGTAATTATTCTGATATATTTATTTCCCTAATATAAAATGATGTTCTTAAGGATGCAAATCATGTCTTACTTTTATAAGCAGTATCTCCTTGATCTTGGGATCTTTATCAGTCAATTTGGGCTAAGTTATACCGTATAAGAATTAACTCCCCAAAACTCAATGGCCTACCGACAGCAAAGGTGTGTTCCTTGCTTGTGATATCATGGGTAGGATGTGGCTCTGTTTCACGCTATCTTCACTCCAAGACCTGGGCTGATAGAGCAAATTCCATCTGGAACATGTCTGGTTTTGTGACCAAAGGAAAAGAGATAGGGTGATTCATGAGATTATAAATAAATTTTCTGCTTAGCATCGACACACATCACTTCTACCCATATTTCATTGGCCTAAGCAAGTCATATGGCTACTTCTAATTTCAGCAGTGCTGTGATATATAATTTTACTGCAGGAATGAGTAGTAAATGAGCATTACTGATGTCAGTGAGACGGGTATGTAAGCCCCTCTCCAGTGAGAAGAGGCAGTGAACCATACCATCTACCACAGGGCCATCTACACCTCAGGAACTCTTCCCATTCCTCACACAGTGAAGTTGCATTTTACACAAACTTGTTGTGTGTTCACTTTAAATATTAAACTGGGAAAATACTAATAAAAATCTTACATTAAGCATAAAATTTGAAATAACCTAAATTTCTTACATTGCAATATTCGCCCCCAAATCATAATGTCAAAACCGGAGGGCCAAGTGAATTGAAAAGTCTATTCTGTTGCCAAGCGGTAACACTGTTTTAGCTGGCACATGGAAACACCATCATCCTTTGTTAGTGCTAGTCTTTATTATAGGAGCCATCAGGGAACACATTTCTTGTGTACGATTTCACTTATTACAGGCAAACTATACATATTGCAACCCCATTCACGACTCTTGCACTCTTAAACATGTAATTCCCACTTTCATCCCTGACATGACCACTAACCACTTCCCCACAGACTTCAAAGCAAGTCAGATTGCTTCTCCTCCTCATTCATGTAAGGAATGTAAACATAATGCTAAGATCCAGAGTCTGTTTTGTAGATTAGATGGGTCACAACATCAGATTTTATAATCAGGATCTGTAGCATTCTCCTGGTTAATGCAAAAGAACACTGAAGTCCTGGTTCTCTTTTCCATTATCCAGGCAATTAACAAACCAATGAAGTGTGCTCAGAAACTTTTTCTTTCTTGGTCAATTTTGATCAAGTAAAAACTAGGTCCGAGAAGGTTAAATTCTGCCCAATAACAGGTACCAAAAAAAAAGGGGGGAGGGTTTTCCCTATCAAACATAGACCTTTTATATTTAACATGCCAATATCATGGAGACATTAATCCTGGAGTCTATTACTATAGTTAACATGTGACAATGCAAGTGTGTTGAGTTAAGACGTAACCTTCTCTCACTCCTGCTGCAAGTGTTCCACGCACATCCACACATGCCTGATACTCCTACAAATAGTGTGGTGTACTTTCGAAACATGCACGGATGACGTACAATTTTCCATAATAGTCATTCTGAGGATAACTTAGAAAAAGGCTTTTTGTCCAAATATGAGCAATTAACTCAAATAAGATCATTAAAATATGTTTTATACCTAAATATTGAAATCTTTGCTGAAGTCACTGAGACACTATGCTTGTACAGATGTCTGAAAAGTTCAGACTCTCAACGAGTGTATTTGTCGATGTGTTCTACATGTTTGCCTTTTTTGCATTTTTGAACAGTGACACTCTTCATCAAGACAGATTTTTATGGAGCACCTATTATGTTCCAGGTACGGTGCTAATAAGCACTTTCTGTGGATTCTTTCATTCAGTGTTAAGAATCTCAGGAAATTCTTTTAAAAAATGTTTTCTTACGGAAGTATAGTTGACATACACTGTTGCATTAGTTTCAGGCATAGACACAGTGATTCTCCAGTTCTGTACATTACGCAGCGCGCCTTGCACTAAGTGCACTAAGTGGGCTCATCGTGTTACCATACAGTGTTATTACATTATCATTGACTGTATTCCCTATGCATCTTCGGGATTGATTTATTCCATAACTAGAAGTGTGTACTTCTTAATCCTTCACCTCTCTCACCTATCTCCCCTCCCCCTTGGCAACCACCAGTTTGTTTTATGTATTTATCAGTCTGTTTCTCTTTGTTCATTTGTTTTGTATTTTAGATTCCATATATAAGTGAAATCATATGGTATTTGTCTTCCTCAGTCTGACTTATTTCACTTAGGGTAATACCCTCTAGGTTCATCTATGTTGTCTCAAATGACAAAATCATTCTTTCTGATGCCTGAGTAATATTCCATTGTATATATGTACCACATCTTCTCTATCCATTCATCAGACAGTAGACACTTGGCCATTTCTATAATTTGGCTATTGTAGATAATGCTACTATGTTGATTATTCAAATGCTATATTTAAACATAAGACACTATTTGGCTGCTTTCTTAAGTATGCAGTCTCACTGAAGTTAATGAGAATTTTATTTTTTTTAAGATTTTATTTATTTATTTGACAGAGACAGACACAGTGAGAGAGGGAACCCAAGCAGGGGGAGTAGGAGAGGGAGAAGCAGGCTTCCCATGGAGCAGGGAGCCTGATGCGGGGCTCGATCCCAAGACCCTGGGATCATGACCTGAGCCGAAGGCAGACGCTTAATCACTAAGCCACCCAGGCACCCCAAGAGAATTTTAAATTGTAACAAACAATACTGTGATAGTAGAGTACTCCAATAGACAGAAATCCACTTTACACAGATTGGATTTATTGCCTTTCAAAATGTGTGTGGGACTACTGCCAACAAATGGAAACCCTTAAGTATCATGATATTGTCATCAAGATAAAGCACAGAAAGAATTGCACATCCCCAAATCACATGCCTACAGAACATGTTCCTCAGTCTGATTGATAAAAATGTGGAAAACATGGCCCATTCTATGATTCTCTTCTACCAGATTGTTCCAGGATATTCACTATAAACTTTTCTTTCATTGTCTGCAAATGTAGGAAAAGAGGGAATGAGGGTTCTTTTTAAATAAATACAAACGTTGACACTTACAAATTAGATACAGAAAATATACATTATGGGCACCTGGGTGGCTCAGTCAGTTAAGTGTCCGACTCTTGATTTCGGCTTCAGGTCATAATCTCAGGGTCATTATATCATGCCCTGAGTCGGGTTCCACACTGAGCATGGAGCCTGCTTAAGATTGTCTCTCTCTGACTATGGACTCTGAGAAACAAACTGAGGGTTTTAGAGGAGAGGGGGGGTGGGGGGATGGGTTAGCCTGGTGATGGGTATTAAGGAGGGCACATACTGCATGGAGCACTGGGTGTTATACGCAAACAATGAATCATGGAACACTACATCAAAAACTAATGATGTAATGTATGGTAACTAACATAACATAGTAAAATAAAATTTAAAAAAAAAAGATTGTCTCTCTCTCCCTCTGCATCCCCCCACACTTGTACTCTCTCTCAAAAAAAATATGTGCATTAACTCAACACCTCCATAAATGGTGATGGTATTATCGATGGTATTATCAACTTGTTGTCTGCTTGTTGTCTCTCCTACTCTGTTCAGCCACATTTGTTTCTTTTCAGTTCCTTGACCATGCCAAGATATTCCCCACCTAAGAGCTTTGGTCCACCTGTTCTTTCCACTTGAAAGCCTCTTCCTTCCCCTGGTAAATCCCATGCATCCTTTAGGGCTTGACTTAAATACCACTTTCAAAAGAAAATATTCCCTTTGGAAATGCATCTATTCATGTCCTATGTCCATTTTTCACGTGAATTATTTACTTCTTTGGTGTTGAATTGTATAATATGTTTTGGATATTAACCCCTTATCAGATATATCATTTGCAAATATTCTCTCCTATTCAGTAGGTTGCCTTTTTGTTTTGTTGATGTTAGATTGTTGTTTTGTTGAAAGACTTTGCTGTGCAAAAACTTTTTATTTTGGTGTAGTCTCAATAGTGTCAATTTTTGTTTTTGTTTCTCTTGCCTCAGGAGACGTATCCATAAATACATTGCTAAGTCTCACATCCAGGAGATTACTGCTTGTGTTTTCTTTTAGGACTTTTATGGCTTCAATTCTCACATGTACACGTACATTTGTATATGATGTAAGAAAGTGGTCCAGTTTCATTCTTTTTCATGGAGCTGTCCAATTTTCCCAACACCATTTTTTGAAGAGACTGTCTTTTACCCATTGTCTATTCTTGCCTCCTCTGTTGTAGATTATTTAACCACATAAGTATGGGTTTATTTCTGGGCTTTCTATCCTGTTCCATTGATCTGTAGGTCTTTTTTGTGCCAGTGCTGTACTGTTTTGATGACTATAGCTTTGTAGTGTACAGATGGTCAACAGACACTTGAAAAGATGCTCAACATCATTCATCATCAGGGAAATGCAAATCCAAACCACAATGAGCGATCACCTCACACCTGTCAGAATGGCTAGTATCAAAAAGTCAAAAAATACCAAGTGTTGGCAAGGGTGTGGAAAGAAAGTAACCCTCTACACTGATGGTGAGAATGTATATTGGTACAGGCACTAAGGAAAACAGTATGGAGGTTCCTCAAAAAATTAAAACTAGAAATGCCATATGATCCAGTAATTCCAACACAGGGTATTTACTCAACAAAAACGAAAACACTAGTATGAAAAGATCTGTATGCCCCTATGTTTACTGCATTATTAGGTCCAATAGACAAGATGTGGAAGCAACCTATGTGTCTATTTCACTCATGATGGCACTCATATGTAAAATTTAAGAAACAAAACAAATGAGCAAAGAGGGAAAAAAAGAAAGAGAGAGCAGCAAACCGAGAAACAGACTCTTGACTACAGAGAACAAACTGAGGGTTGCCAGAGGGGAGGTGGGTAGGGAGATGGGGAAACAGGTGATGGGGATTGAGGAGGGCACTTGTGATGAGCACTAGGTGTTGTAGGCAAGTGCTGAATCACTATATTGTACACCTGAAACTAATATTACACTGTATGTTAATTAACTAGAACTTAACAAATAAATACAGCATTTGATATTTTTTGCTGCTTCTCTTGGTAATTACTGAATAACAGGATCTTGCCTCATGTTACTTCCTTGGGTATATCTTCTCTGAAAATGAATTTTCTTCCACTTTCATACTTTTATTGAAAACTTTTGGAATGTTCAAGTCATTTCAGTGTCTTTACCGTGTCCCTTATTACAGCCCTAGTTGGATAAGGTTAGGTTTGTCTGTTTGCGGCAGTCAGTCATTTAATCCAACATGTCCTGATACATTGCTGTTGCAATATCATTGGCTATATTCCTTATGCTGTACCTTTTATTCCTGTGATTTATTTATTCCATGACTGGAAGCCTGTATCTGCAGATTGTTTTGGCTGTTTGTGGTTTCTTGTAATTCCATATTCATTCAGTAAAGTGGGACCATCTACTATTTCCACACATCTATAGCTAATCCCATGGAGTGGGGTATGTTCTGGCTTTTAAGGAATGATTTTGTCATCCCAGCCACACACAGTTGGTCAAGGTGATAGCTGAGTTACACAGTGGTCATGGAGTCTATCCTATTGTTCAGCTGTTCAAATAATCACATGCGCATGGGGTCATATTATTACCCCCCCAAAGTAATGAAGACGAGCATGCAGAACGTCCATATGTGAAGTATTGTGGCAATTTCTCTGAAGTTTTCTTCAAGGTGTCTAGCTTCAGCAAACAACAAACATTCAATAATTAATCAGAACTAGAATTCAATATCCACAAAGGTGTGTTATTGAAACATAGTTTTTCACCCTCATTTTCAAAGATAGCCAAATCAAGACTAATTCAGTTGAAAAACAAATCCAACTGTAACAAATTTGGCCTTATTATTTACATAAGCTCAGCAAGAATAGTGATTGACCATACAGATTCTTTGAAACATGCTTTGCTGGAGCTTTTCATAAGGAATCTCTAGATTGAACCTTTAATAGCCTCTCGGGGCCAGAAGACAAGCCAAATGCTTGCCACCAGACTTTCCTGCAATACCTGTAGATTTGAGTGAGTTCCTCTTTTTGAGGTCCCCAAAATATCTTGCGGTTTCCTGCACCTGCTAGGAAGTGACATTCTTCACTCACCTGGTAAGGCTGTTGGGAACTCTGTGAGGTAACAGGCCAGCATTTCCAAGGGGATGTATTAGCTTCCTAAAGTCAACCTTAATTCCTTTAAGCTATGTGGTCATACCTGAGTCTATGCATGTCTCTCTCAATTATGACATTCCAGTCAAAGCCTGAGTAATATAACCAATGTTTCCAATGATGTCCTATTACAAGGAGAATAGATCCTTATTGAACTTATGTAAACAACTGTAATTACCAAGAAAGAAAGAATGCCCACTTGAGTGGTTCTGAACTCTGGAGGGTTCAGATAGAAAAGTTAAACGTTTCAGTTTGTTCCCAGAGGAATATTTTATCATATTTCTGTAAGTCATAGATATCTTAAGAGAAAACTTACTTAATCTGGAAGAGCACACATTAGAGAACCAGTAATGTTTCAAAAAAAAAGTGTCATAAAAACTATAATCCTCTTTCTCAATTCATTTAGTCCCACGTCATTCTGATTCTGTTCGAATGCAGCTTTCCCATTAGTTCTGCAAATTGCTACTCAGCTTGGTTTCATTATCTTAAAGATAACAGAAACCTGTGTTTGTCAAAAGTCCTTCTTAGGAATCTCCTTGAAGATGAAATGCATTTTCCAAGAGGATAAGAACAATAACTATAGATGACAAAAGACTCAAAAATAGATATGGTTGAAGATCTGATGAGAGTTCATTATAATGCTGTTGACAAGGAAATCCAGTTATTTTTGTAACACATGCCATTTCAGTAATCAGAATATCAAGTGATGACCTTACACCAAGACATATTAAATCTCCAGGAATTTTATGTATTTTCTAGAACGGCTATAGCATTTTCCTATATTACACAACCTAAGGCTTATTATCATTTGTTTGACAATGCTTCCCATGTAACTTACCAAATAAACAAGCCTAATTAGTCAAAAGACATTCATTCAGAATTTGAATCTTGGGAACTTTGTTAAAAAATCTCAGAAGACTTTGGGGCACCTGGGTGGCTCAGTTAGCTGAGCATCTGACTCTTGATTTCAGCTCAGGTCATGATCTCAGGGTCGTGGGGTCAGTCCCCAAGTTGGGCTCCGTGCTCAGTGGAGTGGGGAGTCTGCTGGAGATTCTCTCTCTCCTGCCTCAGCCCCTCCCCCACTAGCGTGCAAGCTCTCTCTTCCTCTCTCTCTCAAATAAATAACTCTTTAAAAAAATATCTTGGAAGGTTTTAAAGCACCTGCCTAAATGGGATTACAGATCACTACACAACTCAATATTTATAAATAACCGAGGTGGCAATAAGGGATTCTACAGGAAGTTATATAGTTTTTAGCAAAATTTAGCTCCATTAATATTGAGAAGTTTTAACTCCAAGTAATCAAGAAAAAGACAAAACACAGAAGCCTTGGTTTTCTGGGTGGATAAAGAAAAGGGAAAAGAAAAACTTTGTTTACACTTTTCTTATCAAGAGCAGACCAACAATCCAAGAAAACTTTATCTTTTTAACAGAGAAAAAATAAAATAAAATCCATTCATTTCAGGGTGCCTGCCTGGCTTGGTTGGTGGAGCTTGTGACTCTTTTTTAAAGATTTATTTATTTATTTGAGAGAGAGAGCGCGCGCGAGAGCATGGGGGAGGGGGGCTGGGCAAAGGGAGAGGGAGAAGCAGGCTCCTCACTGAGCAGGGAGCTAGACAGACGTGGGGCTCCATCCCAGGACCCTGGGATCACTACCTGAGCCAAAGGCAGATGCTTAACTGACGGAGCCACTCAGGCGCTGCTTCTTGTGACCCTTGATCTCAGAGTTGTGAGTTCGAGCCCCATGCTGGACGTAGAGATTACTCAAAAATAAACTCTTTAAAAAAATCCATTCATTTCAACCTTAGTCCTGACCACACATAAGATTCTTTTCCAAAGATTCGCCTTCATTAAACCTACAACTTTCTTTTTCATTCAGATTTTGTCTTAAGCCTTCTCTCTCTAACCAGTCTCTTTTTAGGACAAAATTACTTTTTTTTTTCCCCTCAACAAAATGTATTCCCATTTTGTATACCTTTCTCATATATCTACTACTTTCCTACATACAGAGTTGCTTTCTTTATTTCCATCAGTCTTAATTACATTTAGCCAAATTTTATTTAACTCTTAGAAGCCTTAGTCTCCAGTGAAAATTAAGTAGTAACAAATTGTGAACTGTATGTTACACCAGAATTTTTTGGATTGGCAAATTTATTAATACATTTCATAATTTCTGGAAACATATGCTTTTCCATAGTGTAGTCTTTTAATAAAACATAAAGCATTTACCAACAGACCCAAATAAGAAAAAACTTCAGTTTCTCTGTAGTAAGAAGCCAAAAGCACAAACCTGTGTTCGGTAATCAACACTTTAGTATTTTATCTTATTTGGAAAAAACTTAGATACCCAATGAATTCAATCCAGTTTATCATTTAACTTAGCAACACTTCAAAGTTTCGGGTTCCCAAAGATTTTGAAAGCTATTTAAAAGTTTTACCTATAAACTTTTTTATTTATTCAACCTACTTGTTCTTCACAATTACCCATGAAAACTTTATGAGACAGACAAAATTCACCATCATTTCATGTCATCCTTTTGCTAACAAACTGCAGAAGAAATAACATGAACTTCTTTGACCTTTAGTAAACCTTGGTGGAATAAAAGTATTATGTTTAATGCTGATAACCCTAACGACATGTCTATCTTAATTAAGCTAACAAACTTATATTAGCTTTAATACAGAATATGCTGCACCTGGGTCCACTAAATAAAAATCAATTTGTTCCCCACTGTCGGTTTTTGCCTGGGGTACCTGTAGGGAAATCTGAAGTGGGTCGTTTAAGTCCAGGGGGGGTCCCTGGTCCCTTTCGTGTTGATTTTGAAGGTGTTCCAGCTTGAACTTCATAAAGAAGTGGCCCAACAGCTTGGGGTGCCCTTTGCTCCTTGACAGTGAGGGTAGGAGGAGGGGAGCCAGTGACACTGGAGGCACTGGGGATGGTATAAGAACCAGTTAGGCAAGCTGTGCCCGTGGTGGCGCAGGAACAGGAGGACGACGGGGTAGAGGCAGAGGCTCAAGGATGCCATCAGGAGGGCCGGAAGCAGATTAGACTCCCGTTCCTTTCTTTTTTCTCCTGTCTCTTCCTCCTGCCAAACAGGTGGTTTTTGTTTTTTTTGTTTTTTTGATTGTTTTTCCGTCTTCTGCACCATTTATTTAAGATAGGTCCTAATGGACTTTCTTTGGGAACAGGAGTATTCCCCATCTTCCTGGGCAAAAGTTCAGAAAGAACACAGAAGAAACAAAACCATGACTGAACGGAGCCAAGAGGACCTCTGTTAGCATTCGTTCTTCCCCCAAATTGGGGGGGGGGAACTTCACCAACTGAACCAAATAGCTTCTTAGTTTCTGCTTCCTCCCCTTCACTGACTGAGTCAAACAGCTTCTTAGACAAGCTGAGAGAGCCAAACCAAAACTCCTTATTTGGAGGCAGCCACATGGGAGGAAGGAATCCAAGAAAGCCATCTTTCCTCTGAGCTTAACATGCATGACAAGGCGGTGTTACAATAAAAATCATCTTTTTGTTCGTCATAGGTCCCTGGTGACACTCCTTCAGTTTACTCAAAATTCGGTCTAGGGGGCTATTTGGTGGGATAGAGATGGAACTTCCCATTATACACAAATTTAACATAACACAGCATAACCCCCCTACACACACCAAAACAATTCTGTTCCAAATTCCAAATTCCAAATTCCAAATAAATTGGCCATTTATTCAAGTCCCTTTTAGTTTCTCCCAAAGCCACGCCTTTCTAACAGGGAAGGCATAATCAACAGAACAGAAACCACAAATGAGAAACTTGCCTCCGCGCACACTCCCACCGACTCACCCGGTCCCGAAGCTTGTCAGCTTCCCCAAATGCTCCTTTCCTTTCCACTCAAACCAAAAAGTGAAATTGGCAGCTAGCGTCTCTTGGGAATCAGCAGGGAGTTCTCCCCCTGAGACCAAAATAGTCTCGGCAGCTGCAGGGACAGATCCGTGGATTCCCTCCCCCAGACCACCTGGCCCCCAGCAGCTAACCTCCCCCAGCCAGGGGATTTCCTAGCCCGGGAAATGAACCAGGAAACCCTGGTGCACTGCCATGGCTGTGCCCTGGGATTCCCAGGGGAACTGGATGCCACAGGGGCCTTGGCTCCTGGCTGGCTCGCCGAATGTGTTACCGAAACCCCAGTTCGTCTGCCCTTTGCTCCAAAGGCCAATACTCAAGAGCCGAGTTTTGATTGGGAAAGAATATGAGTTTTATTCAGGAGGCCAGCCACCTGGGGAGAAGGTGAACTCTTGTCCCAAAGCCAACTCCAAGGTTTCTGCCTGGCCCAGTGGTTTTCTAGAAAGTTGAGGGTAATCAATAAAGGAAGTATAGTGGGCTCTATCATTTCTTGATTATGTGCAGACTCAGTGGTGCCCGCTACAGATGTTATCTCAGTGCTCAGAGGTTGTGCAAGGGGGTCTGGTTCCTTAGTGCCTGGGGGTTGTGCAAGAGTACTCTGTTTTTTCTAGGAAAGAATGCAGGATCTATAGATATACAAAGAAAGGTTACTTAATCACTCCGGCTAAGGGTGCTGGCTAAAGCTTGAAGACTCCTTGGTTGGCCAGAGGGGCCCAGGCAGCTTCAGTATGTCTAGCTGTTCTGTTCTTTACTTTAACAAAAAAAATGGAGTAAGAGACTCTTAACTCTAAGAAACAAACTGAGGGTTGCTGGAGGGGAGGTGGGTGGGGGGTGGGGCGACTGGGTGATGGGCATTAGGAGGGCACGTGATGGAATGAGCACTGGGTGTTAAATGCAACTGATCAATCAGTAAACTCTACCTCTGAAACTAATAATACACTCTATGTTAATTAATTGAATTTAAATTAAAAAATAAATTAAAAGTCCTACAAGAGTGCAAGGGAAAAAAAAAGGGGGAGTATTGAAGTCTCCGGCTATTATTGTTGAACTGTTTCTCCCTTCAGTTCTGTCAGTTTTTGTCTCATGTATATATTAGAGCTCTGTTGTTGAATGTATCTATGTTTATAATTGCCGTATTTTCTTGATGGATTGACCCACTAATCCTAATAGAATAATCCAGTTACATTTAATGTAATTACTGACCACGAAGGATTTACCTCAACCGTTCTGCTTCTTTTTCTATATTCATACATTTTTGTTCCTCAGTTCATCCATTACTGACTTCTCCTGTGTTTAATAGGATTTTTCTTGTATTCTTTTTGTTCCCGTCTTATTTCCTTTACAATTTATTGTTGTTATTTTCTCCATGATTACCTTGGGGATTACAATTAACATCTTAATTTACGATAATCTAGTTCACATTAATACTAACTAAACTCAAGAAATTCAAGAACATAGAGAGATGGCTCATGATTTTAGGGCATGGGGGCACATGGGGGGTAACTTAAGGATGATTCCCAGATGGGGATAAACTCAGAAAAAGCAGGGAGTAGTGTGAAGAGACAAATCCAAAACAGTGCCCAGGCAACCTGGTGAAAAGTAATTCCAAATCAAAGGATTCTTTTAAGTGGCTTTGGAATTCAAGGAAAGGTAATTTGAAAGGAAAACAGGAGATTCCTACAAGCTCAGGTAAGCAGATTAACAGAGCCTTTTGAAATATGCCTTTGATCTCACTCATGGGTGACTGGACAATCCAAATGGTTGAAGGAACAGTAGTCAACTCAAATTATTTTTTGAGAAAAGATGATATATAGAATATAAGTCATTAAATATTTAACGGTTGGAATTTTCTGTTTTGGAACACGAGTGAGAAAATATTTGTAGATAGGAAAATAGATGGCAACAGTACACTCTCTGTGAACAAGGATACAGTATCACACTATACCCTAGAGAGAAATTCTGTACCTTCCTATCACTTGATTTTGCAAAAACAGTGGTAATCACTACATTTGAAGGATTAATAGGACCCTTATATTTAAAAATATACATTAAGAGTGTTTTTCTAACAGAAATTCAGGATGAGCTTTAAACAAATACCTGCAAGGATGGAAACCAGTGTTTCCAAATAAGATTTGCTTCTTTCCAAAATTAGATCCATCATTGGTGTATTTGCCATCAAAACTACTGAAGGGAAGGAAGAATTGAGGGAAGGAAGGCAGATAGGGAGGGAGGGTGGGGCAGAGAAAGGGAGGAAAGGGAAAAATGAGAGAATTTTCACCCGTGAAGTCACTTTTAAGAGATAAATCACACACAGTTTTTGAAGACTTTATTATTATTATTATTATCTTAAGTATTTGGCACTTTTTTTATTTAAATTCAATTAGCCAGCAGATAGTACACCATTAGTTTCAGATGTAGAGTTTAGTGATCCATCAGTTGCATATAACACGCAGGGCTCATCACATCATGCCCATCACCCAGTTACCCCATCTGCCACCCATGTCCCTTTCCGCAACCCTCAGTTTGTTTCCTAGAGTTAACAGTCTCTCGTGGTTTGTCTCCCTCTCTGATTTCTTCCCGTTCAGTTTTCCCTCCCTTCCCCTATGATCCTCTGTGCTATTTGAATAATTTAAGTAAGGGTTTTACCTCCCAGGTCAACTATGAAGAGTATATTGAGGTGTGTTTTTGGTGTTATTGTTTAAATGTTTGTTATTCTGTATGAACATGTGTGCTGGTAAAGCCTAATGAGCCAAAGATTACCAGAGACTGGCCTATAATCTGACAGAATCATATTTATTACATTTACAGAGTGGGAGGGGTGTACCCCAGAGGGACTGTGGATTGCTTCTGTCAACAAGAAGGATGGAGCATGTTTTGTAAGGTTCAGACTTCTATTGAAGGATTCCGTGGAGGGTCTTAGCAAAGTGGGGGCGTTTCCAAACTGGTTAGTGTGTTCCTGAGGCAGGATCAGGGGAAATAGAGATTGACTCAGGATTGGGAATTGTCATGATTCAAGGGCAGTTTAGCAACTGGGTATCCCCGGTAATAGATAGGAAGAGCAGAGCGTACCTGGGAGCATCATTGGTAAGAAGGTAGTAAATGCTCAAAACAAGGTTGAAGTGGGTGATGCAGGAAAGATGTCAGGGTTTGAAGCCGATGGCCAAGAAAGAATTCTTGAGATGTCTTTGGTGCAAAAAGGTGGTTTTATTAAAGCATGGGGACGGGACCCGTGGGCAGAAATTGCTGCACAGGGGCCATGAGGAGTGGTCCATTATATACTTTCAAGTTGGGAGGGAGTTAGGGATAGCATAAGTCTCTAAGGAATTTTGGAAGCAAGGTTTCCAGGACCTTGAGGTGGCTAGCTGTTGTTGGGAAAGGGTCATTTTTTTAGTGTCTATAAAACCTAAGTCATGAGACCCTCCGGATGTATATCAGTGGGCCATTTGCTTGGGGGATGATTGCCAACATGTATCTTGGGGGAGGGAGTAGAGATAAAGGAAGTTTCCAAAGGAATTTTTATACGTTAAAGTAGACTTACAGGATCTGAGGGGTTGAGCTAAGATCACCTGTTGTCTTTAGCGAAGTGTCAACATCGAGGGAGTTGAGTCCCTAGAGGAATGTCACTCTGCCTATTTCAAGGACTTGTCAATGGGCTGTAGGTAGTAAGGAAGTTTAATAATTTTTCTTCTGCCTTTGTTTCCCACATCAGTGGGGAGAGTAGTTGTGTAGCCTTGAGTGAGCCAGTATTTCCTGTTAGTTTTGCAACTACTATTGTCTGTGTCTGTCCTCCCAGCATGATTAACAACAGAGCTGCTTTTCTCTATTTTAATCCAAGACAGTTTTGTTTTTTTTTCAGTTTCAGACAGATTTTTACTCCTTCAGGGTGTATATTCTAGCCATCTCTTGAATGTCATATATAATTAAGAGCTTGTTTAGTTTTAAATGACATTAAGTCTTTAAGGGTACTCTTTAGTACAGGGACAAAGTAATTTCTATTCTTTTGCTTAAATTTAAATTCTCTTTTAAAAATGGACTAGGAAGTTAAAGTCTCTAGGATCTCCTTTTCTCTGTCTTGACCATTGACTCTTAGGGGAAATAAAACAGGAGAGTTAATCAAGTTTGGCCTCCAGCAGCTCTGCTCTGGTTTTTTAAATCCTTCACACTAGTGAGGAGCTAGTTTCATGCAAAGCTGGGTCATAAATAACCTGGCCCAGGGTATCTGCAAACTGCTTGAGGGCAAGGATCTTGTTTTATTCACATTTGTGCCCCCTCGCAGCTTAACACAGGGCCTTGTATATATGACTCTTAATAAATATTTGTTGGGTTGAATCCTATTTGGAAAAGAACTTTGAGAGCACTCCGTAAAAGACGGAGTATATTATGAGACGGGAAAGAGAGGACTGTTGACCTTAGCTGTACCTGGAAGTGTGTGTGTCATTTTAATGCTTTCCCAAAGGCTAAAGGATAATCAGTCTCGAGAGACAAAACCATGCTCTTTTTTTCAATAAAAAAGTGAGCTTCCACATAGATTTAGTGAAATAATGGCCTATCCTTCATTGAATGCCTTAAAATCATGTCTTAGTCATGTTTTGTTTTCCACCAGTCTATCTAAAGTTTATTAAATATATAAATATCTATAAAAATGTAGAATCACAATAATGGTATTCATCCTTATTAGTTAACATATTAACCATTACAGTCACAATGACTCTATTCAACCTATGACTTGGTATTTATTTTGGGAACATCAAGTATTCCTGAACACAATGAAGTCTATTGGTAATAATGGTATCCTTTGTTATTTTGTCTCTTTTGAGAAGCTATGTCTGTGATCTGTAGAACATTAGGTAATAGTTTGTATTTCTTTTGTTTTATTTAAAAAGAAAACCTTTTTTTCTTTAAACCTGTTTATTTAAGCAGTGGGGAAAACTTTGTTGTGAATTGAGCCTAGAGCCTAGTTTGAACAGCACATTTGTTTTATGATTCCATGTATGATTTGTGTGTGTGTGTGTGTGCGTGTGTGTGAGAGAGAGAGAGAGAGAGAGAGAGAGAGAGAGAGATTAGACCGTTTCCCAGGGGTGTGTTCAATAAGAGAGGAACATTCAAAGAGCTGTGAGAGCTCAGGCAACTCAGAGCTCTCTTTGGTTGTGGAAATACTGGACATGATTTCATGGAGGCTGAATGGGAGCTGGGCATTGAGGAAGGAGATGCCCTTTCAGTAGGCACGAGGGTTTCCTGAGGAAGGGAATGGGGTGAATACTAGATGGAGATGAGAAAATCCTCTGGGAACTTCAAGTTTTCCAGTTTAGTGTGGAGAAGTTTTAAGGTTAATTTGGGTCAGCTACAGCGAGAGGCAGTTTTGATTTGGATTCTCCTCAAAGTTGCTTCTGAGCAAAGGGTTTGGGTGAATGCAGGTGGTTTATGTTTGGGAATGATTTTCAAGAAGAGAAAATGAGGAAGTGAGACGGTGAAGGGAGGAAAGCACCCCCCCCCCCAAAAAACATCGTTCACTGATGGGTGAGTCACCTCTCTGGGCAACCGGGGCCCAATCCCTTTGGGGAATTTCCTGGAAAACCATGTGGGACATAATGCAGAATTATTCCACTGGCAGAAGGGGAAGCTGGGGTATTTATCTTTGAAGTCTCATTCCCTACTGGTTGAGAGTTGAAAAACACGGGCTACAACATCACCGCACTTCTAGGTTGCTAGTGCAGGCAGCTAGGCAAACTCCCAGGTGCTGGGGAGATCCCTCAGACAGAGAAGGAGAAACACAGAAGCTCAAGATAAAAATGTGACAGCAGGTTGGGAAGTGTCTCCCTGTGCAGTTTCAGGTGAACTCAGGCAAGCTGAGTATATGGGAAAGGACATCAAAAGAGTCTACTATGAAGGCCTTGAATGCCAAGGTGAGGATTTTTCACTAGTTGATCAAACTCTTGAGGCCAGCTGAGAAATTGAGTAATATGAGGACAGGTGTTCAGGAAGATGCATGTAGAATTGCTTAGAGGATAAATACTGGAAGGCAGGGCAACCAGATGTGGAACTATAGATGTAATTTGTGCAATAGTTCATCAGGTTTTGAATTATCTGTGGTATAGGTAGAGTGGGTCATGGCAGGAATGGAGAGAAGAAATGTTCTGGGTAAAGTTTCAAGAAAATGTGTTAAATGATCATTTGTGGGGTCATATGATAGAGAGAAGGTTGAGAAGTAAGAGGGTGTTAAAAACTTTCTATTAAAAATAGGTAACTTAAGTTTTTTTTGAGCCTAAATCATTTGGAGATTCATCGCAAGCCAGACAATATGCAGCAGTGGGGGGAGGGGTGCAGAGAAATTAGGAAATCAGTTTTTGTCCAGTCAGTTCAGAATTATAGGGACATTAAGACCTGTCTGATACTCTCCAGTCTCATTTCTACCTCTGGGACAGATTCTGGTTTGAGTCATGGTTCTCAATTTTGCTACCCATTAGAATTATCTGAGGAGGCTTGTAAAAATCCTGATGTCTAGGCCTCTCCCCAGGCCAATTAAATCAGACTCTCTAGGCGTGACATCCAGGCTTCAGTGGTTTTTAAAGCTCCCTGGATGATTCCAAGGTGCAGCCATGTTCAAGAATGACTGGGTTATAGTCATGAAGTATTTAATAAGTTCTACTTTAATATTCAACATTCAGTCATCAGTTCTCATTCTGGCTTTGTCCCAGTAACTGAGTTTTTGCTTTTTCCTGGAAAAAAAATTATCTTTCTAATTCCACCACTATGGTAACTGCTTCCTGCTGCCTTGATAACATTCCCAGCATCCAAATCCTCTCTTTTTGCCAACACTCCCCAGCCTTGACCAATCTCTGAACTTTAGTTCTAAGGTTAGAGCTTTGTTGGCAGGCATTTCTGATGGCAGTAGCCTGCCGGCCTGAAGGTGTTCATCACAGTCCAGTGTCCCAACCAGAGCCACAGGAAGTCTCGAGGTTCGATACAGCTCAGTTCCTCCCAAGTTCACAGTTAAAGTAAGGTTTGTTTCTCCTGATTTATTTTTTATCATTTTTTTCTATTACATAATAATCTGTTACATTTCCCTTTTCTGGAAGAGCTGAGTGAAGCTTTAGTTTAGATTTTTTTGGAAATGTGAAATTACACTGTGTGGAACACTTGCTGTCAAGAAATTGAAGCAAATTGACCAGACAGACCCCACCTCTTCCTACCTGCTCCCCCCACTGCCACAGAAGACGCTGAACCCAAAAGATGGGATCTTTCACAGCTTCCTCAACACATGTAGCCACTTCTCCTGCAACTCTCTCAGCAGGGCCTCCTCCCTCCAGCTTCAGTTTGGGGAGATGTTTCTCTCCTTCCCCCATCCAGTTCCAGCCCTCGTGCTGTGGAGTCCATACTTTTGTTTATTTTTTTAACCAGCTTACCTCGTTAATTTGCGTCTCCCTCCAATTACCTAGATCTCTAAAAGGCTGTTTGTATCTTACATCTTTAAAACAAACACACAAAAAAACGATCAAACAATAATCTCTTCTTTGGTCTTTAATTTTCCTTAAGGCAATATTATCCTTTCTCCTTCCCTTGACTGCAAAATGAGTTTGAAGAGTAGTTGACACTCAGTGAATTCACTCCTTCGATATATTACAGGCAGACTTAGGACAATCTTCTTTACCGAAACTGCTATTACAGGGGTTCTCAGTGATCTTCCCGTTGCTAAAACTAAATAAATGTTTCACTAATTGTTTGATGTTCGCCCTACAGCATTTAACAATTTCACTCAATCTCCCCTTGAAACCTCTTCTCCACCATGGAGTCACATCACTGCCTTGCCCCTCTGGCCACTCTGCGTTCTTTTCCTTCACAGGCTTCCTGTGAAGGGAGACCTCCACTCTTGCCTTAAACATTATTTTTCACTGCAATGCCAGTGTTGACATTCTTCTAAACTCATGTATTTTCCATGAGTTAATTCTTGCCTATTGTTGATTCCAAGGTCTTCATATCCCCACCCAAGTATTGTGTCCTAAACTGCATTTTTTTCAGCCTCCCTCTGCATGTACCATAAACACCTCAAATTCCACCTAGAACTTTCCAAACCATCACCAACTAGCTACCACCTCCTGCTTAGGGAAAGATCTCCAGTGCTCTCCTAGTTGAAAAATCCAGTGGACATTCCCTCCTTATGGAATGTATCTTACTTCCAGGCTTCTGTATTCTCCTGTGTCATATACTTCCTCTCTGAACATTTCTTCTCTCTCTCCTACATACTTTTCTTTTCTGGCTTGCTCCATGGCTCTTGTTATTTCCCACACTTTTGACCTGATACAGTTAACAGGTAGCACCTACTGAGGGAATCTTCATGCCTGGTGTGGTGGAAGAGTATGTGTCATGGAAAGAAAATTAGGGTTTTTTTTTTTTAATCCATTCAATCTCTCTG
The DNA here is from genome assembly GCF_003265705.2 of Callorhinus ursinus. Lineage (NCBI taxonomy): Eukaryota > Metazoa > Chordata > Mammalia > Carnivora > Otariidae > Callorhinus > Callorhinus ursinus. The sequence continues at coordinate 18,279,220 of NW_027397078.1, read as the reverse complement.
TGTCTTTTTGTTTTCTTTTTAAAGTTTTTATTTAAATTCTGCTTAGTTAACATAGTGTAATATTTGTTTCAGGAGTAGAATTCAGTCATTCATCACTTACATACAACACCTGGTGCTCATCCCAACAAGCGCCCTCCTTAATCCCCACCACCCATCTAGCGCATCCCACACCCACCTCCCTCCATCAGCCCTCAGTTTGCTCTCTATAGTTAAGAGCCTGTTTTATGGTTGGCCTCTCTTATTTCCCCCATGTTCATCTGTTTCATTTCTTAAATTCCACATGAATGAAATCATGGTATTTGTCTTTCTCTGACTGACTTGCTTCACTTAACATAATACTCTCTAGCTCCATCCATGTCATTGCAAATGGCAAGATTTCATTCTTTCTGATGGCTGAGTATATATATACTACTTCTTATTTATCCATTCATCAGTCGATGGACATCTGGGTTTGTTATGTAATTTGGCTGTTGTTGATAGGCTGCTATAAACATCGGGGCTACTTTGAATCAGCATTTTTGTATCCTTTGGGTAAATACTTAGCAGTTCAACTGCTAGGTCATGGGGTAGTTCAATTTTTAACTGTCTGAGGAACCTCCATACTGTTTTCCACAGGGGCTGCACCAGTTTGCATTCCCACCAACAGTGTACCAGTGTTCCCATTTCTCCACACCCTCGCCAACACTTATTTCCTGTTGTTAATTATAGCCATTCCAACATGTGTGAGGTGATAACTCATTGTTTTTTTTTTTAAAGATTTTATTTATTTGAGAGAGAGAGAGAGTACATAAGCAGGGGGAGCAGCAGAGGTAGAGGGAGAAGCAGACTCCCAGCTGAGCAGAGAGTGCAACACAGGGACCAATCCCAGGACCCCAGGATCAGACATGAGCTGAAGGCAGACACTAAACAACTGAGCTGCCCAGGTGCCCATTATTATTATTATTATTATTATTATTATTATTCTCCTTCTTCTTCTTCTCCTCCTCCTCCTCCTCCTTCTCCTCCTCCTCCTCCTCCTCCTCCTCCATCTCCTCCACCTCCTCCTCCTCCTCCACCTCCTTCTCCTCCTCCTCCTTCTCCTCCTCCTCCTTCTCCTCCTCCTCC
>NW_027397078.1:17953411-18273116 GCF_003265705.2 Callorhinus ursinus | reverse complement strand
CTCCTCCTTCTCCTCCTCCTCCTCCTCCTCCTCCTCCTTCTCCTCCTTCCTCCTTTCTTCTTCTTTTTTGGTATATGATCCTTCTAATGTATTATTGAATTTAGTTTGCTAATATTTTGTTTGGGATTTTTGCATCTATCTTTATCAGGGTAGTGGCCTATAATTTTGTTTTTGTTTTTTGGTAATGTCTCTGTCTGGTTTAGGTATCAGGGTAATGCTGGCCTCACAGAATGAACTTGGAAGCATTTTTTAATCTTCAATTTTTTGAAATTGGTGCAGAAGGTGAGGTTTTAACTCTTTTTTAAATGTTTGGTAGAATTCACCTGTAGAGCTTTCTGGTCATGGATTTTTGTTTGTTGGGAGTTTTTTGATTAATGCTTCAGTATCATTACTAGTAATCAGTCTGTTTTCTATTTCTTCCTGATTTAGTCTTGAAAAATGATATGTTTCTAGGAATTTATGCATTTCTTCTAGGTTGTCCAATTTTTTGGCATATAACTATTCAAGGTTGTAACAAGAGACAGAGAAGGGCATTACATAATGATAAAGGGATCATTCCACCAAGAAGATATAACACTTGTAAATATTTATGTACCCAATATAGGAGCACCTAAATATATAAAGCAAATATTAACAGACACAAAGGGAGAAATTGACAATAATACAGTAATAATAGTGGACTTTAACACCTCACTTACATCAGTGGATAGATCATCCAGAAATAAAATGAACAAGGAAACATTGGCCTTGAACAACACAGTAGACCAGATGGACTTAATAGATATATACAGAACATTCCGTCCAGAAACAGCAGAATACACGTTCCTCTTTAGTGCACGTGGTACATTCTCTAGGATAGATCACACGTAAGGCCAAAAACCAAATCTCAATAAATTAAAGAAGATTGAAATCCTATCAAGCATCTTTTCTGACCACAATGATATAAATCTAGAAATCAGTTATAAGAAAAAGGTGGAGAAAACACAAACAAATGGAGACTAAACAACAAACTACTGGTCAACGAAGAAATCAAAGAGGAAGTAAAAAAATACCTTGAGACAAGTGAAAATGAAAACAAAACTCTTCAAAATCTATGGGATACAGCAAAAGTAGTTCTAAGAGAGAAGTTCATAGTGATATAGGCCTACTGCAAGAAATAAGAAAAATCTCAAATAAACAATCGAACCTTATACCTAAAGGAACTAGAAAAAGAAAAAGAAACAAAATCCAAAATTAGTAGAAGGAAGGAAATAATAAAAATTTGAGCAGAAATAAATAAAAGAGACAAAAAATTAATAGAAAAAATTAATGAAACTAAGAGCTAGTTATTTGAAAAGATGAGCAAAATTGATCAATTTTTAGTGGGACCCATCAAGAAAAAGGGCCCAAATAAATAAAATTAGAAATGAAGGAGGAGACTTAGCTGATATCACAGGAATACAAAGAATCATAAAAGACAACTACAAATAATTATACACCAACAAATTGTGTTTTAGGGGCGCCTGGGTGGCTCAGTCGTTAAGCGTCTGCCTTCGGCTCAGGCCATGATCTCAGGGTCCTGGGATCGAGCCTCGCATCGGGCTCCCTGCTCTGCGGGAAGCCTGCTTCTCCCTCTCCCACTCCCCCTGCTTGTGTTCCCTCTCTCGCTGTGTCTTTCTCTGTCAAATAAATAAAACCTTTAAAAAAAATTGTGTGTGTTTTAGAATAAACTTTAATGACCATCATTGTGGTCTTTTCACTCTGGCTAGGAACCAGCAGTCACCTATGTGTCACCTTATTCTCTGGTTGTATAATTTGTATTTAGAGCTGAGAATAGGGTAAATTTTGAGAGGAAGAGTGTGAAGGTAGAAGACTTCCCTGTACATTATTCAGTGAGAAACTGCTACCAGGTCAGGGGAGATCCAGGTTTTGTCACACCGAAAACATTTAAAATATGGGGTGAGGTTGGGGTTCTTTAAGATATAGAATACAAAATTACATGCACAAAAATTGGAATAGGGTTTGGGAGGGGCCTATAAGGTGAGGAGCCCTGAAACTGATGTTTCATTATCTTCATGGTAAGTCTACCCCAGCTGTGAATGGGTCAGGAGAAAGCCAGCCTTTGGTGATCTCTCTATTTGTACCCCTTTTTAGTTATTTTTCTTCCCTGGGCTTCAGCAGTGTTTTACTCCCTTAACATCCTCCCCTTTCTGAATGTCATGTTGGTCTGAACACTTTAGTTATGTCCTGGAAATGTTTGGCCATAACTTATGATCCTGTACTATTAAGACAATAGATATTTTAGCTACTTTACACCTGGAAGTCTTTTCTCCCTGTTAGTCATCATGTATCATTTCTGCTTCCCATTCCCTTGTTCTTTATTAATGTAGTAACCCTATAGCTAAATTTGCTGAGATAGTCCCAGTTTATGCCTGTTCTCCTGGTATAAGTGTTAAAACTGCCTCCTTTCTGGAGCCCCAGGGAACCAAAAAGTCCTAGGGCCATAGCATAGAGGGAGGAACTTGGTAAAGAGACCTGAGAAAGTTGTTTTTGAACTCCTAGGTTTACCCTCCACCTGGGCATACATAGATCTGATGTTAGGTACCAAAGGCTTTATGGACTGACCTAACAGATAGACCTCCACCCAGGTCCCAAACTAACCACTGGATGGTGCCCTTGAGGGATAGTTCTAAATAACCTGCAAAGCCTTCAACAACTGCCCTGACTTTGGTACCACAGCCCACAGAAGGTAGGTTGAAAGTTGCATCCTGAATCAAATGAGGTCAGGTACATGCTATCACAAAAATATCTTAGCCCAGGAGGGGTAGCTGCATACATTGAAGGACACAACCAGCAGAATTAGTGCCTTTTGCAAAATTGAAATCTTGGCAGGTCTAGAAACTAATGCCCAATTCCATTTCACAGCTATCAAAAAATACTTCAACTCTTATACTCTCACAGACAGAATAGGTACTGGACACATACAGAGGCATTGCTTTGATGTTATTATACTTCAAGTTAAGGTCAGAAAAAACACCAGCTATGAGAGCAACATCAATGAATTTTAAACTGTACCTCATCTATTAAGTTCTCATGCCTGGAGAAGGTAATGTCAGCTCATCATGTGATACTCAATTTATACAATAAACTGTGAACCTGGAAAAAATTCCTAACCCATTCAAGCACCAACTAAAAAAATACCAACATCCTTTATAGAATTTAAACAAGACCTGGTCTCATCATATAATATGCAAAATGTCCAAGAAACAATCCAGAATTACTCAGCATATGAAGAACCCCAGAAATCTCAACTCACATGGAAAAAGACATTCAGCAGGTGCCAATAAGAGGACACATATGATGGAATTTTCTGACAGACTTTAAAGCAGCTGTAATAAAAGTGCTAGAAAGACCAATCACAAACACTCTTGAAATGCATGTTAAAAATATCTGCAAAAAAACAGAGTATATAAAAAAGAGCCAAATGGAAAGTTTAGGACTGAAAAACACAACTGAAATTTAAAAACCTCACTTGATATACTCAATAGTAGAATAGAGGAGACAGAGGAAAGAGTTAGTGAACTTGAAGATATATTAATAGAAATTCTCAAGTCTGAACAACGTGTAGAAAAAAAAAGATTAAAAGAATTAAAGGAGCCAAATGGACCTGTTGAGTTTACAATAAAATGTCTAACATTCGTGTCATTGGAGTTCTAAAAGAAGAGTATGGTGTTGAAATATACTTGAAGAAATAATAGTTTAAAACTTCCCCAGTCCTACAAAAGACCTACAAATTCAAGAAATTGAATAAACCCCAAACAGGGTAAGCCCCAAAAATTCAAGAGTAGAAACATTATAATCAAAAATCGAACAGCTCAAAACCAAAGACAAAGAAAATATTGACAGCAGACAGAAAAATGAGGCATTGCCTATAGAACAGTTATTTAAATGACAATGGATTTCTCTACCAGGGAAGGACAAATCAAAACCACAATGAGATATCACCTCACACATGTTAGAATAGCTAGAATCAAAAAGATAAGAAATTACAAGTTTTGGCAAGGATGTGTAGAAAAAGGAACCCTCATGCACTGTTGGTGGGAATACTAATTGGTGCAGCCACTGTGGAAAGTATGGACATTACTCAGAAAACTGAAAATAGAATTATTGTGTGATCTAGTAATTCTGCTACTGGGTATTTACCTAAAGAAAACAAAAACACTAATTCAAAAAGATAAGTGCATCCCTATGTTTATTGCAGCAGGATTCATAATAGCCAAGATATGGAAGGAACCCATGTCCATCCATAGATGAATGGATGATAAAGAAGATGTACATATTTATACAATGGACTATTACTCAGCCATAAAGAAGAATGAAATCTTGCCATTTGCGACAACATGTATGGACCTAGAAGGTCTAATGTTAAGTGATATAAGTCAAACAGAGAAAGACAAGTACCATATGATTTCACTCATATATGAAATTTAAGAAACAAACGAATGAAGAAAAAGAGAGACACAAGAAAACCACTCTTAAATACAGAGAACAAACATGGTTGCCAGAGAGGAGGCAGGTGGGGCAATGGGTGAAAAAAATAAAGAGAATTAAGGGTACACTTATAATGATGATCAATGAGTAATGTATACAATTGTTGGATAATTATATTGTATACTTGAAACTAATATACTGTATGTTAATTACACTTCAATAAATATAAATAACAAGTAAAAATAAATAGAGGACAGTTCCTCATTAAAAACCACGGTGGCCAGAAAAATAGGGATAGAACCTTTTTTAAATGCTGCAAGGAAAGAACTGTCAATTCAGTGTTCTTTATTCAGAGAAAATATCCTTCAAGAATACAGGTGAAATAAAGACATTCTCAGACGAAGGAAAACTCTTAAAAAAATTGCTAAAGCAAGTTCTTCAGATAGAAAGGAAGTGATACCAAGGGGGAAAGCTGGAACATCAGGAATGAAGGAAGAACACCAGCATTTGTGAATATATAAGAAACAGAGAGGGAAGATAGAAATTACCAGTATCTGAGAGGCTATCACTCATAACCCCACAGACATGGAAAGGCTTAGAGAACATTATCAACAACTCTGTGAATAATTTAGATGAAATGCACCAGTTCCTTGAAAACCACAAATCATCAAAACTCACCCAATGTGAACTATATAATTTGAATAGCCCTATAACTACTAAATATATAGAACAAATCATAATCTGTATCTTGATTATACATAATCGGTATCTTGAAAACTACAAAAAGCTGAGAAAGAAATCAGAAAAGACCTAAATACATGGAAAGACATACTGTGTTCCTAGATTGGAAGACACAACAAATTAGGGATCTTAATCTTCCCCAAATTGCTCAGTCATTTTACAACAATACTAATACAAATTCCAGCAGTATTTTTTTTGTAAAAATAGGCAAACTGATTCTAAAATTTGTATAAAAGGAAAATGAAGTAGAATAGTTAAAACAACTTTTAAAAAGAAGAATAAATATGATTTCACTCATATGTGGAATTTAAGAAACAAAAGAAATAGCAAAGGGGGAAAAAAAAGGAGAGGGAGGCAAACCAGGAAACAGACTCTTAACTATAGAGATGGTTACCAGAGGGAGAGGTGGGCAGGGGGATGGGTGAAATCAGTGATGCGGATTAAGGAGGGCACTTGTGATGAGCACTGGGTGATGTATGGGGGTGTGAATCACTACATTTTACACCTGAAAGTAATACTACACTGTATGGTAATGAATTGGAATTTAAATTAAAACTTTAAAAAAGAAGAAGAAAAAAATAGGAATAATTCTGATATTAAAGCTTGCTCAATAGCTACAATAATCAAAGTGTGGTATTGGAGGGTAGACAGATATATAGAACAATAGACAGAATAGAGTCCAGAAAAAGACAAACATGGCTGTTAAGCTTTGACAAAAGTATACAGAGAAGCTGGCGGTTGCCAGAGGGGAGGGGGAAGAAGGATTGGGCAAAACGCGTGAAGGGGAGTGGGAGACAGACGTTTCCAGTTATAGAATGAATAAGTAATGGGAAATAAAAGGCACAGCACTGAAAATATAGTCAATGATATTTTAATAGTATTGTGTGGTGACAGATGGGAGCTACACTTGTGAGCAGAGCATAACGTGTAGAGTTGGTGAATCACTATGTTGTACACCTGAAACTAATGTCACATTGTGTGCCAACTATACTTGAATAAAAAATTTTTAAAGGATCATAGATTAAATATAAACATAAAATTATAAAACCTTTAGAAGAAAACATAGGAGATCATCTTTGTGACATGAGTTTAGGTGAGGACTTCTAAGACATGACACCAAAAGTACAGTTTGCAAAAGAACGAATTAAAAAATTGAAGTTTATCAAAATTAAAAAGTTTTTGCTCTGTGAAAGACACCATTAAGGAAAAAAAAAGTTAAGTTATAGACTGGGAGAACATATTCTCAAATCTTATATCTGACAAGGGTACATACCCAGAATATATAAATAACTCTCAAAACTCGGCAGTAAGAAAGTGGACAGTCAAATTACAAAATGGGCAAAGGCCTTGAGCAGATATTTTACCCACGAGGATGTAAGGGTAGCAAAAAAAAAAATAATTTGAAAAGATGTTCAATGTCATTAGTCATTAGGGAAATGCAAATGATCACTGCAATGAGATAACATTATGTAACTATTAGAATGGCTAAAATAAAAAATACTGACATTATCAAGTGATGATGAGGCTGTAAAACAACTGGAACTCTCACACACTACTGGTGGGAATACAGAATGGTACGGCCACTCTGAAAAATGGTTTGACAGTTTCTCAAAAAGTTAAACACTTACCATATGACTGAGTTATACAACTCCTGGGTATTTACCCGAGGGCAAAAATTGGCAATCTTTTTCTGTAAAGAGGTAGATCGTCATTATTTTAGCTATTGCAAGTCTTACGGTCTCTGTCACAACTATTGAGTTCTGCTGTGATAATGCAAAAGCAGCCAGAGGTGATATGTAAATGAATGAGTGTGGCTGTATTCCAGTGAAACATTATTTATGAACACTAGTTGTAAACCAGATTTGACATGAGTGCTGTATGTAGTTTGCTAACTCCTGCCCTAAAGAAATGAAAACTCATGTTCACACAAAAACCTGCATGTGACTGTTTAAAGCAACTTTATTTATAATTGCCGAACACTGGAAAGAATCTAAATGTCCTTCAGTAGGTGAATGGATAAACACACTGTGGTATAGTCAGTCATTCAGTGGAATACTACTCAGTAATAGAATAATTAACTATTAATAAACAAAAAACTTGGATGGATCTCAAGGGAAATATGCTGAATATAGAAAACCAATATCAAGGTTACATACTGTATGATACCATTTATATGACATTCCCCAAAAAACAAAACTATAGTGATGAGAACAGATCAGTTATTGCCGGGGGGGCAGGTGTGGGGGACAATGTAGCTACAAAGACATAGCACAGGGAATTTACTGAGATGTTCTGTGTACTGATTGTGGTGCTGCTAACACACATTTATGCATGTGTTAAGATTCATAGAATTTTCTCATGCTAAAATTTTACACCAATGAAAAAAGCTCGTTTTACTTTATGATAATTTAAAAAATACAACACAGATAAAATAAAAAGTTTCCCCTTTCTCCCTTAAAGTGTCCCAGGTTGGATGATAAATTATTTGGTTAGCCCATTTATCAGCTCTTTCACAACAATGCTATCCCCTCCTAATCTTGTTCCTCATTTACAGATGAGCAAGCTGAGTTCCAGACACCAAAAGACATGACACCAAAAGTACAGTTTGCAAAAGAACGAATTACAAAATTGAAGTTTATCAAAATTAAAAAGTCCAGAAAAAGCACTGGGTGATGTATTTATTTATTCATTTCAATATCATGCTTGCTATGTACTAAGAATTTTGATATTATAAGAGTTTCATATTAATTGACATTTATGAAGACTTTGAGTTATACTAGAGAAGTTAGCACGCCCCCCGCCAGGACTGAGATCATGGTTGGTTGTTTTAGAAAAGGAACCATTTCAGCAAATGTATAAGACTGGTTTAAAAAAAATATGTACATCTATGAGTCTGTGACTTACTGATCATTAATTACAGTTAACTGTCCTAGGTTGAGTTTACTTCGAGATTCCTCTGTTTTTTAAAAAACACATCTCTACTTGGCTTTGTCTTCAGAGTCAAACTGGAAACAGCTTGATAAAGTTTATTATGTGGTTTCTGTCAGGGTGCCTGGGTGGCTCAGTTGGTTAAGTATCTACCTTCAGCTCAGGTCGTGATCTCAGGGTCCTGGGATCGAGCCCCCCATTGACTTTGCTTCTCCCTCTCCCTCTGTGATCTCTCTTGCGCTCTCTCAAATAAATAAATAAAATCTTAAAAAAAAAAAAGTATGTGCTTTCTGTCACCAGAGTTCCTGATGGCTCACAAGAGTTTGAATCAGTTACTTTATTCCTGGGTTTTATGAAACTTCTCTTTCTCACTTAGAAAAATATCTGTCTAATTTACAAGAGACAGTTATGCTAAATCGCAAGAGACTGAGTCAGTGCTGGGCAAAGGGAAAGACCGTGTTTGCTGTTCTAGTCGCATTCTTGCTCTAGTCCCAGTTGGGACAGTTTGGGCAATGTTTTGTTATTACCCAACTGTGAATCAAGAGGTAGGTAATCTTGAGTGGAAGGGGAAAGAAATCAGGCTTTTAAATACAGAAATCATAATGCCTCCTATCATACAGTACAGTTGGTGTACTTGGGCAGGTAACACAGTCTTGCTGTTGATGGGAAGGTGACTGTCTTTTCATCCCAGCCACAAAAATACTTCATATTGACCGAGGGAACATAAACTAGGAGACACCGTGATCTTCACAAATGCACGCGCTAGATGTCAGTCACTGCTCAAGTACATAACTTGGAAGTCAATTTTTCTAACATCAAAAAATTGGGAACAAATGGTAATCAAATGGTAATCTAAATTCTTCACGTTGGAAAACCAATGTTTTTTAAAAATGAGTTCGGTATCCGGTGATTTATTTTACATTTCTTTGTAACAGATCCTCTTGTTGGATGAACTCTGTAATTTTAACTAAAAAATGTACAAGTTACAGCCCTCTTCCTCACATCACAAGGACAAAATTCAACTGAACAGCTAACTCTTAAATAATTAAAGAGGAAAGTAGGTCAATGCCACGTATTAAATGACTAGCTCTGAAGATAACTATATCAGCTACTGTGATTTTAGAGATGCCTCTCAAAGATGTAAAGTTATTAAGCTATCTTTGGAGCTAGTCTTTTGCTTCATTTAAATGTATGGAATTGACCTCAAAGATTATCCTATTGAATTAAATATTAACTTGGTTCTGCTTCATCATTTAATACACGACATTTATATTTTCAAGATAGAAAATAACTTTTATTGATTTTAAAACTCTAATTACAATAGAGCTCCTTAACAATGTGTCCTTGGAACATGGTAATTACCTCGACACTCTTATCCACTGTGAACTACGTTACATTTGGACCCACTTAAAAAATTCATCCACGTGAAGTCATGCCCCTCTTTATTCCACCCCAATGAAAGAGTTAGTCTCCACATTCTCACCTCCTACTCCCAGAGTTTTATTCCCTCTACTCCGAACAGGTTTTTATTAAGGTCACCGCTAACCAACCTACTTAATACCAAGCCTATGATCAATTTTCAGTCCCTACCTTACTCGACCTCGCAGGCACATTTGACACACTTGAGGATCCTCTTCCTTGAAACCCTTCACTTGGGCTTCCAGATTTTCCCTGCTGGCTTGCTCCTTCCCAATTTCATTTGAAAACCTACTCTCATCTTCCTGACCTCTAGATAACAGTGCCTAAGAGCACGGTCTCTGTCCCTCTTCATTATCCACACACCTTATCCCTAGGTGATCTCATCCAGTCCTGTGACTTTTAAAGACTATCTAGATGGTGATCACTCCCAAATTTATATATGCTGCCCTGATACCTTTCCTGAATGCCAGATTCATATAAGCAACCACCTGCTTGATATTTCCACTTGGATTAAGAAATGTAACTTTTAATTCCCCTCCCAAGTCTACTGCTTCCTCAGTGTTTCCTACACATTATTATGCAGTAACTCTATTTGCCCATTTGTTCAGACTTAAAACTTAGGGGTCATCTTTAATTCTTCCCTTTTCCTTCCACCCTTCTTCCAGTCTATTATCAAGCCCTACTGGGTTTTTTTCCTTCAAAATACATCCTCACTTTGAGCACTTCTTATTTCTGTCACTGCGTTGAGATCGGACTTTTACAGTGCTTAGCACAAAACTTTGAAAACATCTTTCTCTTAGACTCCTTATCTAATCCATCAGCAAATCCTGTCAAGCTGACTTCAAACTATATCGTGAATCTCATTGCTTCTCATAAATCAGTTACCACCCTACCCTAGGTCATTCTCATCACCAGCCGAGGATATGGCCATAACCTCCTAACTGCACCCCACTTCCCAGTCCCCACTTTCACACTTGCCCCCCTACAGTGCAGAGTACCATTTCAAAAACATAAACCAGAAGAATCACTTCCCTATTTAGAATTCTTCCTTGGTTTTCCAATATACCCCACTTAAAATCCGAAGTCCCCATCATGACTTGCAAAGCTGTACATGACCTGGGAACGGTCTACTTCTCTGAGGGTTTATCCTACGACCCTCCCTTTCTGTCTGTCACACTGACCTTCTTGCCACTTGGTAAACACACAGATCTGATCCTGCCTCAAATGGTGCACAAATCCTATACCTATAATGCACATTACCATTGAAATTCACATGGTTCACTTCCTCCTTTCACTTAGGCCTGAAATGTTAACTCCTCAGAGACGTCCTCCTGGCTCAACTTACCTCAGAACTCAATGATAAGTTTCACCCAAAAGGATGACCTGATGTCATCAGACCAACTGCATGGAGACAGCTGATCTAGTCAAAAACCACCTGATGGGAGGCTCGATAGCCTTATAGCTGAAGCTCAAGCTTTGCATTCGGATGGCACAGGTTCAGCCCTTGGCACAACCATCCTATAAGCAGTGACTGACATCTAGCGCGTGCATTTGTGAAGATCACGGTGTCTCCTAGTTTATGTTCCCTCGGTCAATATGAAGTATTTTTGTGGCTGGGATGAAAAGACAGTCACCTTCCCATCAACAGCAAGACTGTGTTACCTGCCCAAGTACACCAACTGTACTGTATGATAGGAGGCATTATGATTTCTGTATTTAAAAGCCTGATTTCTTTCCCCTTCCACTCAAGATTACCTACCTCTTGATTCACAGTTGGGTAATAACAAAACATTGCCCAAACTGTCCCAACTGGGACTAGAGCAAGAATGCGACTAGAACAGCAAACACGGTCTTTCCCTTTGCCCAGCACTGACTCAGTCTCTTGCGATTTAGCATAACTGTCTCTTGTAAATTAGACAGATATTTTTCTAAGTGAGAAAGAGAAGTTTCATAAAACCCAGGAATAAAGTAACTGATTCAAACTCTTGTGAGCCATCAGGAACTCTGGTGACAGAAAGCACATACTTTTTTTTTTTTAAGATTTTATTTATTTATTTGAGAGAGCGCAAGAGAGATCACAGAGGGAGAGGGAGAAGCAAAGTCAATGGGGGGCTCGATCCCAGGACCCTGAGATCATGACCTGAGCTGAAGGCAGATACTTAACCAACTGAGCCACCCAGGCACCCTGACAGAAACCACATAATAAACTTTATCAAGCTGTTTCCAGTTTGACTCTGAAGACAAAGCCAAGTAGAGATGTGTTTTTTAAAAAACAGAGGAATCTCGAAGTAAACTCAACCCAGGACAGTTAACTGTAATTAATGATCAGTAAGTCACAGACTCATAGATGTACATATTTTTTTTAAACCAGTCTTATACATTTGCTGAAATGGTTCCTTTTCTAAAACAACCAACCATGATCTCAGTCCTGGCGGGGGGCATGCTAACTTCTCTAGTATAGCTCAAAGTCTTCATAAATGTCAATTAATATGAAACTCTTATAATATCAAAATTCTTAGTACATAGCAAGCATGATATTGAAATGAATAAATTGTAACCTAACTTAAAGTATGTACAAAATTATTTTTTAATTCTCATTTTCTTCTCTAAGATGTTTTGAGTGTCAGGGGATGAGTACGGGTCAACAATTGACATGAAGTAGATAGAACTCGGATATAAATTAGAGACAAGCAAAAATAATGATCAGAATGAGGTCTTGGGAAGTCAGTACTTGGAAGAAAGAGACTGAGTGTGTTCTCCCCCCAAAAAGGCAGGGTTTGAATTTTATTTTATTATGCTTGTTAGTGGAAGACAGAAATGAATATAATACCATCAAATAGCACTGAAAATACGCAAGCAAATCAGCAAAATGTGTGTAATGGCAGAAATAAAGAAGACAAGGAGGTGAAAAGTAAAATAAGCACATGGAACATAGCCCAAGAGGCTCTGTGTAGTATGTTCTCGCAAGAGATAGACCACACATTGGTCTCTGTGCTCCCCTGCAGAAAAGGCAAAGATGTCACACAGTAAATCACATCATACGGACAAGTTTTGTACAACAGTCATACCGTTTCCTAGTATTGAGGCCAGAGAAATAGGGTGCTATGTTACACGATTATCAATGCCCTCAACAATCTCCTTTCAGTGAATATAGCAGTGGATTTCATAGGGTTGCTTCTTTTAACTTCCCTTATTGAGTGACTGTGAGATAATATCAAAGAACATTCAAGAGAAGCATTTCTAAGAGATACTGAAACAACATGGGGCAGGAATGTCTCATGCTTAGTCTGACACAATATAGAATAAGGATATTAACCTGTACTGTCCAGTATAGTAGCCATTAGCCATGTGAGGCTATTTACATTTATAGTTAATTTAATAAATTTAAAGGCAATTAAAAACTCAGTTCCTCAGTTATATGAGCCACATTTCAAGTTCTCAGTGGCCATTTGTGCCTGATCCTACAATGTTGGACAGCATAGATAAAGAATATTGCCATCATTGTAGAAAGTTCTGTTGGACAGTGCTGATAAAAAAAAGAATGTGCTGGATATCTTTCAGGCAAGCTTGTCTCAGCTAAGCTTGTGATAGTCAGTGAGCAATTGTGAGTTCAAGGTTATGCTCTCATAACTACAAATAGGGCAACAATTGCACACTGTTTGTTAAAGCTAGAACCATAGCTTTAATAAATAATGCAGAGGTCTTACTAATTTCCTCCTGGGACAGAAATGAATGGTGGTGGGCTTAATGCTTATTGAACAAGGCTGGAGAAAGGCAGTTTGTAGTAATACAAAGAACAAGATGACACAGTAAGAAACAGTCTAAAGAGTTGGAGAAGATACTTTACAGTTGCTCAGAGACATGAGAATACAAAGAACAATTACCTTTCTGTCATGAATCTGTGCCCTCCAATCCTTCAAAATGCTATGAGCTTGAAGTATTGACTATATATCTATTAGGAGTTTTTAACAGTGATCATTATCCTCACTTCTAGAAGTTTTATCATCGACGTAGGCAGAATATCAGGAATACAGAATCTGGAGATCTGTTGCAACTGATTTTGTCACAAACTCATCAGAATTTATAAGCTTAGATAATACTTGAAATTATTTACTTTGTCCAGCATGTTTTCCACAAAACATTGTTGCAATCCTTTTGGTATCTGCTTTGTACCTATTTTATAAAACACTTAAGCAAAAATGGCATGGTCTCATTGCTTCTACCTTTGTTGTCTTATAAATACTCTCAACATAGCAACCAGGGTGATCCTTTATAAAAGTATATCACGATAATAGCACTCCTGCATTCAAAGCATTGTGATGGCTCCCACCTCACTTGGAATAAATGCCGAAGTCCCTATAATGGCCCATCATGCCCTCCATAACCAACCCTCTTCTGTCTCTCGCCTCCTCTCCTACCACTCACTCTGGGCTCAGTCAGCTCCGACCACCCTGGCATCTCTGTTCTTTTTCAAACACGACATACGTGATCCTACCTCAAGGCCTTTGCTTTTGCTGTGCATGTTGTCTGAGCCATTCTTCCATAAGACATCACGTGGTTAACTCCGTCGGCTCCTTTAAGACTTTGTATAAGCCTCATCTTCTTAATGAGGTCATCTTTATTC
This sequence comes from Callorhinus ursinus, assembly GCF_003265705.2. Classification (NCBI taxonomy): domain Eukaryota; kingdom Metazoa; phylum Chordata; class Mammalia; order Carnivora; family Otariidae; genus Callorhinus; species Callorhinus ursinus. The sequence continues at coordinate 18,258,934 of NW_027397078.1, read as the reverse complement.
GGTGTCGCCACCTGCCCACCCCTGCACAGCCCCCTAACCATTGTACCCCCCAGCCTCCATCCCTCACTCTACTTTTATTTTTTCTACTGTGCTTACCCTATAATACATTATAGTGCTATATAATTGATTTCTTTTTTTTAATTTTATTTTATTATGTTAGTCACCATACAGTACATCATTAGTTTTTGGTGTAGTGTTCCATGATCCATTGTTTGCGTATAACACCCAGTGCTCCATGCAGAATGTGCCCTCTTTAATACCCATCACCGGGCTAACCCACCGGGCTAACCGGGTCCCCCCACCCCCTCCCCTCTAGAACCCTCTGTTTGTTTCTCAGAGTCCATAGTCTCTCATGGTTCATCTATATAATTGATTTCTGTCAACCTTCATTGTCTGTTATCTATCTTGTCCATCTAGAATTTAAGTTCCACAAAGAGCTCTTTCTTCCGTTCACTGATATATCTCCAGCACTAAGGAGAGTGTGTGGCACACAATAGGCACTAAAAAAATATTTGCTGAATGAATAAATGACATTGTAAGAATTCCCATTAGAATTCCTTTCTAAGCATAAAATTCCTCCAGTTTCAACACTGGTTTCTAGCCATTTCCAGATGTCAGGTCACAAAATTGTATAATTTTATAGTTGAAAAGGCTCTCAGCAATAATGTAGCCCAATCACACCTTTATGTGCATAAGTAAACCATGACCCAGAGAGATTAAGTGACAGCACAAGGCCAACAAGCTAATTTACAGCAGAGCCATAGGACTACAGATTCTTAATCTATCTACAAATTAGGATTTTCCAACACTGGGTATACTTGAAAGAATATGCCACCTAGAGTTATACCAGAAGAGAGATGCTAGCATATTTTCACCTATAGCAGCACACTACAATAAATGTGTATCCTCATCAGCAGCATGAACTTGAATGCATAAATTTAAGAGTCTTCCCTTAAAATAGTCCTATAAAAATAGTAAAATAAAATAGAGTCACATAACTTTAGAAATACATCATATAACCCCTCACCAAACTATAGTTTTTAAATATAGTGAGTGCTTCACTTGGAGTAAAAATTAAGTTTGTCCAGAAAAAAAATTAGGATCTAATCATAAAAACATAAATTAAACCTTGATCATTTTCTATTTCCTTTATATTTTCTGTCACCTGGGCTCTACTTTATCCCCTTGCTGACAGCTGTAGTCTTAACGTGCATCTTTGAGAAAATAGGTGCTTTTTGGTCCAAACCACTTTTATCTTTGGCTTATTAGAAGCATCCATATATCATAGCCTGGGGAAAGAAGATAAAATAGGGCATCTTTCTTGCATATAAATCATGGCTTGTGGATCATCGCTGTTAATTAAAAATCCTTGCAAGGCTAAATTCAACATGATGGAAGTTTAGGACATCCTTGCTAAAGGACAAACCTGGAAGGCAAAGTATCTTCAAATTTCTCTAAGAAAGAAACTAGGATTGGGTCATGATGAAGCCTGGCTCTGGAGTGAGGGTTACCATTTCTGGTGCATTCTTGACTGCACGCTAATTTGTTGCCGACTGGATGTCATGTTACTTTTTGTTCAGTGGCGTTTGCCTGTTTCACTCTTGGGTGGCAACATTACCATTTCTGTATTACCTAGCACAGGAAAGACACAGCCTTGATCATATAATCTGTGAATTTTACAAGGTCAAAACCAAATAAGCAGAATTGTCACCATCCCGTTTTAGTGACATTTTCAAAAAAGAGGTGCATTAGCCTTCAGTCTGGCTCGCATGGTTATTTTATACCCTTAATGCATAAAGGAGAATGGTGAGTATAGGTGTCTTTGTGAGTATGAATGGATATTTATTTTAGGGTTGTGATTACTTATGCTCCTGGTTGGTGCTAGTCAGGTCAATAGGATTATATTCCAGAAATTGATTTTTCCCCCAATGAGTAAATAATGAAGCAATTTAACCTCATCTGCTTCCTAATCTGAAACCTTTCACTGGTACCGTGAGGAAAAGCAGCTGCCTCAGCTTGTGATGTGCTCATGCGCAAGGCCAATAAACACCTTTGGGTTTTATATGAAGGTCACGGGAAGCTGATCATTTGGGAAATGTGTACAGTTGAAGTGCATCTTCTGTTCCTTGCAACCATCACTCCTGGCTTGCAGAGATGTCTCCACCTATGTTAAAGGGAGAGCACAATCCTGCACTAATCATGGGCGTGGTTGCTGCCCCGAGAATTTCTCTTTCATTTGTTTTAATTTAAGGGCTTATTCAGATACTAGCATGGAAAGAAAACAGCATTTAGCTGGAAATGAAAATAAGACAGGTGGAAAGTAGTAATTGCCTAGATTATGAGTTATCTGGGCTTGCTTTATACAATGCCCAGTTGTTTTATTGCGGCACAATCTGTGGCTTCCCAAAGACCCTAACACACCTGGAAATCAAAATTAGCCTTCAAGATTTGACTCTGTTGTCATAGATGAAATCACCTAGCAGTCAAAATTGTCCTTACTTTCTTCACGATTCATGTGGCTAATAATAATGACGGTATCCAACATTAACACACATTTACTGCACGCCAGGCAGGGCACTGACACTTTACTTGCATTATCTCATTTAATTCTTTTAGGATCGGGCATCTAGCTGGCAGTGGCTTCAGAAAGCAAGGTCAGGCCATTCAGTTTCAGAATCCGGGTGTTTGGGCGGTGGACTTCACAGCCTCCTGTCCCCGTAGTTACTGATACACAACAAAAATCATTGTCCTCCACGCCAGTCATTCGCTGGTTATACCTCCTGTGTACATAGAGGACTGTTTTAGAGAGGTACCTTTGGGAGCTTCCCATTCATTTGAGGAAATAAAAGATAAAAGGGCTGGAAAGTGCTACAAAAAGTGTTAACTTAGTTGAAAATTATTTTTCATTTCCTTCGCTAATGTTTTCAAAAATTGGTGATATCTTTCCCGTATGATAAAATTTAGAACTTTGATGCAATTTGGATTATGCCTTTATTTTTAGTTGTCTGAGGTTGTTAATGAAAAAGATGCCTATGATATTTAAAATTTAAAAATAGGTAAGTCTGTCTTTTCTAGCAGGCAACATTTTGATATATGGGGTTGACGTTAAGTGGCTTTGCATGAGGAGACTGTAAGTTCTGTGAGGAGAAATGTGTAAGCAGCCTTAACATAAATACTTTTCTCATTTATTCCCCCAAACATTTGTGAGGTGCCCACTGAATACTAGATGAAGTGCTAAGCACTAAGACCTATCAGTTTTTGATTAATTGCTTCTCTTAACTATTCCCCAAAACCATTAGACTTCAAATTTGAAAATACTTTGCCTTCCAGGTTTGTCCTTTAAATTTTCTGATGATTTGTCTTCTTTCCCACTAGACACCGTGAGAGCAGGAAGTATGTCTACTATATTCAGTAGACAATGCCAAATGCCTAAGAGACTATCCGGCACCTGAGTACACAGCGAGACCCACTTTTCCCTGTCTCCATTGTAGTTAGGTGTGAACATGTGTCTGAGTGATGGTCAATGGAATGTAAGCCAAGGGGCTAGGTGACTCTTCCAGAACTGGCCCACAGAGACCTACCACTCATGATCCTTTCTCTTTCTCTGTCCATGAACTAAATGTAGAGGACTCTGAAGACCTCAGGGAAAGCCTACCTATAAGATGGAAAGAGCTTTGGTCCTTGACTGGAACACAGCTACCTCTCCCTCTCATCAATCCTCACTGGAGTGAGAAAAAAATAATTTTTTGTTGTGTTAAGCCAGAATTTTCCAGGTTTATATGTTGCAGAAGCTGGGCTTATTTACCTTAACTAATACAGAGGAATGAGTGAGCATAACCTGTCATCAAGGGGTTCTCAGATTAATTCTTCGGCTTTGGAAATATCTTTCTCTTTCCTATTTGAAGAGCTTTTTAAGAATCACTGGGTAGTGGAAAAGATGAAAGATATTTTTATGATAGTTGCACAAAATGGGCTCAGGGAAACTATGTGGGAGTGTTCTAATGGGAATCTGAAAATCATTTGCCTCCACATGTGTCAGATAATCCAAGCCCAAAGGGTATGAAAATAAAAGACAAAATTCATGCCCTCAGGGAACTTGCATTCTAGTGGGGAGGAGAGGAAGGTTAGTAGAAACTTACAACTCTGTCTTATGATTCCTCAAGCAATCCTCTCTCTTCTTTCCATGCCTTCTCCCAGACAGTCCTGCCTGTGGTTTTATCATCCATATGTTGACAGCTTTCAGTGTATGTCCCTACCCCAGAATGCTTCCTCTGAGATCCACGGAGGTATACTCACTGCTTATCTGACATCTTAATTGGATGTATCACCAACATCTCAAAGTCACCATGTCCAAAAGTGAACTTGGAATTGGCCCTCACCAAGCCTGCTTCTCCTCTGGTGTTCTCAACACACAAAGTGGTACCACCATCCCCCCTCCACAGTTGTGCAAGCCCCGAATTCGTGAGTCATTCCTGACACTCTCCTTTTCCTCCTTCCTTATCTCATCTCAGCCATGGAGGCCTGTCAATTTTACCTTCTCAGTATTTCCCCAGTCCTTCCAGTACTCCCCATCTTGGCCTGTTTTATTCTAAGCACATAGCAAATGCTACCAAACTAGCTGCACCATATATATCACAACCCATTTTTTATCCATTACCTATAGTGCATCTGGAATGACATTTTAAAAATAGAAATATCGTTATGTATTCTCTTAATTGAATGCCCTTTGATGATACCCCATTTTCCGTAGGGGAAAAGAGAATCCTTAACAATTCCAGTATCCTTGAATTTTCTGGCCTCCATCTACCTCACCACTGCCATCTCACACCGATCTCTCTCCATGGCTCCATCACCCTGGCCCATTTCTTAAACGTGGGCCATGCTTCTTGCCATAGCAAGGTGTTCTCTCACCTGGAATGCTCTCCCCGTTCTATTCTGTGTTAGTGTTAACATCATACCCAAGGCAATCTGGCCCTGCCCTTCTGCTATATATCAGGTTCCTTTCCTTCTTCTTACACAGTAACTTATAATTGCAATTAAATATATCATTATAATTCATTATTTAATTGTGGCCTCCCCTGTTCAACCATATGCTCTGTGAGAACAAGAGAGAAGGCCTATTTGTTGACTGCTATCTTCCTAGTGCTTAGTATGTGTCCGGCACAAGGAAGATACTCAATAAATATGTGCTTAATTAGGGGCGCCTGGGTGGCTCAGTTGGTTAAGCGTCCGATTCTTAGTTTCGCCTCAGGTTGTGATCTCAGGGTCATGAACTCAAGCTCCATGGCGGGTTCCGCACACAGCATGGAGTCTGCTTCAGAATCTCTCCCTCTCCCTCTTCCCCTCCCCCTTCTCATTTTCTCTCTCTCAAATAAATAAATAAATAAAATCTTTAAATACGTGTTTAATTAATTAAACACATAATGCAATATGGACATTGCAGGAAAAGAAGAACTAACCATAGTAGGGGCATCAGAGATGCCTTGTCTGAGCTTCTTTAGAAAGGATCAGTAGAACTCGGCCAATCAAAGACGATTAAGATCTTCTTGGGAAATATACCTGAGGCACTTGCTGTAAGTAAGCCATATTGGTAGGCATTTTACGTGCGCCACTCCATTTTACATTTGAAGAAGCTAAAGCGCAAAGAAATTGAAGAATTGCCTAAAGTGACAGAGTGAGGATATATATCCAGATGTTTTGATTTCAGAGGCCCTGGGATATTAGAGCTGTAGGCCTTTCTCTGTGAAAGAACTTCAGAATTTAAAAAAACAACAACAACAATAACCTATAAAACTCAGCAGAAGCACGGCTCTGGTTTCAAGCCCTATCCTCTAAGAGCCCAGAAGCAGATTCAGAATCCTTGGAACTGTGGCAGACTGAGCGTTGGAGATACTTGCCTCTGCCGTGGGTGCTGTGATGGCCTGCATGAGGTCGCTGTGGATTGGGGGCATCTGGCTGGCTGAAGTGGACCACGGTATGACTGGCCTGCTGGGAAGAGAGAGGCCGCTCCTGGGAAAAGCAGCGGGGGTGGGGAGGGCAGGTGAGTGAGTGTTCTTTGCTCCTCAAGTCAGTGGAATTGAGACGAGAGTCAGCCTCAGCCTCAGCTTGTACATTCTCATCAAGAAAATGACCTCACACAAAATCACTCCGGAAAACATCTCCCAAGTGGGAAGCCTCTGCAAAAGGGACAGGGTCCTTTTCTAGGGAAGGAGACAGCGAGGATGAGTAACTCTCTGTGGGAATAAGAAGGCAAGGTCAGAAGTGAAAATGACTCCAGCTCTGCTTGGCTTTCCGTTTTTCCCTGTAATTTATTTTCCTGGCAGAGATTCTGGACTATTAAAGCCTCAAGAGATAGGGAGAAATGGTCTGTTCCAGGATTCACCTGGGTATTGCATAAGCAGCATCTGCACTTCCGACCACTTCCCGTGCCCTGTTTGCCAACTTCCGGGGCAAAGAACACCCTCCCTTTGTAGTGTGTGTAGATTTCTCCAACAGGTCTAGTTTTTCCACTGTTTCCAGACACAGAGGACAGTGATTCCTTAAGTCAGCCCTCTTCCCTCCACCTCCACAAATTCAATAACTCCTGTCAGCCACTATGGATCTTTGAGATGTCAGGGGAGGAGTTCCAACTTTAACTGTCCATGAGATTGTATCAGGCCTCTTTGAAACACTGGCCTGGCAGTGTGTGGGTAATGACCCAGTTACAGTATTATTGGATATGGTTTTAACACAAAGCTTTTGAAAGACATTTGGCAAAGACTAACTCTTTCTGTAAGGCTCAACTGCAAATAAAGGGAAGTTCATTCCTCCCGTGGCCTTGTTCACTCCTAGGTCACTAAACATTCTGTTATGTTAAAGGATGTCTTTGTTTGTTCTATTCCTACAGGCGGCATACTAAAAACTTTAAGAAAAAAATTCACTTTTCCCCCCCATAACTTAGAGCCCTATGCTGGAATCTGTGGAGAAGGGAAAGATTTATTGAAACTGGTAGTTTTGTGACAGTGAAATGGTTCTCTCACTGACTCCCATCCAGGGATGATCTCTAGACTTAACCAGGTTAGGGGTGGTTGGTACTTGAAAACTGTAGTTTTAAGACATCTCTTATTTCTCCTCAATAGCCAGATACTGTCTGAGAATGACTGTAGCTCTGTGTATCAATTTCATGTCAAATGTATTCAAGTTCATTATGGTTTTTAAAAGCCTCCCTTTGAAGTGATGGTGGCAATTCAGTTCAGAGTAATCATGTGCCAAAGAAGTGGTTCCAACTCCATTCCTTTCTAGAAGATGGAGCACAGAGAGTTTATAAGTCTGGAGCTTCCCTGGAAAAATCCAGAATATAATCCATGGTCTAATCTATAGAAAGCAGGCTGTTACCTTGACTTTCCTAGACTAGCTTTCTCTTGACTTCCTGAATCGCCTACATCTCTCTTTTACCTTTTATGGAGAGCTGAGCCCAAGAAAAGTTTAATATTCTTGCATATCTGAATGTGCCACCCTGCTATCATTAACAGGGGGAGGGAAGAGATAGAGAAAATGGAACATGGGTCAGGGCCATCCTCCTTGCTTTACTCCAGGGCTGCGCGTATGGCTGGCCAGTCAGCACATGTACACAAAGGCACTGAGCCCAGAAATCCAGCAGGTACTTCTCTTGCCAAGCCATACGCTTTAGCATGGAATTGTATTCCCCCAGGGGAAAGGGTGCTTCTTTTCCACAAAAAGGCAACTACAGCTTACTAAGCCAGATGCCAACGGGGTTGTTTCAGACCAGGTGGGGGGGGGGGCCTCACCAAAGAGTACCCTATAGACTACTGGGATCCCGTCCAGATCTTTACAGCAGAGCAGCAACCCCACTATCTAGGAGGTCACAGCACACACACGATCCTAGCTTGTATGTGATGTAAGCAGACGTCTTCCTTCAGATTCCTTAGAGGCAGAGCCTGAGACACAGTGACCACCTCTCCCTCTTCTCCCCGGACCAGGGGATTGCCTGGGATGTGGGACTTTCAGTACTAAAACTGGGAAAATCCTGGGCACATCAGGCTGATTTGGCCACCCTATCAAGTGAAATACTGAGGGGGTATTTTTAGGCAAAAGGAAATGAGGGGGGCAGAATAAGGCTAGGGAAGAAAGCTAAAGAAGAAAGTGATCTCAGCTGGAGAATTGTTTCAACCCGGTCTGGGGGGAACTCTGAGGGATGAACTGGTTGGTTGCATCTTGAGGCAAGAGAGCCAATTTCTTTAACTTTTGCCAGGCAGTCATTGGTCAATGGCTGTCCCTGGGGGGTGAAGGATATGTAACTTCCTGAGTGAGGCAGCCCCCCTTAGGCAAAGAGCAGTGAGGACAATTCTACAGAGAAGGGGGCAGCTGTGGGCCATTTGCAGAGTAGCTGGGGAATGGGTCCAGCCATCCAGTGAAAGCAATATATGTGGGGCCCAGCATCTGCTATAACCTGACATTCATACCTGCATTGTTTGCCTAACTGATTCCAGGGAGCGTGACAGAGGATATAACACAGTGTTCACATCACTTAGTGCCAAAGGGAAAGAAAGCTTTGGAAAAGCAGCTGATCCTTGGGGATCAGATCAGGAGTAAGAATAGCATTCATGTCAGCAAAGCCCCCATACCCTTTCATGCAGAAAGCATGGTGATGTCATCTCCTCCAGGACCATAACTCTCTACAACTGTGGTGTCTCTACTTGTCTCCACTGTCTAAGAACGGGAACAGGAAGAGTTCATGATGCTCTCCCAGTGTCATGGAAAACCCTGGAGGCAGCACCCCAAGTTGGGGTGGCCAACTCATTCTGGTTTGCTTGGGAGTTTTCTGGTTTTAGCAAAGATCGTCCCACATCCTGAAAAACCTAGGTAAACCAGTGCCACTGGTCAATCTAGTTCCCAGAATTTCAACAACTGATTTGTTAGCAAGGAGGAGGATTTTCATCCCCTAGATGGTCTCTAAGGTGAAAGTCAATTGATTGCCTTAAAAATCTGGAATCCTTTAGATATTGTAATACTAATTGATGTTAAATGCCAATAAAACTTTGCTTTAGCTATGAGAAGGTAGAGTAAAAAAGAAAAAATACCTACAGATAAATAAGACAAGTAACATAGATAGGGCAATGAATTCCAAACTGAGATGTCTGGATTCTACTGAGTACGCAAGTGGGAGATCATTGGAAAACTGAGTGATTGTTGACAAGACTGGAGATTCGCTTTAGGAAAATTAGTCTGAAGGTAACGTGTAGAACATAGGAGAACAGAGAAGTCCCAAATTAAATAAAATAGGAATTTATTTTTCTTTGGGTGACTTTGCCTAGTGGGTTGACAGGAATATTAGTCACACCCAGTTTCTCTTGACCTCACTCTGATCTCATCTTTGAAATTCCAGTCACATTCGAGAAGCTAGTTGTGTTTGCATAATATGTCACTGGAAGGAAATGTGACAAATTGGGGAAAATGAAATATTTCCTCTGAAGAGAAGAACTGGATGGTTGGAGAGCAAAATGGCAGGGAAGTATTTAACCACATGCCATTTTGGAACTTTTGAGAATTTTGAACAATGTGAATGTATTAAGTCACAAATTAATAATACACTTTAAATTAAATAACCAAAAACAAAAAAGAAGCTAGGAAGAAGGAGAGCCCCAGGATGAGCCTGACTGAGCTACCTTTTAGAATTCTGCATTGAATTTTTCAGACTGAATTGACTGATTCTAACTTAATTCCATTTGTTTATATTAATCAACAAATAACTGATGGGTTTAGTTTTATATGGGATATAAGTATGAAGTTACTTGCAGTTATTCTTGGTTTTTTTTTGCCTGTGTAAAACAAACAAGAACAACAAAAGTAAAAATAAAACACACAGAGAGAAGTTACAATTCACTTTAAGCAGTGTGATATGATAGAAAGCACGTGGTTTGGGGGGGTGAGTCAACTGGGTTTAAACCCTAATTGTATCTTTTTTTTTTCTTTAAATTGGTTTATTGTTATGTTCATCACCATACATTACATCACTAGTTTTGGATGTAGTGTTCCATGATTCATTGTTTGTGCATAACACCCAGGGCTCCACGCAGAACGTGCCCTCTCCTAATTGTATCTTTAAGAGCTCTTGGCTTTTGAGGCAGGTTAGTTAACCTAATTGAGCCCATTTTCTTGTCTGTGAGTGATAATTATAGCTACCTCAAAGGACCACTATTGAGATTACATCAGAATCTATATGTGAAAATTCATAAAAAGAGGAAAGTTCTCCTTCCTCTGCCAAAGCATCTATAGTATGCTCTGCAGATGGTGATACATAAATATGAGCTAAGTAATAAAATATATGATTGTGTGACGATAATTAATTTGGCATCAATACCATAGAAGAAAATCAAACCATTTGATTTAGGATTTAGGATTTAGGATATCTGGGTTCTAGCCTCAACACTCTTTGACCTTAAAAGAATTACTTAATTTCTTTGGTATTGAATTCTTTCTCCCTAAGATGCTTTTCTCTCAATCTACATGGCTCACTCTCTTACATCCTTCAAATCTTTATTGGAGACTTTTCAGTGAGGACCTCCCAGAACACCTACTTACAAACCTATTCTTCCCTGGCTCTCTAGATTACTTATCACCATCTGCCATGCTATTTATTTTATTTGTTTAGTATATATTCACTCCCTTATTTATAATATAAACCCCATAAGAGCAGCAGTTTTGCTTTATTGTGTTCCTGGCTTTATCTTGCACATCTATAGCAGTGCCTGACACATGGGGGGCATTACAGTTTTGTTGAATGAATGTCTATATGTGTAAATTGAGGGATTGGCATAAGAGAACTCTATAGTCCTTTCCAGTTCTACCATTTTGTGGCAAATAATATTACTATTTTGTTCCAGTTTTAAGTGATCTTAAACAATTTTAGGTCTATGTTACTAGAAAAACTAACTTTGGCAATAATGACATTATCCATGATTAGATAAATGAGGCTGGAGTGGTAGTTCAAGACAGTGGCATAGGAAGACCCCAAACTCACTTCCTTATGTGGGCATACCAAATCTACAGCTACACATAGAACAACTCTCTCTGAAGAAGACCTGAAAATTAGCTGAACAGCTCCTCCACAACAAAGGATAAAAAGGACACATTGAGACAGTAAGGAGGGGCAGAGACACGGTCTTGCCACAAACCCCAGCCCTGGCATGATGACCCATGAGTGCGAGGGATCTCACAAATATAGAGCATATCCCTGAGGAACGAGGAGCTCAAGCCCCACATCAGGTACCTCAATCAATGGGGCCTGCCCCAAGGAGAAGAGCCCCCAAGACACCTGGCTTTGAAAACCAATGGGGCCTATGTGCAGGAAACCCAAAATGCTATAGAAAACCGACACTCCACTGTCAAAGGACTCATACACAGACTTGCTCACCCCAGGATCCAGCACAAAAGCAGCAGATTGAGAAGATTTCTATCTTTTAAATTTTGTTAAGCTTATTTTATGGCCCAGAGTGTGATATATCTTGGTGAATGTTCCAAGTGAGCTTGAGAAGGACAGGTATTCTGATGTTGTTGGGTAAAGTGTTCTATAAATGTCAATAAAATTCAGTTAATGGAAGGTGCTGTTCAGTTCAATTATATCCTTACTGATTTTTTTTTATTTTATTTATTTGACATAGAGAGAGACAGAAAGAGAGCGGGAACACAAGCAGGGGGAGTAGGAGAGGGAGAAGCAGGCTTCCTGCTGAGCAGGGAGCCCAATGCGGAGCTCGATCCCAGGACGCTGGGATCATGGCCTGAGCTGAAGGCAGATGCTTAACTGTCTGAGCCACCCAGGCGCCCCTCCTTACCGATTTTTAATCTGCTGGATCTGTCAGTTACTGAGAGAGGAGTGTTGACGTCTCTAACTATAATTATGAATTTGTTAATTGTTCCTTGCAGTCTGATCAGTTTTTGCCTCATGTATTTTGATGTTCTGTTGTTAGGAACATACATATTAAGAATTGACCCCTTTACAGCTACACAATGCCCCTGTTTATCTCTGATAAATATTCTTGCTCTGAAGTCTGCTTTGTTTGGAATTAATGTAGCTACTCCAGATTTCTTTTGATTAGTGTTGGCATTGTACATCTCTCTCCATCCCTTTGCTTTTAATCTGTGTCTTTATATTTATAGTGGGTTTCTTAGAGACAGCATCTAGTTGGGCCTTGCTTTTCTTATCTATTCTGACTGTTTCTGTGTTTGAACTGGTATATTTAGATCACTGACATTTAAAGTGATTTTTGATATAGTATAATATCTACCATATTTTAACGGTTTGTTATTGTCCTTGTTTTTTGTTTCTTAGTGTGTGTGTGTGTGTGTGTGTGTTCCCCCTTTTTTTCCCTGCATTCTTGGGTTTTAATTGAGTATTTTATACGATTCCATTTCTCTCATTCATATACTCAATGTCTCCATCCTGTCTCTTATTACTGCTGTTGTTCAATTATGCATAAGCTATAGTCACCAAATATGTTGTTGCTATTATTATTTTGAACACACTGTTAACTGTTAGATAAATTAGACTAAGAAAAATAAAAGATTTTATTTTGCCTTCATATATTCCTTTCTGTATATAGATCTGTGTTTCTGACCTATATAATTTTCCTTCTCTATGAATAATTCCTTTTAACATTTCTTGCAAGGAAGGTTTCCTGGTGACAAATTCCCTCAGTTTTTATTTGTCTGAGAAAGTCTTTACTTCTTCACTTTTGAAGGATAATTTTGCAGAGTACAGAACTTGAGATTGGTTTGTTTGTTTTTTTCCTTAAAAACTGTAAGTATTTCACTCTACTCTCTTCTTCCTTGCGTGGTTTCTAAAGAAAAGCCTGGTATAATTCTTATTCTTTTCCTCTGTATGTAAGGTAGTCCTTTCATCTCCCCTCTGACTTTCATCAAAATTTTCTCTTTGTCTTTGATTTTTGCAGTTCAACTATAATATACAATTAAGAGTTGAATTGTGTCCCCCTGCCCCAGAAAAAGTATGTTGAAATCCTAACTCCCAGAACCTCAGAATGTGACCTGATTTGGAAATAGGGTCATAGCAGATGTAATTAGTTATGGTGAGGTCATACTGGAGTAGGGTGAGACACTACCTTACCCTGACTGGTGTCCTTATAAGAAGATAACTGTGAAGACACAGACACAGAGGTAGAATGCCATGTGATTATGAAGGCAAATATTGGAGTTACACAGCTTAAGGCCAAGAAATGTTAAGCACCAGAAGCTAGGAAGAGGCAAGGAATGGTTCTCCTACGGATTTCAGAGACAGCATAGCCTTTCTGACACCTTCATTTCAAACTTCTAGTCCCCAGAACTGTGAGACAATAACTGTTTCAAGCAACCCAGTTCATGGGACTTCGTTATGGTAGTCCTGAGAAACTAACACATGAGCGTAGGTGTAGATTTTTGGTATTTGTTTCTGTTTCATGTTCTCTGAGCTTCCTGGATCCGTGGTTTGGTGTCTGTCCTTAATTTTGGAAAATTCTTACCATGAATCTGTTTCTGATGCTTGTTGTGCTGTACAGATTTTGATTTTGCTTTTTAGCAGGCTTGTAATTTTTTAGTGAAAGGTAGACATGATGTATTGAGTAAAAGAAACTGAGGTAAATGTGCCTTTAGTGTGAGCTTTCATGTGTATCTGGCTAGGGGTTAGGCCATTTACTGTTAGTTATAGCTGTGCAGTCAGGGACTAAAATGTCATCTAGTGTTCTGTGTTTTGTCCCCCCCCCATTATCTTTGGGTTTCCCTAGATTCTTTCTTAAAGTGGGTCTGAGGCTTGTAGTTCTTTCAGCTATAAGCCTCTGTTATTATACAGGGACCACACTGATGTGGTGTTAAAAAATGTGCGGGGGGGGTGTTGCTTGGACATTCTATAATCTTATGACTAGGGTTCAGTCTTCTGTGAGCCTATGACCTTCAGAAGTGCTTCTCAGCCTTCTCTCTCTCCTTAGGTGAGACAAGAAGTCTAGAAGGACCTGAAGTTGGATATTTCCCTTCCCCTAGATCAGGTAGGCTGTGGGAAAAACTAAGTGGGTTAGGCTCTGGTAAGATAGTTTCCCTTGAGGGCGGGCTGTTGTTAATGAGAATAGAATGCTCTGGGTTCAACTTAAAGTCATTATTCCCACACCCTGGCCACCATCTGTAGCACAAGGGAATTCTTCTCTGATCTTCACTCTGAGAACCTATCAGGCTCCTAGAGGTAATACTCAAAAAATCATGGAGGTCCCTATTAGACTGTGCCGCAGGCATTTTATCACTCAAGCTAGCCCACAGTCAGTCTCTAGCCATTAGATATTCTTTCAGTAGGAACACTTGAAACCTATCAAGCTACTGTAGCAGCTTCTGTTCAGGTAAACTGTGATTCTCTGTATCCTGTGTGTTTCTAGTTTCCAGGGCAACGGTTTGCCCTATAACCTCAATCCTCTAATGGATCTAAGAAGAGTTGTAGAATTTTAGTTTGTTTACAAGTATTTTTCTTGTTGTGAAGATGGAAGGACATCTAAGCTCTTGATATGTTTGACTAATGACCAGAAATAAAAAATGTTTATTCTTGAAAATTAAGAAAAATAAGCAAAAAAAAAAAAAAAAAAGAACAAAGTCATGCATCATCTCATCACCCTGAGATGCAAAGTTAGAATATTTTTTATACCTGGGTATTTGTTTTATGTCATATTTTAAACATACAGAGAAGACAGAGAATACTATAATTACCATTTACTCTTGTTTATTGTTTGCTCCATTGTTTTCTGGGTCTTTTCTTTTTAAGAAGTACAGTGTAATAAGAGGTGATACCTTGTTTGCACCCTTCTCAGTTCTTTTCTCTACAGAGAGATAACCATCATTCAGATTTTAATCTATAATTTTCCCTATACTCATTTTGGTCTTTTTTTAAATAACAAATGCATGCTATTAAACATTACATAAACACAATCATTTTGTATGGAACCCTCTACGGGTTGCTATTCTCAATTTGCTTTGGTGATTAATTCATGTTGAAACATGCAGGTCTGGTGCATGTGTTTTAACCGTTTCTGATTCTGGGCACTATATGACCTTACCCACTTTGCTAATCCCTTCTCCTATTAATGGACATCTAGGTTGCTTCCAGGTTTTCACTCTTACAGGCAATGCAGCAATGACCATTCTAATATGTGTTCTCTATGTGCACGTGTGAGTTTCACCAGAGTCATTATGGTGTAGAATAAAAGAGCACAGGCCTCAACAGCAGCACTACCTCCGTTCCCATTTCCACCTTAATACTTAGCAGAACCTTAATCATTGTCAACCTGTGTACTGGAGCCATATTGTGCAGAATACCAAGGTGAGGATTTAATACTTAACTGAATAGGAGTCATTGGAGATTTCGAGCAGGGAGTGATAAGATCAGATCCATAGTGAGATTTATCGAGAAACATCAAACCATGAATTGACCTAGAAAGTTGAGAAATTGGGAAGCCAACACACTCCACGAGCATTGCTGGATGTGTCACCTGTCGAAGTTCTCAAACCATAAACTATTCCAAACCGGATGGAATTCTGAAGGAAACAGTCTGGGTAAATAAAATAAAATAAAATAAAATAAGATTCTTATTCTTATTTTCGGTTTATTTATTTTCAACCTTTTTTTCTTATCTTCCCCAATTTTCTTTTCTGGTGTCCCAATTCCTGAATCCCATAATGCATCTCCATGCTCACTTAACGCTTCTTTCCTTTCTTTTTCCCTCTCTTCGAAATAGGAGCTGAAATCACTCACAGCAAGAACTTTAGAATTGATCGTGTCCCCCAGTAATGCATACTTTTTAAAACTTCATTCTTTTATATCAAAGGACTACATACACGTGGCAAACAGTTAATACAGAAAAGATTATAACGAAAAGCAACCATCTCTAGGCCTAGCCAGTCACACCTTCGCGAGTATTCTCCAGGGACCAACGCTTTAACCTTTTTTAGTTCTTTGGAAATTTATTTTAGTAATTGCAAATAGCTTAACATGCTTATGCATCAACTTCTTGCTTTATCAACTTTAAATTACATCTGTTTACTACCATATATGAAAAACGTAAATTTAAAAAAAAAATTTTAACCCCAATTCCTTACCTCTTACTTCTATTTTTTCTTAATTATGCTGACTTTAGGACTTCCTATTGATTGCTTTTATAACTTTATTCTTTTAAAGATTTTTTATTTATTTATTTGACAGAGAGACACAGCGAGAGAGGGAACACAAGCAGGGGAAGTGGGAGAGGGAGAAGCGGGCTTCCCGCAGAGCAGGGAGCCCGATGCCGGGCTCGATCCCAGGACCCTGGGCTCATGACCCGAGCCGAAGGCAGACACCTAACGACTGAGCCACCCAGGCACCCCACTTTAAATAATATGCATAAAATTCTACCTTCCTCATATCTTCTTTCTAATTTATCTAAATTATAGTACTATTTTTTCTATTGCTTGCTTTTATAGGTTTAAATAACACACATGAAACTATTTCACATCCTATCAACTTTAAAAAAAGATTTTATTTATTCATTTGAGAGAAGAGAGAGCACGCATGTGCATGAGGGGAGGAGGTGCAGAGGGAGAGGGAAAAGCAGACTCCCGCTGAGCAGGGAGCCCCATGCGGGGCTCGATCCCAGGACTGAGCCACCCAGGCAGCGCACACCCTATCTACTTCTAACTGTTACCTCTCTACTGTCCACCTCGTGAGATGAAGATACCCCCTTTTTTCCATCGCTTCCTTCCACGTCTCACTTGTCATCAGTTTCCCTTTATTTTACATTGACAAGGCTCCTAAAGTTTTCATTCCAGTCTGCAAATTTAAGTATTTCATGGTTTATCTAAAGATTGTCAAGGATAAACACCAAAAACATTATTATAATGATGAAAATATTATTCACTCATGTCAACTAGTATTTACTTTCCATCAACCCTGGACCTCTTAAAAGGGAATGTTCCTATTGTCAGGGCAAATTGTAGTCTCACTTCTTACAGTTCATCAGTTGCTTCAAATCATAATTTTCTTGAGCTTCCTACTGGATTGGCTAAAATTAAAAAGCCTACCAATACCAAGTGCTGTAAAGGATGTGAAGTCTCAAACTCTGCTGGTGAGAGTGTGAACTGGTACACCCGCTTTGGAGAACATTTTAGCAATATCTGTTAAAACTGAACATACACATACCCTATGATCCACCTCTTCCACCCTCAGGTACACACCCCAAAGAAATGTGAACATATATGTACCACAGACACATACAAGAATGACTATAGCAGCACTATTCATATTAGCTAAATCTGGAAGTAATTCAAATACCTATCAATAGTAGAAGAGATTAACAAATTCACACAGTAAAATGCTATACAGCAATGAGAATATGTTGCCCATGTGCAACACATGAATTATGATATTGAATAAAGGAAGCCAGACCCAAAAGAGTAATATACTCTATGATTAATTTGTATAGAATAAAAGGACAAGAAGAAATATTCTATAGAGTGTTAGAAGTCAGGATTGTGGTTACCCTCAAGGATGCAGGTAGTAACTAGGATCACAAGAATGATGTTGGGGTGCTAAGAGTATTCAATATCGTGCTATGGATGGTGTTTATGTGGATGTGTTCACTTTGTGAAAATCCATCAAGCATTTGTACATTTACAAATTATGGACTTTTATTATGCATGTTATATTTTTATTGTAAAAATTAATCTTAAAATGGTACTTTTAGTGGTCAAATAAAAATCGCTTATTTTCTTTTGGGCTCAGAAATAGATTTTTTTAATTTAAATTTTAGGTAGTTAACATACAGCGCAATATTGGTTTCTGGAGTAGAATTCAGTGTTTCATCACTTACATACAACACCTAGTGCTCATCACAAGTGCCCTCCTTAATACCCATCACCTGTCTAGGCCATCCCCCACCCCCTCCCTCCATCAGCCCTCAGTTTGTTCTCTATCTTTAAGAGTCTCTGATGGCTTGTTTCCCTCTTTCCTTTATTTCTTTTCCCCCTTCCCATATGTTCATCTGTTTTCTTTCTTAAGTTCAACGTATGAGTGAGATCAAATGGTTAGTGTCCTTCTCTGACTGACTGACTTCACTTAGCATAATATGCTCTAGCTCCGTCCATTTGTTGCAAAAGACAAGATTTCATTCTTTTTGATGGCTGAGTAATATTCCATTATATGTATACACCACATCTACTTTATCCATTCATCAGTTGATGGACATTTGGGCTCTCTCCATGGTTTGGCTGTTGTTTGGCTATTGTTGATAATGCTGCTGTAAACACTGGGGTGCATGTATCCCTTCAAATCTGTATTTTTGTATCCTTTGGGTAAATACCTAGTAGTGCAATTGCTGGATCAAGAGTAGTTCTATTTTTAACAAGAAATAATTTTTTAAAAGTAAATCCCACATTTTATTTTTGTCTTTGTATTTCTCTTTTCTGAGTTTTCTAACATGAAAATTAACTTATTATCATAAAAGATTAGTTTGTCAATTCCAAAAAAAAAATATGAGTCCACATCATGCTTCTCAAACTCAAACCATTTTAAATGCAATTTGCAGTGGATTGAATTGTATGTATCCCCCAAAAGATGTATCTGCCCTAATCTGCAGTACCTGTGAATATGATCTTATTTAGAAATAGAGTCTTTGCAGATGTAATTAGGGATCTCAAGATGAGGCCATCCTGGACGTAGAGTGTGCTCCAAATCTAGTCAGTGGTTGCCTTTACTTGAGACAGGAGAGAGAGACTTGAGACTTAGAGAGACATCAGGAAGAAAACCATGTATAGACAGAGGCAGAGATGAAGTGATGTTTCTAGAAGGCAGACAACACCAAGGATTGTCAGTGCCACCAGAAGCTATGAGAGACACCTGGAACAGACTCTCCTTCAGAGCTTCCAGAAGGAACCAGCCTCGCTGACACTTTGATTTCTGACTTGGGACCTCCAGTACCATGAATCAATTTATGTTGCTTTAATCCACCAAGTTTGTGGTAATTTGTTTGAGTGGCCTGGGAAACTAATAATACCATCTCTCCTCGTACACACATTCAGACAAAGGTGCACCTAGAGTAATGGCCCTACTTGAATGCTAAAGTTGCATTGAAGTCATGTTACTAGACTTTTATTGTTTTTCTAATACTAGAAGAACCTATGGTGATTGGGAACATTTGTACCCACTTCCTACATCACCTCTCCGTGGTCCCAGTTTTCTGTAGCCCTGTGGACTATGAGTCAGCATCCAGCTAGCAGTTTGTCAAAATAACAGCTGTAAGCATTTCAACTTTCCCATCCCATGACACATTTCAACATTTCCTTCTTCATGGCAGTTGATAAGGCCAAAAAAAGAGTATATCTCTTCTTGTAATTTGTTTTTTACTTAGACTCCTTATTAGCATAAAGGGAGTTGAAGAGTAATTTCTATGTGGAATACTTATTACCTAGGTTAAGAGACACTATGTTTAACATTTAATTGGTTTATAGTGCTGTGAAGCTAGTCTTCAAGGTCATAAAAATCTTACTTATGAACACACCAAAAAAAAATGCTAACAGCTATTTTAAAAACATCAAAGTTGCATTTTCTTCTTGAGCGATGAGGAGTTGTTCCTTGCACAGAACCCCAAGTTTAATATATCTTTAAATGTTCTTTTGAGTAACAGAAGAATTAAACTTGACCCTGTTTTAAGAACAAATGAGTTGACTGCAAATGTGATGTCTTTTGATTTCCCAGCATCCCCCCACCGTGTACAAACCAATCTGCCAGGCATTCAGCTGATACTGACAAGGAAGTAAGACCCACTCAGGGGTCGGCCACAGTCTAACAATCTCCCCTCATGCAAGAACGTGGCAGCTCAGTGGTTCACTGCCGCTGAAAGTACCTGGGTTGTGGGTAAGCCTTCCTGAGTGGACTAACCCCAGATTGTCTCCACACTTTTCCCTAACCTTCCATCTACCACAACCCATTTTTTATACAGAAGCCAGAATGACCATTTAAACATTTAAATGAAATGTTCTACTCCCTGGCAAAACTCTCCAAGGGTTTTCTACTACCTTTAGAATAAAATCCAAAAACACTACATGATCCAACCCCTGTCTACATACTATTCTTATTCCCCCAACTCAGCATTTGCCATTCCTTCTGCTGGCAGTGTTCTGCCCACAGATTTTCCCATTGCTGGATGTTTCTCATTAGTCAGAATTCAACTTAGTGGTTACAGATCCCAAGGAGCTTTCAAAAGAGGTTCCCCATGTCCACGGCCAGTCTGTCTATATAGCGTAACCCATATTTATTTTTTCTGAAATTATTAATCATTTATTGGTGGACTTGCTGTTTGTCCCTATCATTTTCACCCTAAACTTGACTGTTAGCTCCATTAAAGTGGAGACCTTTTCCATCTTGAATTCTGCCTGTCCCTGAAATAGTTCTTAATGAAATATTTGTGGAATGAATTAATAAATATAACCATTTTGGGAAATGCCACAATGAACATAGGTTCTCGCTCAAAATTACCCCTCATTTATCACCAATAATTCATGTTCCCTTAAAAAGATACCCTTGTATGTAATTATATATTTTGGCCTATGACTACTGTATTCATTATTTATGGCTGAATGACAAATTACCCCAAAACTTAGTGGCTGAAAACAGCAATTATTAATTACCTTATAGTTTCTGTGGGTCAGGCGACTAGGAATGGCGTAGCCGAGTCCTCTGGGCTCACAGTCTCTTGGGCTGTAGTCAAGGAGTTGGCCAGGGCAACAATCCTCTCATGGCTCCCACAGGGAAGTGTATGCTTTTGAACTCACTCTGGCTATTGGAAGGATTCGGCTTCTCACAGGAGGTCCAATAGAAGGCTGAATCTGACTGGCTGTCGGCAGAGGCTCTCTTCAGTTCCTTGCCATGTGGGCCTTCCCATACAGCCCCTCAACACTTCGAATCTTGCTTCAGCAGAGTGAGAAAGTGAGAGAGAGCAAGAGACCCTAAGCCACACAGAAACAAAATCATTTTGTAGCCACCTCTTGGAAATGATATACCACAAATTATGCAGTATCGTATTTGTTGGAAGTGAGTCACTAGGGCCAACCCAAATTGAAGAGAAGGAGATTTCTCTTGAGTACCGGGAAGCAGGGATCATTGGAAGCCATTTCAGAGGCCACCTACCACAGCAAATAAATCCGTATTTGCATAAAGTGTTTGTCCCTCCTCTCACTCTGTCTTGTTTTCTTGGAATTTTCTACTCTTGAGGGCCAAAGCTCTGGTCATCATGTCCCCTTCCTGTCGCTTGCCAGTTATTCTTGACAACTTAGCCATCTTGAGTGGAAAGTTTCAGTTTAAGATCCACAGGAACCTGGGACAAACAGCAGGTCACAAAACTTCAATATCTGGGTATCAGAATTGTATGTACCAAGGACTGGGTACTATTAGCAGACAAATATTCATTCATTCTTTCAAGAAATATTTATTGAATGAATATATGTGCTAGGCACTGTTCTAGATGCTGAGATACATAAATGCACAAAACTGGAAAAATAAAGCTTGCTTTCACGAACCTTTATAAACTGATGTAGAAGGCACATAATAAACAAGAGCTGAATAAAAACACACAGTGTATTAGTGCTGAGGAGAATGAGAGGGGGTATAAGGTGCCAGACTGGAAGGGGGGGTGACATTTTAGCTGCAGTAGATCACCTGCCTCCCTATCCAGCACCTCATATCGACTCTCGTGCTCCTCAGCACTTAGCACTATATCCTCGTTGAGAAGAAGCCCTTTGAACAAAGGCCCGAAGGATGACCTGCAAATATCTGGGGGGAATCATCCATGCAGGTGAAATAACAGGTACAAAGGAGAGACCAGGACCAATGTGTGACAGGAAATTTACAAGTACAATGTGTCAGAAATGAATGACTAAGGGAAAGTGTAGAAGGAAATGAAGTCAGAAAAGGAGGGGGTCAGATCATACAAGGCCCTGCAGACCATTGTTTGAACTTTGATTTTTCCTGAGAGTGATGTGGGGAGCCTCTTGGAGGATTTTGAGGACAGGAGTGGTCACAATCTGCTGTAATATGTTAACAGGGTCATGTTGGCTGCCATCATGAGAGACCTAAGAGGAACTTGAGAAGAAAGAATGAGACACACCCTTTATGTGGCCACTGCCATACGCCAGGGAAGAGATGCTGGGCACTCCAACTAGTGGGGGTGAGTGGGAAACGATCAAATCCTGGGTAAATTTTGAAAGCAAAGCTGAGAGGATTCATTGGGCGATTGGATAGTATATGTGGCAGAAAAGGAAGTCATGTATGACTCCAAGGACTTTGGCCTGGACCAACAAAGAATGAAGTTGCCATAAACTGAGATGGGGGAGTCAGTCCGTGGGAGGAGCACATTTGGGGGAAGAATATCAGGGGGTCAGTTTTCGACATGTTAACTTTGAAAAGCCTTTCTAGACATCTGAATGCAGATGGTGAACAGGCAGTAGTCTGGCGTTAGAAAAGAGGTTCGGTCTAGAGATAAATATTTGCAAGGACTTAGCATATGGTCGGCATTTTAAGCAATAAGACTGGATGAGATCACCTAGGGGATGAAGGTACCCAGAAAAGACAAGAGGTGAAAAGAAAAACATCAGAGTCAAAAGCATGATTCTTGAATCAGCTGCGTGCTCAACCTAAGTCCAACTACGAGGAGCCTGATCAGGATCTCCGGCTGACTAGACGGCTGGGGTGCTCCCAGGAGGGTCCTGTTCGTTGTGATTTCTTCTAACCAAGACTAACATGAGTCAAATCAGATCTTCATCAGGCAAGTCTCAAGGCAAGCTCCACTCCACAACTGGGTTGCAAGAAAGCCTATTATTTCCTTTCATCCAACTTTGAGCTCTGTTTCCTCTGGGTGGGTGATTTTCTTTCTTTTTTTTTTTTAATTTTACTATGTTATGTTAATACATCATTAGTTTTTGATGTAGTGTTCCATGATTCATTGTTTGCGTATAACAGCCAGTGCTCCATGCAGTACGTGCCCTCCTTAATACCCGTCACCGGGCTAACCCATCCCCCACCCCCTCCCCTCTAGAACCCTCAGTTTGTTTCTCAAGAGTCCATCGTCTCTCATGGTTCATCTCCCCCTCCAATTTCACCCCCTTCATTTTTCCCTTCCTACTATCTTCTTCTCTTTTTTTAACATATAATGTATTATTTGTTTCAGAGGTACTGGGTGGGTGATTTTCAAGCATCAGTGTCCGTAAGAATTACCAGGAGGGTTTGTAGTTTCCCCCCTCCAGAGCGTCTCATTCTGTGGGTGGGGCTAGAAATCTTTATTCTTAGCAAGTACCCTGGTTAATCTTGATGAGGGCGCTCCACTTTGAGAAAGCTAGATCACCGTAAAAAGTGCTAAGTATTTTATTACTCTAGAAAGGTAAGTTTGAATACTAATAGTTGGCTACTGACCTTAGCTTTCTAATGATAATGTAGTTACTTCCTAAAAGCTGTCATAGATTTGAGGCTTAAAATCATATATTATCAGTTAATTGACTGCTTGAAAATACATTTAGGAAACAAACACTCCTACTCTATTATTTTTTGTAAAATTTTCAGAAAGAGTACCAATCAACTCTTATTGATTCGGAGAGTTAGGTTCTGAGCATGCAAAAAGGCATTTCTATCTAAAGACTGGTGTGATAGGGACATCTGTGATCCCCCATACCCAGTCTAGCTCTCCTCCCAGATATAGAGGAGTATTATACCTTGGGAGGGCAACATCATTAGTTCTGGTCAATGGATTGCCAGCAGAAATATTGGATGTCACTTCCAGACCAAAGTATTTCAGAGTCCATGTTTGACCTTCCAGTAGTTTCTTCCTTTGCTGCAGCAATTGTAGAGGAGGTCTCATGTTGAGTTGATGGATATGGAAGACCAAAACAGCCTGTATCTCTGGTCATCTGATGGCAGTGTTCACCTTGGAGAGTCTCTGGATTCACAGCAGACTTTGTGAGTGAAAAATACATTTTTGTGTTAAACCACTGAGATTTTTATTTGTTTGTTACTGTGGCATAAGCCTGTCCTATCCTGACTCATCCCCTGCCAATATATCATGTCTATAAAAGTATAGCTCTGGAAGAGATTTGATTAATGTAAGTTTATAACTGATTTTCAGACTTCATACCACATATTGAAATGCTTTATTTGCTATAAAAACAATCAGATCACCTCTCACATAGCAGCTCTTGGTCTCTCTTATGTCTGCAATTTGAAATTGTTTGCTAAATGTAACATGAAACTTTGCCACCTGCATGTTCCAGATTATTCTACTGTAATGATACTTATATTAGGAAACTGAAAAAAGACTGCATCCCATTTTTCACACACTGCTTCCTTTAGGAGTTGTTTCCTGTCCTTTGCTCTTCTCCTACCCCTCAATAAGCCCGTTCACCAGCTCACCTTTCTCATTTTCCTTTTTACCCAGGCCAGGCTGGGTGCCTACCCAACGTCTCCCTTTGCCCCAGGCACTTCTGTAATATCCTGTGCATCCATCTCCCCACATGATATTAAAATTTGCTGTTTCCATATTAAGCTTGTGCCTTTACCCACACGGACTGTATCTCACTTGTACCTAGTACCGAGAACATAGAAGGCACTCAGTGAATGTTGTTGTATTGAACCTGACCCCTTGAGTCACATATGTCAAGGCTGTGTGTAGCTCTACAGATGGCAAGATGGATTCTCAGGGGTGGCTCTTCTTCTAGACCTCAGATAATGCCCCAACTTTCTCTGGTGATACTCATAAGAAACCCTTATGCTTAAAAGGAATATCAACGGTTATTAAAGACACAAAATACTAGCTGATTGGTCCATATCAGTGTGTCAAAAGTATCATAAAGGCATAAAGGATGTGGCCACTTTTTAAAGGACTTTTTTAAGGAGTCACCATATGCCATGAATACTGGCTGATTTCTAATTCATGAAATTTTTATCATCCATCTTCTGAAAATGAGTTGGGAATCTAGTTTTACAGACATCCTAATTTTATTTGATTAGTTTAAGAAGCAAAAGCACGAGTTAATGGTGTATTACCATTCTCATGTACTAGAAAGATGTGTTAATGAAATATAATTGTCAACTATTCCATATGTTAATGGGAGCTACATGTGAGAATTTGATATGCTTGCTTGCTCTATAAAACCTCTTGAAGAGGCTTTTATGGATATTTTACAGCTAATTCAGAGATTTCAACCATGGCCAAGTCAGAGTAACTTGATTTTGCATTGCTGTCTACCTTTCAGCAAAGTGATTATCATTACAGTTTGAGAGCAGAGAACATTTTATCCAAACTGTGTTTTTATAGAACGCTGGTAAACTTTGAGATGTTCATAGGACCCTGTGAGTACAAATTTTGGAAATACTGGGTAATAGAAAAGCAAACAAGTTTTCTCTTCGTAAGTCTTCTGTGAGTCTTTCCCGTTCCTTATGAACAGGACTGATTTATCCAGTCGGCATGGTGCCAGGGCCCATAGTACCTTTAGGAATCCACAAAAATATTTTCATTTCTTTTAAAATAAGAAAAAACGAAAATATAATAATGAATCCAGCCTGGATTATATTAATCTTTATACCAATGTAGTCTTAAAACATATTTTCATAGTTTTTTATGCAGGAAGTAGCTCAGACAGGCAAAAGTGTCTAGAGCCCTTGAATATCATAATGCAGCCCTGGTTATAATTCTTTAAAACGTGTGATATGCAGGATTTTTCAGAAGTTACTTGTGCATGAGCATCTTTTTGTACAGTTTCTCAGAGGACCAAGGTTAAGAACATTTGGAAGTATTTATGTATTGAAATGAATACTGGAACAAGAATTATAAGAATTGGATTTTAGTAATATTTGCTACTAATTAACCACACATCTTTGAGTAAGCCACACAACATCCCTGGCCCCCAGATTGTTAAGAAAAAATGATGGTGTTCAACTGGGTGTCTTAAAATATGCTGTCCCACTTAAAGGTAATATTATTTCATATTTTGAATATCCTTGCTTGGTTTGCTGATTTTTTTAAGTTTATACACATAGGTTAGAACATAAATCTGAGTGAAAGTGTATTACTCTAGGCTGAAAGTCAGAAATGAAAGTTTTATGCCTGCTTTTGACCCTAACTAACTTCTACCAATAAGAAAATATACTAAATGTTTGTTTCTCTAACAAGAAAAAGAGTAAGAAATATGGGGATATTCCCATCTTGAATGTGTTCTCTACTCAGGTAAGTAGCAATTACACTAAAGTCTTCTTTCCCTCTGACAGGGGGTGGTGCTCTGTTGGGGAGGGTGGTTGACCAAGAAGGCAGCGGCAAATATGTCTGTCAGGTTTTAAGTGTGGGTGACTGCGTGGCTAGTTGTACTACCAACTCACTTTTTGACAGGTTGAGTTTTGGGTTATTTGTAGGATAACAAAAAGCAGATGCCCCACAGAGGATTCTACACATGAGTCTGAAATTCAGGAGAGAGGCCAGGTCTGGAGTCTTGTATATGAGAATCTTTAGGCCAGTGGGAGTAGTTCAAAGTATTGGAGTAGAAGAAAGAACCCTAGGAAATAAGAGAGTGAGAGGGACAGTGAGCGAAGGATACAAGTATGGGAAGCATCAACTGTAAGGGGTAGTTATAGGGAGATAAACTCCCAAAAGGGGGACAAAAAAACCCCCAGAAAATGGAAGAACTAGAAGAGGGTATCAATATAGAAACAGAGCAGAAGACATTATAATGGAAATGGAGTAGAAAGTTTGAAGACAAAAACGAAAAGAAACCAGGTATTCTTACTCATTGCCAATGAGACCATGAGTAACTCCTCCTTTCCTAGGAGCCAGTTTGGCATTGTACAGCAAAACCCAAAAAAACAGTTACACTCTAGGACCTGATAATTCCTTTTTCAATAATTTATGCTAAAGAAAGAATCCCAAGCAAATTGTCAAAGACTTATGTTCAAGGATGTATGTAACACTTTTATTTATAATAAGAAAGATTAAACATATGGAGCAAATAGCCAATAATAGAGGAATGCATCATCTGACAATTCATTTTATAGAATATCATGCAGTTATAAGGTTCTTCAAAAAAATATTTAAAGATACGGGGACATATTCACGATATCAGTCTACCAAGGTCTGTGTGGATAACGTCAAAATGCTAACAGTGGTTATCATCGTTTAGTGTTATTACAGGTGAAGTTAATTTTCTTTTTTGTCTTTTCCCATATTTTCCAAATATCATGTAATGGCTATGGTCTGAATGTGGTGTCCCTCCAAAATTCATAAGCTGCAATTCTAACCGCCAGAGGTGACGGTATTAGAAGGTGGAGCTTTTGGGAGGTGCCTTGGTCCTTAGGGTGGAGCCCTTGTGAATGGGATCAGTGCTTTATAAAAGAGGCTTCCGGGAGCTCCCTCCCCATCCTGCCACGTGAGGGTCCAATGAGGAGGCTGCAGCCTGGAAGAGGGCCTTCACTGACCATGCCGGCACCTGCGGCCCCAACTCCCAGCCTCCAGAATGGTAAGCAAGCAAGTTCTGTCGTGTCCAAGCTACTCGGTCCGTAGTACTCTGTTGTAGCAGTCTGACTGAATGGACTCGGGCAGTAATGAACAGTCAAGTACTGATTTTGTAATCAGGAAAAAAAAAGGTTACATTTTGAAAGGAGAACGCAATTAGTAGTGTCAAAAACAGAGTGCAGTCCGGTTACATGAGACTGGAAAATGTATATTAGATTTGGCAATGAGGACATTACGGATCTTAGGGAAGACACTTTGAGGAGAGGAAGGAGGAAGGCTGGGTTCTGAGCTTGAGGAGGAAAATGGAAGTGAAAGCCCAAGACAGTTTGTGCTTTTCGAAAGACCTGAAGTGGACGAACAGAGGGAAGCTTGATGGCAGTGGGATAGGATGCAGGTGTAAGGGCCTTTGACAATGAAAAGGTCTTCAGGTGTTTATAGACTGAGGGGAGGATCCAATAAAGAGTTTGAGAAAGATGACTGACAGAGCAAGGTCAGGGCAGGTAGAGGAGATTGAGCTCGACCACCAGCGTGGCTTGGCCTTGAAGTGGGAAAGGACACTGCAGACTTGGGGAGGGAAGGAAAGAAAAGGAAAAACCAATGAATATAGATATGTTTACAGAGAAATTGAGTGAGACCTCTCTGATGACCTCAATTTTTTCACTGATGTAAAGACAAGGTCATCTGCTGAGAATGAAATCAGCCGTTGTTTGGAGGAAGGACTTGGGGTAAGTTTTTAAGTTCCAGGCCTGTCAGTTGAGGAGAATGGAAAAGAGAGCTGACCAAGAGACCAAGTAAAATGACAACGAGGTTGTACTGGGAGGCTAACCAAATTGTGACACAATACCCGTGTGTGGAACCGTCACACGTGCATATTTTTAGTCCTTTAACGAAGTTACCAGGTGGGAATCAAGTGGTGAGCAAAAGAAAAAGTAGGGCGTTGTGAGCAGCAAGTGGGAGGCTAAAAGTGGAGCAGTGCATAAGGCGGGACAAGGGTCAGGGCGTGAGCTTTTGAATAGGCACCGAAAGGAATGACAGGGCCATTAGGTTGGATAAGGTATCTCCATGAATGTTAAAATCTATACTACATCAAAAACTAAAGGTGTAAGGTATGGTGATTAACATAACTAACAAACACTAACAAACAAATAAATAAATAAAATAAAATAAAATCTACAATTACTCCAGGAGAGGTAGACTGGGAGCCAGCCTTTTTTTGGTGAGGGGACGGGTAAGCAGGCGGCCAGCAGATTGGCCACCCTGAGGAGGGTCTGAGGGTGGAATAGTAACCATAGCAAATCTGCCAGGAGAATGTGATCTGACGAGAGGAGGGCGAAATCCTGTCCGGAAATCACACTGAGAAATGCCACCTCCCCTGTGGGATTTGTGGCTCGCTGAGTGGGATACCTCAGCCTCTACGAAATGGGCTAAAGAGAAGGAAGTGAGGGCTGAGGAAGGAGCTAGTTAAGGCAAGTTAAGGTTAATGAAGGCAAGAAGAGAGGGAGCTTTCTGCCCTCGAAGCTGAAGATGGATAGGAGTTTAACACTGGATTGAACTTTCCAACAGGATCCACAGTTGAATGGGGCCAGTAGTTACAGGAATCAGGAAAAGAAAACATTGAATGGTAAGAGGGTAAAGATCTAAGAGAAAAAAACAGGCTTATGGTTCAGACGTTAACCAAGGAACACAGAGGGGCCTTAGATGCCTAAATTTGGACCAAGTGGTTTTGGGACCAGAACAAGGTATGAGGAAGGCCTTGTATGCGCATATTCAAAAACTCTGATAAAATATGGAAGAAGACAGCATTTTTTCCTTCATTGTAAAAAAAAAAAAAAAACCTGGTATGTTTGGTTACTGTATTTTGACTTTCTAAAAGCTCTGAAATCTTTTTAAATTATTTGAGGAACCTCCTCGATGTGTGTTGAGAACTAACACACCTGTCACATTTACTGAATATGTAGTTGAGGGGAAAACTCTGATTTCTGAAGAGCTCAACTTAGGTTGTTTTGTTTTATTTCCTTATGGAAGGAGCTCCCGTATCTGGGTTTTTTTTTTTTTTTTCTCCCGTTATTTCACTTAGGAAGAAACAGTCAATCTTAGAAATGGATTTTTTTTATGCCCAACATCGGAATACTCGCCTATTATTCCTCTGTTGGGAAAGTGCCTACATGATGCATCACTTTTCCCAGCTGCCTTGTATCCATGGCCTGGACATGTGGCCCTGGGCCTGACCCATCAGCTGTGCACACACCAGACTTTGGGTCAGTGACTAGGGAGGCAAAGAAGCTGGGACAGAGGCATTATTTTGTTTCTGGCAGTAACAGCCGGAGGGATGCAGTGTTAGTGGCAAGAGTTCAATGCTGCCAATGCCAGCTGGGAGATCTGGGTGACAGCATGACCAAAACGCAGCTCTCCTGACACCCGTACCATGGTGTGGCTTTGGCTGTGTTCCAGCCCATGCCCCACCCCCCCCCACCCCCTTGCTCCTTGCCTTTTCCTGAGCCTATTTCTCAAATCCCCCCAGTGATTCTATGACCTACTAAATGGTCTTTCAGGAAATTCCTTTTTTCTTAAATCTGCCAGAGTTGCTTTCTGGTGCTTGCAACTATAAACCCTGATTGAAATTTGGAGACAACTTAGTACAGTTCCCACCAATTCCTGAGAATTCTGAACATAAACTCACTCTGTGACCCAGCAGTTCTCCTTGCAGGTTTAAACCACACAGAGATGCAAACATGCACCAGAATGTCTGCATCAGCATTATAATAAAAGACAAAACCTGGGAGCAATGCAAAAGTACATCAACATTTGTTCCTGATGTAAAATAAATACATAAATAGTGGCAAATACTTAGAATACAGCAACGACAATGATGAACTACTGCCGTTTCAACAATAATGATGAATCTCAAACCAAATGCTGAGCAAAAGAAGCCAGACGACAAAAAATACATACCTATTAATTCCATTTATGTGAAATGCAAAAACTGGCCAGACGATATTATGATATTAGAAGTCAGAGTCATGTTACTTTTGTAGAGGGAAAGGTAATGAAGAAGGGGCCCAAAGGGGTAACTTCTGGGTGTCTGGTCATGTTCTGTCACTTGATGTGCATGATTTTGTGGATGTGCTTCCTTTTTGGTAATTCAGACAGCACTGGGAAGATCGGTGAACTTTGCTCTTTTTGGTTATCAGTGAGCAGGCAAAACTGAGGCTGGGAGAGATCAAATAACTGCCCGAGATCATAGAAATAGTCAATTAACCAGGCTGCCTGGCTCCCGCTCCCAAGCTCTTCAAATTGCCCCCAGCAATCTCGGCAGGAAGGCCTTACAAGCATCGTTGAGTGAATATGTGTTCAGAAATTTAGGCACCTTGCCCGAATCTCAAAGCTAGTTTGTAGGTGATGGAGCCATAATCTCTGTAAACCCAGTTTCTCTGTGTCCAGTTCGCTGCATAGTTCTCCTGGAAGTGGAAAGATGAATCATACCCGCAGCATACAAATAGTGTGTATAAAAACTTTTTGTACTGCTGATAGGAAATGGTGTCCATGATATACTCACATGAGAGCAAACAGCCAAAGTACAGATTAATGTGTGTGGTATGCTACCATTTGTGTAAAAGTTAAAAATCTCTGTGTGCATGCATGCATGTGCATTTGTGTGTTTTCTCTCAAGTATGAAATATTTCTGGAAGGAGCCCCCAAGAAACTGGTAACACTGATTGCTTTTGGAAAAGTGAACAGGTTGGCTGAGGGACAGAGACAGAAGAGAACAATTTAAAGAGACCATTTAAATCATTAAAGTTTTGAAACGGGGGAATGTATCATGTATTTTAAAACACATTTAAAGTCTTAATTCTACCTACAACCAAAAGATCTCCCTAGGGTATCATATGAGCAGTGCTTAGAGGTGAAGAATTTAGGATTTTCAGGGACTCTGTTGATGTGTTTAATTTGGGTGAACACTTATTTTCCTTGTGTTTCAGGTTCTTAGTCTTACAATGAAGTAAGATATGTCTTAGCTTCTTCTTGGCACTTCTGGAAGATATGTCTTAGCTCCTTCAATGGCATCATAGGTGAGTAGAAAAGCTACGATTTTTTTTTATGATTAGCCGCACTTGTGACATATCACTAGAACTGGACCCTCTTCTCCCCTCTCTTTCCCTCCCTCCGTAATTAAATGTATTCACTGATTTTCCATGTCTCATCCCTCCTCATTCTGGACCTCACAAACACCAATTGCCCACAATTTGAAGAGCCTCTGCCTCTTTCAAGGTGTGCAGCCTTAGGCCTAAAATTGTGTGTGTGACCAAATTTTAAAACATTTAGAGAGTGGACAATGGGGTCTATGGCCATACCACCCTGAACGCACCTGATCTCGTCTGATCTCGGAAGCTAAGCAGGGTCGGGCCTGGTTAGTACTTGGATGGGAGAGTGGACAATGGGGCCTTCATATGTTGGTAATGAAAATGAGTAAGTTATATGAAGCATAGGAATCCCTTCTTAGGAGAAATTCCTTAACAGAATTCTAAACATAATGAATGAATGAATGGAGGAGTGAAATAAAGAACCCCGCCCATAAACACTCAGTATTTGGAAGGACTCTTGCCTTTACTTTGTCTTAACGTTTGGTGCCTGGTGCTATCAGAGCCAGAGTTAATCTCTTGACCACACATTTTATTATGGAACTCAAGGAATGGCCTATACTTTGGAAAGTTCAGTATGCATTATTTTGATTTTTTTTTCAAACCATCAGTTGATACAACAATATATATGGAGGCAAAGAACACCACCTACAAATTACTCATCCTTATTGAGCATTTGGGCATTAACTAGTTGTCACATAACTCTGTGCCCTAATTGGATCAGGCCTCCTGTATACCAAGAAAATTCTCCACCTTATAGATCTGTTTATACCTCTCTTTTTCCTTTTTTTTTTTTTTTTACACCTCTTTTTCCATTGACCAATCCAGCAAGTAGTCACATAGGTTTAAATGAGTATAGTGCACACACATAAAAATATGTTTGGAGAGAAATCAGTATACTCATCAATACAATATATATGAAGATATTTTTAAATGATGTTGAATGGGAACTGAAATGTTTGAAGGACATCAAAGCAGTTGGCAAGAGGCACCTGGGTGGCTCAGTAGGTTAAGCGTCGACCTTCTGCTCAGGTCATGATCTCAGGGCCGTGGGATCAAGCCCCATGTTGGGCTCCGTGCTCAGTGTGGAGTCTGCTTAAGACTGCTTAAGTCTGCTCCTCCCCCGCCCCCGCAAATAAATAAATAAATCTTTAAAATAAAAGCTGCTAAGAACATTCTTGTACCTGACTTCTGCGCTCGTTGTTTTGGGTGTAAATCTAGGTGTGTGATGGCTAGGTTATAGGGTCAGCATTATGTTTAGCTCCAGTAGATACTGACAAGCATTTTTCCAAAGTGGTCGTATCATTTTATACTCCTGGCAGTGATGTATGAGAGTTCCAGTCCCATATCTTCACCAATACTGGGTGTTGTGAATGTCTCATTTTAGGTAGGTGTTTCATAGTATCTTATTGAGGTTTTAATTTACATTTCTGAGTGGTAGTGTTGAGAATATTTATGTATGCTTATTGCCTGCTTGGGTATCCCCTTTTTCCGAAGTAATAATTCAAATTTGTTGCCTATTTTCTGACTTGATGCTTTCTTACTGTGCTTTATTGCATTTCTGATCCAGTAGTCTTCACTCAAAAGTGTAGAGGTTGATTGGAAAACAAAATAAATTTGAAATACATTCACTTTATGCCAAATGTGCTCAACTACCTCAATGTCTTTTATAAAAAAGTATTTCTAGGTATGTGTGTGAGATAATAACATGAAAGAGAGAATGTGTGCCACTTAAAAAAAAATCTGTTGAAGAACTTGCATTATCAACTGTAACTGTTTGTTCCTCTTACCTGAAAGCCTCTTCCACCATTGTGAAAATGAGCCATATTCACTAACACCACCAAATGCTGATGAGCTATGGAGCACAGGAATGCTTACACATCACTGCAGTCGTGCATAATGGTAGAGCCATTTTGGAAGACCGCTGGGTGGTTTCTTACAAAACTTAACCTCCTCATACCATAGGATGCAGCAATCGTGCTACTTGGTATTTACCCAAATGAGTTGAAAACTTAAGTCCAAACAAAAACCTGCAAACTGATGTTTATAGCAGCTTTATTCATAATTACCAAAAGTTGGAATCAACCAAGATCTTCAGTAAGTGAGTGGATAAATAAACTGTGGTACATCCAGACAATGGGTTATTATTCTGTGCTAAAAGCAAATGAGCTAGTAAAACCATGAGAAGACGTGGAAGAAGTTTAAATGCATATTATTAAGTGAACAAAGCCAATCTGAAAGGGCTATATACTGTATATTCCACTTGTATGACATTCTGGAAAAGGCAGAACTATGGAGATAATAAAAAGATTAGCAGTTGCCATGGGGCTCCTGGGTGACTCAGTCAGTTAAGCGTCCAACTCTTGATCTCGGCTCAGATCATGATCTCAGGGTTGTGAGTTCAGGCCCTGCACTGGGCTCCATGCTGGGTGTGGAGCCTACTTAAAAGAAAGATTAGCAGTTGCCAGGAGTGGGGAGGTGTGAGGGGAGGTGAATGGAGAGAGAGTGGGATTTTTAGGGCAGTGAAAATATTCTGTATGATAAAAAGTGGTAGGTACAAATCAATATACTTTTGTCCAAACACATAGAATATACAACACCAAGAGTGAACCCTAAGATAAACCATGGACTGTGGGTGATTATGATGTGTCAGCATAGATTCTTCATTGGCTAAAAAAAAAAAAAGGGACCATTCTTGTTGGTGATGTTGATGATAGGGGAGCCTATGCATGTGTGGGGGCAGAGGATATATAGGAAATCTCTGTGACTTCCTCTCAATTTTGTTGTAAACCTAGAACTGCTCTTAAAAATAGTCTTAAAAAATTAGCCAAATTTTTCCACAACTTCCTGCCTCCTGGATTTTACTTTTAGAGCCTGAGATCAAGACCTAAAACCTTAATTTGGTAAATAATTATTATTCAAATTAGAACAACTAACAGAAACACTGCTACATGACTATTAATGGTACATTCTTGCCTGACCAGATGTATGGAAGATAGAAATATACACCATTTACAAAGTAAACTTTACAAAAATCAATCTTAGTTACATTGTGAAGTAACAATAATAGTAGTTAACAGCATGAAAAACACTTTTAATTCCTCAAAGCCCACTTATGTACATTGTTTTCACCAAGACTGGCAATGACTTGTAAAAAGGGTGAAGGGTATGTTATTTACAGTGTGAAACTGAACAAACTAATGGACAGAAAGCTTAAGTGTGTTTGTATGAAGACAAGTTTCTCCATTTCAAAAGTATTGATACATATCAATAATGAGATACTGATCTTCCAACGTACCATTCTCCTTTGCCATCTCAATTTACTTCTCTTTTGGAACAATAGCGAATATCTTCTCTTGTGCTCACCACCCCCTACTATTCACAGAACCAAATCAATGGACAGTTGATCCAAGTATTTTCTTTTGAGTTAAATCCAACCATCTCAGAATGAGCACAAGATTGAATATCCTTTGGTAGCTTGTGACATCAGCTGAGCAACATGAGTGAATTACAGCTGCATGTCCCCTCTAGGGCTATCTATTATCCAATATGTCTTATTTAATTTTCAGTTTCAGGCAGACAAATTGACCATGTATACTTGCTTGTGTCAGTAGCTAATTTTAGATCACTATTCTAATTGGAAATGGCATGCCCCTTTAGCTTGTCATGTAAAAATTCACATTTTCTGATTAATGTGATTCATTTATATTAGATTTGATTTGACAGAATGGCAGTGTGTAATATACGAGGCAAGTGTGACAGGATTCCTCTCTCTCTCATGCAGTCACACTCTTTATAAATGAGCCAGTCAAGGCATCAGACTGCAGTGTCTTCCCTTTAATGAGATAAATTTTGAACAAGCACCTATTCTAGTGTGACTATCGTGGTATTTTCTCACAAGTCGGGCAACCCTTATTGGGGGGGGCAATTTTATCTGTAGTCCTGCCTTTACATTCATTCATGGTTAATGAACAAACTGCTGTGATGGAAAGGTGGCTCTTTTGTCACTGTTGTGTGTCTGTGTTTGTGTCTAAACTGCAGATCGGATAAAGCTGGACATCCATGTTTTAAATGCAATTTGAAGACACTGGTAGGAATTATGAATTATATAAGTAATATGTGATGTCATGATTAGTCTGAAAGAAGTAAGAACTGGTAAGATGAGAATTGCAGCTAAAAATAAAAGGAAATGTTTAAAAGACTAAAGGAGAAAGATAGGTTAGGAATGCCTGTTAATAAAAGACTATTTTAAATAACTTAGGAGTTTTATATACTCTGTGCCCTTCCCTTTATCATGCTGAAGTATGTTCCTTCTAAATCTACTTTGTTGAACTGTTTTATCATGAATGGATGTTGTACTTTGTCAAATGCTTTTTCTTTATTGAAATGATCGTATGGTTCTTATCCTTTCTCTTATGGATGTGATGCGTTACGTTGTTTGATTTGTGAATATTGAATCACACTTGCATCCTAGGAACAAATCCCAGTTGATTGTGGTGAATGATTTTTTTAATGCATTCTTGAATTTGGTTTGCTAGTATTTTCTTGCGGATTTTTGTATCCATGTTCATCAGGGATTTTGGCCTACAGTTCTCTTTTTTTGTGGTATCTTTATCTGGTTTTGGCATCGGGGTAATGGCCTCAAAGAATGCATCTGGAAGTTTTCCTTTCTCTCCTGTTTTTTGGAATAGTTTGAGGAGAATAGGTATTAACTCTTCTTTAAATGTTTAGTATAATTTGCCTGTGAAGCCATCTGGCCCTGGACTTCTGTTTGTTGGGAGTTTTTTGATTACGGATTCAGTTTCTTTGCTGGTTATCAGTCTGTTCAAATTTTCTGTTTCTGCCTGTTTCAGTTTTGGTAATTAATGTTTCTAAAACTTTATCCATTTCCTCTAGGTTGTGCAGTTTGTTGGCATACAGTTTTTCAAAATATTCTGATAATTGTTTCTATCTCTATAGTGATGGTCGTTATTTCTCCCCTCTCATTTGTAAACTCATTTATTTGAGTCCTTTCTCTTTTTTCTTGCTAAGTCTGGCTTGAGGTTAATGAATTTTATTCATCTTTTTCAAAGAACCAGCTCTTGGGGCACCTGGGTGGCTCGGTCATTTGAGCATCCGACTCTTGATTGCTCCTCAGGTCATGATCTCAGGGTCCTGGGATCGAGCCCATTGTTGGGCTCTGTGCTCAGCGGGGAGTCTCCTTCTCCCTCTGCCCCTCCCTCCCCCACTTGTGATCATGCTCTCTTTCTCTCTCTCTTAAATAAAGAAATCTTAAAAAAAAAAGAAACTGCTCTTGGTTTCATCGATCTGTTCTATTGTTTTTTTAGTTTCTGTATAATTTATTTGTGTTCTCATCTTTATTATTTCCTTCCTTCTGCTCGTTTTAGGTTTTGTTTGTTGTTCTTTTTAGCAAGGTTAGGTTGCTAATTTGAGATTTTCCTTGCTTCTTGAGGTAGACCGGTATTGCTGTAAACTTCCCTCTTACAACTGATTTTCTGCATCCCAGAGGTTTTCGACTGTTGTGTTTTTATTTTCATTTGTTTCTACGTACTTTTTAATTTCTTCTTTGTTTTCCTGCTTGACCCATTCATTGTTTAGTAGGATGTTCTTTAATTAACCTCCATGTGTTTGTGGTCTTTCCAGATTTTTTCTTGTGGTTGACTTCAGGTTTCATAATGTTGTGGTCAGAAAAGATGCATGGTGTGACTTCGATCTTGAATTTGTTGAGGCTGGTTTTGTGGGCTAATATGTGATCTGTTCTGAAGGATGTTTTGTATGCACTTGAAAAGAATGTGTATTTAAAAAAAGAATGCATATTCTGCTCTTTTAGGATGGAATGCTCTGAATATATCTGTTAAGTCCATCTGGTCCAGTGTGTCATTGAAAGCCATTGTTTCCTTGCTGATTTTCTGCTTAGATGATCTCTTCACTGATGTAAGTGGGGTGTTAAAATCCCCTACTATTAGTGTATTATTATCAATTAGTTCCTTTATGTTTATTATTGTTTTCTGTATTTGGTTGTTCCCATGTTGGTGCATAAATACTTAAAATTGTGATATCTTCTTGTTGGATTGTCTCCTTTAGTATGATATAGTGTCTTTCTCTGCCTCTTGTTACAGTCCTTGTTTTAAGGTCTATTTTGTCTGATATTAAGTATTGCTACTCCAGCTTTCTTTTGACATTCATTTGCATGATAGATGTTTCTCCATCCCCTCACTTTGAATCTGCAGCTGTCTTCAAGTCTAAAGCGAGTCTCTGTAGACAGCATATCTATGGATCTTGTTGTTTTTTTTTTAATCCATTCTGTCATCCTGTTTCTTTTGATTGAGGCATTTAGGCCATTTACCTTCAAAGTAGTTATCGATAGATAGGTATTTATTGCCATTTTCTTACTTGTCTTATTGTTGTTTCTGAAGTTTTTCTCTGATCCTTTCTTCTCTTTCTCTCATGGCTTGCTGGATTTCTTTGATTTCTTTATCTTTATTCTCTGCATATTTATTAGTGGTTTTTCACACATGATTGCCATTCAGTTTGTATATAACCTCTTCCACATATAGCTGTCTTTATTAAGTTAATGGTCATTTAAGTTTGAACCCATTCTTTCCTCCTCTCCTCCCCACATTTTAAGTAGTTGTTATTATATTTTGTATCCTTTCATTATTTGAGTTCCTTCACTGATTTTTTTACAGAAATACTCTTTTTACTGCTTTTGTGTTTCCTATCTTTATACTGTCTCTTTTGGTCTCTCCTTTCCCCTCAAAGAGTCCCCTTTAATATTTCTTGCTGGTTTAGTTGTCACAAACTCCTTTCGTTTTTGTATGTCTGTGAAAGTATTTCTCCTTCTATTTGGAATGATAGCCTTGCTGGATAGAGTATTCTTGGCTGCAGATTTTTCCCATTCAGCATGTTGGATATATCATGCCACTCCTTTCTGGCTTGCCAAGTTTCTGTTGAAAAATCTTTTGGTAGCCTTATGGGTCTTCCTTTGTAAGTTAATGACTTCTTTTGTCTTACTGCTTTTAAGATTTTTTTCTTTATTACTATATTTTGCAAATTTAATTATAATATGTCTTGGTGTGGGTCTGCTTTTGTTGATTTTGATGGGAGTTCTTGGTGCCTCCTGAGGTTTGGGATGTTTCTTTCCTTCCCCAGATTAGGGAAGTTTTCAGTTATTATTTCTTCAAATAGATTTTCTGCCCCCTTTTCTCTCTTGTTTTCTTCTGGGACTCCTATAATATGAATGTTACTATGTTTAATGGAGTCACTGAGTTCTCTAAATCTGTTCGTGTTTTGCATAATTCTTTTTTCTCTCTTCTGTTCAGTTTAATTGCTTTCTATTACTCTGTCTTCAAGGTCATTAATTCCTTCCTCTGCTTCTTCCATCCTGCTGTTCATTCCATCAAGTGTGTTGCTCATTTCATTTATTGTGCCCATTATCTCTGCTATGTTGTTCCTTATCTCTTTGTTAAGGGTTCCACTCTTTTCTCAAGTCCAATGAGTATCCTTATGATTATTGCTTTAAGTTCTTTTTCAGGCATGTTTCTTATATCTGTTTTGCTTAATTTTCTGGCCACGACCTTGTCCTATTTTTCCATCTGGGATAAATTTCTCTGTCTCCTCATTTTGTCTGCCCCTCTGTGTCTGCTTCTGTGTTAAGAGAGTCAGCTGTGTCTTCTGCCCGTGAAAGTAGTGCGTTTAGGAAGAGGTCCTGGAGTGCCCAGCAGGGCAGTGTCCCCCATTCACCAGAAACGGGCACTTCAGGAGAGTCTCTTATGCATGTTCCTTATGCTCTGCTGTTGTGTCTGAGTCACTTTTCCTTTCATTAGAGTCGTCTCTACTGACTCTCTGCCTGTTTTGGGCTATCCTTGCTCTCTGTGGTGTTAGTGGGACCCAGGTAGGCCAGCTCTGAGGGGGCATGCCTGCCAGGGAACTTGGGATTGGGACAGTGGTGTTAGCAAAATTTGCTCTGGGCCACTAGTCCTGTGCCAGATCCCCCCAGGGTAGGGTGGTGGCTGGGACTATGCCCCAGGGCAGCTGGGGGCATGTGGCTGGGAACAGCACAGGTGACGGCTGGGTGCACCTGGGCCCAGCATGCGATGGTGGCCAGGGATGCACAGCTGTGCCCAGCACACAGTGGCAGCTGTGCCCCTGGTGGCCAGATACGGCCTAGGGGTGGGGGCTCGGGGCTCATGGCGGCTAGGTGGAGCACGCATGGGGCTTTAACAAAATTTGCCCTGAGCCCAGGGCCGAGGCCAGCAGTCTTGGAGTGGGTGGGTGGTCAGGAGCACTTGTGGGCGGAGCACACTGCTAGAGGCTTAGGTAGCAAGTGTCTGGGCAGTCCCAGCCCCACCAGCTGGCTCTGTGTTTATGCTGGGGGTGGGAGAGGAAAATGGCGCCTACCAGCTCCCTCGTTTTCAAAGAAGTCCCCCAACACATTCAAAATCAGTCTGAACAGATCTGTCTCCTGTTTGCCCCACGTCTGGTGTAAACTGCCATTTGTATGAAGCCTCTCCATGCAGGCCGCCGTGTCTTTAAGGGTGGCGACCCAGCTCTCCCTGGCCTTCTCAGCTGGCCCAGTGCTGAGTCGGTTGACTTCTAAAGCTCCAGGTTCCAAGTCCCACTGGTTTTACAAACTCATGGATTTCAGCCCCTCTGGTTTTTAAAGTCAAACTTCATGGGTATTATTAGTCTTCCGCACGTGAGCCCCTTGGTGCAAGGGCCCGTTTCTCTGCCCTCTCCATACCTGCAGCTTCCTCTGTCCTGCGGGCAGCCTCCCTCCGCCTTTCTGACCTGCCCAACCTTTCGGTTGTAGCTTCTTCTCTATATTTAGTTATGGAGTTTGTTCTGCCACTCTTGGGATCACTCTCCTGGTTACTGGCTTGGATGTGGATGGTATCTAGTTATAAACTGAGATGGGGTGAGCTCAGGGTCCTCCTACTCCACCATCTTCCCAGGCTCCTTACAATCAAGGCCATTAACACATCCATCACCCCACATACTTACCATTTTTGTGTGTGGTGAGAACACTTGAGATCTACTCTCAGCACATTTCAGGTATACAAGACAGTATTATTAACTATGGTCATCATGCTGTACATTTCATTCTCAGAACTTAACACATCTTACAACTAAAAGTTTGTACCCATTGAGCAACATCTTCCCATTTCTTCCACTCTGTCCCCGGCCCCTGACAACCACCATTCTACACTTGGCTTCTATGAGTTTGATTTTTTTTTTTTTTTTTTTTAGATTCCACGTATGAGTGAGATCATACAGTATTTGTCCTACATCACTTAACATAATGTTCTCCAGGTCCATCCATGTTGTCACAAATGGCAGAATTTCCTTCTTTCTCATGGGTGAAAAATATTCCATTGTATATACACACCACATTTTTTCTTTACCCATTCACTTAGGTTGTTTTCATATCTTGGCTATTGTGAATAATGCAGCACTGAGCATGGAAATTCAGTTACCTCTTTGAGATACTGATTTTATTTCCTTTGGTCGTAGACCCAGTGGTGAAACTGCTGCATCATATGGTATTTCCATTTTTAATTTTTTGAGGAACCTCCATACTGTTTTCCATAGTGGTTGCACCAGTTTGCTTTTCCACCACCAGTGTACAAGTTTTCATTTTCTCTACCCCCTCACCAGCACTTGTTATTTCTTGTCTTTTTGGTGATGGTCATCCTAACAAGGGTGATGTCATATCTCATTGTAGTTTTGATTTGCATTTCCCTGATGACTAGTGATGTTAAGAACCTTTTTATTTATTTTTTGGCCATTTGTATGTCGTCTTTGGAAAAATGTCTATTCTGAGATGCTTTATCTAAAAAGGATTGTGGGTCACTGGTGGTAGTCACCAAAGCAAATTTCTTAAAAGACATCTCTGTTCCTCCTTGACATTATTCCTACCCCATTCATCTGTGGAATCTGCTTTGGCAGGAAATTGGAGTAAATACCTATAAACTTAGAATAAGGAAAATGAGGGAAATTTCATGTGTATGGGTAATCTTCATGAAGTAGACCCAGAACTGTTAAATATAATACTTGCTTTGTGGCAAACACAAAACTCTCAACCACAAACAGAGAGCAGTCACAGAGCCAGTAAGTGGTAGAGCAAGGAATTGAACATAAGTCCTAGGATTCCAAGTCTAATGTTTTTCTAAGACTCAGAATCCCAAAATGTACCATAATTATCCATTGCACTTTACTACTAGTGACCTAAATTGGGAGTGCTAAAGGGGAATTATAACATAAATATTCTCCAGTGTAGCTAGTGGTTTTTACACATCTGATGGGATTTCATTATTCAGTATAAAATTGGATGTTGCTTTAAGCATTCATCATATTTGTGTATTTCCAAGAAGGCAGATGATTGCCACATTCTGTAATTTAATTCGGCAGTAATTGATGTACTGGTTGACCATTGATAATTAATAAAATGATTTCAGCTGTTCAACAAAACAAAGGAAAATTATTCATGGCTAATACTAATATGTATTATAGCACAGTATTCACTGTTTCCCTTCTGAGTGAGAATTCTGCATTTCTTATTTACTGCTAGACTTTGGAACTGTCAATACTATTATATACTGTGAGTGGTGGGGGAGGGCATGTGCGTACTCTGAGATTGGAAAATATTCTCTTTCCTGTATTCTGTGCAAGTTAGTGCCTATTATCATATATACAAACCCAACGAAATACATTTATTTAATTTGAATTATTATTGACAATTTAAGAATAAAATAGTATCATCAGTTTATGGCACCAGAGAGGGT
The DNA here is from genome assembly GCF_003265705.2 of Callorhinus ursinus. Taxonomy (NCBI): domain Eukaryota; kingdom Metazoa; phylum Chordata; class Mammalia; order Carnivora; family Otariidae; genus Callorhinus; species Callorhinus ursinus. The sequence goes on along the minus strand of NW_027397078.1, from coordinate 18,216,478 downwards.
ACCTATCCATCTACTTTTAAGTATAGTCTTTATTTTTACTGAAGTATAATGAACATACAATATTATGTTAGTTTCAAATGTACAATCTTTGCACAAGGTAGGTGTCCTATGGTATTAAAACATCCCTAATGGAGGTACCTGCGTGGCTCAGTTGGTTAAGCATCTGCCTTCAGCTCAGGTCATGATCCTGGAGTCCCAGGATCGAGTCCCACATCGGGCTCCCTGCTCAGTGAGGAGTCTGCTTCTCCCTCTGACCCTCCCCCCTCTCATGTGCTCTCTCTCTCAAATAAATAAATAAAATCTTTAAAAAAATCCATAATGAGGAAATCCAAAATGATGGCAAATATTCTAGAACTTACAGTCGAACCCTTCCTCGCCATTCCTTTGCTTTTGCCATGATCCACAATTCACTACATCAGCCTGAGACTTTTACAGTAGTTTCATGGCTATCTTTCTTGAGTCTGGTCTTCAGCCAGCCAGTTTGCCTTGACTGTCATTAATAGGAGTCATTAAAAAAAAATAATTTTTCTTAGGGGCTATTGTAATTATGCTACTTTCTTGTCCAACACATCTTATCCCTGTAGGGTCTCAGTGCTTCTGCTCTAGTGCCAGTTTTCTGTAATCATCATAATTCGGCTAACATGCTCACATGTTTATCTATAATCCCTGGCAAACATGTAACTTTACAGGTGAGGAAACTGAGGCTCAGAGTGGGTGATGACTTGAAAATAATCCCAGCCAACCTGTATTTGGCAGAGTCTGGGTGTGACTTCAGCTGAGTCCTAGTGCCTCAATTTACCTTTCTAACATTATTCCTCTTTATTTTACTGCACGTAAAATTAGCAGTGGTCATTCTGATGTCCGCATGACCTCCACAAATACAGCATACTTGTACTTTTGTTCATCCTGCTCTTTTATTGGAGCGCCCTTTCTCTTCCCTTTAGAGACTCAAATAATACCCAACTTCCAGGGCAACACAAGCCCCAGCTCCTCTGTCTTCACTGACTTCCCTCTCCTTTCACTTTCTTTTTTTTTTTTCTTAAGATTTTACTTACCCCTTTGAGAGAGAGAGAGAGTGAGAGAGCTGGGGGAGGAGCAGAGGGAGAGGGACAAGCAGACTCCTGCACTCCGTGCAGAGCCTGATGCAGGGCTTGATTCCGGGACCCTGAGATCATGACCTGAGCCAAAATCAAGAGCCAGCCACTCAACCAATGATTGAGCCACCCAGGCACCCCTTCTTTCACTTCCTATAGCATATTAAAAATTCCCGGTATTAGCATGCTGGCATCATTATTTTGTGAACATTAATCATTCCTACCAAAACGTATTGTGAGGTGCCTGAGGGCAAGACCATGTTTGATAGGCCTTTGGTATTTCTTGGCACAGTCATAAGCCCATTGCAAATGATAATAAAAGCTGGCCGTTCAACTGTTATTTTGCTTTAAATGAGCCTTTCCTTTTTTTGGCCTTTTCTCAATGAGAATAAAAGGGATTTGTTCGAAGGTGTAATTGAACTTTATCAGTCATTCTTTATTTTAATTTTGTAATATAACAGTAATTCTTATTAGGTTCATTTTTTTCTCTCTTCAACATAAAATAGTAAATGTAAAACATGGGAAATAACAAATTACTTTAGGAAGCATTCTGAGCACCATTTGGAGTTTTCAGGCTGACCTGAATAATTAATTTGAAAATGCTGGTGTGTCCTGCATTTTTATGCTTCTAAAATGATCTCTGAAGTCAAATACTTAATCATTTATAAAAAACAAACACAGATCATTGAGACCGACCCAGGAAAATGTAGTAGGCAAAGTAAGATTAACCCCTTTAGTTGCTAATGTCACATCATACTGTCAAAACAGCATAAAGGTGGAGAGACCACTCTACTAAAGCACTGGCTAGCACATGCACCCCAGCTTGCTGCTGCTTTTTTTTTTTTAAGATTTTATTTATTTATTTGACAAAGAGAGAGACAGTGAGAGAGGGAACACCAGCAGGGGGAATGGGAGAGGGAGAAGCAGGCTTCCCGCCAAGCAGGGAGCCCAGTGCGGGGCTCAATCCCAGGACCCTGGGACCATGACCTGAGCCGAAGGCAGACGCCTAACGACTGAGCCAGGCAGGTGCTGCTTCTTTCTTTATGGAGAGCTATATTTCTCTCCCAGATCCTTCACCTCTGCCTTGCACCCCTCCCTCCCTCCCCCCTCCCTTCTCCCTGCCTGGCCAAGGGTCAAAACATTTTGTAGGACTAATTGAATCTAAATAATTTCATTTGAATTTTGGTAAAGTGACATTCAGAAGTTACTGTTCTTTGGATAAATCTTCCTGTTAATTGGTATAGGCCTCAAAGATATAAAAGAAGAAAGTCATATGTATATATACATGTACGTGTGTGTGTGTGTGTGTAGAGAGAAAGAATATCCCCATACTAGCTTGATAAGTACCTAAGTGATATATATGTATATCAGAGGTATAAAAGAAGAAAGTTATATATATACATATATATGTGTGTGTGTGTGTGCGCGCGCGCGCGCGTGCGTTTGGAGAGAGCGGGGCAAAGAATTCCCCCCATACTAGCTTGGTAGCCCATTTCTATAAACATTCCTAGTGATGATTCCTTAGATGCAAAGTTTGTATCCTTTTTGTATCTTTTTTCTTCCTACATCACTCTTTTCTCAACTTTCTTGCGCATTAATGATCCCAGTATAGGCATTTTCCAAGATTGATGGACGACTAGCTAAAAGGTTTCATAGCCCAAGGCAAGGGAGAGGTCCATTAACTTCACATGGTCAATAATTTCCCTGGGTAATGCCCTCTTCTGAGATTTTATTGCTAATAAAATCCATGTTTTAATGTTCAGAAAAATTAAACATCATTGTAAGTTGCTCATTCTTAAAATTAAACCTGTCCTTGTCTTTTTGCTGTGTCTTCATTCCTCAAATATGAAGGTATACCCTTTTTATATATTTCTTTAAAATTTAAGTTTTATTTTCTTTTTATAAATTGAGTCCCACACTTAAAAACTAGTACTCATTTTCAAGGGACACATGTATATAATTTCCTTAACTAAAGGAATCAAGAATGGTATTCTGAAATGGGGTGTCCATAACTAACAGCTTTAGTCAAAACATTTATTTATATCTGGTAGTTCTATTAGGATTTTTAGGTTGCCAAGTCCAACTGAAAAATAGGAAAAAAGGAAAATAAGACACCATCAGTTGAGAAAAAATAATATAACTTTGTTGTTTCTGTGGTGTTTAATGAATTGGCTGAGCCAGGCTGAATATAAGGCCATCTTTCCTGCAGACCTTGCTTTTTCATCCAAAGAAACCTTCTGTGAACTATTACCATCCTTTTAGTTTAATTTGTCACCCCCCTCTGAAATCATTAATTCTTTGTAAGGCTTTTAATTTTTTAAATCTCTTCAGATCACAGGACTCTCCTTTGTATTTTCTGAAATAGGTCCAAATGTGCTTTGATTTTTATTTAAGACAGAGATAAAGGTATTAAAAGGTCCAGAAAAGTGAGAAAGTCTACTATTTTTCACACACTTGGGGAAAATTACCAGTAATCTCTAGGCTTGGGTGCATGAAATCTCATCCACATTGTATTCAAATACAGGGTGCAGGGCCTCCTCTCCCAGTTTGCTTTCTTTCAATGATGGAATTAAAAAGTATAGAGGGAATAAATAAGGAATCGAAACACTTTCTTTTGAGTTCACCCTACCAGCCGGGTGACCTGCGAAATCGCTTAACCTGCTTAACCGCCTAGCTTACAGGCCTGTACTGAGAAGCAATGAAGGTAATGTGGGCGAAAGTGCTTTCCATAATCTAAAATCCCAAACAGATCTCATATACCAAACGGGAACATAGCTGCAGTTCAGCCTTGCTACTTTCCTTGGCATGAAATGTCTCTCTATAAATTACTTGGTCTGCCATTTACAACTTGGGAAAGAAAAAAAGAATCAAGGTCAAGAAAATATGCCCATAAGTTATTCTTCAGCATGTTAATAAGTGAAAATGGTACCCATTATGGCCCTATAAGTTGTAAAACCTGGGGGAGCCATGTTGGCTAATTATGTTAATGGTTAGATGCTCGAGGATGTTGAATATTAATTCCTTTACAGAATTTGTCTAATCATCCATTTCTTACCTGCCAATCTGTTCCAACTAATCAATCAGGCAGAAAGTACAGAACTCCAGCCATTAGAAAACAAATGGCCACACATATGTATTCACCCATGCGCCCGAGTCCTTCATTTTTGATGAAAACCTATTGCCTGTAATGAAACCATATTGTGAATATTTACTTGACCTTTTTATGTAGAATGGATTTCCCTTTCTGTATGGAGCTGTATAATATATGCAGACATAAAAATGGCTGTTCAATGAGATCAAATAGTTCCAATAATATTATGCCTATAATCTGGTCTAGAAAAACCACTCCGTTTTCTAACTGATAAGATAGAGAACTAAAAGAAGCTACTTATGTGAGGCTGCTTAAAATGGACTGTGGGAAAATTACTAAAATTATTACAGTGTTGGGCAGGAAATCTTCATCTCTAGGAATTCATGGGTGAGAAAAATCCATATTCCTTAGTAAATTAAAAAGAATCTCAAATGTGTGCCGTGCTTTCAACTAGGGTAGTATTGTCATTGGGGGGAGAACAATTCATTGAGGGGGACCATCCCTCAGAGGGCAGGACATTTAGCAATCAGGCTCTTGCCCTGTGACGACCCTACCCATAGTCACGGTGACAAATGGCCATTAGGAAGAGAAATATCTCCCTATTGAGAACCACTGGAAGGAAAATTCTACATGTTAAGGTTGGACAGACAGCAATCTAGACTTGTCAGAGAGTGGAGCCTAGAAACCCAGAGAAAGAATAATAACAAATGGCAGGCAAATGAAATTTTGAAGATAATTTTAATTAACAATAGTGAAGAAAGCAATTTTAATAGTACTTTATTACTTATAGATGAGTAGCTTTTGTTGAAACCAACCTTTTGCATAATTCTTCTTAATCACTTCCACTTTCAGTTATTTCTAGTAAAATACACTTTACTTCACAAAGCAGTCATCAATTGTATTTATAAGTTGACAGTTTTCTATCATTGACTTTAATTTTCTCAGTAAATACAGTTTGTTCAAATTCCCCCAGGAGCCCCGGCTCTGCTGCCTCAGTTCCTCAAACACATCACCCTGTCCTCACATGGCATTAACTCCAGGAAGTTTCCTGTTGGATTCTTCGCCAGATTATTTACAGACTGGCTAATAAATATCCTACCCTTTCTTTAAAATACACAGCCACGAGCTAACAGCTACAAATGCTATTTCTGTCAAAAATAAATAGCATAAAATCTGTATTACGTCCTGTAGATTCAGTGTGACTTGGTCCCTAGCCAGCTCTGAGACTATTTTCTGCTCCTTAGCTCTTCCCTTTCCCTTTTCTGCCCTGGCTGCCTTGTAATCCCTGACACTGTGTCTGCTCCCACTTGAGGGACCCTGCCCTGGTGGCCCCATCCACCGGGACGTATCCCCCCTGATCTTCACATGGCCCTCTCCTCTCTTTCCTTCAGATCTCGATTCATCCCCTCAGAGAGGTCTTCCAAGACCAACATATCTGCACATGTTCTTGCCCTCTCCCCGACTGTGTCATTTTCTGTAGCCTTTCACCAGCTTCACTTCTCTTCAGAGAGCTTACTGCCCCCTGCCATTTGTTCCATAGTAATTATCCAATAAATTCTTTATCAATGACATCTTGAGATGGCTTAAAGGTAGGCTGGCCGGGCTTGAGTCCCAGTGCTGTGCCTTACTGGTGACCTTTGGCCGTTGCTTAACATTTCAATGTATCTACTTCAGAGTGTTGCTGTCCTACCTTCCTCCTTGGCATTAAGATAAGTCCGACTTAGAAAGAACTTCAGAGGGGCGCCTGGGTGGCTCAGTCATTAAGCATCTGCCTTCGGCTCAGGTCATGATCCCAGGGTCCTAGGATGGAGCCCCGCAGCGGGGAGCCTGCTTCTCCCTCTCCCTCTGCTGTTCCCCCTGCTTGTGTTCCCTCTCTCACTGTGTGTCTCTGTGTCAAATAAATAAATAAATAAAGTCTTTAAAAAAAAAACAAACTTCGGAGAATATTGACTCCAACTTTCTGTCAAAGGCGATGATATTTGTTTCTCTCTTCCTGTCCTGCATCCCCTCTTCTCTCTTAATATTATCTGTTTCTTACTACTCAGTCTCAGAATGGTCAGAAGGAAGAATCTCCTTCAGAGTCTTTCACCATTTCCTGTGTGTCCTTTTTATGAGACTCCTGCATGGAAAATTTCAGTGATCTTAATTTCACCTCACATCTGCATTTCAGTAAACACAGCCCTTCAACTGAACTGATTTTTCTCTGTCATACACTCCAAAAAGTAACAATTGTTATTTGATTATTTGACTAATTTCAAATACACAGAATAGCTCTTAGGTCCTCACAGGTGGTGGGTACTGAGAATGATGGGAGAGATTACTAAAAAAGGTTAGATTATAGCCCATGTCCATAACAAAGCTTGCAATATAATTATGCATATAAAAATCAGTGCTCATCAAACAAGCAGTCTTACTTGAGTTTTTTAAACACCTAAGGGTGTGATTTTTTTTGTTCCCAAAGGAAATTTTTTGCTGCTACGTATTTTTTAAATATTTTGGTAAAGTTAAAAAATTTAAAACCCAGATATTCTCAAGTATTTAAGTTCAGTTACAAATCTGAGACTGCTTACATTTCTAAAATTATAAATAATGATTTATACTTTTTGATTGTGGTGTTCATTAGCTCACGTTTAGCAGGTTAAATTCCCCTCAACAACTAACCTCAAATTTACTTAAATTCCCATAAGAATTTCAATTTACAGCTACCAGTTTAATATATCTGATTCTTAGTTCTTCACAAGGCTCCCAGCATGACACAGTCTTCCTCACTTAAGCAACTCCTGTGAATCTAATGGAGCAGAGACATTAATAAAATAAATCAGGACCACTTACATATTTAAATGCTCCCCTTTAAGATTCTCTTATACCTTTCCAGTCAAAGTCACCAGTCTGATGTTGATTAACCATTTCAAATCAAATCATTGTACGTGTCAGACTCTCCAATACATCAGCTGCTTTCAAATGTGTTAAGCGTCTTAAAAAGAAAACCTACAGAGATAATAACTGGCAAAAGGTAATCCTGAACTTAACACGAAGTAATATTATTCTCGCTTTGATTTTAACTATTGTTACTGCTTTTAGAGTTGCAGAGATACAACTACAGGATCTAAGCATGGCACCGTAATTTTAGTTTGTGATCAGAGAAATCAGTGCCAGAGAGATTTCTATGAGCAAATATATGCTGGTATTAAAAGATGAGATTCTGTTTTAGCTCATGTTCATGTTTAATTTCAGAAACACACAATTGTTCGTTAGTGAATTTTAAAGCGAATGGGATAGCGACAAACCCAGTCTTCTGAGATAGACTAAGCATCTTTTTAGAGTGAATGAGAAGAACTGATAGAAAGGTAAAAAAAAAAAGGGGGGGGGACCTAAAACCAATTGGTGTTTGGGGGGATTTCCCATACAACTTTCCAAGTTGTTTAAAAAAAAAAAAGATTTTTGAAACTATGAGCTGATGGCCAAGTTCAATGGCTGGAAAACTTTATTCAAATCCAATTGCATTTATAGCCCTTCCTTTTCTTTTAAATTTCCTCAACTTATTGTATTAATGGCATTGTAACTAAAGCCAAAGCTAAAGAATAGAACCAGAGGACAAGAAAAGCAGTTGAATTAACTTTAAAGTCCTCTTCACATTATCCTTTAAAATCTTTACTTCTACAAAAAAGAAAAAAAAATGTCTTCAAAGTTGAATGTTATTTAAAGGGAATTTTCAAGTGCGGGTGTTTGCAAAGCTAGCCGAGGGAACCATAGGCCATGAAGTAGCCGGAGGAAGAATGTCAGAACGAGCCTGAGGTTTCCATGTGAAGGTCTTGCTTCCTAATTGTTATTATGCTTACAAGGACACTCTGTCAAAAGAAAAATGAACGCCTTGTTCAACACCTGCTGTAAAAAGATGCTGGGACTCTGTGGCTCGCTTAAATCATTTTTTTCCAGAAACAAATTGCCGAACAAGCCCTAGGCCATTTAATTTCCAAATACCAGTAATTAAAATGAGTAACATCGTCAGAATTTGGCAGGGCCACAGCTTTCCTTTCCCTTTTCATTTTCACATAAATTTCGATGAAGGTCAGATTTGTTGAAGGGAGGAGAGGGGGCGAAACCTGCCGGCCGCGTGCTCATGGGAGGTTAAAATATGACTTGTTCACAGTGTCCCTCATAGTTCAGGACTTAATGGTCCTTGACGGGGATAACCTAGAAGTTAATTTTACTGTGTCCCAAAAGCAGTCATTGTCAATGTAATCTTTCTTGTGGGCTGAAGGGTATCGTCAACAAATGATCTGACTTTCAATAGCAATTGACAAGCAATGTCTCAGATCCAAAAACTCATGAATGTGGCTCCTTATCGATCTGTTTCCTACTCAGAGAGGTAAAAGTATTTATTCGGGTTTTGTTTCACTTTGTTTCTTTGCTTTATCTTTTATACGGGTCATTTTTTACATATTTCTCCCTAAAATTAGTTCTGAATAGTTTTTGCATTATTTTTTTCTCAAGTTCATAATACATCCAACTCAGAAACTGTAAAATGCCTCACAGTACAATGAATACACTTGTGTCAAGGGGAAAAAACCAAACTTTTTAAAACGACGGCTGGCTCTTGGTCAGGGAGAGATGGGGTGTAGCCGTGCCGCGAATGTGTTCTTCTGGTCTCAGTCTCTGGCTCTCAGGTGGGCTCTGCTACTTCCTAGATGGACACACTGGGGTCCCTGTCTCACCTCTCTTGGCTTCATTGCCTAATCTGTAAAAGGGAAAGATGAAAACTTGCCTCAGTGAAAATCCAGTCACATGGAGCCTGCGAGGCAGATTGACTTGCTGAAGAATAATGTGAGTCTAATTTCCCCAGTGGAGTCATTGTGGAGAAACAAATTGGGTTTTTCCTTTTCCAGTCTACCCCTACCCTAAAGAGACCAGGAGAGTCTGAACCATTCTCCTCACCCTCCTGAGAGTAGCAGGCATTGGTCTTCAGAATGCTAGCCACCTGGGGTGTTCTCCACAGTGGTCCCGCTAGAAAAGATGACTCTCAGAATCTATGGAAGCTAGACAGCAAATGCCAAGGACGTGAGCATCATCAAGGGCCTTGAGTGGCATTGCCTGTCACGAGGGACGTTGCAATAGAAGGGCTGCAATCTGATTGAAAGCCTCTAATAATGGAAAATGTGAGAATAGAGGACAAAGGACCAGTCAGAAAATAACTTTTCCGAGGTGGGAGTAAGAACACATGGAGATGGCCTATTTATTAGTACATTAAGTACAACCTGATAGACTTTTGCAGACAAACGGACAGCAAGACTGAGATCTGCCTGGTTCTCCCCACTTGAGCCCCGTGAAACCAAAAACTCCAAAGAAACAAACAAACAAAAAAATGGAGCATGGTTAAACCCAGGACTTTGTGTTCTTGAAAGGACAACTAGATGAGCCTGTACGTGGCCATACAGACGGTTTCTTTACTCTTGGATGGCTTCTGATCACAGATCTTAGAATACAACTTGAGAGTTGCTTCTTGTCCAATTATTTCTGATCTGATCCACAGGAGATGGAAGATGATAAACAGAGCACAATGAACACAGGAGAGAACTAGTTGAAGAGTGAAGCTGCTGTGAATTTCATGGCCTACGTCATCTTTCCAGACCTCCCTAGTCTCTGGAAATGTGGTTGCCTTGACAATAATAATGGATTTTCTAGCCCTGACCCACTTTTCCAGGATGTTTAGGAAAACCCAAGAGAATACTGTGCTCGAGAGCAAGTTCACTCCCAGGTTATCACAGAGCTTTGCCAGGAATATGATATTCTGGGTGGAGAAGTGCACAGGGCTCCTTCCCCTCTGTTGAGTTGGGTTCTGCAGCAGGGCTCTTCCTGGTCCATATGTTTTGAGTTTCATGAAGTAGCTTTCTCAGCTTTTACTTAGAGTGTTCTTTCATTTCAGCATTTACCTAAGTGTCCCAGTGACTGGAGAAATGGATTCAAGCAAAAGGCAGACTGTTTGTTTCCCTTCCCTCGGTGGACGTAGGACTGGATTCAGCCTGTAACATACTGTCAGTGTCCCGTCTCTCCATGTTCCTGGAACTTGATGTGTGTTGCTGTAGACTTCCAGCTCCCCACATCCATATCCCTGTGCCTAAGCACCTGCCCAATGCTGAGGAATGAACAGCCCCTGGGAGCAGCCCTCAACCATTGATTCTCCAGAGAGGTATACAGTGTATATACCTCTCTGGAGTGTGTATACACACTTCCCAGCTCTCACACTGCTCGAGCAGCTCTGGGGATGTGTTGTGTACTCTTTGCCAGAGGAATTCTGCTCCACGTGCCCCCTGTGGTAGTTGGCTTAGGGTATCAGCTGCCTTCCCCGCCCTGTCTCATGACCCCATTCTTCTACCAACTTTATCTGTACCTCCCAAGTAAGCTCCTTGAATTTGAATCCCTGCCTCAGGTCCTGAATCTGGAAAAAAAACACCAACTGAGACAAGCATCTGCAAATAAAGTCTCTTCCAAGAAGTTTCTAGCAACTCTTACAAATAGACGACTCTTTGGTCATGCCGCATGCTCATTAGAAGCATTCAGATATGTCTGAGCCACGGCGGTGGGCACACATGGAGTTCTTTCCCCAGGACGCTTCCATTGCAGGACATCCCCACCCATTCACCAGTCAGGATTGAATTCTTCCTCAACTCAAGCTGTAACTCCTCCTCCTCTACCCAGACCCCAGCCCAAATTGCTTTTTTTAAAAAAGATTTTATTTGAGAGAGAGACAGAGAGTGAGAGAAAGAGAACACAAGTGGGGAGGGAGCCCGATGTGGGGCTCGATCCCAGGACTCCAGGATCATGACCCGAGCCAAAAGCAGACGCTTAACCAACTGAGCCACCCAGGCACCCCCCAAACCGCTTTTTATTAAATTTCGGCTTTATTGAAATATAACTGACCAATAAAATTGGAAGGTATTTAAAGTGCACATCATGGTGATTTAATAGATGTAAATATCTTGAAAGGATCCCCCCCATCTCGTCAAGTAGCTCATCCATCGCCTTGCAGATTTATCTATTTTCATTTGGAAGAAAATATTGAAGTTCTACTCTCTTAGCAAATTTCACTCATACAGTAGTGTTATCAATCAGATTGCTTTAAGCAAGACATAGCAAAGGGGTTTTTAGTTTGCCATGATGAGTCAGTTATCAGGATCTTCTCTAGTGTTCAAAGCCCCAGAGCATAGAAGGGAAAGTAATGTACTATCAAAAGCAGCAATGATAGAAATAGTCATTATCCCAAATCATTATTTCCCCTAATACTTTTCTCTTAACTATTTATTCTGACACCATATAAGTAAATTTTGCTGTTCCTTGCTTTGTGGGCATGAGAAAGGGGTTGAAGGAGTGAGAGAAGTTTGATTTTAGCAGAAATATTTGAAAAATGAAAAGTATTTTACCTTTAAAATAGATTCTCAAAGACATTTCATTAGAACACTATTCTTTCAATACCCTTAGCCCTGGTAGTTTTCATATGATGTAATTATTTGAAACATGGTCAGTTTGAAAGCCTCTCATCTACTTGTTCACTCTTAACCTTTCCTTAAAAAAGAAAAATCAGGGGACGCCTGGGTGGCTCAGTCGGTTAAGTGGCTGCCTTCGGCCCAGATCATGATCCCAGGGTCCTGGGATCAAGTCCCACATCGGGATCCTTGCTCAGCAGGGAGCCTGCTTCTCCCTCTCTCTCCCTCAGCTTGTGCTTTCTCTGTCAAATAAATAAAATCTTAAAAAAAAATCAGGCAAATATAACATAATTTAGGTACAAAATCTCCATGTTATTTTTTAATCTCTAAATAGAAGTGAAAATCACAAATCAAATAACTAAAATGCTCCCCATATAAATCTCTCCATATGAAATAAAGTAGAAAATTTACCTTTTTAAGATGTGGTAGGCAGAACCCTAAAATGGCCTCCAAGATTCCCACCCGTTGGTGTATACCTCTTTATAATCCTTGGGTGTGTGTGGAATCTGTGAATATAATAGGATAGTCCCCTAGTTAGGAGACTGACCTCCCATGGTTCAGTTGACTCTGAATTAATCAAAAGGGAGATTACCCCTGGTGGGCCTGGCCTAATCAGGTGAGTCCTTCCAAGGGAGATTTGGCCCTTCCTGATGTCCTAGAGATTTAAACTGTGAGAGAGATTATAATTCTGCCCTCGACAGAGCTAATAGTAATACTGTGAAGTAGCCTGTAGAGGAGGTGACATGATAGGAACCTGAGTGTCCTGTAGGAGCTGAGAACTGTCTCCGGCTGACAGAAAGCAAGAAAACAGAGATCTCAGTCATGTACTCTTAAGGAAATGGATTTTTCCAACAACTTGGGTAAGCTTCAAAGGGAAACTTGCCCTAGTCAGGCTTCCATGTGCGGACATAGCTGGCCAACGTCCTGGTTTCAGCCTTTTGAGGCCCTGAGCAGAGGGCCCCAGCTAAAATGTGCCAAATTCCTGACCTGTAGAAACTATGAGACAATAAATTTGTGCTGCTTTGAGCTGCCAAGTTTGAGATCATTTGTTAAGCAACAATATATAACCAATACACAATATTTCCTTGGAAATTGATTACCAGGGTCAGTCTATTAGATTGAAGGTCTGTAATTCCCTGCATAAATTTTTTGACATCAGAAGACACCATCAAGAGAATGAAAAGACAACCTACAAATTCGGAAAAATATTTGCAAATCATATGACTAAAAGGGACTTGTACCCAGAAGACTTAAAGAACTCTAAAAATTCAGTATTAAGACCAGTAAGCCAGTAAAAAGTGTGCAAAGAGTCTGAAGAGATGGTACTCCAAAAAAGATAGACAGATGGCCAGTAAGCAGACGAAATGCTGTTCAACATTCTTAATCATCAGGAAGATGCAAATCAAAAACCCAATGAGCCTTTACTTCATATCTGCTGGGAGAGCTGTAATAAAAAAGAGCATGTGAAGAAATCCGAACCTCCAATATTGCTGATGGACATGCAAAATGGTGCAGCCATGTTGGTAAACAGTCTGGCAGGCCCTCGGCAATCCCACTCGTAGGAATCTACACAAGAAAAATGAAAACCTGTCCACACAAAGACTAGTATATGCATGTTCATAGCAGTATTATTCATAGCAAAAAGTGGAAACAGCCCAAATGTCCATCAACTGATGAGTAAATTGTGGTCTAGCCATACAATGAACTATTATTTAGCAATAGAAAGGAATGAAGAAGTACTGCTGCCTGCTACGACATGCTAAGTGTGAAAGAAGCCTATTAGAAAAGACTACATATTGGGGCGCCTGGGTGGCTTAGTCGGTTAAGCGACGGACTCTTGCTTTTAGCTCAGCTCATGATCTCAGGGTTGTGGGATCAAGCCCCGTGTGGGGCTCACTTAAGATTTTCTCCCTCTGCCCCTTCCACACCCCCCACCCCTGGCCCCAGCTTGCACTTTATCTAAAAAAAAAAGAAGAAGAAAGATCACATATTGGGGCACCTCAGTGGCTGAGTCCGTTAAGCATCCGCCTCTTGATCCCAGCTCAGGTCTTGATCTCAGGATCGTGGGTTTGAGCCCTATGTTGGCCTCCACACTGGGCCTGGAGCCTACTTTAAAAAAAAAAACAAAAAACAGAAGAGACCACATACTGTATGATACTATTTATATGGAAAGTCCAGAATAAGCAAATCTAAGTAAATAGAAAATACATTTTTGTTTCCTTGGGGTGAACGATGGGAAAGGGGCATGACTGTTAATTGTATAGGGATTCTTTAGAGAAAAATGGAAATATTCTAAAATTAGATTGTAGTGATGGTTGCTCAACTCTGTAAATATAGTAAAAACTGTACACTTAAATGAACTTTATGGTATGTATGTTATATTTCACTAAGCTTTTTTTTTTTTTAAGCTTGTTTCTCCTTTGTTCTGCTGGGTCCATGCTAAGAGAGCAAGTGTTCTTTAATAATGAGGGGGAAAAAGGTCAGTCGCCTGATAGGCATAAGTCAGTGACCAGATCTGATATGCTTTCTGATGGTGTTGGAAAGGCAGCAAGGCAGAGGGAGAAGCAACAGACATGGAACAGTGGGTTTGCTTACCTTTGCTCACTCCCTCTCTAGCTCGGGAACCTCTCTGAGCCTTCAGATTGCCTGGCTGGCAAAAGGAGGGATTGAACTGGATAAATTCCCAGTCACTCACAATTCTAAATGTTCTATTCAGCCTAATGATTAATACAATGTAATCACTAAAATGATGTTTGAAATATCCCAATATGCCAAGATATCACTGAAAAGATGTTCTCATCTTTAAATGAGAGAATTCATTTAAATCCAAAAGTATAACCAAGAATGACCTCAAGCATTTCATGGTACCTCTTCTGTGTTACTTAGTCTTGATTTTAATGCTAATGTAAGGTCAGGATTTCATACAAACTACTATTTGTATCTGAAGCACAATTATTTGCCTTGGTTTTCCTTATCCCAATTTTGTTCTTGCTCTGTAACTAAATTTCAGACCGTTTTTCATTTACCTCTTCTGAAAGCTCAGAAATGAGAAAAGGAAAGAACACAAACCAGTTTAATGCAACGAAAAAAACATTTCAGGTTCACTTAGAATATCTAAATGGCTTTCCACTTTCCTTGGTCACTAAATACTCGCAAGGCCTTAGTCTATTAGTTACTAAGGTAACCCAAAGCTGGCAGCATGTTGATATACCTTTCAAGGCCAACAGATTTTTCAGTATTTCACAGATAATGTCACATTAACCTCAAACTTGTCCTTCTCCCAAAAGAACAGTGGTTGCCTGAATGAATCTGTTACAATTTTATTTTATTTTATTTTATTTTATTTTATTTTATTTTTAAGGAGCTTTTACTGTACTTTCCTTCAGCTCAGGTACCATTTATTCTGTTTTTAAAATAGCATAGTAGTACACGTCAGATATCTTTTTTGATGCCTGCATTAAGCCACTCATTTGCCCTTTGTGCCGATTACTCGCGGTCAGTCAGAGCCTGTGTAGTCATCCAAATGGTGCTCAAAAGAGAGGACATGCTTTGATTTACCCAGACAGCCCCACAGGAGTATTTCTGGTGTAAATCAAGGCAAAGAGGATGTAACAGGGATAAAGGATAGAAGTGGACAGTCTTTTTGCCCTTTTGTCATTAGTGACAGTGTATGAACTCACAGGAGAGAAACAGGATTTTGTGCCCTCATGTTAAGAGTGAGAAGTTGTAGCCAAGAATCCGGTGTATTCCTCTTATAACCCATCATTACAGGGGGAAGGTAGGTGTGCTACCTAGCCTGTCTCAGAATCAGCTACTGGTCAAATTTACACATGGCATTGATCGAAAGGAAAAATATGGTCCTGAGAGTTAGTCTTTTCCAAATAACCCAAATTAATAGTAAATTAAGAGAAATGTAAATTTGAGGAGATATATTAAATATTAAAATCAAATATACTGACAGCAGATGATCTCTCTGTTTAACAGTGTATACTTAAGAAACATTTGAGATAATTCACATATAATAAATCTGATCCAAGAAAATGCCGGTTTCTGAAATCGGAAGTGTTCAACCATTTGCAAACCCTCCCCCACAAATCAAGCACTAATATTTGTTGGTGGTGAATTCTTCCTTCTTCTAAAGTTCTTCAAGTTCTTGGAGATGAAGTAGTTATTGGGAGCTCTGAAATTTATTTACTTTCAGGGGTATCTGGCTGGCTCTGTCGGTAGAGCATGCAACTCTTGACCTTGGGGTTGTGACTTCAGGCCCCACGTTGGGCTAGAGACTACTTAAAAATTTTTTTTAATTTATTTACTTTCAGTTTAGTGAATCGACCTTATTAACTTAGATTCTATTAAAAACTTATTTCTGGACCTTGCCAATTATATCAAGTTCATACTGAATTCATCAAAGGGGTTAATAAAATAACTCAGAATAAAGTATTTTCTCCAAAGTGATAGTACTCTGGGTGCCTGGGTGGCTCAGTCGGTTAGGTGTCTGCCTTCAGCTCAGGTCATGATCCCGGGGTCCTGGGATCGAGCCCCTCATCGGGCTCCCCACCTGCTTCTCCCTCTCCCTCTGCCGCTCCCCCTGCTTGTACACTTGCTCGCTTTCTCTCTCTGTCAAATAAATAAATAAAATCTTAAAATAAATAAAAAATAAATAAATAGATAGATAGTACTCCTTTCAATTTAGCAAATATTTACTCCGTAACTCTAATTGTTAAGATGCTAAACTAAGCACTACAGTTAATTCAGTGGTTTATTTACTTGTGTAACTCCCCATTTAAAATTTGCTTTATTAAAGCTAATTTTTATTATTTCCCTGTGGCAATCTAACCTTTGAAGAGAGGGGAAATTATCCACCATATATATATTTTGTACTAGATTATTAACATCCAAATATGTTGTAGTTGATTTGAATGTGTTGAAAAACAAATGAATGTTTTGCTTACTGCAGAAAACCTTGTCGTTGAAAATTCAATATTAGTAAATACCCCATTTCTGTATTCATGATTATAGGAATGCCAGTTTGCATGGCACTTTATGATAAATAATGAACAGTGTAAGATTAGAGGTTGGAGGTTACTTTATGTCATAATACTTCTCAAGAAATATGTTGTAGCTAATAATCCTGTATTATGTACTTGAAAGTTGCTAAGAGAATAAATCTTAAATGTTCTTACCACACACAAAAAAGAAATAGTAATTATGGGACATGATGGAAGTGTTAGCTAATGCCATGGTAGTAATCACTTTGCAATATACAAGTGTATCAAATCAACACATTGTCTACCCTAAACTTACACAACGCTATATGTCAATTGCATCTCAGTAAAGCTGGCAAAAGAAATACTTTGATGAAATCCACTGTGAACAATGTAGAGTTTGAAAATGGAATCAACAGAATAAAAGGCTAAAAGACAAAGAATTGGGTGCATTTTTTCATAGTTGCATATTCAGGTTTGTCTAGGTAAAAATAACTTCCTTGGTGTTTCTCCCACTTTAACTGATTTTTTTTTCCTGCTTATTTATAGTTTGTTTTGTCTTGCTTATGTTAATGAAATTCTAAAAGGGCAGTCAAATGTTATGGAGCTTTATTTCATCACCTAACCCTTTGGTTTTTTTATTTTTTATTTTTTTTAATTTAATTTTATTATGTTATGTTAGTTACCGTACAATACATCATTAGTTTTTGATGTAGGGATCCATGATTCATTTAAAACTAGATTCAACACTATATTCTACACCTGAAACTAATATTACACTATATGTTAACTCACTGGAATTTAAGGAAAAACTTAAAAAAAAATAAGAAAAAAAAAACTGGATTCAAGAGGCACCTCAGTGGCTCAGTTGGTTAAGCATCTGCCTTCAGCTCAGCGGGGAGTCTGCTTCTTCCTCTCCCTCTGCCCTTCCCCCCACTTGTGCTTACTCGTGCATGCTCTCTCTCTCTCAAATAAATAGTCTTTAAAAAATAAGGAAATAAAATTAGGTTCAAAAATCAATTAAGATCACATAGCCTGTTCACAAATAAGCTGCCTTAAATAGAATAAAGTATTAACCATAACACAGGAAAATGTAAAAACATTTGGAAAAGAGCAATGCTTGGAAAATTTCTAAAACATAAGAGATAATCTTATAATTGAAATTATATTTTCAGACACTGAAAAGATAATAGCCTTTGCCTTGTCAGGTTTTATTGAAGAGATGATATATTGAGAGTTTGTTTTCTCTGTTTTGCAGCTGCATGTGAGTAACTTTTGCTTCTTCATATTTTTATTGAATATATTTGACATGTAACACTAAATTTAAGGTGTGTGTGTTACTTTGATACATTTATATATTGTAATATGATTGCTGTTGTAGTGATATTTACCACACTCTAGAACTACAGCACAATGTTGTTGTCTGTGGTCACGGTAGTGTGCATTCGATCTCTGTAGCTTATTTACTCCTCATTCCATGTTTGGGCCCTTAAGCAACATCAATCGTATCCCCGCACTCCTATCCCCAGGGTAACTACCATTTTACTTTGTTTTTTACAAGTTTGGTTTTTTAGATTCCACGTATAAGTGAGATCATACAGTATTTGTTTTTCTCTGTCTGACTTATCTCATTTAGCATAATGGGCTCAGTATCTATGTTGTCACAAATGGCGAGGTATCCTCCTTTCTGATGGCTAAATAATATCCCATTGTATATAGATACCAGATCTTTTTTTCATCCATTTAGGTTGTTGCCATTTCTTGGTCTGATTCTTTTTAAAGATTTTTTTAATTTATTTATTTGAGAGAGAGAGCAGAGTGAGCGAGAACACGAGTTGTGGGGGAGAGGCAGAGGGAGAGGGGGAAGGTGAAGCTGGTTCTCCACTGGGCAGGGAATCTGATGTGCGATCCCAGGACTCTGGGATCATGACCTGAGCCAAAGGCAGACCCTTAACCGACTGAGCCACCCAGGCGCCCCTATCTGATTCTTTTTAAATTAA
The DNA here is from genome assembly GCF_003265705.2 of Callorhinus ursinus. NCBI lineage: Eukaryota > Metazoa > Chordata > Mammalia > Carnivora > Otariidae > Callorhinus > Callorhinus ursinus. The sequence goes on along the minus strand of NW_027397078.1, from coordinate 18,197,827 downwards.
GAAACTTTCCCTTAAATATTTCACTACCATTGCTTTACGCAAGAAGAATAAACACTGTAGTATGTTAGAAGGAACGGGATAGACCTTTAAAGTCAATTCATCCTGTCTGAGAAAACCTAGTCCTATATGGCCAGTTATAATATCACATAAGCAGATAATAACTGAATCAGAAACACTTTATCATTTACTCAAAGCCTAGCACTGCCACAGAAGTTGTTATTAGACGTTTAAAAGAAGTGTAACCTTATTCTGTAAGTAGACTAGTCTCAGGATATATTGATGACATAATCATGCTTTATCTTTCCTTGTAAACTGTAAACAACTTAAGATCTGGGACTGGTTCTTATTCACCCCTTTATTCTTCATAGTTCATATCACTGAATCCTGAATTCAGAATGTGAACAGATGTAGGAACAAAAACCAGACTTTTTCTTCTTGACAATTTGTTGTAAATCCTGGTAGGAAAGGCCCCAATGATTACCATTTCTCTAACTGCCCTGCTTGTCCCTACTATCGCACATAATCAGCTAAGTTGCTATACATACAACAAAAGAAGAGTCCGACTCTCAGCTGCTTTATCTCTGTTAAAAAAGTAACTTCCTCATGCGGCAACTTCTCATGATTTTCTAGCCCTTTGTAGCTTTTGTGTACTTTAATGAAGACCCAGACACATGCATTGTTTCCTTCAAAACGACTGTTACGAAAATATTCTGAATATACGCAAGCACTTTCTACTTCGTTTCCACCCTTGGAATCCAGCCTCTTTTAATGTTAGTTACAGTAATCAAGAGTCTTGGTTCAAATTATTTTTAAAAAATTGCACTCTGGGCATTGGGCGTGGGAGAAGATGGTCGTCTCCACAGACAAATTATGAAATCAGAATACACAGCTTGAAAGTAGAATGTGGACCTAAATACCCCTCCCCCATCAGTTAGATTTGTAACCAAAATTAATATGAATGGAATTAACCATTCCAGTGGATACACAGAGCGTACCAGTGTTAGCAAAATGGCAAAATTCATACAGCATTAAAGTTGTACTTCAAGAGCCTAAGACATCTAGTGATGTCCAAAGAAAATACGAAGTTTCCACAGCCACCAGAAGGACAAACAGAGAACAATTAATTTTAGTGGATCTCAAATTTGTCTTAAATCAACAGTCTTCTGCTCATGTTAATGTCTTGATTAAATATCACAGTGCAAAATACCCATACATTAAGTAAAGGAACTCCAGCTGGTAAACATGACCTGGACGTTTGTAAGAATATATTTAATATCTGTAGGCCATTATGTTTTCGGGCTACAGGAGGAAAAATGCAGCACAATTTTCCTTCCTCTTGCTAAGGCACTGTCACTTAAGCCTAAACCCAGAGTACTCAAAATAGAATTCAGGTTTACAAGATGAAAGCCTGGGGAAAAGAGATGCTGTGAAAGCACGTTTATTTCTGAAAGGGGAAAAAAAAAAAATCTCAAGAAGGAAAAGCAGGCATGCTTTATCTATCTTGCTTCGTGAAAGAGCTTCAGTTGAAATTGTCTAAAGTAGCAGGTACAATGAATATTGTCACAAGTTGTGAATGTTTGAAGCAGTATGAGTGCTGACTACCAGTAGGAGCATAAATATGTTCAGGATTGTTTTGATGCCTGTATTTTATAAGAACAAAATGTGGTGGGGGAGGTTGATGAATTTCTCTTGAAAGCCATTCCTTTGTGTTATAGGAAACGGGGTAAATAATGGTTTACCGTCTTCGTTTGACAAACCATTTAAATGAAATCAACACAAAGGAAATATGTGTATGGATATGTGATTTTGAGATTAAAGTGAGTTTTAAAATATGAACAAAATGTGGAACATGGCCTCAGGGTGAAAAAAAATTGCACTCTCCTTAGTTGGCCAGTTGAACAATAAAGTTCATCATTTCAGTTTTTGCCTGCTTATTGTATTTGGGGCAACATATCCTTTTACTCATAAAGCATTCAAAACCTTTGAGAAAGATAACAACCACAGGGGGGAGAAAAAATGTTGATTTGTCTAGTTCTGATCAGTTAAAAAGGTAATATGAAAAAAACGCAACTGTGATTACCTAAGGTTCTGGAGGAAAAACAGAACTGCTCGACCAACATGTTCAACTCAGAGCTCCAGAAAAAAAACTGTTGTCTTTGACATGGTCCCTGATCCATCCTTGAATTTGATCCCTGTGGGAGTCTAGTTGACCTTTTGTCTTGGAACTTTAAGTACTTTGTATGCACCTTCTGGCAAAGCCCTTTACTGTAACTTTTCTTTATTGCTGTCCAGTCGTTCAGTTGCCTCCCTCCCCCCCCCACCGATTTTCTGGATTCTGCTGTGAATACCTATAAGTCATTATATTGCCAAGTTGCAGCTTATTAGAGAAACCAGTGAATACCTATAAGTCATTATATTGCCAAGTTGCAGCTTATTAGAGAAACCAGTTCACTTCTACTCTTGTCACTCTTCAGAAGGCAACTGATTAATTGTAAAATATTAGGAGTAGCTACCATTATTCCATGTGGGATCTATTCTAGGTACAGTAGTAGACATTCTCTACATGTTTCTTAATGATAGAGAAAAATGAGTTTGTTCAGTAGAAGTGTGTAGACCTTTGTTCTGCAGTAGGTTATCTTGCCCAGCTTATAAGAATTCTTAAATACTTGAGGTTAACTTTTCACAGCTTTGTAATTCATCTTGTTTGCTCCTGCATCTGCAGACCAGGGCACACATAGTGCACACCTGTGGAAGGGAAGGCCTCACACGTGCTCTCACCAGTGGCCTGAGGCCTCAGTTTGACCTTTTTTTGGCTCTAAGATGGTCTCCATGGAAGGTTATATACTTAAAGATTGTAAAATTGAAAGTCGAGAAGGGGTTATTATTAAGTAAAACCCTGCCCCAGGGAGGAACAGATGGAGCTTCAGTGGATGTCTTCCTTCCTTACACAATTCACTGAGTGACAGAGCGTGTAGTCACACACCACCTGTGTGCGTAACCTAGCATCACAAGGGGCGTGTGACCCTCCCAGTGGGATCACTTCTTGCCTAGGAAGAATGTTGGTGGTGTTAAGACAGCCTGGTCTAGTGCTTCAGCACCCAGAGTACTGCCACGAGTGTACTGGGTCACTTCAAGATGTTGGCTACCTTTTTGGGGGCCACTGTTTCATGATACATAAAAAAAGGATTCAGGGCACCTGGGTGGCTCAGTGGGTTAAGCATCTACCTTTGACTCAGGTCATGATCTCAGGGTCCTGGGATCAATCCCCACGTTGGGCTCCCTGCTCAGCGGGGAGTCTGCTCCCTCTGCTCCTCCCCCTGCTCGGGCTCTCTTCTCTCTCTCTCTCTCTCTCTCTCTCTCTCTCTCAAACAAAATCTTAGAAAAGAAAGGATTCATCTAGGCCTCTCTTCAAATTAAATAATCCATGAACAGAACTCAGAGAAGTTGTTACACTAAATACATCCTCGCTACTATCACCATAACCTCTAAGCTGATCCCAATCAAAAAAGAAGCTAAGACACTATAGCCCTACAAATGCAGGCAGATTTAAGAAAGCAAATGGTGGCCCTGTGTTCTGCAACTGTATCCTGTATCCAAAGAGTGGGCTCTGTGAACCAGACCATACCCCCTCCTCCAGAAGTTGGGTGGCAGCTCTACCCAGGCCCTAGAGCACAGTACAAAGACCAGGCATCCTTTTCCCATGAAGGCACAGCAACCTCCCTCCCTCAGCACCTCTTCTTATGTCTTCCCTCCTCCTCAGATTAGAAGAAAGTGATACTTGTAGTTATCTGCGGCCTAAATGCAGATGAAACTTTGTTGTTACTGTTAGAATGTTTTGTTCTCTGGTTTAGTACTTTTGCCCAAATCCCAGAACCACTGAATGTGGACCTGGATGTGGGGCTCCATCTCAGCACCCTGAGATCATGACCTGAGCGGAAATCAAGAGTCGGACAATCGACTGAGCTACCCAGGTGTCCAGGCATCAAAAGTTTTAAAAAGGATTCTCCCCAGGTGATTCTAATGTGCAGTCAAGATTGAAAACCACTTATTGATTAGATTTTGATGATTTGCCAGACACTGCTTGGCATGGAAATGACAGAAAGATGCAGAGTTAGTCCCCCTAGAAACTTAGTTCTTGTGGCGGGACAGACAAATGAAGGAACTAGTTTTGAGAAGCTAAAATAAATATTATAGAGGAGGACTATCACAAACTGTAGAAGCATAGGAAAAGGAACCCTTCAATCTGTCTTGAGAAGTCAGGGCAAACATTTCAGAGAGTAACGCAGGCAGACAAACGAGCTGAGCATTCCAGGTGTAGAAGAATTGGAGAGTATAGAGTGCTTCAAAAACTCCAGATGGTGGAAGTGTTTGGAGATAATGCTGGGTATGTAGGCAGCAATGCAGGTCCTGAAGGATCTTGTCAGTATTGAGAATGATGGGCAGCCCTTGAAAAATTTTGAGCAGAGGAATGACACAATTACCTCTGTGTCTAATTCACTTGTCTCTGGCATCAGTGTGGATTTAAGGGCCTGGGGAGACTAGATGCAGCAGGACTAGACCAAAGTCTGTGACAAAACTGCAAGAGAGCAAGTATGATTGTTTCTGGCTCCCGAAGAAGTCTCCTAGAGATCCATGGTAAATCTTACTTCTCACAGTAACTTGCACTTGAATACTAGGAAGTCATGGTAAAGTTTTCTTCTGTATTTTAGAAACGAGATTCTTTTAAAAGCCTATTGTTTTGTACCTGGGGATCAGTGAGGATCCCATTAGGAAAGAGAATTTACCCCCACATGGTTCGAAACTAAGAGCTCTTTAAAAGAGAGTTGAGGGGGAAATGAGGCATGCTGAGGCACCCAGAGTCTAGCAGCAGCGGAAAGCCCTTGCCACTTCTGAGGCTGAAGGGGAAGAAGTAGACACTAGTGAGAACCAGAATCAAGGAAGAGAGATGCTGCCAGCAGGTGTGGACAGATTACTGCCAGAATCGTAGCCTGAAGCAAGGCTGAAGCCAGGAATCACCCTGATCTTTTTCTCTCTGTTCTCCCAACCTCTGATCTACTGAAGACTCCCATTGGCCAAACCCAACATGAAGACATTCAGTGAGAGAGCCCAGGAGATTTCATTCAGAGTGGTCAGACTCCTGGGAGCACAAAGAACGTCAGGAAAGGACAGAGAATGCATCCGAAGGCCAACCGAGAATAACCAGCCTGCAGATGAACATGATATCATAGCAAAAATATCTTAGGCATGATCTCCCTCCTGATATTCAGTAGACGCTTAAAGAAAATCACGATAGACTGTATAACAACACATCCATTGGCAATAAAACAGGAACCTTCTTCCCATGAACCAGACTACCAAGAAATTCCTGAGCGCCAATAAGGACTTTTGTAGGAGAGAAAAGTAAGTTAACAAATTGAGGACATTTTCATTAAAAGCTAAAGTTAGAGAGTCGATATAGTTCAGGTATTAAAATTTTTCATATCTACTCAACCCTTTATACATTTTCTATTATTCCTCTAAGGTATGGCAACATCAAGAACTCATAAGAAATACAGCTAAGGGAAGTGTGATATGTCAGATGCTGCATATATGGAGTTAAGTGAGACAATCACCTAGAGTATACTTGTAACATTCTTAAAGGTGCACACACCTATTGGGTGCCATTGACTGAACACTGTCCTTCCTCTAGCTGGGAATTTTGGCCTCTTTTATGCAGTCTACAGCTTTGGGAGGGTTCAGTGGTTTCCAGAGAGGATTCAGAAAATCAGCCCTGGAAATAAATCGGATACGATTTGCCACAGGTATCTCTTTGTTAAAACATCTGGTCCCTCCTTTCAGGGAATTAACAGTTATCAAATATCAGATGTTAAATTATAAATCCCAGTGTTTTATTAGCCTACAAGTCAGGGTAAAACTGAACCACTGGGGTGAGTGAGAGGATTCTTCATATGAACTATTGCAACGTCATTACCATTGTGTATATTGACCACTGATATTTAAAAATGTTCCTCATCAAGGCGCCTGGGTGGCTCAGTCGGTTGAGCGTCCCGACTCTTGATGTCGGTTCAGGTCATGACCTCAGGGTTGTGGGACTGAGCTCTGCATCGGGCTTCAAGCTCGGCACGGAGTCTGTGTGTCCCTCTCCCTCTTCTCCTCCCCCCTGCTCGTGCACTCTCTTTCTCAAATAAAATCTTTTTTAAAAATAAAAAATTAAAATGTTCCTCACCATTTCTGAGATTCTGCAGTAGTGGTTTACGCATATATAAAGACATTTGTTTACAAATATTTTCATAATACTTGCCTGTGGACATACCTTTCTGCCCCATCAGGTTGTGAAGGCCTGAGGGCCTTGTCTTATTCTTTTTGTAGTTTTTCCACAACCTAGTACACTTCCTTATATATCGTAGCTGCTCAGAAATTCTATACCAAATGCTGAAAGGAACTGCTGTGTTAAATCTGTGTACAACTTAAAAGTTATATTTCTCATTAGTCAATCTGTGGAACTGAAGGTCTTGTACTTCTGTGGCACACTTGGATCTTCAATTTTAAAAGCAATTGAAGATGTTAACTGGAATTATTTGTGGTGATCATTTTGCAGTATATACAAATAGTGAATCGTCACATTGCAGGAAACACGTTTAATACTGAAATGATACTGAAGTCATTCCATCTTTCTTTGATAATTCAGGAAAGATTTCAAGATGTTTCAGAGCCTCAGGGTCACTAGTGAGAATATCAGTTTACAGTGATTCGTGTGGGAGGAGGCATTAATAGGAATTTCTAGTTGACAGAATATCGGAAAAAAACTAGACTTTATTTTATTATGGTTCGTTTTCACTGAAGTAACTGGAATGTGGCCTACTGACCTTTCTACTTAAAAGGCTCCAATCTTATTACATAAAGTTAGCTCGTGGTGTTCAAAATTCCTTGCTTCACCCTGCTCCCCACAGTCTATTCTGTGAAGAGGGAGAAAGGTTTTAAGTTCTTGCAAGATGACTGAAGTTGACCCCCAGGCTTCAATAAAAGAGACATCTCTTAGGTCCATAGTGACAATCTCAGTCCTTCTCAAGATGCCCTATTTCACTGCCTGGGGCTAAAAAAGAGCCTTGTAACATTCAGCTGTCCAGCAGGGTTTAATGCTTCCACTAAATAAAAGCTTTTATTTTGGATTTAGGCGAAATGTTCCCATCACTCATGAGTATGCTGCAAGCCTCATACACTTGCAGCAAAGACAAGGTACGTTTGAATGAGAAGAAAACATGAACTATACTTTTTAGTAATGGAAGAGATTTCTTACAGCCTTCATTCCCACACACATCTAAGCTTGATGGAGAGTTGTACAAAATTCAGTTTCATAAAAGTAGTTTCAACTTCACACACTTTTTTACTTCTTTCAACACAAAACATTTTTCTGTATATCACCCCTAACATAAATCAGTTTTCATAAATCAGTTTTTATTATTTTATTTACTATTCTTAGATAACTAAAGACTATTATTTGCGTTATGCCGCTGCCTAGAGATCTCTTTCATATTCTTTGATGTCAGGTCATGCCTTCGTAAAACAGAAGAATTCACACACGTCCTTTTTGGCTGTTCCTCCAACTAATTGGCTTACAAGGCAGGAGAAAGAAAGGTCCTGGATCTAAAGTTGCCCCACAGTCTTGCTAGTTGGGTTGGTGCACACTAACAGAAATGAGTAAGTGTTCTTCCTAGTATGTCAGTTCCTCTGGGAAGCTGGTATGTTCTCTCTGGCCATGAGATAGAAATTCCATCAGTTGGCTTCACAAAGTATGGGGGTGTCTGTTAAGCTAAAAAGAGAATTTTAATGAAGATATAAGAATAATGGGCACCACAAACAATGAGTCATGGAACACTACATCAAAAACTAATGATGTAACGTATGGTGATTAACATAATAATAAAAAAATTAAAAAAAGAATAATGGCCACCAATTAGGTCTAGCTTGTCCACGTTCCACTAAGTCCCAGCCTTCAAGCACGCATTTCGGTTTTCATCTAATTTAGCCAATAGTCTGGTGACCACATAAAGGGAGTCTCATTATAAGACGGATGTTAATGGCCGTGGAGAAAATCAAAGACCAGAGAGATGTTCCAGGGATTTTCTCCAGTTAAACATGCCACTAACTAAAAGAGGTGAGTTTAGATGGAAGAATTTAGAAACTACTTTCACTTATATCTTGTCAGAAAGCCTGTATTCTAGAAATTATAGGGAAGATTTTAGATAGATTAAAATAACTAGTATTGCCAACTTTTTTTAAAAAAGGCTAAGAGAAGAAGATATGACCCAGTTTTTAAGTAACTGTGAGGATGAATTTACTGACCCAATTCTAATATAGTAGAACCCACTTGAAAGCTGAAAGCTACAGCTTAGTGACAATAAAGGTGCATAACAGTCATAAAGAAGTAGAACCTCCTGGAAATCTGAAGATTGGATTTGTGACCTTTTTTTTTTTTACATTCAACAATTTTTATTTTTATATATTTTTATTTTATTATGTTAGTCACCATACAGTACATCATTAGTTTTTCATGTAGTGATCCACGCTGCATTGTTTTCGTGTAACACCCAGTGCTCCATGCGGTACGTGCCCTCCTTAATACCCATCACCAGGCTAACCCATCCCCCCAACCCCCTCCCCTCTAAAATCCTCAGTTTGTTTCTAAGAGTCCATAGTCTCTCATGGTTCATCTCTCCCTCCGACTCCCCCCCCACCCCAGGATTTGTGACCTTTTTGATCATGCTTCATCTCATTGGTTCTTTAGAGACTGAAGACAGACTGGATAATCATGACTGATCCAATTGCAGAAGCTCACTCTTACTTAATTTTTCTCCTGTCAAGCATATAGTGTTTGCTCTGGTAAATCATCCCTGATGTCTTGACTCTCTTCTTTTAAACTTCTTTCCTAGAGGATGAGAAAATAAGAGATTAAGACACCCTTTCTGACATCAAGACACTGGGGTACATGGGTGGCTCAATCATTTAAGCATCTGACTCTTGGTTTCGGCTCAGGTCATGATCTCAGGGTCCTGGGATCAAGCCCCAAGTCGGACTCCATGCCCAGCGGGGAGTCTGCTTGAGATTCTCTCCCTCTGCCTCTGCCCTTCCCACTCATGTGCTCTCTCTCTCTCTCTCTCTCTCTAAAATAAATAAATAAAATCTTTTTTAAAAAAATGGGGGGCATGAGCACTAAAAAAGGTGAGGGGAGTCACCATCCAGGATGGGTTAAGTGTAGAGTTAGGGGAAATTTTAGAAGAAGCCATACCTAAGTAAAGTCTTGATATATGTTTGGGGTCGAGGTAAGTAAAGAAACTGGAGAAAGTGTTCCAAACAGAGGAAACAAAAGGAAAAGCTCTGAGGCTTGACATGACATGGCTTGTGTAGAGAATCTCATGAAGTCTGGTATGAATTCAGGAAGCATGAAGCAAGAAGTGGTGGGAAATAAGTTTGTAGAGAAATTTCTAGCACGGACCAGATCCTGCAGATGTATATCATGCTGAAAAGTTGTGTTTTGCTAAATTACTTAGTATAGAAGAAGAGTTTGAAGGACACAGTGCAAGAATGAAGGTGTTTTCTTAGGAATCCAGGTAAAACGTTTCTCCCTCAAAATTGTCGGCATATATCTGTCTCGGAAGACTTCACGGACATCTGTAATGAGCTGTCTCAAAAACGAGGATAAACACATTGCATTGGAGTTGAATCTTTATTTGAGATTAAATTTTGCACCGACAATTCAATAATTGATAAATATGGACAGAGAAATTGCATGATACTTCGGGATAGTTGATGGAGTAAAAGAAGAATTTAAGACTGCTTGCCAAACCCATTGGTTAGGCAACCAAACCTTTTAGTTAGACAGCATGTCCTAGAAAGAAGACTACCTTTGGACAACGGCTGCCTCCTCCTCCTTAGATATTTTGAGTAAAGATTGCAGTAGCACAGGCTTCCGTAAAGGTTACCTTTCTAGTGCTGAATAGACACCTCAATCTCGGGAGGGCATGTCTGTGTGGGCCATGCCTTACACCTAACACTTCAGTGGCACATGGTGGGCTTTATGTATCTATCTGAAAACTGATTGCTGCAAATGGCTTTTTCCTCACCAGTAGCTATTTAATTTGAGAAACAACTGACATAGTTGGGTTTTAATAACAGCCCAGGAATTGTGTGGGAAACTGCATCTTAGGATCCAAAACTGGGAAGGACAAAACAGGAAACAATGTACGAATGCCTGGAGTAATACATGGGTGTTTGAAATTTGCCTGACTTGGCTTGTCCACATCTCCTCTAGGAAATGTATTTCGTCGTGTTAATTTAACGTTTATCCTACGCAAATTGCCCAGTGGTGCTCATTACTTCTGTTCCTAATCGTGCGTGGTAGGCAGAATATTGACCCCTCAAAGATGTCTCCATCCTGGTCCCTAGGACCTGTGAGTATGTTACGTTACATGGCAAGAGATAAGTAAGGTTGCAGGTGGAAGTAAGGTTTCCATTCATCTGACTTTAAGATAAAGAGATTTTCCTGGATTATCTGGGCAGACCCAAGGTCATCACAAGGGCCTCTTGCAGAAGTGGGAAGCAGAAGAATCAGAACCAGAGAGATGGCACCGTGAGAAAGAACTGGCTGTAAAGATGGAAGGGTACCACCAGTTAAGGAAGGTAGGTGGTCTGTGGGATGTGGAAGAGGCAAGAAACTAGATTCTCTCCTGGGGGGCTCCAGAAGGAATACAGCCCTGCTAACACCTTGATTTTAGTCCACTGACACCCATTTTGGACGTGTGACCTCCAGACCTGGAAGAGAATAAATCTGTGTCGATTTAAACCACTGTTGGTGGTAACTCATTATAGCAGCAGTTGAAAACTGATACATCATGTATGTGACAAATGTCATTTAGCATTGTTCGCTGAAACTCACATGAATGCATAAAGAGGAATCTAAAGCCCTTAGTTTCTACTCAAGCCACTCTTTTATTCATACTGCAACATCTGCTTTTTTGTCAAAGGCAATAGGGACACAATAGGACATTAAAGAACCTTGGGGAGATAGGAACAAATACGCTTTTCTATTTTTCATTAGCTGATTAGATAAGGTTTCATACAATGTTTTATTTAAACTCCTTCGCTAAATACAATCACCTTCACCCGTTGGAGGATTTAGCCAGAGCAATTTGGCAAGTGATTATGTGAATTGAGAATTGATTAAAAAAAATATATATATAGGTCAGTGCTGAGCTCCTTTTACCTTGACCAGATTCAGTGTTGTTTCCACTCACTTCTTCTTTCCCCTCTTTCATTCGATTTCTTCTGTTAAACTGCTGTCTGTATTCACTTCAAAAGAACAAAGCACACAGTTTCACTCCCCATTTCCAGGGGCCTGCCAAGAGGAGCTGGTCCTAAGGTCAGCGCACTGAGGCACTGACCAGAAGGGACTGTCAGTAGCATCCGACCCTGCCCCCCTCCGGAGACTCTCCTCCTGCTCCCTATTGTGTGGCTGCCTGAACAAAACAGCACATCAGCACTCTACCACGGGAAGCCGGCCAAGGAAGTCCTAACAGGACCAGAGACCTACGATCTGATCACCTTGCTAGCTCCCCTCAAAGCTCCTAACAAGTGGGAGACATGGGTGATGTGGGCTAAAACTGTTGGAGTATTTGGGTTTGCTGAAATGGCTTTTCAGATTTTTCTCCCCCACTGCTGGGGGAAAAAAAAAAAGTAGCATTTCTTATCCCTTTATTTAAGATTAAAACCAGGCACAAGGACACAAAACAAAACAACACGTACAAGGCTAAGGTTAACTTTTAAAAGAATACAAATTATAAATGGAGACGGATCTCTACAAAGTTCGTAATGATCTTCTGAAGGCAAATAACATAAAACTTTCTTTGTGTTGCCAGATCTCTGCAGAAGTGTAGGAAGTGTGGAATAACCCTCAGGATCCAGAAAAAGGCATGGATAGGAATTAATCTGTGTAAATGATAACCAGTAATGAACTCAGATAACAGGGCAAGGATGATCAAGGTCTTTGTATTTTCTGTGGTATTTGCTTCACGTTACAGGATACTGTTTCAACACCCAGCAGTCTGGCCAGGTTTGCTTTTGGCCTCTCATGCCCTCCCTCATGCCCACCTCGTGCCTCAGGGAACGTTCCGGCCTTTACAAATTTTATTCCCACCATTATCTCCCTAGTCTGCAACGGACGTTACCGTCCACCCCACAACTGTCTAAAACGCCGGGTCTTACGCAGTGTCTTGTCCACCCTCCCTGCCGCCACCTTCAGTCCCCGGGCTCTTGCCATCCTGGGGGAGATAGATAGCACGGACCTCCACGCCAGTCCCTGGCACTGCACAGGCCCCGGGACCTGGTTAATAGTCTCGGTGCCTCAGTTTCTTCATTGGTAGCAAATGACAAAATCATAATGGATTCAACATGTGGGCTTTTGGATGCATTTGAATGTGTCATTTTTACATTTGGTGTTATTTTAAGGTTAAAAAGAGGTGAAACTCTACAGTCTGGCATGGCTCCTGATGAATCGTTTGCTCTTGTGTTTTTCTGAAAAATTAATTCACCACAGCTAAGTTCATGCTGGCTTAGTACTCTGTATCTACGTGGGGCGGGGGAGGTTATCATGAACATTTTGCTTAGCCATACTTTACTGTCTTACTAAATGGAAGTCCAAGTAACGATTCTGTGTGGGTGTGCGTGCGTGCGCGTGTGCACGCACATGTGCGCACTCAGGTATGTGCATGCCCCTTACCTGGGGAAAAAAAAACTTCTTCTATAGCTTTGGGAAAATTGTTGTGATAAACAGAAATCATTTTCCTTTTCCTATTGCCCATTATTTGTGAGGGATGATAAAGTGGCATTTCTCCAATTATGACTTGGGAAGTCTGAAAATAATAAAAGTTCTTTGTTGCTTCCTCTCCTTGTATATGACTTAAATTGGAAAAAATCTCAGAAATGAAATTTGGAGAGTATAAAAATCATTGTTTTTACATATATGGTACAGGTGTAGTTCCTATTCACCAAGATGACGGTGAGAAAATAGAAAAAGCAGAATAAAAGGAATGTATTTGCTATATATTTGGCAGCCACCTACATAAATAGGTGGTGTATTGCAGGGCTTATCTAACAATTACATAAAATGATTAGGGCTTGGCGGTGAGAAGTTAAATATGGGTTTTCTGTTTCTTAGCTTTGAGTGTTTTCAGTTTAAAAATACTCCTTTACATAGAGTTCCAGGCAGCCTTTTACTTAGATGTCTATGAATACATTGTTTAAAAGCCTTCACTGCCCTAAATATCTTCACCACTAGTCTCTTCCAGTACCTAAAATTTCTAGCACTTTTACACCTTCATACGAGGCCATTGAAAGATTGTTGGAGAATCCACGTATTGGGAATGGATAGGTAGGTCATCATTATTCAGTAACAAGTCTAGCATGAATTAGTTTAAAAAGGTGTGGCATTTCTTGGGTTATTGATCTCCATGGAGTCTTAGACTTTGGACATGGTAATTAAGACCTAGCTGATTCTAACCTTATTTTTGTACACCCAACTCAAGTGAAGGTTGGGTTTCATTGATAAGCATGCTTCTTGGCACTAGATGGAGTCTACCTTTAATCACCAAATGATCTTTAGGAATATATTGAAGGAAGGAATACGGCTGGTGATGAATATCTAAATTTATTCAGTGCCTCCATTTCTTTTTGGAACTCAAAATAATGAATGAGATTCAAAACACTGGATCAGTGGTGCTTGACTGGCTCAATCAGAAGAACATGCAACTCTTAATCTCGGAGTCATGAGTTCGAGCCCCACATTGGGTATAGAGATGACTTAAATAAATAAAACCTTAAAAAAAATACTGGATCATCCAAAGGTAAATACAACTATAAAATGGGAACATATACCCATATACCGAAAGACTAGCCACTGCCTGAAGTAGGGTAAGACAATTAAGATGTCCATGAAGTATTTTTCCATCCAGAGGCCAACTCTAAATGGTTCTAATGCTACATGTTCAAATGAGACAGTGTCTTATGTTCTAGTATGAAAACATTGACTCAGTTTAGCTCACTGATATGAGATGTGGAACTTGTGAAATTCAAGCATACTCTGGAAGTTCCTTTTTTTTTTTTTCTAATAAGGGTTCTTACCTATAATCAAGGTATAGGCCCACATGTAAACAATAAGCTTGAGTTTTTGAAATGTAAATAGGAGACAGTTTATTAGCTTGCTAATTTTTGGTCCCTTAGAACATGGACTATAATTCAATTTATAGCCAAATTGGAGATATGCCAAATAGTGATGTAATTGAGAATAAGAAGAGAATGTCTGGATCCACTGCTAGCTAAAGGCAGATGTGCTCAATTGAATGGAGCATATATCCATTTGACCTTCCATCTCTGAAATTCTAGCAATCCAGAGAAGTCATCTGAAAGGGATTTCAAGACAGGGCTCACTTCATGTTTATCCTGTGTTTCCTACTATACCTGGCACACCACTGAGTCTGGGCTTAGTAGGCGAAGCTTGGTGCAGAGTTGAATGAGAAGGAATCAAGAGAGGTTTGTTTCTGAGTTCCATTCGAATGTTATCAAGGGCATTCATTTATTTGTATTTGTCCCCAAAGTTGATTCATTTTGCTCTTTATTAGCTAACATTCCACATTGCATTTTCTTCATCGAAACATTCAAATTGTATTGAAATGCCTTAAGATCAAATTAGATGTTTCTAGCTTTGATAGGCATCACTTGCATTGGACTTGGGCTTCGTCATTTTTTAACTTCTTTTAACAAAGAAGGAAATACTGTGTTGATTTTGCCTAACAGGTTATTTGAAACAATAGCTCATGTTCTTAAGTGAAAAATTATCTTGTGATGCAAGAAAACAACTATAAAATACAGAAAGAATGGATATTTTATATGGTTTTAAAATATGGTATCCATGGCGCCTGGGTGGCTCAGTTGGTTAAGCGACTGCCTTCGGCTCAGGTCATGATCCTGGAGTCCCGGGATCGAGTCCCACATCGGGCTCCCTGCTCAGCAGGGAGTCTGCTTCTCCCTCTGACCCTCTTCCCTCTCGTGCTATCTCTCATTCTCTCAAAAATAAATAAATAAAATCTTTAAAAAATAAAATAAAATAAAATAAAATATGGTATCCACTAATTTTACAATTAATGTAATTCACATAGTGCCAGGTCGAGAAGTCACATGAACTGGAGTGGTAGAATCTAACTCCTTCAATTCTGATGCTAACAAGAGAAGTCATATATATATAAGATTACTTCTCAGACAGCAAACTTAGCCTTCCGACTACTGGAGTAGTAAAACTCCAAACTGAAATACCTCATTAAAACATTTCTTTACATTTGCAGCTGCTTTTGCTTGCCCTTGGTTGCTCAGCTCCAACCCTAAATTTACACACCGCATGCACCTGTGTGCGCATGTGTATTCCTCCATACACTAGTACCCTTGGGAAGCCTATAATCTTTTAAACTGAGATATTTTTGGTACAAATTGTAAATTAGAGCAGTAACAAAAGTGACAGTGTATCTTGATTGAATTTCAAATGCAATCTTTGTTCAGTTAAAAAATAACGAACCAGATTTATTTAGAGTCTCAGTTATGACCTTGCAAATAAGATAGCTTTGGAAATGACATGAACTCTTCTAGGTTCTTATTTTACTTCCAAATGGCTTTGCCTGTAATTCACAAATTGATGTTAACAGCCCTTTGTAATTAAACAAATGACCCCGCGTCAAAACAACAACAGAAAGAACCAAATATCCCCTCTGGAAGCAGGGACTCTCTGGGCTTTGTCATCATAACACTAACCACAGGGAAATGACACCCCTTTACACATTGCCTTGCTGTGGTCAGCATCTTGGGTTCCCAACATGAGGATGAAGTTCACGGATTCAATGATGGTGCTCAAGCCTCTTTGAGTATTCCATAAATGCTAGAATAAGAAATTTGAATAAGAGATGTAAGATTGCACAGAATCAGAATTTCAAAGTAGGAAGGAGCTTAAGTGGTTGTCTAATTCAATCTGTTAGTACAGGTTTCCTCCACAATCCTAGCTTTCCAGAGTTTTGGCTTGTGACCCAAGATAAAAAAGAAATGCATAAAATACATTATGATACTGTATATACAAACAGGGGCATAACTGGACTTAACTGAGAGTTTCCATAAAACAGTACTTACTGTGTGCAACGAATTCAGATACTTTCCCCCTTATGTCCTATATCTGTTTTTAATCCGCTGATAGGTTGAGACTTGTTAGCCGTCCTTGCTACAAAAAGTGTGGCCTGTGAGAACCAGCAGCTGCAGCATCACTTAGGAGTTTCTTAGAAAAATGCAGATTCTTGGGGCGCCTGGCTGGCTCAGTCAATTAAGCATCTGCCTTCAGCTCAGGTCATGATCTCAGGGTCCTGGGATCGATCCCCACAGGGGGCTCCCTGCTCAGTGGGAAGCCTGCTTCTCCCTCTCCCTCTGCCCCTCCCCCTGGCTCATGTTCACTCGCTTGCTCTCTCTCAAAATCTTTTTTAAAAAAGATAGATGCAGAGTCTCAGGCCCCAGCCCAATCTAGTGAATCAACCTTCACGTTATAACAAGGGGCGCACGTGATTCCCAGCACTTTAAATTTTGAGAAGCATTGTTCTACCTCGTCCATAAGGGCGGTCAAGCCTTTCCTTGAACCCTGTCACTGTGAGGTGTTTTCGTCCTCAGGTGCCACCTTTTATTTTCAAACAATTGTGCTTTATAGAAATATCTTTGTTACATTAAGTGGAAATTGGTACGTAAAGTACCAACTCGGAGACCAGCACAGACACAGCATTTCACAAATGATAAATCCTTGTCCTCCCCCACAGAAGCTCCACCCACTGGCGCTAGTGTATCTTCTTGTGAAATTAATTTAAACCTCTGTGCACATGGCAGTCTCTCTGCTAAAATTAGAGGAATCTATTTTTTTATTTTTTTAAATTTTATTATGTTTGTCACCGTACAATACATCATTAGTTTTTGATGTGGTGATCCACGATCCATTGTTTTCGTATAACACCCAGTGCTCCATGCAGTACGTGCCCTCCTTGATACCCATCACCGGGCTAACCCCTCCCCCACCCCCCTCCCCTCTAGAACCCCAATTGGTTTTTCAGGGTCTATCGTCTCTTATGGTTCATCTCTCCCTCCGATTTCCCCCCACCCTTCATTTTTCCCTTCTCCTAGTGTCCTCCATGCTGTTCCTTATGATCCACAACTAAGTGAAACCATATGATAACTGACTTTCTCTGCTTGACTTAGTTCACTTAGCATAATCTCCTCCAGTCCCATCCATGTTGGTGTAAAAGTTGGGTATTCATCCTTTCTGATGGCTGAGTAATATTCCATTGTATTTATGGACCACATCTTCTTTATCCATTCGTCTGTTGAAGGGCATCTCGGCTCTTTCCACAGTTTGGCTATTGTGGACATTGCTGCTATGAACACTGGGGTGCATGTGGCCCTTCTTTTCACTACATCTGTGTCTTTGGGGTAAATACCCAGGAGTGCAATTGCTGGGTCATAGGGCAGCTCTAAAAATAGAGGAATCTTTGGGACTCTTGACTTCTCTCTCATCCCATGCCTAAACAGTCAACAATGCTAATGAATTTACCTTCCAAATAGTTCTCCAATTAAGGATTTCTCAAATTAGTATCCAATAATCCGAGGATGTAGGGGGAATGGTCAATAAACATGGAAAGTCATGACAGAAAATTAAGCATTCACTTTGTTCATTTAGTGAGACACTTAATCCACATTCTGAAAAAAAGAAAAGACAATCCTCAGTACATTTTGTTAATAAAGAGCTATTGTTTTGACCTCCAGAGACCCTAAAGCTCAAAAGCATGCCACTACCCAGGATACCCTAACAACTCCCTGGCATCTGACTCGTCCCTCTGGAAATTCTGGAATATTCTGCCCACGTTGAAAATGCAGTAAATACTTATTTCTTTGCATGCTTTCCATTCTGCCCACCTGGAGCTGGATAACTATTCCCACTGTTCATTTCAGAGTGTGCCTCCCACTCTGTCAGCTCTTGAGTTGGAGAAATGGCACTCAATTATCCAGCTGTAACATAAAATGTAATTGAGAAGCATCCCTGGACTGAGACATTTTCTCCTTTGAGACTCCACTGATTGAAGTTGGGTTACATACAAGTGTGGGTATAAACATATTTCCCATATCTTTTTGACATTCAGAATGGCTTGTATTCTTAAGAACAAGAAGAGGACTTGATATTTAAGAGGATGTCACTGGGCTGATAAGATAAAGTCGTGAGAATAGTTTCCCATTCTTCGGGAAGTATCTGGGATGTATGTTGAGGGGTAAGGGAGTTGTCAGGCCAGTTCTGCGATCCGGTTCCCTGGAGATGAAGTTTCCTTCTCAAAATCAGTTCTTGCCAATACTTATTACTTTGCTGCCACTGGGTCAAGGAAAAATGCTTTAAAGCTTCTAAGCTTTAGAATCCCAAGCCTGGGGCTGCCTCATGAACAAGAAGGTGGAAGAAAGAACATTTCCCAACTTTGTCCTCCTTGTGAGTTCTTGATAACAATCCAGTGTAATAGAGCACCCTCTGTGTTTACTGGGGGAAGGGTTGATGCTTCTGCAATCCAAGCAGAACATAAAGCTTTCTGCCCCCCATTGAGAATTGTTTTTATTGTTTTGCTTCATGCCCAACAACTAACTGATGTGAGTTGTACTGAATAAAACAATACAACTAAACTCTTGTATCATTACCATGTAACCTATCAGATGACCTAATGTTAATAAGTTTTGTTGGGAGTGAAGGTGAACACACACTTTTTTTAAATGGCTTTATTGACACACCATAAATTCACCCATTTAAGCTATACAATTCAGTGGCTTCTAGTATATCCAGAGTTGCGCCTGCATCATCACAAGCCATTTTGGAATATTCTCATCACCCTGAAAAGAAATCCCACACCATTTAGTGGTCTCCTACCATTTTCCCCATCCCCGCCCCACCCCCACTCCTAGGCAGGCACTCATCTACTTTTCATCCACATAGAGTTGCCTGTTCTGAACATTTCATAAAAATGGAATCGTACAATATGCAGTCTTCTGTAACATTCATTTCTTCTTTCATTTAACATAGTATCTTCGACGTTTACTCATTTATTGTAGCATGCATCAGTACCTCATTGCTTTTTATAGCTGAATAATGTTCTGTTGTATGGTTATGTCACATTTTGTTTATCTCTTCATTAGTCAGTGGACATTTTGGTGGTTTTCCACCCTTTGGCCATTACGAATAATACTGTGGTGAACTTTTTGTGTACACAGGCATTTTAAATTCCCTTCATTACATACTTAGAAGTGGAATTGATAGGTCATAATGGGAACTCTATGCTTAAATGTTTGAGTATTGCCCAAACTGTTCTTCAAAGTGGCTGCACCACTTAAGGTACCCACCAGCAAAAGATGAGAGTTCCCATTGCTCCACATCCTCACCGGCATTTGGGATTATCTATTTTTTTTTATTAGAGCCATCCTTGTGGGTGTCAAGTAGTATGTCATTGTGGTTTTGATTTGCATTTCCAAGGATAAGCATTCTTAAAATATCTGTCACTTACCCACACGTAAAAAGTGAACATTTCAGTTCAATTAATTTCTGAATAGACCATGCCTGGAGAGGCTGCTCAAATTAATAAAAAAAAATCACCTGATGAATCTCCCATCTTTATGGGAGGAAATTTTATTACACAAGAGATTATCTGGGTTTGGGATTCAGAAGTCATCATTTTAAATAATTAAATTCCCAGAGCTAGTCCCAGACTTAGCCCTTAGTCAATGGTTCTGTCTTTATTAACAGTAGAGGTGGTAAGAATTAGGGGAAAGTCATCCTGTATTCATCTGGCAAATTGTGCAAGTGACTCATCTTCTCTGACACTGAGTTTTCTCATCTACAAAATTAGCTTAATAATGCTACCTAACTCAGGGCACCTGGGTGGCTCAGTTGGCTAAGCATCTGATTCTCGGTTTCGGCTCAGGTCGTGGTCCTGGGGTCATGGTATCAAGCCCCACATCAGGCTCCACACTCAGCACAGAGTCTGCTTGAGATTCTCTCCCCCTCTCCTTCTGCCCCTCCTGCTTGTGCTTGCTCTCTCTAAAATAAATAACTCTTTAAAAATAATAATGCTACCTAACTCATGCCATCATGTGAGGATTACATGAGGTCTTTTTTCCCATGTGAAATGCAGTACCTGACTGAACAGAAATGTTAGCTGCTATTAATGTACGGGGTGAGTCGTCAGAGGTCTTCTCTGTTATAACAACTTAAAACATCCTCTGCAAATATGGAGGATTTACTGAACATTTTGATTCATCATTTTCCATCTCTACAAAAAGGTGTTTTTAAAATTAGCTCCAAAATTCCCCTGAAACCTAAGTTAGCTTCCAGGAAGAACAACATCTGAAACAGGCCGGTAGGGGAGGTGGCATATTTTCCTCCCCAGAAGTCTTCAGTGGTGGGGAAGTCTTGCGGCTTTTCAGCACGTTAGCTGTCAACCCACCAAAGGGTAGAAGTGGCATCTAGTTTCCTCAACCTAATTCTCTGTTTGTTACAGACTGAAGGTCTTTGAATTCCCTGGCAACCTAGGAAATACAACTCCCTGGCCTTGAATTACTTAACCTTGTCCTCAGAAATGATGTTGGACAGAACTGTGGAGTAGGTAAGGCTTGTGTTTTTTCCGTTCTTGTTTGCTGCTCCTTTGTTCCTTCTGTTGCCCTTTGGGGAGCCAGTGCCCACGTGAGGCCCCCTGTTTACAAAGTGTCTTCTGGCACAGATCATACTGTCTTCTTTTTCCCCTCAGAAACACAGATGTGAGCCCTCTCGATCCTCTACCCCAGTTCCATTTAAACTTCCCTTACCTCTGAATGACTTTTTACATAGCTGATAAACAAATCCATTCATTCAGCAAGCCCATATTTTATAGTTCATCTGTGCCAAGCACTGTACTAGGCTCATAGATGACTGACTATATCATAATCCCAGCCCCGTAATAGAATGAAGAAGATCAACAAACATGCCAGTGGTTGTAAAAACAGTGTGATAATAATGGATGTATGTCACAGGGTTCCTGGGAGAATTAAGAGAATAATTGTAAAGCACTTAGAACAGTGCCTGGCACAGCATCAGTGTTACATGCTTGCTTGTGACACCAATTACATGCCAGAAACAGGCTATGTCCTGGGGGTTGTGGGAACACATAGTAAGGCCACGCATCCTAACCGGAAGTACTGAAAGCCTGAGCTGGGCTGAAGATGATAAGCGTTCTGTCAAGTTAAGATGTAGAAGAGACATGTTCCGTGTAGAGAGAGCAACATCTGAGCACAAAGAGGTGTGAAAGAACATGACATAGCTCAAGAAGTTCAAGAGTTTCATTATGGCTAAAATATAGGCAACATGAGAAGGCGCAGGGGCTAAGACTCCGACTGTATAGTCTGTGGTGGATAAATTGCCTTCATGGCCTCTATCAGCCTCGATGATGTAAGTTGTGCTTTGCCCTCAAGGAGCACTGGCGAGGGGAATGGGTGCTGAATGGGCAAGCAGTAGTATTTGCCATTGTAGTCACATCAGGAGAGTTGTTGGGAAGTATTTTGAGGTCTTAAGTACTCTTCAAGTGAACATTATGCCTATATTTGTAGTGATCTTTTCTTCAG
Organism: Callorhinus ursinus; assembly: GCF_003265705.2. Lineage (NCBI taxonomy): Eukaryota > Metazoa > Chordata > Mammalia > Carnivora > Otariidae > Callorhinus > Callorhinus ursinus. The sequence continues at coordinate 18,176,086 of NW_027397078.1, read as the reverse complement.
TGAAATTAAAATTGGATAAAACCACGGCATGCTTGAAAGAATATGAAAAAGTTACTGAACTTTCTAGACTTTACAAGAAAAGTCTAACAGTTGTTTCAGTTGAGTGCTGCCCTTTTCAGGTATTGAGGGTCAATGGCGTTGTTAGATCAAGGTGGAATCCTGAATAAGATGAAACACTGAATAAGATACAAGGTCCTGGTTTACTATTCAGTGAGTTTCGCTTGATGAGTTAATTAGCTCTCAGTGCCCTCTCAGGGAGGGCGGATCCTATTGAATGCTGTATAGCTGACATTTCCAATATAAATAAGTCCACCTCTCGTTTAAGTTCCAAGGGATTGTTTCAGGAATAGTGTGTAAGTGTTAAAATACTATAGATTTGAAATAAAATTAGCAGTAAGAATCACAGAACCATACACAGCAACATCTTGTTGGGATAGGTCGTCTAATGGGTTTTTCTAACCCCAGCAGATACTTCGTGTGCCCTGTAAAAATGCTTTAAAATCCATCATTTTTCTGTTGAAATGTGATTATTATTTTGGGGATGCTTAACAAAAACATGTATTACTACAAAGCTGATACATTTTTTAATGATAATCTTTTCGAAACAAAATTTGCCACAGTGTCTAATTTTTCAAAATTAAATTTGATTATTCTGTTAAAATTTCTGTGGTATCAGGGCGCCTGCATGACTCAGTCAGTTAAGCGACCAACTCCTGATTTCTGCTCATGTCATGATCTCAGGGTCCTGGGATCGGGCCCTGCATCCGGCTCCGTGCGCAGTGCTTAGTGCAGAATCTGCTTGAGGATTCTCCCTCTCTACCTCTGCCCTTCCCCCCACTTGCATTCTCTCTATGTACTTCTCTCTAAAAATAAATAATTCTTTAAAATAAAAATAAAATTTCTGTGGTATCTTAGAAGCTTCATGACCTATCTCTAGCCTACATTCCCAGTCTTACTGGTTTCTAATCCCAAATGTATTCTCTACCCTACAGTCAAATCAAAGCACAATCATGGACTCTTCATTTACCTACTTGTGCATCTTTGCCTACTCAGTTCCTTGTTTCTTGATGTTTTTCTCTCCTCTGATCATATGATTCCTCACAGTTGTTCCGTTTCTGCTCTTCCACCGAGGGCTCCATCGTTCCTTCGATCATAATTAAATTTACTCTTTTTAAAAAAAAAAACTCCATAATTCTCTTTGTTGAGTGCTCTATCCTGTGTGAGCTAGTTTCACATACTTTTCTGTCACTGCTCAGGCTACTGCGTTCTGGTTTCCGCCTCCTCCACACCACTGAACCTGGCCTTCAAAAAATATTCACATTCTCCTGCTTGCCAAATCTAGCAGAAATTTTTTCTATCCCTTTGATACTTTTACCACTCCTTCATTTAAAGATTCTCTTATCTTCTGCCCAGCCCCTGGAACACTCGTTTTCATGCTTGCTGCTGTACATTTGGGCATCAGCTAAACTGTCCGGGCCCTAGGTTGTCCACCGTGGGTGGGTAAATGTGCCGCATCGTCATGGCCCACCGAAGCTCTGTAGAGCCCCGGTCCCGCCCGATGGAACATGTTATTCAGTCATCACGTTGACAGAAAGGGAAGAAATGACAGAAATTATAGCTAGCCTGGTTTATATGTTCCTCTTCTGAAACGAGAGGTAGTAACTCTAACTTGTGACGACTGTTGGGAGGATTAATGCCATCTAGCATGCTGTGTACCTCCCTATGTGACTTGTTTTCTGCTTCCCCCATGAAAATGTAAGCTCTGTGAGGACAAGGCATTTCATGTGTTTGGTTCACTGTTGTATGCCTTGCTCCTAGAACTGGGCCTGGCACATAAAAAACACTTTAAAAAAAATGGTCGAATTGTTGATAGATAAAACGTATTTAATACACAGTAGTCAATCAGTGAATTTTTGCAATACTGAACTGCAGGGAATTCTATACTGTTGTTAATTATTGTAATTTAGCTAAGGAAGTTCATCTGTCCCCTTGGGGTAATTTAATCTGTTTGTGATTTTATGCTTTTACTATAGTTGCTTTGACTAGTATCTCTTTCATACTTTTAGTATGTGCACATTTTAGCTTGGCTTTGTGATAAATTTCTGTTATGTTCTAAATGGGGGATCCACAGGTGAGCTTTTTAGAGAAGACTTGGAACCTTAAAAAAAAATGTGTCATATGCTTCAGATTCCTTTTGAAAGAGGGCAGAGCATAAATGGCAAGAATATGTTGGATGAAACACAGAGATCTCTTTACAAGTAGAGGCGAGTCTTCCTGGCTATTTTTAACTCAGCACATATTTTTATCATTATTGAAAGACCTTGAACTCCAAATGCATTTTAGGGCTTTTTTGGTTTGTTTGTTTGTTTGTTTGTTTGTTTGTTTGTTTGTTAGAGAGGAAGAGAGAGCAGGGAAAAGGGCAGAGGGAGAGTAAGAGAGAGAGAATCTTAAGCAGACTCCATGCTCGATTTCACGACTCTGGGATCATGACCTGAGCCAAAATCAGGAGTTGGATGTTTGACTGAGCCATCCAGGCGCCCCTCCAAATACATTTTCAATGGTGGTTACACAGAAATTGAATAATTTCTTTGCTGAGTGTCTCATATATGAGATTGGGCTATTGATTCCTTATCTGTAGAACCTCCTTCACATGGTAATCCCAGTCGTGATACAACCTCTTTGTACATTGGCTTGTCGGGTGACCAGAAATCAAAGCTAGGCGAGGGTAAGGGTGCCGCTATTACCATGAAACAGAAATAAGTGGATCATATGGAAATAAAATCATGCTTTTGGCTTCATAAATGTTTTATTACTTCCAGACAACTGATCTGTACATGCTGGTTACTTTCTGACAGCTCATGTATTTATTCAACAGCTATTTATCATCTATCAGTTTGAGTCCCAGCTTCATACTTAACAACTGCATATTTTGGGGCACTGCCTCTGTGCCTCAGTTGCCTTATCTGTAAAACAGAAATAATGTAGAACCTGCTGTATAAAACTGTGGACAGATTAAGCAGTTACACTTAGAAAAGCTTCAGCAGAGTTCTCAACAGATGTCAGTTATCCTCCTATTATCCTAGAGGCAATACGTTTCCTTTTTATTTATACAACTTTATATTAAATTGCCATCGCTTGCAAGCAAGAGTCTCGACTTCAGGAAACTGCAGCTCAGAGAGGTAGCATAACCTGCCTGGGATCATACAACAAAATGAGTGGCAGGTATCTCCAGAGACCCAAATGATCGATGTCACAAGGCAGGTGCCCGCAAACAAATTATTGAGTCTCAAGGATCCCCTGCACAGCTGGAGCCCATGTAATTCCTACTGGCCAAAGCATGCCCACCAGATGTGGGAAATAGCACTGCCTACAGTGCAGAGACCCGCTTCGTGTTGATGTTCCCTTTATATCACAGCAAGCTTGAGGCCGCCAGCAGTCACACCCCTGAACTGCCCTTCCCATCCTTGGTAAGCCTACTCTCTACTAAAGCACCTTTAGACAGAAAGGCTGCGGGTAGGTAGCCCTTTCATTTCTCCAAATTGTCAAGAACAGAGGAGAGGAGAATATGCCTGTTTCTCAGATGTTAGCCCACTAGTTGCCTTGTACCAGGCTGTGAGGAGTACCCCGGATGCAAGGTGAATAAATCAGTACTCCTACCAGGAGAAAACTTTCAATCTCCACCCAAAGATTTGCCTGGCACTTTAAACCATATTATCCCCAAAGATGTAGATGTATTTACAGATACATGGGGCGCCTGTGTGGCTCAGTCATTAAGTATCTGCCTTTGGCTCAGGTCATGATCCCAGGGTGCTGGGATCGAGCCCCGCATCGGGCTCCCTGCTCAGCGGGAAGCCTGCTTCTCCCTCTCCCACTCCCCCTGCTTGTGTTCCCTCTCTCACTGTCTCTCTCTCTCTGTCAAATAAATAAATAAAATCTTTTAAAAAATAAAGATACAGAAATATACATATAGATAAAACATAGACATTTTAAAGGGCTAACTTTATCACCTTGTTGCAGTGTATGCTCATTTTTATACCAGTCACATATATCTGGCTATAACATAGTTGCTTTTTGACCACTTCAGTGCTAGGTTGTAGGGCTCAGGGCTTTACCTACTCCCCCCCCCACCCCATTTAACACACCCATATGTTAATCATGATTATATCTGTCAGGTAGTACAACAGACGGTCTTAATTTATGGTTTTTTATTTATCAAGTTTTCCACAGTGAGCATATATTATTTTAGGAACAGTAACACAGTTAAACACATGTTTATTATTTTCCAGGAAATAATCCATCTTGAACTAAATGTTTATGAAATTCTTGATATGTTTCAGGAGCCAAGTTCTAATTATTTTGGACACATTTTTTTCATTTAGAAATTCCACGAGGTCAATATTATTATCTCTAATTTTTAGAGAACAGGGTTTTTTAGAGTAGCTCATTCAAGGACGTCTGGGTAACAAGTAGCATAATCTCCAAGTCTTTGAAGCATACAATGGCAGAAAAAGTAGAGGAAAGAAAGAAAATGATCCAATTCAGATCATTGTTGGCAAATCTGGGAATGAAGGCTGAATATATTGGCCAAAATTGTTCTAATAGTATCTGTAGCTTTAATATCTCCATCTCCTGAGAGCAAAAAGTGTAACAATAATGGTATCTGAAGGGGAAAAGTCATGGCTGACAGGACACATAAGCAATTCAGAAAATAATTTGAGTGAAGTTGAAACCAGCCTGAGCATATAGCTATTATTCCGTTCACCTAGAGTTTGCTAGTCATGATTAATTACAGAGGGAAATGTTTGAAGAATATAGCCTTTGAAAAAGTGGCAGAGGTGAATGAACTCAAAAAAGAGCTCAAGATGATTCACATTATCGGAGTATAAAATTCTCATGATCCTCAGAGACAGAATCCAGTTCATTCTAAACAGGTCAGATATTATTACAGCTGGCTCCTCCCCGCTAAATGGATAACCAGTACCAACACGGACTTCACACTGATGAGGGATTAATTATGGTCAGATATTCTTACACTCCCAGAGATCATTTCTTGCAGCTTTGCTTTCCTCCTGAATGCTTAACAACTAAGGTCATCAGAACACAGAAACATAGATTTTTTGCTTCAAAATTAGTAAGTTGCTCCAATGGAAAGAGAACATAACTCTGAGACGGTCTCTTCTACTCCTTGGTATACTTGTAGTCCTGGTAAACTTGTAAACTATTCACATGAAAGTAATCACTTACCTTTAAATGTGCTCGAAATTCAAGTGAGGTCTTTTAATGTTGTAAGATTATTAGAGAAATTAAAATGATCTCAAATGTATTTACTTATAGTCTATCCATTGCAAGTGAGTAAAAAAAGCATTTGGGGCTTTTGGATGGTTACATTATAGGAGAGCATGAGTAACTGGCATAGCTTCAGGGTGCTTAATGTACTTAATACACCCCCCCGCCAGAGACAACTACATGCACACTGTCTCAGGACCTTAACAGCTAACTGCATCTAGTTGGATTGTCTCCACAGGGAAAGGATGCAAATTCAGTCTTCAGTGTCTTCTACCATTTTAATTGTTATAAAGGACACAAAGGAGGTGCTCAGAGTGGCAGAATTTCTGGTGCTCACATAAGGAATCGGGTTCTCCTGATTTGTAAGAGAAAAAGATGATTTCCAGGACAGAACAGGTAGCTCTATGAATTCATATAGCGTGGTGAAATTTATTTTTGATGGTGAAAATACTGTTCTGCCTCCTTCAGTCCCACTTCGCTTTCTAGTTACTGCCCCATCTCTCTCCTCCTTCATGGCCAAAGTTTTCAGGACCATTGTCTATACTTGCCTCCCACATTCTCATCTTTCACATTCTCCTCTACCCCTTCCATCTGGCTGTTGTCCCCTCATCTCATCCCTCTGGCGAGGGAACCAATGACTTCAATTACTACACCTACTGATGTTTTTTTCTGCCTCATCTTCATCTATCACTTCTTCCATTAATATTTTAACACGTAGTATGTGCCAAGTTCTATGCAAGGTGCTGGTGAGAAGCACTCAGGAAACACACATTCATCATCAGCTGGGTTCCGTTGAGCAACATGCTTGTTACTATTGCCTTCATGGAGCTTACAGTCCCGTGGGGAGACACAATTGCTTGAATCACCACATGTTTAAAATACAGTTGCAGACCCAAAAGAAAAGCGATATGAAACAAAAAGTTAAGCGGGCTGTGAAAGCCTTGAATAAAGTGCAGAAGAGGTCTTTCTCTTAGTATTTTTTTGGAAACGAAAAAAAAATGTTGGTTATTTCTTCCCTTTTGAAGCACCATTTCCTTGGAGATCATGACAATATGTTTTCCTGATCTTATTCCTACTTCACTGAACCTTCCCTTCTATTCTCCTTAGATAACTTATTCTCTGTTCCCCACGGTACAAATGTTACCCTTTCTCTGAGCCCAGCCTTAAGGCCTCTTCCAATCTCACCCCATGGTCACCCCATTAGTGATCCCATCCAACGCCCAGGGTCAGTGTCTGTCTATTTGCCAGTGGCTTCCAAGTGTGAGTTTCTGGCACATGTTTCACTTGTTAACTCTAGTTTTGTATATCTAGTGGCCTTGTTGTCAAGTTAACCTATTTCAAATAAAATGTCCAACTTGGCCCTCTGCCATCACTCCAGACCAGGCTACCCTCATTCTCTCACCTGGACTAGTGCAGTAGCCTCCTAATTCATTTCTCTGCTTACCCTCTTAGCTTCCATAGTCTATTCACCGTGCTGTAGCCGTAGTGATTTAAAAAAAAAAAGGGGGGGGGTGCCCGGGTGGCTCAGTCGGTTAAGCATCCGACTCTCGGTTTCTGCTCAGGTCATGATCTCAGGGTCGTGGGATTGAGCCCCACATTGGGATCCATGCTCAGCCCGGAGTCTGCTGGAGTTTCTGTCTCTCCCTCTGCCTCTCCTCCTGCTCACACACACTCGCTAAATAAATAAATAATTAAGAAAGAATGTCGCTTTACCTCTATTAAGATCATTTAGATGTTAAATGAGATTAGTGGAAAGTATACATTTTGTTACGTGTGTGAAGTGTTATATATGCAGCTTTATTATTACCATGTCATTTATAATAGCAGTATTGGAAACAAAGTTTTCATATATGTGTTTGCAACAACATGGATGGACCTTAAGGGCATTATGCAAAGTGAAATAAGTCAGACAGAGAAAGACAAGTACTGTATGATCTCACTTCCATGTGGAAGCAAAAAAAGAGAGAACGGGTTGGTGGTTGCCGGACTGGGGTGGGGGATAGGGATAGAGGACAAAATGGGTGAAGGAGGTCAAAAGGTACAAACCTCCAGTTATAAAATAAATAAGTCCCAGAGATGTAATTTACAGCACGGCGACTATAGTTAATAATACTGAACTGCAAATTTTAAAGTTGCTAAGAGAGTAGATCTTAAAAGTTCTCATCACACAAAAAATAATAGTAACTATGGTGATGGATAGTAGGTAGACTTACTAGGGTAATGATTTTGCAATATGTATCGTTATTTTGTACAAGTAAAACTAATGCAAGGTTATAAAAAGTTCATATGTGTTTATTAATAAGCGATCAACCAAGGAAATTAGGATATAGTCCACCCACTGGAATATTATGCAACCATTAGAAAAAATCAGCTCTCTTTGTAAGAAGAGTGTGGGGTGAATTCCAAGATGTATTGTAAAATGTAAAAAGTAAAGCATGAAAGAGGGTGTGTCATATGCTGCCACTTGTGTTTAATAAGTAGAAAATTTGTAAGTTCAAACGTTTCTCAGAGAAATTGATCTCACTTGCTGACTCAGGGGAAGGGAACTGAGTGGTTAGAGACAGAAAAGCTTTCCATTTTATACTCTTTTGTATCTTGGCATTGTCTATTCCCAAATATATTTTTAAAGTTTAGTTTTTTAAAAAATCAAGAACTACACTAAAATCCTATCCTTAGAAATGTTAAGTGTAGCTCTTCCCGAAAGTAGCCTGAGGTGATCTCTGAAAATGGTTCACTATTCACTTCACCCAGAAAACCCTACAAAATCATGCAAGTCAAGAGGTTCAAGTGTTCACGTTCATTTTAAGAACACACATGAAACTCTCCAGGCCATCAAGGGTGTGCAGATCCAAAAAGCCACCAAGTATCTGAAGGATGTCACTTTGCAGAAGCAACCTGTGCCATTCTGTCGCTCCAGTGGTGGAACTGGTAGGTGTGCCCAGGCCAAACAGTAGGGCTGGCCACAGGATCAGTGGCCCAGAGAGAGTGCTGAATTTTTACTGTGTATGCTTAAAAATGCAGAGAGTAATGCTGAGCTTAAGGGTTTAGATGTAGATTCTCTGGTCATGGAGCACATCCAGGTGAACAAAACCCCCAGGAGGTGGTGTAGAACGTACAGGGCTCATGGTCAGCTTGACCCATACATGAGTTCTCCCTGCCATGCTGAGATGCTCCTTACTGCAAAAGAGCAGATTGTTCCTAAACCAGAAGAGGAGGATGCACAGAAGAAAAAGCTATCATAGGAGAGAGTGAAGAAACAAAAACGTATGGCCTGGGAGTCAATTCTGCATAAAATAAATGCAAATAAAAGTAAAAAAAAAAATTGTAAGGGTACAAACTCACGTACATAGACAGACATATACACACACATGCACACACGTGTATGTTTGGCCTATTAGGCAGAGGCTACACAATTAGCTATTCAGATTTTCCTGCAGATTCAAGAAGCAAATCTACAAGTTTCTTCATGGTGTCGCTGAGTACTCATTATGTGAATAGCTCTGTGCTGTGGACCTGCCAGAAAAATCCTCTAGAAACAAACTTTTACAATTCAATTTGCTATTTGTAGGACATCTAGAAAACAGTAAGAGCATACATATCTCATAGGCGACATGATTGAAATTACGGGGTTTTGCTGCACACACCCATACTGGATTGTTAGGGTCCTGCTTCCTTTATTTTCTCTTTTCTATTCAAGGAACTCTGGCAAGGGAATCTGCTAGAACTCACAGATCCTGCCCCAAACCTCCTTGATGGAAGAACAGTGCTACGAGAGATAATAATGTAGAAACAAAACTTAGGGGGCTCAGAGAAGGCTTCTCTGAGGAAGCAGAAGTTGAGCATTTAAGACCGCCCTCCCAAAACAACAGCCAAATGACTACAAAGAAATTAAAATGGCATAATCCACAAAAGCGAAGGGAAAGAGGATACGATAACAGATGAACCGTTGCAGCCAAGTGTTGGAAGGTGGAAAGAAGGTAGTAATAACCGAGAAGACCAAAGAAAGCTCAGTTCAGATCATGTGGGGAGCAAGATCCAGAAATTAACTGATTGATGCTACAGACCTCCAAAAACGTTCAGTAACTGTAGGTTGGAAGTACTACTTCAGGCACAGACACAGGTAGAACTGAAAAGGAGAGGCTATGTAATAGCAATACAGACGCCTAGACACCTAGGTCCCCTCCCCTAGTGGACAAGAGGTATACTCTTTGGCAAGTTTGAACCAGTACTTTCTATTGCAGTGACTCTCAACCTTGACTGCATGTGAGAATCATCTGGGGAGCTATAAAAAATATATATATATTTGAGAGAGGTGGGGAGGGGCAGAGGAAGAGGGAGAAAAGCAGACTCCACTAAGTGTGGAGCCTGATAGGGGGCTCGACCCAGACATCATGACCTGAGCCAAAATCAAGAGTTGGATGCTTGGGGCACCTGGGTGGCTCAGTCGGTTAAGCAACTGCCTTTGGCTCGGGTCATGATCCCAGGGTTCTGGGATCAAGCCCCACGTCGGGCTCCCTGCTTGGCGGGAGGCCTGCTTCTCCCTCTCCCACTCCCCCTGCTTGTGTTCCCTCTCTCGCTCTCTCTCTCTCTCTCTCTCTCTCTCTCTCTGTCAAATAAATAAATAAATCTTGAAAAAAAAAAAGTTGGATGCTCAACCAACTAAGCCACCCGGGTGCCCCTCTGGGGAGCTTTTTAAAATTCCAATACCCAGGCTTCCCTCCAAACCAATGAACTCAGTGTATCTGAAGATAACACCTCGTGAATTTTTACTTTTAAAGCTACCCAGGTGATTACACTGTGCAGCTCTGGCTGAAAAGTCACTGTTGGTATACTAGGCAAAACTACTAAAAATGAAGGAAAAATATTCCAAGTCAGCATAGAGACAAGCCCACCCCTATCCATACATGCAGAGCTATCAGCCATCACTTTAGTGCCTGTATCATATACATATAAACATCAGCCAAGAATTACTAAACATTTAAGGGAAGCCACAAACATGAAAGACATGGGCCAAAACAAATGGTTACAAGGCAGGAAACATAAGACTTTTTAAATACCTGTAAGTAGCATCGTCAGAAACATATGAGAAGGTTGGCTTCCATAGAACAAGAACAGGATGACATTTTATAATTCAGAGAATTCCCCTGGAAAAGAAATGGAGATAGCTGAAGTAAAGGAAAATATTCAATAGGAAAAAAAAAAAAAAAAAAATATTCAGTAGAAATGTTGGAAGACAAAGTTGAGGTCATTCCCCATGACACTGAACAAAAAGGAAAACAGATGTGGGTTTTTCATAGATGGATTTTATGAACCTGAGGAATGTTCCCTCTCTCCCTGTACTCTGAAGAGTTTTAATCAGGAAAGGATGCTGTATTTTGTCAAATGCTTTTTCTGCATCATCAACTGAGAGGACCATATGGTTCTTCTCTCTCCTCTTATTAATGTGTTCTGTCACACTGATTGATTTGCGAATGTTGAACCACTCTTGCTTCCCGGGGATAAATCCCACTTGGTCGTGGTGGATGATCCTTTTAATGTATTGTTGAATCCTATTAGCTAGGATTTCGTTGAGAATTTTGGAATCCATATTCATCGGGGATAGTGGTCTGAAATTCTCCTTTTTGATGGAGTCTTTGCCTGGTTTGGGGATCAAGGTAATCCTGGCCTCATAGAATGAGTCTGGAAGCTTTCCTTCTGTTTCTGTTTTTTGAAACAGCTTCAGGAGAATAGGTATTATTTCTTCTTTGAAAGTTTGGTAGAATTCCCCAGGGAATCCATCAGGCCCTGGACTCTTGTTTTTTGGGAGATTTTTGATCACTGCTTCAATCTTGTTACTGGTTATTGGCCTATTTAGGTAACCCACAGAGAATATCATCCTCAATGGGGAAAAGCTGAGAGCCTTTCCCTTGAGATCAGGAACACGTCAAGGATGCCCACTCTCGCCACTATTGTTCAACATAGTACTAGAAGTCCTAGCAACAGCAATCAGACAACAAAAAGAAATAAAAAGTATTCAAATTGGCAAAGAAGAAGTCAAACTGTCTCTTTTTGCAGATGACATGATAACTTTATGTGGAAAACCCAAAAGATTCCACCCCCAAATTACTAGAACTCATACAGCGATTCAGCAATTCAGTAATGTGGCAGGATACAAAATCAGTGCACAGAAATCAGTTGCTTTCTTGTACACTAACAATGCAACTGTAGAAAGAGAAATTAGAGAAACGATTCCATTTACAATAGCACCAAAAACCATAAGATACCTCGGAATAAACCTGACCAAAGAGGTAAAAGATCTATACTCTGGGAACTACAGAACACTCATGAAAGAAATTGAAGAAGACACAAAAAGATGGAAAAACATCACATGCTCATGGATCGGACGAATAAACATTGTTAAAATGTGTGTGCTACTCAGAGCAATCTATACCTTCAGTGCCATCCCAATCAAAATTCCGATGACATTTTTCAAAGTGCTGGAACAAACAGTCCTAAAATTTGTATGGAATCGGAAAAGACCCCGAATCGCCAAGGAAATGCTGAAAAAGAAAAACAAAGCTTGGGGCATCATGTTGCCCAATTTCAAGCTATATTACAAAGCAGTGATCACCAAGACAGCATGGTACTGGCACAAAAACAGACATATAGACCAATGGAACAGAGCCCAGATATGGACCCTCAACTCTATGGTCAAATAATCTTCAACAAAGCAGGAAAAAATATGCAATGGAAAAAGGACAGTCTCTTCAATAAATGGTGCTGGGAAAATTGGACAGCCACATGCAGAAGAATAAAACTCGACCATTCTCTAACACCCTACACAAAGATAAACTCAAAGTGGTTGAAAGACCTCAGTGTGAGACAGGAATCCATCAAAATCCTAGAGGAGAACAGAGGCAGTAACCTCTTTGACATTGCCCACAGCAAATTCTTTCAAGATACATCTCCAAAAGCTAGTGAAACAAAAGCAAAAATGAACTCTTGGGATTTCATCGAGATAAAAAGCTTCTGCACAGCAAAGGAAACAGTCAACAAAACAAAGAGGCAACCCACAGAATGGGAGAAGATATTTGCAAATGACACTACAGATAAAGGGCTGGTATCCAAGATCTATAAAGAACTTCTCAAACTCAACACCCAAAAAACAAATAATCAAGTCAGAAAAATGGGCAGAAGACATGAACAGACACTTCTCCAAAGAAGACATACAAATGGCTAACAGACACATGAAAAAATGTTCATCATCATTAGCCATCAGGGAAATTCAAGTCAAAACCACACTGAGATACCACCTTACCCCAGTTAGAATGGCAAAAATGGACAGGGAAAGAAACAACACATGTTGGAGAGGTTGTGGAGAAAGGGGAACCCTCTTACACTGTTGGTGGGAATGTAAGTTGGTACAGCCACTTTGGAAAACAGTATGGAGGTGCCTCAGAAAATTAAAAATAGAGCTACCCTATGACCCAGCAACTGCACTACTGGGTATTTACCCCAAAGACACAGATGTAGTGAAAAGAAGGGCCACATGCACCCCAATGTTCACAGCAGCAATGTCCACAATAGCCAAACTGTGGAAAGAGCCGAGATGCCCTTCAACAGACGAATGGATAAAGAAGATGTGGTCCGTATATACAATGGAATATTACTCAGCCATCAGAAAGGACGAATACCCAACTTTTACATCCACATGGATGGGACTGGAGGAGATTATGCTAAGTGAACTAAGTCAAGCAGAGAAAGTCAGTTATCATATGGTTTCACTTATTTGTGGAACATAAGGAACAGCATGGAGGACATTAGGGGAAGGAAGGGAAAAATGAAGGGGGGGAAATCAGAGGGGGAGACGAACCATGAGAGACGATGGACTCTGAGAAACAAACTGAGGGTTCTAGAGGGGAGGGGGGTGGGGGGATGGGTTAGGCCGGTGACAGGTATTAAGGAGGGCACGTACTGCATGGAGCACTGGGTGTTATATGAAAGCAATGAATCATGGATCACTACATTAAAAACTAATGATGTATGGTGACTAACATAATAAAATTTAAAAAGGAAAATAGGAGAGAAAAGAAAATTGGAGGGGTGCTTGGGTGGCTCAGTCGGTACGGCTGCCTTCGGCTCAGGTCGTGATCCCAGGGTCCTGGGATCGAGCCCCACATCGGGCTCCCTGCTCAGCAGAGAGCCTGCTTCTCCCTCTCCCTCTGCCTGCTGCTCTGCCTACCTGTGCTCTCTCTCTATCTCTGTTAAACAAAACAAAACAAAAAAAAGAAAATTGGAAAATTACTTTAGGATACCTGGCATCTTATAAACAGGAGGTACAGAAAGAGAGAACCACTGAAACAGAGTGAGGGAACTATAAAAATAAAAATATGAGAAGACATTTGCAAAACTGGAGGAGGCAAGTTTCCAGGTGAATGACCAAATACTATGGATATAAAATTACCTATATTGTGAATTAAAAAAAATAAAATAAAAATAAAATTACCTGTATTGTGATACATGAGTGCGAGATTTTAGAATGCCATGGGAAAAGAAAAGGTCCTAACAACTCTCAGAGCTAAAAAATCAAATAGGTAACATAACATAGATTGAGAATGAGAATGGCATCTGACTTTGTGAAAGCAAAACTATATTTCAGGAGACAATGAAGAATTACATGCAAAATTCTAAGGGAAAATGATTTCCTAACTAGAATTCTCTAACTTGCCAATCTACTAATTGAGGAGTATAAAGGCATTTTCAAATAGGCAGGGTCCAAAAATGTACTTTAAAGGCATCTTCTCTGAAAGCTGCTGGAGGATGCTTCACCAACATGAGGAAATTGGACAAGAAAAAAGATATTGGATACAGGAGACAGGGGATCTAACACAGGAGGGATGTAAGGTGATTTCCCAGGATGATAGTGAAGGATAATTTCAGGATGGTGTTGTGCAGGCCTATGGAACAGTCAGTCCAAATTGGAGTAAGAAGACAGAAGATTCCAGAAGGGCTATCTCTTCACACTCTAAAAAATGTCACTGGTAATTTGCTTGATGTGTTTGAAAGTACTAAGAAGAAATTTAACTTTTGTTATGAGTTTAGGGATCAATCAGCCAGTAGTCAATATTATATTAAAAACAAAGAAAATACAGTAATTATGAATTCCAGGGGAAATAGAAGTATGTACAACAGAGGCAATATCAAAGTATGCTTTGTGGCTCATCAATAAACACTATTTACATCGTCATAAATATGTCCATATTAAATACATATTTAGCCAGCAATTGTGATACAACTTTTTTAGAAGAATGAAAATAATGGAAGTGTGGAAGGAGAGGAGGTATTGGAGGTGGTGGTAATTAAGGGGGAAATTGTGATTTTATACCTTTGTCTTCCATAGTATAAAATCAGTGTGTATTATATAAAACTGAAAACCACGAAATCAGGTTATAAACTTACGGGCCAAAGACCCATAGTTGTGTTTAATAATTCCCATTTCTTTTTTGTATTTCTGGCCTTATGGAAAGGCTACATCTCTTAGCCTAGGTTGGGGCCGTATGATTTGGCAATGGCCGGTGGGGATGCTGTTAGAAGTAATGTTAGCTTCTCCCAGGCCAAAACCTCACCCTCCACCCTCTGCCTGCAATAGAAGCCACATAACCCTGGAAACCATGAGTAGAGCTAGAAGCCCTACAAGAGGGATGGTACCCTAGATACCATGAATAATTTTATTTATTAAGCTAAGATAATATCTACATAAATATATATGTTATTCATCCATGTCTACTTGGCCCCTGAATGTTCACTTGACACAAATACCAGTTTTAAAGAAATGGGGCCATTATTGCCTCATGTCTCTCACCAGGCTTCTGACATTGCTGGGAATGTATTTAAAGTTGCTAAAAAATAAAAATGGGGTTATTTCTCCTGCTCCCTACCCAGACAAAGAAGGGGAAGAGGGATGCATGAAGCCGTGTACGACACCTGGGTCAATCCCCTCTATAGAGCTGTTCCAGAAACTCCACTTACTACTTCTATTTACAAACTGTTAACCAGAACCATGTCTCATGAGTATCCCATGCATATCTGTCATGTTTTTTTTATGACCCCAGCATAAATAGGCTTGGTTCTGGAATTTAAGCTAGCATTTGGGGCAAACTCACTAATAGTGATCAAACAACATGAATGATAACCTCTCTGTGTATTAGAATGGGGATGAAACTTAAGCAACTATTACTCACTGGCTGCAGGCGCTCGCAATAGTATCGCCCTGTTTTTCTATTCTTAAACACATTGCTATCCTTGAATGAAACAGTATGTAAAGCAGAAGGAAGAAGCCAAGGGTAGCAGGGCTAAATTTCACATTGCATCTCTTTGCTCATTTTCCCTTCCATTTTTATAATCCTGTTATCTACCCCTCTAAGCTAAGATAACCAAAGAAACGGAGTCAAAATGTCTTTGAAAAATAAAGTCTTTGTACCAAATGCCACCTGTCCAAAAATTTCCTAAGCTGCCATTTCATAGTTATTTTGCAAATGAAGTAATAAACTTTGATAACTTATAGTTCACTTGATTGTGACTTTGGCCAGCTTTCCAGTGAAGTACAGGATTCTTCGGAAATTGAATCCTGATGATTAGTTTTAACTAGTCATGACTTGTCTTCTTTGGTGCCAATTTCCTGCAGTCAGTTGTCATATTAATTTTTCATTCTGATTAAACCAGTGGAGCTTATGTACTTAGCAACCTATGTTTTTCTTATTTTTTATTTTTATTTATTTATTTATTTATTTATTTATTTATTTATTTATTTATTTTTGTTCAACAATGTGAAGCAATGAATGCTCTAGCTGGGTTTATTTAGGTCCATTCTGTTGAACAAGTATTTATTGGGCACCCGCTGGGTACCTGGAGAGCAGTAAAGCAGCATCATAGCAAGGGCAGGGTGATGGGAGCAGCTCACCCTGAGTGTAGGCAAAAGGGGGTGCTGATCTATAAAGAACCCAAAACAGTGATCCAACCGACTAAAACCAATCTGCTTTTCATTATCACCATGTGCCAGCAATTCTAAACAATGGCAAAGCCTTCTGTGGTCCTAAGTTTTAAGCAATTACTGTGGATACTGCTGAGTTTCAGTAATACATACGTTAGCTTCAATTTAGCATATATTTTATTATTATGTTCAGTTAGCCAACATATAGTATAGTACGCCATTAGTTTTGATGTAGTGTTCAACAATTCATTAGTTGCATACAACACCCAGGGCTCATCACAACAGCATGTATGTATTTTTAATATGCATTTTATTCCACATGGAAGTTAAGGAGAACTCTCGGGTGTGTTGTCATCCCTGAAACATGTGTACTTGGCTGCACATATTTGTTTCCTGAGTAATTTTATAACAGTTTGGAATTTTTCAAGCTTGCTTTGGGCACAGTGTTTGTTTTCAACCCTGTGGCATTAAGTATTCCTGTGGTCAAACAGTAGATTCAAAGAAGAATAGTAATAGGTAGGTAGGTAGGTAGGTAGGTAGGTAGATAGATAGATAGATAGATAGATAGATAGATAGATAGATAGATAAGGTAAGTATTATAAAGAAGAAACAGAACTTTCACATTTCGCATGACCACTTAGTTTTATTTGTGTTTAAAATTTAAAATGGTGAAAGAGTATGAACTGCGAAGTATCGTATTTTTGTTGAGAAAGTATAAGTATTTTATTCCATATCCCATCTGTGCGTACACTCTGTATCAAGTGTCTTTAAAGGGGTATGTGAATGACTTCTTTTTAAAAAAAAAAAAGATTTTATTTATTTAATAGAGAGAGACAGTGTGAGAGGGAACACAAGCAGGGTGAGTGGGGGAGGGAGAAGCAGGCTTCTGGCCGAGCAGGGAGCCTGATGCGGGGC
The DNA here is from genome assembly GCF_003265705.2 of Callorhinus ursinus. NCBI lineage: Eukaryota > Metazoa > Chordata > Mammalia > Carnivora > Otariidae > Callorhinus > Callorhinus ursinus. The sequence goes on along the minus strand of NW_027397078.1, from coordinate 18,158,916 downwards.
TCGATCCCAGAACCCTGGGATCATGACCTGAGCTGAAGGCAGTCGCTTAACCAACTGAGCCACCCAGGCGCCCCTGTGAATGACTTCTTAAAATTTGCTTTTACCCTTGTTGTATGTTTCACTACTAAAAAATGAATCAAGAAAATGTGGTTACTATTGATTATTACACGATTATTACTGAAAATAATGTTGCCATTTAGAGAGGGAGTTTGTTAAAGAATGATCCTCTCCAAGTGTCAAATATGCTAGGTGCACAACCACAACAAAATGAGCCAGACAGACACTTGCTACCCTGTCCTTCTGATGCAAAGAGTAAATAAGAGATGAGACAAGAAAATAAATGTGGTAATGTATTCAGGATATATTTTTGTGCACTTAGGTCATCTCCCCCCAAGAAACGTGGTCTTTAATGCCAAGTTGTCTAATAAGTCCAGAGCTAGGAAGAATGATTTTTGTCATAGGTCCCTTTAACTCTCTTAGTAGTGGTGTTTACAAATAGTGTAATGATAATTCTGCATGAAGTCAGCTTTTGTAAGATCTTCATTAAGATATAATTCATATACCATACAATTCATCCATTTAAGGTATACAGTTCATGGTTTTTAGTACATTGAGTGTTACGTGCAACTATCACCACAGTCCATTTTAGAATATTTTCAGCATCTTGAGAAGAAACCTCTTACTTTTTTAGTGTTTATTGTTCTTTTTTTAAGTTTTTTATTTTAATTCCTATATAGTTAACATACAGTGTTACATTAGTTTCAAGTGTACAATACAGTGATTCAACAGTTCTATCCATGACTCAGTGCTCATCAAGATAAGTGTATTCTTTAATCCCCTACACTTGTTTCCCCCATCCCCCCACCTGCCTCCCCTCTGGTAACCCTCAGTGTGTTCTCTAGAGTTAAGAGTCTGTTTCTTGGTTTGTCTCTCTCTTTTTTTCCTTTGCTCATTGATTTTATTTCTTTAATTCCACATATGAGTGAAATCATATGGTCTTTGTCTTTCTCTGACTTATTTTGCTTGGCATTATACTCTAGCTCCATCCATGTCACTGCAAATGCAAGATTTCATTCTTTTGATGGCTGAATAATATTCCATTGTATATATACACCACATCTTCCTTATCCATCCATCTGTCTTTGGACACTTGGGCTGCTTCCATAATTGCTGCAATAAACATAGAGGTGCATATAACTTTTCAAATAAATGTTTTTGTATTCTTTGGGTAAATACCCAGTGGTGTGATTACTGGATCATAGGGTAGTGGTGTTTTTTAACTTTTTGAGGACTTTCCATACTGTTTTCCATAATGGCCACACCAGTTAGCATTCCCACCATTGGGGCAAGAGGGATCCTTTTTTTCCCCACATTCTTGCCAACACTTGCTGTTTCTTATGTTGTTGATTTTAGCCATTCTGACAGGTATGAGGTGGTATCTCATTGTGGTTTTGATTTGCATTTCCCTGATGATGAGTAATGTTGAGGATCTCTTCATGTGTCCGTATGTCGTCTTTGTAGAAATGTCTATTCATGTCTTTTGCCCATTTTAATTGGATTATTTATTTTCGAGTTATATCAGTTCTTTATATATATTTGGATACCAGCTCTTTATCAGATATGTCATTTGCAAGTATATTCTCCCATTTGGTGGGTTGCCTTTTAGTTTTGTTGATCATTTCCTTCACTGTGCAGAAGCTTTTTATTTTGATGTAGTCCCAGCGATTTATTTTTGCTTTTGTTTTCCTTGCCTCAAGAGACAATCTAGAAAGATGTTGCTATGGCCGATGTCAGAAAAATTTCTGCCTGTGCTCTCTTCTAGGATTTTTATGGAACCCCCTTATTTTTTTAGCTGTTGTTTCCCTATTCCCTTGTCCCTCCCCAACCCAGCCCTAAGAAACCACGAATCTACTTTCTGTGTCTGTAGATTTCCCTATTCTGGTCTTTCACTATATGAAATCAGATAGTGGTCTTTTGTAACTGACTTCTTTCATTTAGCATGTTTTCAGAGTTCCTCCATGCTGTACCATGTATCAGTATTTCATTCCTTTTTATTGATGAATAATATCCCATTGAATGGCTATACCAGATTTGCTTATCTATTCATCTGTTGGCAGACATTTGCGTTTCCACCTTTTGGCCATTACGAGCAATGTTGCTATGAACATTCATGTTCAAGTTCTTGTGTGGACCTATGTTTTCATTTCTCTTGGGTATATATAAACCTAGGAGTGGAATTATCGGGTCACATGGCAACTCTGTGTTGGATCATTTAAGGAACAGCCAGAATATTTTCTCAAGTGGCTGAGAGGCTTTTCACTGTAACGTTTGCCACTGAGGAGGGCAAGAGAAGGTCCAACTGTGTACGTGACGTGCTCTTTTCTGGCAGGAAAGGAAGTTCTCAGACGGGAACGCATACTGTACTCACAACCAGGAGATGTGGACCTTGATCTTGGCCCTGCTTTTAATTATCTGTAAGACCTTGTGCCATTCATCTTCAGTGGGCACAGAACCTCTGTCACTGTCTATAAATTAAGGGAATTGGATTAGATGTCATCCAACTCTGAACTCCACCCCAGAGGATTTAAAGTAGGGTGACATTATTCAGTTAATCCTACAAACCATTGTACTCACGTTCAAGATTTTATTTGCTAAAGAAATAGGATATGATTTTTATCTCTAGATTATGTCTTATTCCTGTAGAAAAGCAAAGATTTCCTGTTGTGGATTATTTCATTGTTTCCTTAGGTAGACCATGTGCTGCTAGTTCCATACACACAATTCCCACAGCCTGGAAGTATTTCCAACCTCTTTTTGGGCACAGGTCTTTTATTGGTTAGAAAGAACATCTTCACAGAACTGAAATTGGCTTATAAGGATGCCCAGTTGGAATATGTCACACTGGGCAGCAAAAACAGTTCTTCCTTAAGTCCGTGTTACTCAGTGTGTGCGGTCACAGACGAGCAGCATCAGCATCCCTTGACAGCTTGTTATAAATGCAGATTCACAGGCTCCATCCAAGGCCCAGTGTGTCAGAATCGCCGGCGGTGGGGTCCAGCAATCTGAATGTTAGCAAAAGTTCCGAGGGAATCCTCTTCACACTGTCTCTAGTCCTGACTCTCAAAATTACTGCTTCAGATCCTATGCCCTGTGGTCCTGCACTTCAGTATATTACATTCCAAGCTTGTTTCTAGATATCTAGTCACTTTTTAGACAGAAGATCTGGGCTTCACCTAAGTGTCTCTCGTGAAAGGTTTGGAACTAAATGTGCTGGGTTTAGCAGCTGACACTTAATCTGTGCCAAACAGATGATGTCTAGTAGCAACAGCTGAATCAGTAAACCTTGGTTTACTTTGATCTGGCCCAGAAGGAAAATCGCTTCCTCACTGAATAGTTTGTACAAGTGAGCCCGCCTGTGTGCTTTATTTCCCCCCTGCAGGCATTGCAAAAACTTCAAGCAGTGTATCTCCTAATCATTTGTTTTTGTATTTGTTTCTCAAGGAAGAAATCTCTTCATACAACACGGAAAACGACAAATATTTGAGTAATGTTTTACAATTCCAAAGGTGTTTTCGTGTGCCTTTTATCATTTAATTCTCATGGGAAGCCCGTGAGGTAGTATAATAGCCCTGTGACTTTCCATAGAGCATGCCGAAAACTTTTAAGCCGAGCCAGAGTAGACGAACAGGTAGATCTCAGAAGATAAGGGTAAGAGGTGACTTTGGCAGTGGGAATGGCCCCCACACTGACCTGTTCACACTGGGGTTCACAGTCTAATCCTGGGCCAAGCAACAATGCCTAAGGATTCCAGTGGGGGTAACCTAAGGAAGCTCACGATCTACGCGGTCCACATGAAGTGACAGAGGAGAGACCAGGAAAGCCCAAATGTGCCGAATGGGTCACCAGAATCCCCACAGGAAGAGCTGGCTCTCCAGCCTGACAACGGGAGACTCAAATCTGGGAAGTGGAAAAAAAACAAAAACAACAAACCAGGGTCATAGGAATCATTTCTCCATTTGTTCCACAACCTGAGTTCTCATTCTCTGCCAGGCACCGTGCCCTTCTCCAGGACTGCACCTGAGAGAAAAAGTGCAGGTGCTCCCGGCAACCATGGGCCCTTCAGTCTTGTATGGCAGGCGAAGACTAATGAATTAACTCTGGCAATTAATGTGTAATCATAGAGTCATGAGTTGAGATCAGTGCTCGGGGTAAAGAGGATTCACACAGGTTTATGAAAGAGGATCTGACCTGGTTGGGAGAAGGAAGACTTCCAGAGAAGTGGCTCTTGAGATAAGAACTGAGAGATCGAGTAGGTGTCAGCTGAGCCAGCATTCTTCAGAGTTATTATTTATTTTCTGCCTCATACTTTTGTAATACCTAAATTTGTGACTGCATCATATTATATATAACATATTAGCATATCTATATATGTAGGCAACTTATAATAAATAAACATAGATGTGGAGGGATGTTCTTAGGCCCACCCTTAACAATTTGTGAGGCCCAAGGCATGGGGCATGAAATGATTGAATAGGAACATGTGTAGGTGGGTGAGAACAAAGGACAAAAGAATTATCATTATTTCTCCCTTTTGGGAAAACTGAATCAGCTTGAATGCCAAATAGCAAATACCTTTGTCCACTAAAGGATCTTTAAAACCCTCTCCCATCTCCACAACGCACACAAGAATGCTAAACCTACAGGGAAAACTGCCACATGGGCGTTCACTATGGAGCTAGAACTGCAGCCCTATATTATCTACTACTGCGTAACACATTATCCCCAGAATTAGTGGCTTCAAAATAACATTTATTATCTCACAGTTTTTATGGGATGGGAATCCAGGCATGGTTTAGCTGGTCCTCTGGCCCTGGATCTCCCACAGGCTACAGTCATCTCAAGGCCCTGACTAGGAGAGAGCTGCTTCCTGTCTTGCACACATGGTTGCGGCAGGATTCAGCTCCTTGTGTACTCTTGACTGAGGCCTCAGTTCCTCTGTTGGCCTTCCTTGCTTCCTTGCCACATGGCCCTCTCTGTAGAACATTTTACAACATGGCAGCTGGTTTCATCACAGTGAGCGAGTGAAAGGGCAAGAGAGAGTGCCAGCAAGAGGAGGAGTGCTAACAGGGCAAGTCAGTCTTATAAGCTAATTGCAGAAATGACGTTCCAACACTTTTGCCATATTCTGCTTGGTAGAATCATGTCACTAGGTCCAGTCTGCACTCATGGGGAGGAGATTACATAAGAGTGTGAATACCAGGGGGGCAGGGGTCATTGGGAGCCATGTTCTCAAGCTGCCCTACCCTAAGTCCCAAAGCAGTACTTGGAAAACTCAGCAGAAATGAGGTACCTAGTGCAACAATGATTCGATTCTCCGTCTTGGATTAACGTTACCCCTGAAAGTGTAAAGGCTACTCTAAACTTTTCTTAATCTGATGTATAGACATGTACACTGTATTCCATGCAGAATTCTCATTCTGGGGCATTGAACCCGAGCTACCTCACTTACTGCATTGTGTAGGACTTTCCTCACTCTGGGCTTTTCAGCCTCGCTGGTAGCCTGCCCCAGGGCCTTATCACATCTATAGAGAACATATTTCCTCCATATATAGGCCTGACTGTCCCCTTATTTCACTGGGTTCTCTGCTCAAATATCACATCCTCAGAGAGGCCTTCCCTGACCACCACCTCTCCATCCACTCTTCATTCTCCTTTACTTTGCTTCCTGTTCCTCCATAATGCTCATCACTACCTGACATTCTCTAACACACTTTTTGTTTATGTTTATTGTCTGTCTCCTCCAACAAACATGTACTTTTGGCCCTAAATTCCAGAGCCTAGAGTAATACCAGCACAAATTTAAGCATCAATGAGTATTATAAGTATTTGTCAGAATGGTGAAGGAACTTTTTTATTTAACACAAGGAAAACATGTACTTCAAATTTTTGTTTGTATCAGTTTACAAATACAAAACACATCCACCTCTGGTTATTAGGAATTATGACATCATTTTTTCCTGCCTTGACAATGAAGAAGTACATTATTAGGAATGGGAATGTTTTCAAGGACTTCTTTTGGAAAAGAAGTTGATATTTAGCAACTTGAATTCCTCTAACAGAATGTACTTTTGGTCTTTGTTAAAAATTTTCATTCACTGAGGAAAGAAAAAGACCTTTAGAAAATACTCCATACTGGGAATTATTGATTTCCTGATAATTCCATTTGCAATGATTTTCTATATAAACTTGGTTGTGTTTTTGTTTGTTGTCGTTGTGAAGAAAAACCAGTGAAATGCAAAAACTTATTGTCAAGATATGTTTTTGGTGGTTTCCACAAACAAACTTATCTCATCCTGTACTGAAAATTCACTTTGCTAAAGCAAAAAGATTTGAAAATTTATTCAGGACCCATCTTAAATGAATGGCAAAAAGAATGTTCTTAGGTCAAAAGCCTCTGAACGCTTTATTTATTTAGTCTGGCTCATCTGAGTCAGTATTTTAGGGAATATAATGATACATGAATCAAGACATATGTACAAAATACTGTGAGATATTATGAGGAACACAAAGATAAGTCAGGCTCATATACAGGTAGATGGGCAGTAGTATAAAGTATAATTAAGAATGTGTGTTGTGAGGGGCACCTGGGTGGCTCAGTCAGTTAAGCGTCTGCCATTTATAAATGATATTATTATGTATATACATGGAAAATCAAAACAATAAACAAATTAGTAGAATTTAACAAGATTATTGGTATGAAATCAATATTAAAAATCAATTATAGGGGCACCTGGGTGGCTCAGTCATTTAGGCATCCAACTCTTGGTTTCAGCTCAGGTCATGATCTCAGGGTCCTGGAATGGAGCCCTAGGTCTGGCTCACTGCTCAGCAGGGAGTCTGTTTCTCCCTCTCCCTCTGCCCCTCCCCTCTGCTCATGTTCTCGCTCTCTCTCAAATAAATAAAATTAAAAAAAGAATGTGTGTTGTGGGGGCACCTGGGTGGCTCAGTCAGTTAAGTGTCCTACTCTTGATTTCAGCTCAGGTCATGATCTCAGGGTCGTGAGACAGAGCCCCTGGTCAGGCTCCACACTGGGTGAGGAGCCTTAAGATTCTCTCTCTGCCCCTCCCCCCCGTTTCTCTCCCTTTCCTCGCTAGGAAAAAAAAAAAAAAAAAGGAATGTCTGTTCTGGAGTTAAAACTGTATGGCTTCAGCACACATTTGTTAACCTCTCTATTTCAGTAGTTACATCATAATGTTGTTGTGATGGTTAATTTTGTGTCAACTTGACAGGGCTATGGGGTGCCCAGGTACCTGGTTAAACATTATCCTGAGTATGTCTGGGAGGGGATTTCTAGATGAGATCAACTCAACTGAATCAGTCGACTGAGTAAGGAAGATGGCTTTCCACAATGTATGTGGGTTCATCCAATCCACTGAAGGCCTGAATGGAACAAAAAGGCTGAGTAAGGGGGAAATACTCTACCTGCCTGATTGTCTTCACACTGGGACATCACTCTACTCCTGCCTTTGGACTCAGACCTGGACTGACACTTACATTATCAGCTTTCCTGCTTTTTCATGCTGTTGGACTTGGACTGGAATTATATCATGGGCTCTCCTGCTTCTGGACTTCTCAGCCTCCATAATCACCTGATCCAATTCCTTCTAATAAATGGAGAGCAAGAGAGAGAATCTATTGGCTCTGTTTCTCTGGAGAACTTTAATACAGTTGTTGAGTTAATTGAATAAGATCATTAACAAGAAGCATTTTTTTATCAAAGTATAATTGACATCCAATGTTATCTTAGTTTCAGGTGTACAACAAAGTGATTCATAAACTCTATACTCAGGGCTCACTACAATCAGTGTAGTCCTATAATGTTAGCATATAACGTTATTACGATATTATCAACTATATTCCCTATGCTGTAGTTTTCATCCCTGTGATTTTCCACACTAGTTGCACCATGTTACATTCCCACCAGCAGTGCACAAGTGTTCCCTTTCCTCCACATCCTCGTCAACACTTGTTATTTCTTGGTTTGTGATACTAGTTTTTCTGACTGGTGTGCGATGATGACATCTCAGTGTGGTTTTGATTTGCATTTCCCTGATGATGAGTGATGTTGAGCATCTTTTCATGTGTCTGTGGGCCATCTGGATGTCCTCTTTGGAAAAATGTCTATTCAGGTCCTCTGCCCATATTTATTTAGATTATTTGGGCTTTTGGTGTTTAGTGTATAAGTTCTTTATATATTTTAGATATTAGCCCCTTATCTGATGTTTTATTTGCTGAGATCTTCTCCTATTCAGTAGGTTGTCTTTTTGTTTTGTTGATGGTTTCCTTCACTCTGCAAAAGCTTTTTAGTAGTCTCAGTAGTAAAAGCTTTTTATTTTGGGGTAGTTCCATGAGTTTATTTTTGTTTTCATTTCCCTTTCCTGAGGAGACATATCCATAAATATGTTACTGAGGCTGATGTCTAAGAGATTACTGCCTATGTTTTCATTTCAGAGTTCTACAGTTTCAGGTCTCACATTTAAGTTTTTCATCCATTTTGAGTTTATCTGTGTGTATGGTGTAAGAAAGTGGTCCAGTTTCATTCTTTGGCATGTAGCTGTGCAGTTTTCCCAACACAGTTTATTAAAGAGACTGACTTTGCCCTATTGTATATTCTTACTCCTTTATTATATATTGATTGACCATATATGTGTGGGTTTATCTTTGGGCTCTCTCTCTTGTTCTGTTGATCTACATGTCAGTTTTTGTACCATACTCTTTTGATCACTACAGCTTTGTAAGTCTAGCTTGATATCTGGGATTGTGATGCCTCTGGCTTTGTTCTTTCTCAAGATTGCTTTGGCTCTTCGGGATCTTTTACGATTCCATACAAATTTTAGTATTACTTCTTCTAGTTTTGTGAACGTTCTTTCTCTAAAGAGCCTTTGTGTTTTCCCAAATGAGAAATACTAGTCAATCTACACTCCATGTGACTCCACTCAGATACTTTCTGACCTATGATACTGTCTGTAGGTAGAGTAACACATTGATTTTATGAAGTTACTAAGGATTTAAAGTGGGTCAGTGATACTACATAAAGAAACAAAATCCTAATGCTAGGGTCAGTTCTTAGGGAAATTTAATAGAGCATGGGAAGAGTGTGGAACAAAGAAAGAAAAAACATATATATAAGAAAGGACAATGAGATGGAAGAGAAAGTCCATGCTATTTTGAAAAAGATTTCAAAATATCAAGGAGGGGGCACCTGGGTGGCTCAGTCAGTTAAGCGTCTGCTTTCGGCTCAGGTCATGATCCCAGGGTCCTGGGGTCTAGCCCTGTGTCAGGCTCCCTGCTCCGCGGGGAGTCTGCTTTTCCCTCTCACTCTTCCTCTGTGCTCTCCCTCTCTCTCTCTCTCTCTCAAGTAAATAAATAAAAATCTTAAAAATATAAGTAAAATATCAAAGAGATACTATCAATGACCTTTGACACCAGATAAATGTGAGAGAAGTGAAAAAGAGAAAAATACTCATATGATGATAGGTAGAAGTCAAAGAGAGAGTAGAGGAAGATTATGTGTACTCAGTCAGATAATTGAATGGGTCCTACTCTGAAAGGCTGTCCTTTATTTTCTAGACTCAGCAGCAACTGTTGTCCTTGCAAAGTAGAGGTCCTAACAATATCATACAAATTTAGCAAATAAAAGCCACTCATGTGCTCTGATAGCTCAGACCCCTCGGTCCCTACCTCCAGCTACTTAAATGGAAATTTTACAGGTAGTACCTTCCTTCGTTTCAGGAAGAAAGGACTAAAGGACAAAGCACACATTGAAAACTACCCTTACCAATCCCTCAGGCTCTTGGGGTTTTCTAGTCCGCTCATAGCCCACCTGTCACAGCTGAGGTGAGCTGTGGAAAATGTCACTGGGATGGTATCAGGAATGCTGCCAGGTTGCCAATTTTACTCTCCATTAAGTGCACAAAACTTCCCCAAGCGCTGATTTTGTTGATCGCATGGATCCTTGTGTGAAAAACTTGTAGAATACATTCCAAAAACATGCAGTTCACGTTTATGTACTGTTGGTGGAAATATAAATCAGTGGAATATTTCCAAAGAGTGATAGTCAATGTACATAGAATTTAAATAAACATAGTCTTTGACCTCAAAATTCTAGTTCTAGAAGTTTATCCTACAGATAGACTTTCATATGTGCACAGAGATGTATGATCAAAAATGTTTTTCCAGCATTTCTGTAATAGCAAGAGAATGAAACAGGATACATGTCTATTCTCATTGGCTGAATTGATTACGGTAATCTTTAGAGTGTAATACCCTGCCATCTTTGAAATGTATGAGGTAGTGATGGCAAGGAAAGAGGTAATGATGGAGTATTTCTAAATAGATTGTAGAACAGCCTGTGTGGTATACATTTAGATAAGTGTCTACGTATCCATTTATTTACTTATATGTATAGCCGATAATATCCATAATCAATGGATGCTCTATTTGGGATTAGGATTATGTGGGAGATTGACACTTTCTACTTCATATGCTTACATATTGCTTGAATATTTAATCAAAAGGTCGCATGAGTTCTATAATCTTAAAAAGCGGCCTCTCCCTTTTGAAAGATAATTATTCTTGGGACGCCTGCGTGGCTCAGTCAGTGAGTGTCTGCCTTCAGCTCAGGTCACGATCCCAGGGTCCTGGGTTGGAGTCCCACATTGGGCTCCTTGCTCAGCGGGAGCCTGCCTCTCCCTCTCCCTCTGCCCCTCCCCCAGCTTGTGTGCTCTCTCGCTCACTCTGCTCTCTCTCAAATAAATAATCTTTTAAAAAAATTCTTTCAGGATCATTGTTCCAATTTGTCATGGCCATTTAAAAACATATCTTGTTTTACAACCACACATAAATCAGGAACACTGACAGATATTCTCCTTGGTCCAGATCATCAGCTAAGATTTATTGACAAGATTTATTCCACCCATTTGGCTTCTTCCCAGTCAACTATCATTGACTCCTTGGACCCCCCTGGAGCACTGTGACACCATCGTTGCTCATACTCCCCCTCCCCTACTGTCTCCCACTTCTTCTTGTTTCTTACCCAGCAAGTCTTAATGCCTTTCACTGTTGTTACCTGACTGGCTTGATGCAAGAGCTCATGTGCATTCCAGCCCAGACCCTTCTACTAACAGTGATCCAAATGACATGAACATAAATACATCAAATATATAAAGCACCAGCGCTGTGATACCTGTAGTTCTTACCAAATATTCAAGTTTTCACCTAAGTTTCCTGGCCATCTTGCAACTGGTCAGAGCCAAAACTGACTAGGACGGGGCACTGGGCTATGAGCAAAAGTAGTGATTATATAGGCTGAGACAATGAAAAGTTGCTTTGGGACCCTCTGTCTTCTTGTCTTCTGTTACAACGCTCCAGGACAGCAAGATGGTGGTGGACTGTTTCCCCTTCTCTTCCAGCTTCCAAAATCATGCATGCGCTTCTCATGAGGAAAATCAAATCGAAACCCTGTTCATAAGGGAATGTGGAAAATAGAGTTTCCAAGATTCCACCCTTGGGATATAGGAGAGAGCGTAGAAGGGCCCACACAGTGTATATGCCCACAAAAAGTATTGCCCAGGAGTGATAGCTTTTCTTAGAAACAAAAAGAAGGGGTCCAAACTTATTCCTATTATAGCAGCACTCTCCTGAATTTGCATACCAGACTTTCCTGAGTGGGTGAAGAATAGTGTGATGTTATAGCAAATGAGCCAGGAACTCACATCAAAGCATATTTACTCATGAGATCATTGTTGAGACAGAAAATAAACGTTGAGAGCCATTGGACTGGAAAATCTAGAAGTGCATCTTTAAGCTTCCTACCCCAGCTCCATAGCAACATGAAAAGCATGTCTTCGATATATTCTAATCAAATCAAGTCAAAGGTAACGATTGCACTTTAAACCCAAGAGCACAAGCTCTGTTTATCTTCCGTAACAGAATATTTTGGGTCTTGGGAATGAGATCATGTGAGATTCTGTCAAAATACATGGCATCAGATTAATCTTAATTTAGTCTCTTAACTAAACTAACACTGGAATTGATTCCTTCTGCGTACTTCAGAGCCATTTTTCACGGTCATGTGTGAGCGTTCCTGTCCTCTCAGCCACCACCCTTAGTGCTAGCCCTTTCAATAATAGAACAGGTTGTTCACTCATTAGAAGTTGGTAGGAATTCAGTCAGTCATTTTTAGGTCTACCTTGCACTCCTTCAGGCTTCTGAGAGGCAGCAGAGTAAGACTGCTCTCATTTTTGCCTCTTTCAGATGGATGTTTGGCAATTTAAATATTATGTCTGTATTATCCATATCTGAGTATGGCCCTTCCTTGTGTTGAACAGTTCTTTGCGGGTCCGTATTATCCTCATCCTGGAGGCAGTAAGGCACGGAGGTTAAGCACACAGTGGATGGGATCACACTGTTTGGGTCTGAATTGGGCTTAACCACTGCTAGCCATGTGACCCTGGGCAAGTTCCTTAATCTTCCTTTACCTCAGTCTCTTCACCTGTTAAATGGGAAGACTGGTACCTATCTTATAGGGTTGCTGTGATTATTAAATGAGTTAACACAGGTATGGCGCCGAGCACAGTGCCAAGCATGTAGAAAGAGCTCAGGAATACTAACAATTATTGTCATTCAGTGCCATATTTCTCCCACAGGCCTAGTCAAAACTGCTGTACCCTCTCTCTGAAGCTTTCTTACTCCGTACAGTGTCAGTGGCTCTGAGAATCTCTCTGTGCATCATGGTGTGAGATTTGTGAGCCTGGTGATTTGAATCCTACCCCGATCACCAGGAGACATTATTTTATCTGAAAAACAAATAAAAGGATCCCATTTCCAGTAGCATCAAAGACAATAAAATATTTAGGAATGACTTAAACCAATGAAGTGAAAAATCTGTACACTGAAAACAGTAAGACATGAATGAAAAGAATTGACGAAGATGCAAATAAATGGAAAGGTACCCTGTGTTTATGGACTGGAAGAATGAATATTGTCACAATGTCCACAGTGTCCACCCAAAGCTATGTGTAGATTCAAGACCATCCCTACCAAGGTTCCAGTGGCATTTTTTTACAGAAGTAGAAGAAGCAATCCTAAAATGTAAATGGAATCCCAAAAGACCCCAAATAGCCAAAGCAACTCTGAACGAGAACAAAGTAGGAAGCATCACACTTCCCAAGTTCTGATACATCTTATGAGCCCCCTTAGGCACAAAGGGCCTGGGGCCCCCCTCTGAAAACTGGATTATTTCCCCCACACAAATTAGAGATCAACTTACAGGCAGTTTCCCAGACATGACAGGCTCTCTCACTCCTCTGTGGCTCTACATGTGCTGGCCCTCTGTCTGCAGTGTCCCTCATCCTTTTTCATCTGGATAACTCCTATTTTTCCTTTAAGACACTGGTTAAACGCTGCCTCCTGTGAGAAGCCTTTGCTAACGTGCTGCCACCCAACATCTCTACTGGACAGCCTAGAACCAAGTTAAGTAAGCTAGCCAGTGCTGTCCTTCCTTGTTTTCTGTGCACTCCTCTGTCATTGAATTTATTTCCTTTTTTTTTAAGATTTATTTATTTTGGGGGGGGTAATGTGAATGGGGTAGGGGCAGAAGGAGAGGGAGAGAGAGAATCTCAGGCAGAGTCTCCGCTGAGTGTGGCGTCCCAAGTGGGACTCAGTCCCACGACCCTGAGATCATGACCTGAGCTGAAATCAAGAGTTGGGTGCTCAACGGACTGAGCCACCCAGGTGCCTCTTATTTCCTATCTTGACACCATTTTCTTGTCTCTTTTCATCAGCAGCTTATCCATTATTTCAATGCAAGAACTTTTGCCTTTATTGCCTGCGTAGGGAAGAATGGTTTTCTGGAACAAAGTAGAAGGTCAATAGTCATGAATGAATGAATGAATGAATGAATGAATGTCTACCGAATACATCATTCCTTTATCATTCTGGATCTGGACATATCAAAGAAGGAGAACGCATGATTGATGCCGTGGAGCATGGATCATCCTAATCACAGCGAGAAGGCAGAGACACATGAAAATGTAGAAGTAAAAGATAGTGTGTCAGCAACTGCTACATTATGGCTACATGATAAGCAACCTCAGAAATCTCAGTGATATAGGGGCGCCTGGGTGGCTGAGTTGGTTAAGCGCCGGACTCTTGGTTTTGGCCCTGATCTCAGGGTCATGAGATTGAGCCCTGCGGGCTTAGCTCAGCGTGGAGTCTGCTGGAGATTCTCTCTCCCTCTCCCTCTGCCCCTCCCACTCGTGCACTCTCTCTCTCTCTCTCTCTCAAATAAATCCTTTAAAAAAATTGCAGTGATATGGGGCGCCTGGGTGGCTCAGTCGTTAGGCGTCTGCCTTTGGCTCGGGTCATGATCCTGGGTCCTGGGATCGAGCCCCACATCGGGCTCCCTGCTCAGCAGGAAGCCTGCTTCTCCCTCTCCCACTCCGCCTGCTCGTGTTCCCTCTCTCACTATGTATCTCTCTGTCAAATAAATAAATAAAATCTTAATAAAAACATATCTAAGACATTCTTATAAAAAAAAATTGCAGTGATATAAAACAACAAGCATTATTGTCGCTCCAAGGTATGCTGTTGTGCTGGTCAGATTCAGGATTCACTGAAAACTGGATTCAGATCCGACCTCTCAGCACCTACCTGAGAGCACCCTTGGAGCATGAGAGGGGAACAGAACCACCGACAGACACTTAAGCTTCTGCTCACATTCCATTGGCCAGTGTAAGTCACATAGCAAAGAACAGCATCCGGGGAGGAGGAGGTAGTCTCTACCCACAGTGGAGGAGTTAGAGAATGAGTATTTGCTGAATGATAAATCAAATTATACAGAGTATCAGAATATCCATTCTCAAGGCCTGGTAATGCCACCAAGTGCTCCGAACGTACAGGGAAGAGATTTTACTGGCTCAGGGTAGGCCAGAAGATTTGACAAATAAAATAACATTTCAGCTAGGCCTTTAAAAGTAGGTAAGATTGCGCTGGACTGAGTGGGAAAATGGCAGGTTTCTGGGGTGGAAGAACTGAATGAGCCGGGGTAGCGAGGTGGGATATCCATAGCACAGTTCAGTGTATTGAAGAGCTGCTGAGCACCATTAAAAGGCGACCAGAAGGGTTGGCTACGGAAGGTGGAATTCCTCCCTCGGCACTTGTTTCACTCTTGAACTATTTGGAGCAATTAGGTGGTGTGACTCCTGATGCTACCCCTTGGCTCATTTTGCCTTTTTGCAGGCTCCCTGCCCCCAAATATCAGTCAGGGACTAGCTCAGGCCTGCTGAGCAAAAGAGAGTAACAAGGAACCTAAGTAGACCAGGACAGGCACATGGAGGCTCCGTGAGAGCCAGGCATGGCCGCATCATCTCCCATAAGTCTCATGAGAGTAGCATGCGTGCTACTAAAAACTGGATTCAGAGCTCACACTGTCACCACTGGAACACAGCAGGACATAGGATCCCAGCCCCTACCATCAGCATCACTGTCTCGGTGGCCCCTCAATGGGGCTGGCCCCGCCGCTGTTGCTTCCGCTGCCGCTCATCTGCGAAATACAGGCTGAGTAGTGCCTGCTACTGGGCACCTCTTTCAGAGGTAAACTTCAGGGTGGGTGCACCTGATTGGTTGAGCTGAGGTCACCTGTCCGTAGCCTAGCTGTAGGGCCTGCCAGGAAGTCAAATGTCTGCCACTTTCAGCATTTATACTGGGAGGTAGGCCCCACTTCCCATTCATAAGGCAGAAAAGTCTCCAAGAACAGGAAGTGGATCCAAAGCAGGCAATCAAAACACATATTCACTGACCTCTACCCGTAAAAACTGCCCCCCCACGTCTTTTTTTTTTTTAAACAATTAGCATACCAACCTCACAGCCTCTTCCCCTGAGATCCTAGCACACTTCGTTTCGGAACTACTCCTTAGATGTTTGTCTCATGCAACTGTGAATTTTCAAAATGTGTTTGTGTCTCTAGCTGGCTTGCAAGCCATGTGGGGGCAGTGACCGTGGATTCTGTTTCTAGGAACCCACAGTACTTGGCGCAGGTAGTTGCTCATGGACAGCCACTGTGATTAGTATTAGCTGAGAAAAGCAGCGAGGGAGTGCCGAGAAACTGGGGGAGCGCTGAGATCATGAGGTTCTAATATTATAATGTCTTAGGGGAGCAGTAATGAAGGTCTGAATGGGGCATTGCGGTGGAAGGGCAGGGACAGATGGCAGCCGTGAAGGCAGAGGAGTGCTCGAGCTGCTAGCCCCCACCCCCACCCCCGCACCGCCGGGCTGAGCTGATGGCACACATGGCTTCCCAGCTGCTCCAGGGCCTAGCCTGCGGTGACATCTCAGCAGGAGCTTGGAATGGGCCATGGTGGGAATATTTACACCACAGATTCTGCAAATGCTAAGAATCTGGGCTCCTTTTTCTGTTCGGGGAGCCAGTTGTGAAACATTTACCAGCCTGCCACGGCGCTAAAGGAAAAAGAAAGGCTCCTTACACGTCTTTCATTTTTGAAATGAATATTCAGCAATTGAAACCCTACTGCATGGATGTTCCTCACATTTTGAATAGAACTCTTTCTGATGTGGCTTTTTAGATATGAATGATTTTATTTGCCTGTAAGGAAGCAATAGGGACGGATGGGAGGATAGGAGCATTTATATATTCATAATTTGGCAAGAAAACCTTTCGGGTTAATTTTTAAGATCCTTCCAGCATAACTTCAAATGCCAGCCGAATGACAATTTAATCAGCGTGATTTAGTTTCTGGGAGATACCTAGGTAATACTGACGCGGAAAGCCCAGATTAACAACTAAGAGCCGCTTCCTAGCTCCTGTCTTCTCCCACTGCCCTTCCACCCCACACGACTAGACACCTTCCATCATGAAAATGGGGATTCTTGCCTCAGAAGGGAGAAACAATGAACCATTTCATTCCGTGGGCCAAGGAGAGCCGCGGCCCTGCACCTTCAAATGCACACTGCTGTTAAGACAATGCAAAACCACTCCCCGTGAGTAGAAAATAATATATGCATCTCCATTTGAACTGCATGATGCTATTACAGCTTTATCACCTTCTTGTCCAAATGTTCATGAAATGCTTTTCGGCAGGCTTTCATCGGCAGCATCCGCTCCCAGAAAGCTTCCCCGCTCACTGGTCCTGTCCTTCTCTTACTGTCAGGGTTGTGTGGACCCCGTTGCCATGCGTCCATCAAAGGGAACCATGCAGGGCAGTCTCCAAATGACTGTTTTCGCCGGCGTTAAGTGGCAGAGTGGCAGTATTTCCCTTTGTGAGATGAAGGACGCTGGCACTTAAAAGTCTTGAAGAAGAAAGATCGAGAGCAATTTCTGTAAAAACTTAAAATTAAACGTGGGTTTTTTTTTTTCTCTTGTGCTGCATCTGGTTTCTGTAGAATGAATCTTGTTGATGCCAGTTTCAAGGTTGCTATTCTTTGTGCTTTTAAACCAAGGTCAAGCTAGAGGCAGCTCAGAGGCCTTGAGATTGTCATTGACAAGGAAAATAGAAGCTTTATAGCTGCAGCGCTAATTAATCACTTCTAGAAAAATAGAAATAGGGGGAAATATAGACACAAACTTTTGCACGTGGACAACTAATAGAAAATTTACTTTGTGATCTTGTCCATGTAATTATATAGGTATCACCATACTCTATAGCACATTAAAATATATGCTCTGTAACTAGATAAGTTTAGAGGGGAAATACGTAGTCTATACTACAACAACTTATATACTACTATGTAAGCCTAAAGTTTTCAGAGTTAACTGTCTCAATTAAAATCTGGCTCTGTACTACACCCTGGATTTCACTGGATTTCAGTATCTCCTAAGTGACTTAAGACAAAGAATGCTTATAGCATGTTTCTCTTCATTTACAAAATATTTAACAGTTAACCCTGGAAGAACTCACATAGGAAGCAGTTCTCGATATCAGTGTTTACATTCAAAACTTGTGCATGAAAATTGATTTGGGTCAAGGTCAGAGTTTACTCATTCTGATCAGTCTCCATAGCTTTCATGAGCACCTATTATGTGCCAGGTGTTGTGAGATCACTTTCATACAGACAAAAAGTGTATTTCAGATATTCTTCTGAAATATTTAACATAATGCAGTTGATGTAGAGTCGGCTCGCATTGAGCACTTTTTGTTAATTGCTAGTTTTTAGAGTTGGATTGATTTTTTTTGTTACCTTAAAGATGTTTACCTTAAATGGACATTTAGAAATTGTTTTCAGGAAGAAATTCAACTTGATTTTAATACAAATAAGTAGCATCATGTTCCCATATGAAAGCAAACCCTTCCAATTGAAAAAGATTATGTGAGTAAAGTCATATTCTATTTTTCCAGAAAGTTAAACCAAATATTATATATAATTCATTTCTTCATTACACAAATAATTAAGCAGGCAACACTGAAAACTAACTATGAACCAGGAATTGTATAAGGCTCTAATGATAAAAACATCCACCATTTCTGCCCTCATGGCATTTTGGATCTAATCAGGCAGCTCAATCACTTTTCTGACAAGAGAAATAACCACCTGCTATGGGAAGATTTAAGATGGCCTGCTCAACCTAGGGTGGGGGTTTGGGCAGGGTTCCCCACAGGAGGTAGCCTCTAAACCTGAAACCCAAAATAGAGAAAAGGATTAGCTAGGCTGAAGAAACCAATGGCATTCCAGGTAGCAGAAAGAGCAGCTGATCAAGAGAGGAACGAGACCTTGAAGGGATTAGAATCATTTGGTTGTGTCTCCAGTTTAGCATTTAAAAAAAAAAAAGAAAAAGAAACGGTAGGAGATGAGGTTCTGAACTCCAAGCCATTGAAGGGTTTCAGCAAGGGATTATGATGAGATTTCTATCTTAAAATGATCACCCTGCCCTTGGAGTTGGGAACGAAATGGAGGACGGCAAGACTAGAGGGAGGGAGATCAGACCCTCAAAATATCAAAGTGTGACAAGATGCTGGTCTGAATTAAAATGGTCACAGTGGGAGAGAGAAAAGGTGGTCTGAGTGGATCAGTGATTAGTCTGGAATCAGCAAGATTGGTGATAAGTTGAACATGGAAAGTAAGGGTGAGATAGGTCTATGTCAGAGTTTCTCAACTTTGGCACTATTGATATTTTGGATCAGATCATTCCTTATTGTTGGGGGGCTGGCCTGTGCATTGTAGTATGTTTATAGTATTCCTGGTCTCTACCCACTAAATAACAGAAGCCCTCTCCCCCTAGCTGTGACAACCAGAAATGTCTCCAAACATTGCCAGTGTCCCCTGGGGGAGCAAAACTGCCCATGGTTGAGAACCACTCATCTATTCGAATGTCTGTGTTTCCCAGCCCTGTCTCCACACTAGAATCCCCTGGGAAGCTTTTTAAAAATAGTGATGCCCTGCGCTCATCCGCTACCCAATTAGATCAGAATCTCGGAGGGTAAGACCTAGACATGGCTATTTTCTGAAATAAATTCTGATGTGCAGCTAAACTTGAGAGAGCTGCTGATATAGAATAATCGTTAAATATAATAAACCCAAACAGATTAACATGCTCTGCAAACCTACATATTTTGTTAAATTTTCAACATTTCGAAGGAAACTTTTTAAATGTCCTGCTCTTCATGGTGAACATAATGTGAATGTTCCCATTGTGATTCAGAGCCATAATTATGAACACTTGAAAATATTAATGTACAGTTAAAAAAACTGCTGTTAGGCATTACTTCATGGATGGAGTGTCTAACTCATACACCAATTAGCCCAAGAGTATGATTCATTGATGATTCTGTCTTTGTTTTTGGATACCTCTAGCAAGTCCAAGAAATTATGGACATTCAAGGGTCATTTCTTGTTGTTTTCAGTGCTTCTACATTTATTTGTCTTTTCCCTTGCCTTCAGTCAGCAACCTTTATTCATGACACTTCATGCTTCAACTTGGAATTTTAATCAGTTGTAGACTGAAAAACATGCTAAACCAGATTATTATAGCTGAGCTAAGTGATAGCCAACATGGCGTTCAGGAAGAGGTTAAGAATGTTTTCATCAAAGTAGTGCAATAATATTTAGTCCATGGAAGGCTTCCCAGCTTATTCTAAGAGCTTAGTATAAGGCATGTATCAAATTCAGACAACACATCACACACACACAAACAGAAGGAGAGAGAGAGCAAACGAACACATTCATCCATCAATATAGATGCAAAAATATGAATAAAACATTATCAAATCAAAGTCCCAAAAGAATAATACAGGTGGATTTTACAAAGTTTACCCTAGTAATAAAATGATTCAACATTAGGAAGTGTAAGAATGAAATATAATACATTAAAAGAAAAAAGGAGAAAAGGCATATCATATTTAATTATCAAAAATGTGATAAAATTCAACAACCATTTTTGTTTTTAGAAAATATTTTAAAAACCCATCTGAAAGTATGACTTTCCTAAACCTATGAAAATATTTCAAACATAAGAGAAAATATTAAAAACTCTCTTATAAAAAAAACTTATTAACAACAAGATGAAACATGCCTTCTATCAGTACTAGAATTCAACGTTGAGTTAGGAGTTCTGGCCAAAGTTAAAAATACTTGGAAGAGAAATATGAGGCATAAATGCTGGAAAGGACAAAGCAAAATAGCCATAATTCATATTGGATGTTTTACCTTCCTAAAAATACAAGAAAATCAAGTTGTAAAAAATTAAAATGAGTTTTAAAAAGAGTTCAGAAAGGTAATAAGATAATCAGACAGAATCAATAATTTTCTAATATACTCCTAATAATTATGAAATATAATACAAAAAAATCACATTCACACCAGCAAAAGAGCCTACGGATCAACCAAGAATAAAATGTTTAAGATTTAAATGGAGAAAACAATACAACTTCACTGAAAAAGAGGAAAGAATATCTGAATAAATGAATCTAAATAGCACGTGCTTGAAGGCAAGCCTTAGTACTAGAAAAAAAGGTCATTTCTTCCAAAATTAACCTAAAAGGTCAATGCAATCCCAATCATTGTGCCCATCAAATCTTACAGTTTACCAAAAAATTTTATTCTGAAGTTCATTTGGAGTAGAAAACGTACAAAAATAAAAAGGAATATGTTTAAAATTATAGGAACTTGCCCTATATGTATTAATATAACATAAAGGATTAAAATAATGTGATACCCGCATAAGAATAAATACATAGATCGTGGAAAAGAATAGGGCACAGTCCCATCCCATAAGGGAATTTTTTTATATGATGAAGATGGCATTTGAAATCCACAGGAAAAATGAACTCTTTTACAAATGGTGTCATTACAAGTGTCTGTCGTTTGGGAGAAAAATAATATGCTCTCCTTCACACCATATACAAAAACAAATTCCAAAGGGGTAAAATATCTTAAAATTAAAAATCTAACTTTATACCTACCTGATTAAGGAGGGCACTTGTGATGAGCACCAGGTGATGTAGGAAAGTGTTGAATCACTATACTATATACCTGAAACTAACATTACACTGTATAACTGAAATTTGAGTAAAAACAATTAAATTAAAATTACCTGAAGAAAATATAGCAGAACATTTTTGTTTTTGTGATATAGGAAGGGCATTCCTATAGCCATCATTAGTTTTTGATGTAGTAGTCGATGATTCTTTAGTTGCATATAACACCCAGTAGTGCTCATCCCAACACGTGCCCTCCTTAATACTCATCACCCGGTAACCCCCTCCCTTCTGTAACCCTCAAGGCAGTGAACACAGAAACCACCGGAAAACAAAGGTTGATGAAATTTGCCACATAAAAATGGAAAACTTTTATGTGACAAAGGAGCATAAACAGAATTAAAAGATGAGCAAATGACTGGGGGAAAATATTTTCAGGATGTTTATCAGGCAAGGAACCGTCATCCATAATACTTTTTAAATCTTGGAAACTATAGGAAAATGATACACATGTAACAAAAAAATAGGGAAAGGTGGGGCGCCTGGGTGGCTCAGTTGGTTGAGCACCTGCCTTCAGCTCAGGTCATGATCCTGGAGTCCCAGGATTGAGCCCCGTGACGGGCTCCCAGCTCAGCGGGCAGTCTGCTTCTCCCTCTGCCCCTCACCCCAGTCTCATGCGTGTGCGCTCTCTCTCTCAAATAAATAAATCTTAAAAAAATAAAAAGAAAGAAGAGAAATGAGGGGTGCCCGGGTGGCTCAGTCGGTTAAGCATCTGCCTTCGGCTCAGATCATGATCCTGGGGTCCCGGGATCGAGCCCCACATCGGGTTCCTTGCTCAGCGGGGAGCCTGTTTCTCCCTCTGCCACTCCCCCTGCTTGTGCATGTTCTCTCTCTCTCTCTCTGACAAATAGATAAAATCTTTTTTTAAAAAAGTAGGGCAATGGGGTGCCTGGGTGGCTTGGTCATTAGGCGTCTGCCTTTGACTCAGGTCATGATCCCAGAGTCCTGGGATCGAGCCCCGCATCAGGCTCCCTGCTCGGTGGGAAGCCTGCTTCTCCCTCTCCCACTCCCCCTGTTTGTGTTCCCTCTCTCGCTGTGTCTCTCTCTGTCAAATAAATAAATAAAATCTTCAAAAATAAAAATAAAAAATAGGGAAAGGACATGAACGGATGGCTTACAAAAGAAACCCAAATAGCTGATAAGCAGGTGAAAAAAAACCCCATAACCTTACTAGTAATATTGATAGTCATTAGACTATCACTTTCCCCAAAATACTGTAGATACCAGTAACTTGAGAATTTGCAAGTGTATGGGGGGAAAGGAGCACTTTCTTACACGTTGATGGTGGGGTGATATTGTCATAGCCTTTTAAAAGAGCAATTTGGTAGCAGGTGTCAAGATTTTAAATAAATTGGACCCAGCAAATGGCATTCCTAATGATAGTTCCTACAGAATAATCGTATGTGCCCAAGGAAATATGGATGTTTTGTAAATTGCATTCAAGACCAAAAATTTGGAATTTCCCTATTTAGGAACATCAGTAAAGATTAAATGTTATGGCACATCCGTATCATGGAATACTGGAAAACTGTGTAATTATTTAAAACATTGGGCCAGAAACATTTGTACCTTGGAAATTAGCTCCAAGGTACGCAGTTTACAAAAACAAAAAATGATTACATTTGATGCTTAGTTTCTTACCCTTCCCTGCCCTGCTTCCCTCAGTACCTTATCAGTTTCCCCCGGAACAGTTCCTTAATAAATCACGCACACATGAATCTTCATCTCAAGGTCTGTCTCTAGGCCAGTCAGCCTATGATGGGCTCCCGCAGGGGCATGGTGGCATGGAAGGAAAAGCTCCACACTTACCCTGAGGGGCTACTGAGCACAACTGGCACAGGGTCCCCCTGTTAAATGAAATCCTCCTCAGCAGATATAGGCAAATGACCCCAAATGTCTGAAAGGTTACATAGCAAATTACTAGAAAGTGGTTATCCCTGGGAATTAAGGGTTGAGGGAAGGTGAAGGATTTTTACTTTTTTCCTCTGCATCCTTCTGTATCATGTGAATTGTATACAGGGAGCATAAGTTCAAATATTACAAACATAGTAAAAAAATGACTAATTTCAATGAGCGTGAGTTCAAATATTACAAGTGTAGTTTCTTTTTTAAAGATTTTTTATTTATTTTATTAACTTGACAGAGAGAGACAGACAGCAAGAGAGGGAACACAAGCAGGGGGAGTGGGAGAGGGAGAAGCAAGCCTTCTGCGGAGCAGGGAGCCCGATGCGGGGCTCGATCCCAGGACCCCGGGATCATGACCTGAGGCCAAAGGCAGAGGCTTAACAACTGAGCCACCCAGGCGCCCACAAGTGTAGTTTCTTAAAAAGGGCTTTGTCACTGCTGTTCTGTCTGTGGAACAGTCTTCAAAGTGGGTTTGGGGTATCATGGGAATACATAGCCTTCCCAAGGGGTATATAGACACCAAGAACTTTAAGAAAATCAGTTTCCAGATCCTAACTTTCATATATGCTCTTACCTAAAATTGGTGATACCCAACCCCTTTGCAGCCTGCCTTTACAGAATTATACTTCCATTACTTCTCTCCTGTCCTAAATGTTACTATAATACATTTCCCTCCAGAGCATTAGAATATGTGGGTGCCAAAAAAGATAATTAGAAATATTAGTATTGCTCTTGAAAAAGCAAGTGAGTCTAATGACTTGGTAACAAATCCTTTAGCATGACAGGTGGTTTCCAGTTTTTTGTAGTCAAGAAAATAGGAGTGCCTAATTGAGTTGTCAGCTAATAGATCATTAAAATGTATTCTTGATGATATATGACTATCTTATATTGGCATGTAATTCAGGAGTTAAAATAATGGAGTCTTATACCTTTAACTTTCGTTAAAGTTATATTCCCATCTACTTATTTATATGAAGGTTTACCAGTACTTAGATCTAGAAGAGCAAACAGTGGGAATAGACTTGATGTGGAATTCTGTCCTTGTATAATTAACATTCATCCAGAAATATAAGTGAATTAGAAAAAAAATCTTTAGTCATGTCATCAAGAGAGGCACTTTTTAAAAGATTTTATTTATTAGAGCGAGCAAGAGCGAGCACACGAGCAGGAGGAGGGGCAGAGGCAGAGGAAGAGAGAAACTAAGCAGACTCCCCGCTGAGTGCAGAGCCCACGTGGGGCTTGATCCCACGACCGGGAGATCATGGCCTGAGTGGAAATCAAGAGTCAGTCACTCAACCGACTGAGCCACCCATGCGCCCCAAGAGAACCACTTTTAACAAATTTTTACTTTTAATCTTTAATAATTATGTATTGAGTTGTGTACTATATGGTGTTTTTGTTTGTGTCCTAGTAATAGCTGACATGGTCAATCCAACAACGAAGAATTTTTTTGTACATGAAGATGAATGATCGTGGGAATTTTAAAAGGTTAGTTTTGATTCTTATAAATATTTTCTAAATGGATAAAGACAGGATAAGATATGTGATTGAAGTGGAATAAAACTTCAATTTCCAGGAAAAAAGGACACAATCAAACTTCCTGCTGTTAAGTGCTTGTATATTTATTTTTAAATTGATAATGGTATCAAATAACCATGATACTCCAACTACTATGCTCTTCTCCAGGATATATTTGTTTCTAAGATTGATGTCAGAGTTTTATTTCTAAATGTATAGCTAATGGTAGCTAGCAAATTTTTTATTAAAGTAAGCATCATTCTGTGTTCAAGATAGTGTTCCAGAACATGAGACTTTTGGAGTTCCAACCTCTAAGAAGTAAGGATTGGTTAGTGATATTCTGAAAGGGAGGGAGACTTTCATCAAGTCATTTCAGTCAGGGCCAAGAAGGAACAGTCTCTTCTAGGATGTGGGCTCTTTAGTTGACCGGTTTGGATACCTGGGTGACTGTGCCAAGCCTGTTTGAAGCAGTAGATTGTAGAGGTGAAGAGGTAGGAAATCGTTGAACAGGTTAGGAGGAAATGCCTTCAGAGAACATTCTGCTCTGGAAACAAGCAAAGGAGTCTGCTCTCTTTGACCAATGACTCATGACCTTTAGAATCTACTTACTGGAACTTGGCTGATTTCCATTACATGCTTTGAACCCACTCTTTTCTTGTTAACTTCTGGGGAGACTGCTACTGGTACTTGGTAGAGTGCTGCAATTAGGATTTTTAAAAATGCTTTCTTGTCTCTTGAATTAATTGTAATAGGAAACCCAAATGGTCATTCCTTCAGGAATCTTAAAATTATCACACTGGTTCACTCTGTACCTGGACAACCAGCAGAGGAATTTCTTTCAGACAGCTCTTTCTAAAAATGTTCAGAAATCAAATAGAGGGGCGCCTGGGTGGCTCCATCAGTTAAGCCTCCCCCTCTTGGTTTCAGCTCAGGTCACGATCTCAGGGTCCTGGGATCGGTCCCTGCATCGGTCTCCGTGTTCAGCCGGGAGTCCGTTTCTCTGCCTTTCTCTCCCTCTTCCTCTGCCCCTCCCCCTGCTTGCTCTCTCTCTCAAATAAATAAATAAATCTTTTTAAAGAAAGAAATCAAATATAAAAACCTAGGTCCACACAATAGCCTCAGTCCCCTCCAGAACCACTAACACTTACTAAACACTTAATATGTACCAGTCCCTATGTCAAGCACCTTGCATAGAAAATCATGTTAATCCTCATAGCAACCCTATGTGAAAGGTACCATTCTATCACCATTTTACAGATAAGGAAACCTAGACCCAGAGCACTAAAGTCACTTGCTCCAAGTCACACAGCATTAAGAGCCACCTGTCAGCTTGCTTGTAAATGACAGATCTGGCTTTTGCAAGTATTTGCCAATGCTGCTAATGCTGGAAGGCAGGTCATTCACATTTCCATTGCAATTTATTATCCACTGGCAGCTCTCAGGATAATTCATTTCATAAACTTATTTTCCAGGATCCATCATGTTGATTGGTACTTAAAAATGATTGTTGTGGTTAATGTTTGCATGTTAAAAATGGTAAGCTGAACTTCCTGTTTTGTAATTTTCACTTTCAGGCATGTACTTCTGCAAATCAGTAGTCTTTTTCCTCTTTCTATTCCTCATTTTTCCATGGAGGGCATGGTCGTATTAATACAAACGAAAGAATTGATCAGAGACAACTTCACAATTCAACTTTCAAATCTTTTTCTAAAAAAATTGCTCAGAAAAGGGCAAATGAGAAGTACTCCAAAATTATACCCTCAGGTCAGGAAATAAATACAAATCATCCAAACTTGTTTAAAAATTGACATGAAAGAAAGGAGCTAAGAATTAATTGTGATAAAGTTGATGATGCTTATCAAGCATTTGTGCCAACAGCAGTGGGGAGAAAATGCAGGATCCATTCAAAACTGATTCTGTATTTTGAAGACTTCCTATTACAACATAAGCTTTATAAGGGCCAAGGCTTATCTATTTTATACAATGATGTATCGTAGCTTTCAGGCCAGAGTCTCTTACACATGTAGATGCTCAGTATATATTTGATGAGTTAATTAATTCCTCTCATGTATTACAGGACTAAAAAATGATCATCCTAATGGTTGCCAGAAGATGGTATTAATGGTATCATTTCACCATTACTCATTAGTGAGTAGTAGTATCCATAATAGTGATATCCTCTAAGCAGTGATACCTTCATGCTCCCCACATTCTACTGGTCTGAGACAGTAAGGTAGTTGTGGTATGGTCAGAGGGAAAAAAACCCCAGAGTTTGTATCGAACATCCCCTCCCGCCCAGAATATCTCACCTCATAGCAGCTCACCATGTGGCCTGGGAGCTGTCCTGGGCTGGGAATTGTTTGTTGCCAGTTCACAAGATTAAGTACAGAAACCGAGGAGTAATCAGATAACAGCAATTTTACTTTGCTGTAACAACTAGAAATTCATTTTTATTGTGATTTACAAAAATATCAGACCTTGGTGAATTCAGAATTTAGAACAAAAACACTCTCTTGCTGGCTCTTGCGTACCAGCAGGGCCAATGTTAAAAATAGGCTTTATTGGAATAGTCTGTGTTTTTGTGACTTGCAGAGGAGGAATATGGTCCATTCCAAAATGTAAGACACTCTTCACACCACGCCATTAGTGTTTATTTCTGTTCCAGTCAACATACAATGTTACATTAGTTTCAGGTGTACAATATGGTGATTCAACACCTCCACATATCACCCCATGCTCATCACAACAGGTGCACTCCTTAATCCCTGTCACCTGTTTCCCCCATCCCCCACTCCCTTCCCCTCTGGTAACTATCAGTGTGTGTTCTCTATAATTAAGAGTCTGTTTCTCAGTGAATCATGGAACACTACATCAAAAACTAATGATGTAATGTATGGTGATTAACATAACATAATAAAAAAAGAAGAGTCTGTTTCTTGCTTTGTCTCTCTTTTTTTCCCTTTGCTCATTTGTTTTGTTTCTTAAATTCCAGACCATTATTGTAGCATAACTCCTTTGAGTACTGAGGTCCTTTGATGTTTAAGAAACCTAAGTGCAAATATTTCTAACAGAAATCTTTTTTACATCCACTAACTGTGAACACTTTAGGCATCACTTCCCACCTTGACATAAGGGCAATCTTGAGTGACATGTAACAGTAGCAATCGTGATTTCCAGAAATGGGACCAAATGACCGTTCATCCTAGAAATATGGCGACTGCAAAATTAAAACCATCAGTTCCCAGATGTTGCTATGACCCATGATTTCTGTCTAAGTAGTATTTGAATACCTATTATTTTAGTTTGACCTAATGTAAAAATTTATTAGTAGATAAAATTCCCTTGGAAGCAGCCCAAGTGTCCATTAATCCATGAATGGATAAGGCAGATGTGGTATATACATACAATGGAATAGTACTCAGCCATAAAAAAAAGACTGAAATCTTGCCATTTGCAATGCTAGAGAGTATCATGCTAAGGGAAAGAAGCCAGTCAGAGAAAGACAGATACCATGTGATCTCGCTTATAGGTGGAACATAAGAAACAGAACAAATGAGCAAAGGGAAAAAAAGAGAAAATCAGGAAACAGACTCTTAATTATAAAGAATACACTGATGGTTACCTGAGGGGAGGTGGGTGGCCAAAGGAAGTTGAAGAGCTAAGCCGAGATTCAGAATATCCACGGGCGCGGATACAGAGTGTGAACAAATTCTGGTCTGTTACCACAGTAATCTGCCGTACCTGGCACTGGCTTTGACACATCACAGGCACTCAGACATAGCAGCTGAATAACTGAATACTGGTGATTTGTCTATTTTTTTTTGTTATCAGTATGGACTTCCAAAATCTTCCAAACTACCGTTGACACACAACTAATATATTGATGTCTGCCAGGGCAAAGGCTCTAGTGGTGTGCTTTCTGTATCAAGGGGATATAAAAGGCATGTTTTTCAAATTTTTAGATGCCATGATGTTTGAAGCTAATACATTGAATGATATAATTAAAATCCAAAATATTGAGTTAGAATCAACATAATATTTTTTAGTTATCAGAGTATTATGTTCATTTACATGTTTTGTAATAAAACAAAAAATGTTTTATATTAAAACATGGAAAGCATGTAAAAATGTGAATAACCTAATGACCAGTAAAAGAGGATTTATTAAAAAATTATAGCAATCTATACGCTGGAAAACTGTGCATCTTACAAAAGATGAGATATATATTCACTGGATAAACACATACACTGATATTGATCCATCTATCTATATCTATATATATTCTTATGTGGAAATATTTTTATAATACTGTTAAATTAAAAAGTCAGTTACAAAACAGTGTATTAAATATAATTCATTTTTGTTATATACAATGAATAGACACATACACGATCATATATTTATATCTGCAGAATACTGTCTGGATGGTTACAAACAAAAAGGTCTTGAAAAGATATCTGCATCCCCATGTTCAGTGCAGCATTGTTAATAATAGCTAAGATATGGAAAAAACCCAGGTGCCCATCGAAAGATAAATGGACAAAGAGAACATGGCACACATACACAATGGAACAGTACTCGGCCATAAAGAATGGGATTTTGCCACCTGTGACAACATGGATGGAGCTTGAGGCTATTCTAATTGAAGTAAGTCAGAGAAAAACAAATACCATATGATGTCACTTACATGTGGAATCTAAACAACAACAACAACAACCAAGCTCATAGGTACAGAAAACAGATTGGTAGTTGCCAGAGGCAGGAATTGGGCAAAATAGGTGAAGGTAGGCAAAAACCACAAACTTCCAATTACAAAATAAGTAAGTCATGGGGATGTAACACACAGTATGATGACAGAAGCAGACAAGTAAGTGAACAGTATTTTTTTAAAGATTTATTTAGTTATTAGTGTGCGAGCCTGTGGCAGGGGGGAGGGGCAGAGGGAGAGGGAGAGAGAATCTCAGGCAGACTCCATACTGAGCGTGGAGCCGGACCCGGCTCCTGATCTCTCTCACGACCCCTAAATCATGACCGAAATCAAGAGTCGGACGCTTAACCGACTGAGCTACCCAGGTGCCCCAGTAAGCAAACAGTATTGCTTACATCGTACAAAATGTTTAAAACCTAGTTAAATGAAATCACTCTCTTTTGCTTCATAACCTGAATCCTTGTAGCTGCCTTCTTTCTGGCTCTTTTTCTATCACAGACAAAAAAATCGTATCTCTCTTTCACATAATTATTCTACCATTGTAGGAACACAAAGATCATCTTGTTCTCTTCTTTCGTCCTTCAAACATTCTTTGTGTGACATGAAAGGGTACTGCCATTTTACCCAAGAGATCCACAAGTGCCAAGATGTGCCATTTGGGTCTCTCTGGGAGTTAACTGTTTGGTACCATCACCTGCCATATGTGCTTTGTGCAACAGCAAGAGGCATATTCTCTACCACTGGCCCTGCCCATGATGATCTTCCCCGTTCCTTCCTCGAAGGGGCCCCTTCTCTCCTTCTAGTTGCGCAGTTTTGTTCTTTCAGTCCTCAGGTCCACTTCTTGAGCATTCAGAAGGATTTGATGATTATCTAGATGTGTTCAAGGATTGAGGCGAGCCTAGGGTCCTCCTACTACACCACCATCTTATCTCGTTCCTGGCATAAACATAATATTTTATTTTTTTAAATATTATTTATTTATAGAGAAAGAGAGAGAACCCCCATGAGCAGGGGGAGGGGCAGAGGGAGAGGAAGAGAGAGAATCTTAAGCATGCTCAGCACGGACCCCAACGTGGGGCTCAGTCCCACAACTGAGTTCATGACCTGAGCTGAAATCAAGAGTCAGACACTCAAATGACTGAGCCACCCACGTGCCGCAGCATAATATTTTGAAAGGATAGCTAGTAAGTTCTGCATGTAGATACCAAAAATTTATTTTTGAAGTTTACAATGAAAGACCATGTTTCACCTCAAGTCATTTGAAAAAAATACAAGTTTTAGACCATTCCAAGTTCATTTGAAGCCCACAGCATCATCTGTCCAGTAAAAAACATAAAAATGCAATTTTTAGTCTACATGGGTAGGTATTTGGGATATTATCGTGGAGCCTGATAGTACTGGTAAGACCAGCACCCATACCTTCCTTTTGTGCATTTCTAGATGTTCCAACTGAAGAACTTTCACAAGTTAGAAAAAAGTCTCAAGGCAAGCAGCCAGGATCGTGAATAATGTGAAAATCACAGATATTTATCCTAAAGCAAAGAAACTTAGAGAAACATGATACTGATCTTCCAAATCTGAAGAAGTATGTTGTATAGAAGAAAGAACAATCAACCTGTAATGTTGCAGCAGTTTCTAGAACCAGCAGCTAGAAAGTTCCAGGGAAGGAGGTGTTCTCTCAATGACAAGGCCTCACATTTAGACACACATGAAATGGAACCCTTAGTGAAGAATGAACTCCTCTCATGGAAAGCATTCAAGCAGACACTGTGTGGCTATCTCTCAGGGATGTTGCAGAAGTAATTTTTTAAATTTGGAGCGAGGTTGATCTCTTGCGGTTTAAGTTCGCAACCTGATTCAAGTTTGCATCTGGTGCTTTGCATGGCTGGAGGAGGGGACAGGTTTGGGAGGGAGGGCTCCTGCCAGCGTTGGAGAAGACTCACTATTGTCACTTGTATGTGAATTAGTTAGAATAGTACTGTCGCGGAGTAGCAGACCGAAGAGAAAATGACTCAGCATTATTTTGTGATGGAAACTGAATTACAGCAAATATTACCAAAATGAGAGTCACAAATTCACTTCAAATAAAGAAAGCGAGACTAGAAATTTCCCATTTTAACTATTTTGTGTACAAATTCTATTGTTAGTGCACCCATGCGTTTGCCCTGTCATTCCAGGAAGATGTATGGGGTTTTTTTTCTTTTTGCCTCTTCTCTCAATGTAGCGATCTTTATCCTGTTATTACTGATAGAAGCAAACATTTATTTTTAAATTGTAAAGCCATTATTATCCTTCCCCTAATTAATTCTCTCTCTCTAGCTGTGCTTTGTCAAGTACTGCTTTTCTGTATCTTGAAATACAAACAAAACTGGTTTTAAACTGTTCCCTGAGATGTTAAGCACAAAGAATAAAATAAATAAGTTCTGTTCACAGTCAGGATTTATCTGTTTCACATTTTTCTAAAGCACAAAGCATTATTAATGAAACACTTAACATTAAACTCCCAACAGCCTGGTATAAAAACAATCACCCTAATCCACCAGATAAAGAGAAACATGGGAAATCATTTTTAGTGAGAGCGGGAAAAGGATTTATGCACTTTTAGTGGAGTTTTAAAAGTTCTGGGTTCTATTATTGTGTCAGAGACATGAAGAAAGGGAAGCTGAATGCTCTTTTTAAGTGACTCTGAAGAGTTTAGAAAACAATGGAATAGGTCTGGAGATGAGTAAGAGAGTGAGAGCAGATTTTTTATTAAATGTGCAAGCTGAACCCCAGAGATCCAAATAAAGTTCCATCATAAAAACCTGAGACACCGTCTTGCTTCCTACTGGCCCAATTGTGAGAAGGGGACCGTGCCAGGAAAGAGGGTTGTCAGTGAACTCGGTTAGGAACCCACTTGATAATCTTTGTTAGCGGAAGAGAGGGAGGGATCTATCAAGGCTGTCCCTAATGGGAATTGAGTTTGTGCCAAAACCTACTGAAGGAGAAGAGGAGGCTGCATTTTGTAATGATAATCAAGGCTTTGCAGTTCAAAAGAATGTGTGTGAGAAGCTACACGGGATGTCTTTGTGAACAAGAAGCGATAGAATGATGGATAGGGGTCCTTTGGTATAGATGGTGTTAAAAGCACACAGAGTCTTCAGGGATCACATTTTACATCCGTCCTTTTGCCTGTTTCATAGGTTTTCATTTATACAGATGATGCAACTGATTCACTGGTCAGTAAGACGTATATACGGAGTCTACGTCTTTGGAGATGGACTGGACTGAGCTCAACGAAATCTCAAACCTTATCCCTCTCCCGGACAAGAGCAGATATGTATGAGATGACTAGCTTTGGTTTAAAATAGTATTTTTTCCCAAGAAACCTAGTTTCCCTATTTAAGAGACTCCTTGACCCCCAGTAGAAATCAAAGTTAACACAAGTCCTACACATAGCTCATAGAAATATCACACAGTTCAGTAGATAATAGCCTTCTATGAAAGATGTTCTTTCCACAAAAAGTAAACACGCTTATTGCCGAAGAATCAGATAGAACTTTATGAAACTGCCAGATTTTTAAGAGTAAGAATCAGCATGATTCTTACACTGGGCATCTTCCATTTGTCCAGGGTTCCCACCCTTCCCCTTTCTGCAGCCTGCTGTGACCCCGGAGGCTACTCCAGATAAACTGCATCGCTGGGCTTCTCTCCCTTCTAGTTGGGCTTCAGATTGGCCACTAGGGAGTAGAGGCCAGAGACAGGAGGGGGAGAGGAAGGGAGGGCAGAGGACTTAGTGCCCCAGCTCCCTCTCTGTCCGGCCCCCTAATCTTGGCTGCTTTCCTCCATTGAAGCCTAGAGCTTCTATCACCCTTCACTCTCCACACTGCCTTGTCTGGTTGTGTCCCAGGAGCACTTCCCTCCCCTCACACCTTAAAGCTCAGGGGCTGTAACAGCATTCAGCAGTTACTAGCCCTGGGGATACTCTGTATCTTTTGTGGTTCTCCTATACTCTGACTACTCATTTGTAAATGTGTTTATTAAACTATCCTCAAATAGCCCAGGTTGACAGCACCATCTTGACACTACATGTTTTCAGTGTCTAGCAAATTCACAAATACATGAGGAACAGGGACATTCCATAGGAAGATGAAACTTTTATACTTGGGTTTTCTCCATTAGCAACTACTATAAAAAAATAATAACCAATGTTTACTTGGAGCTTATTCTATGCAAGAAACTGCTCTGAAGAGTAGACACACAGGTCAACTCATATAACCTTATCATTAAACCTGTGAAGACGATATGACCATTATCCTTATAGGCACAGGAAGCTTAAGTGACATGCCCATGTGATAATGTGATTTATAAGAAATATATATTTGGTCTTCGTCCCCATTTCTAGCCCCGAACTCCTATGAAACCCTTGGAATTTCCTAGGCAATAAGAGCAGTAAGAAGTGTCTGTGGTTATTCATAAGAAACCCCTTTCAATCACACCTGAGTTTATGTTAATGAGGTGACTTTTGGGAAGCACCTCAGGATGGGGGCTGGTTGCCAGGGGAACCAACCACGTGGTTGGAGGATTAGAACTTTCAGTCCCAACAGCTGTGAGCTCTGGGGAAGGGAGAGGGGTTAGAGGTTGAATCCATGGCCAATGGCCAATGATTTAATCAATCAAATCTATGTAATGAAACCTCCATAAACACCCAAAAAAACCGGGAGATGTGGAGAGAGTGTCACACCTGGACAGGGCGTGACAGCTCTGTACCCTTTCCCCGTGCCTTGCCCTATGCAGCTGTTCCATCTGGCTGTTCCTGAGGTATATTCTTTTGTAACACACTGGTCATCTAGTAAGTAAAATGTTTCTCCTAGTTCTGCCAGCTGCTCTAGCAAATTAATCAAAACCAAGGAGGGAGTTGTTGGAACCTCTAATACATAGCCAGTCAGTCAGAAGCACAGGTGAAAACCTGAGTTTGGGATTGGCAGCTGAAGTTGGGGGAGGGGGTAATCTTGTAGGACTGAGCCCTTAAACCTGTGGGATCTGATGCTCTCTCCAAGTAGATTGTGTCAGAATTGAGTTGAATTGTAGGACACCCAGCTGGTCTTGGCGAACTGCTTGGTGTGGGGAAAAAAACATGCTGGAATTGGCACCAGAATTACACTCAGTATCACACAACTAACAAGTGTCAGGGCTGGGATGTTGAAGCAAAGAAGTCCGACTGCTGAGCCCATGCTGGTAACACAGAGCAATACTGCCTTTATATACAAGAACGCTACAAGTGTAATTCATGGGAAAAATGTATGCAATCCAAATGGAAAATTACATTGATCAAAACTTCCAGCATGTATAAAGTTGCTAAGTATTAAAATTAGACATTTTGGCTTCAACTGTAGCACAAAAATTTCTAGAAGATAAAATGTTATGCCAAAGAGAAATGGTGCTTTCCAAAAAGGTAGACTGGGGAAGACTATTCCTGTGTGGCATAGTCATTTGAGCATCCTGCTCTTGATTTCGGCTCAGGTCATGATCTCAGGGTCGTGGGATCCAGCCCCACGGTGACGCTCCCCGCTCAGCATGAGGTCTGCCTGGGACCCTCTCCCTCCCTCTCCCTCTGCCCCTCCCCCACACACACACAGCCTCACTCTCTCCAAGAAAAAAAAAAACACACATACATACATACATACATTTTATAAAATATAATCCTTGTAGCAAACCTGTGTGACAGCTGCCACTGTCCTTATTTTATAGATGAGGAAACTGAAGTTCGGATTGAGGTCACACCACCAAAGTTCACTGATCTACTCAGTTAAAATGTGGTGCCCACCTCAGTCTCAGGGGTGCTGGCATTACCAATGCAGACCAACTGGGAGATTAGCGACATATCACAAGACCCGTGTGAGGCCCCCAATTCTGAAGCCATCATAACACACAGTCCCATATTAGAGAATGAGATGATGATGACAAAGATAGCAGTGACAGAAAACAAGCCACCTTTTGCCATATTTCCAGTTGCTTCAGTAGAATCTGTTGGCCCTTTCAGTAACTCTGAAATGGCTCTTTGGTCTGAGGTAGAATTCAAGTCAGACTCTTTCATTTTCACAACAAAACATTTACTTTGCTAGCCCAGCTAGCATCTTCACTGAGCAATTTTACAAACGCTTCTCACCAAGTCTAACTTAAACCGATAACTTGCCTTAAATGTAGTTCAGACAACTGATAACTGAAAAACCTCAGACTAAGGAACATTAGTGATGTGTTACATTTCTTTTTTTTTTTCCTCTTAATAGATGAGTGCCCACCCTGTTTTCTTATTGGTATAGATCCTGGATCTCTCAGGCACCAGACCAGAGTGGAAGAGGAATAAAATGTCTTCCCATCTTCAGTCTAGGTTGCTCTGTCTAATGAACCAAAGCAGGGGTAAGAGATTTTTTTTTCTTTATCCAGCTTGTAAGCCATAGCATTGTGAGAAGTTCCTCCCAGATTTTGTTAGTAACCTCTTTTTGTCTTTATTCTAAGCTCTTTTTTAGTTATTATTATCGGTGAATATTCATGAGAATATTTTTGTGAAATGCTGGGAGGATCTACAATCAGAGACATCTCTTTATATTCCTCTACATTTCTATCTTGTAAATTATAAGTCTAAGTGAAGAAGGTTAGGGAATAGGGAGAAAATAGGTACAAAGCAAGACATCATGTCGTTTTATGATACCTAAATTTTGTCAGCTTTTTGTTTCTTTTCTCATAAATTATGGAACTATTTGCCCATTTCTAGAGACTTCTAGATTGTCTAGAGCTATCTTATGTGGGTACTGGAATCTTAACCAATTATAGAGCTGAAAATTTTTATTTTTATTTACATTCTTTTAGCTCCCCTAAACTCTGTTCTAATAAATGAGTGTTTAATGACCTTGTAATATATGAACTCAGCTCTATGACTAGCTACATAGTTTGTTGAGCCCAACACAAGATGCAACTGTGGGACTTCTTGTTCCGAAGTTTTATTTTTTTTTAAAGATTTTATTTATTTATTTGAGAGAGAGAGAATGAGAGATAGCACGAGAGGGAAGAGGGTCAGAGGCAGAAGCAGACTCCCCGCTGAGCAGGGAGCCCGACGTGGGACTCGATCCCGGGACTCCAAGATCATGACCTGAGCCGAAGGCAGTCGTTTAACCAACTGAGCCACCCAGGCGCCCAGTTTTATCAGTTTCAAAATGGCAACAGCAGAGCTTTAAACCAAACCCTTCTAAACACGGAGCCCTGCCCTATGCTGCTGCATGGGCCCCAGGCCTATGAGGCCAGCCCTGCTCAGTTTCCGAGATATAGTTTCAGTACATTAAAATATTTTAATGTTGCATTCTTTCTCGGATTATTTTTAAGCAAGAGCCTGTATAACAAATGGCCAAAGGAAGCTTCCTGCCATATGAAAGGCATTAATTTGCACATTCACTTCCTTTTATTGTAAAAAAAAAAAAAATAGAAATCTTAAAACTTTTTTTCTGGTATTTAAGTTTAGGGAAAAATTTCTCTTCCCAAACAAATGCATGTGCTTTCCTTCTTTTTCTGTTCCTTCATTTCCAAATACTGATTGATGAGTCTCTCCCTTCGAATACTGCTCTGGACCCTGCGATAGATCAGTGAACAGGACAAATCCCTGCCTTCCAGGAGTTTACACTCCATGGTAGAGTTAGGATCCATTTTCTAACCTTCTCAGGGAAACTTGCAGCTCTCCTGAGGCTGCCAGTGTTTCTGGCCTTTTCCTCCGCCAGATGTTGGCCCCCTCTGCATGCTCTATTAAAAAAGCAAGTATTTAAAATTTTATTTTAGTGCACAGTAGGAGCAGAGTGGGGGGACCACATTCTAACATACAACCCTCCTGCACTTCACAGAGCTTTTTTTTTCATGCAAGAGCAAACTTCTGTATAATTGATGTGAACCATTTAGACATGAATGAAGACTCTGTTTCCACCTAACTCATTAAGTGATAAATCACCGGTATTTTGTGGCAAGTTTCAGGCTTATCTCAGTCACCTTCTGTCATGACCAGGCATCAGTGTTATGTCTAGGCTCTGATAGAAGAGGTGAGGGGGGGGGAGGAATAAACCAAAAAAATCTGAACAAAGCTTTTTCATCGACTGTGAACGCTAACTGGTGAAAGTAGGAAATATATTCCCAGCTAGTACTCTGAGCTTTTGAAATCCCATATCCAAACCAATACACGTGAAACTCCCTGAGCTGGCGGCTACTGAACAAAATCCTATTTATTGACAAAACAGCAGCACATAGTTATTAGGAACTTGGAGCTTTGAATCAGACATTCTTTCACTGCAATCCTCAATTAGAATCCCTAAACTTCCCCAAAATCGTGGCCCGGAGGGATGAAGAGGCAGAGCACAGAGGATTTTTAGGGCTGTGGAACTGCTCTATACGATACAGTGGTGGACACGTGTCATTATACATCTGTTCAAAATCATGGAATGTACACCACCAAGAGTGAACCCCTAATTGGGTGTTAGTGATGTGTCACTGTAGCTTCATCAGGTGGAACAAATGTGCCGCTCTGCTGGGCGATGTGGATGATGGGGGTGGCCGTGCCTATGGGCGGACAAAGGGTGTATGTGGACGCTGTTGTGCTCAGTACTGCTGTGGACCTAAAACTGCTCTTAAAAAAAAAAAGGAAAAGCCAGGCCCACATGACCCTCCCAATCCATTATGTCCTTAGCCAAAACACCACTCTCATCTTTACTTGGCCTTGCAATAAAATAGTTTGAAGCGCAACCCTTTGAAATTTAAAGTATCTCCTAATGGCTTGAAATATGTCAAAAGATTAAAAAACATACTGAATCAGTACAGAATGATAGGGCAGTGAATAGCTGGTGACTGTTCTCTCTTGCAGACATTGTAAAAGTACAAATTATTGAGATAGCGCCTTAAATTACCACATCCACCATAAAATCCTGAGGAATGGAGATAAGTGGGAATTGAGTGAGCTTTTCCAAACAGCTTCATTGGGTCACTGTTTGTCTTAGTCAGCTCAGGCCACCATAACAAAATGCCACAGACTGGGGTGTCTTAAACAGCAGACGTTTCTTTTTCTCACAGATCTCCAGACTGGGAAGTCTGAGATCGAGGTGTTGGCAAGGTAGGTTCTCTGATTTCTTCTCTTGGCCTCTAGGTGGCAGCCACATCACTGGGTGCTCATGTGACCTCTTCTCTGTGCATGTGCAGGAAGAGCACCAACTCTCTAGTGTCTCTTCTTATGAGGGCACTAATCCCCTCATGAGCCCTACTCTCAAACTTCATCTAAACACATTTACTTCTCAAAGGTCCCAAGTTCTAAGTACCATCATCCTGGGAGTAAGCATTTCAGTGTATGAATTCTGGGGTGGTGGGGGGCACACAGGACACAATTCAGCCTATAGTAGCATTGTTCAAAGTGCGGTCTCTTGGCCCTACACATAGAAGATGAAGCAGGGGACTTGGTTTGTAAAGCACTTAATATATTCTGGCCCCGGGTTAAGGTTTTCAATATACTATTTCACTTAATAGAGCAAGCCAAATTGGGAGGCTCAGAGAGATGAAATCACTTTCTCCAAGTCACAAAACTAGTAAACTTTGCAGATTCCAACCCTGTCCCATTGGACCCCGGTGCTGTAGTCTTCTTGCTGGCCCATAGGGCCTTTCTTAAATTTCAGTACTTGCCGTTAGCTTATGTAAGAGTGATTAGGCCCACAGCAAACAGGCTCATACCTCCAAGGCCACATGAAACCAATTTGAATCAGGAAGTCAATGTTTTTATTTCATAGAGCTACAGTTGGTCAAAGAGCATATATCTGTGTTTGCCCTTTAATCCATGAATGAGTTGAAGAAAGTGATTTCTTTAACTGCTTAGTTAATGTGAAATCAGACCACGGGATTTGGATGGTGTGCACTGGTATTTCAATACTGGCTGTTGTTTTACGTTCTTCTTTTTGACCATGTGATTTTTCATGTCCCTTCACATCAGTATCATCTAGCTTAGGATGTAAGGACTATGTCACTTGAAATTACTGCGTACAGCCAAGTATAGGAGTAAAGCGAAAGAGGAATTTAAAAAAGAAGCCCACTGACTGACTGCTCTTTACCCGGCGACATCCCTAGGTACACATTCAAATTCTTGGCTGCTAAGCCACGAGAATCTACAAATGTTCTTCCTTGGGTTTGGAACCCAGCGGATCCAGCCTCCAAAATTCTTAGCCCTCTCCCATGTTGACCTAGTACCCAGCACTACATTGCAGCTCCTCCCCCCCCCCCCCCAAACAGCCCCCATTTAGTGCTACAGGGGTTGACAGTTGTTTTCTGTAAAGGGCCGGATAGTAAACGCTTTCAACTTTGCGGGCTGTACAGTCCCTTTGCAACTACTCAACTCTGTGGTTGTCATATGAAAGCAGCCCCAGACAGTATATAAACAGATGAATGTGGCTATGTTCCAGGAAAATTGCGTTCATTTTAAAAAGGCGGCAGCCCAGATTTGGTCTGCTAGCAGTAGTTTGCTCACTCCTGTACAAGCAAATAACATAGTCTTTCTTGAGATTTGTATGATGGAGAAGAATGTTCATTTATACCACAGGCTTCACTGAAGAACTCACTTAAAACCCCCAATGAAATTCTCATTGTTTTATCCCAAAGTCTCTTTTGGCCTCCAGTAACCCCCAGTCTCTTTTCTCTCTCCCTTTCTACCACAAAGACCCCAATATTCTTCAAAGCATTTCAGTTCTTCCTTAAAACTTGCAAGCCCCGTTAAACAGTTAACAATACCCACTGTCCTTTAAAAGCGGGTTAAGCGAGTACTATCATTTGTGGATTGTGTCCCTTGAAAGTCTCGCTCTCTACCCCAAGATTGCATTAAAAATGCAATGTCCGATAATCGCCTGACAAAGACTTCTGTATCTTTAATCATCAGGGAATCACATATTTAAAACTCAATCACATACCACCGCACACGCACTAGAACGACTGAAATAAAAAAGCTTGACAACACCAAATGTTAGTGAGGACATTGCTTATGGGAAGGTAAAATTTTACAGCCACTTTGTAAAACTGGCAGTCCTTTGTTAAACGTATACCTACCCTCTGACCCAGCCATTGTACCCTTTTTATTTATCCAAGAGAAATGAAACCGTGTATCCACATAAAGACCTGTACATGCATGTGCCTAGCAGCTTTATTTGCAATAGCCCAGATCTGGAAACAGGCCAGAGGTTTCTCCACAGAAAAATGAAGGAACTGTGGTATATTCATAGCATAAGATACTAGTCAGCTCTAAAAAAAAGGGAATGGACTATTGCTATGGACCGAATGTGTGTGTCTCTCCAAAAGTTACCTGTTGAAGCTTTAATTCTCAGTGTGGTGGTACGTGGTTGTGAGGCCTTTGGCGGGTAGTTGGGTCATGGCCGGGGAGCACTCATAAATGGAGTTAGTGCACTCAGAAGACGAAACTTGAGAGAGATGTTCTTTCTCGGCCGAGGGAGGATACGGCAAGGCAACCAACCAGCAGACTGGGAGGAGGGCTCTCACCAGATGCTGAATCTGCTGGCATCTTGATCTTGGACTTCCCAGCCTCTAGATCTATCAAAGATAAGTATTTGCTGTTTAAGCCACCCAATCTTTGGGGTTTGTTATAAAATCGCAAACTAAAACAACTACTGATACCCACAACAACTTGAGTGGTTGTCAAAAATATTATGCTAAGTGTAGGAAGCTAGATGCAAAAAAGAGTATATACTGTATGACTCCTTTCTGTGAAATTCTAAATAGACAAAATCTGTGGAAAGACAGATGAGTGGTTGCTTCTTAGGTGAGATATGCGGATTGACTAAGAGAGAGCATGAGAGATCTTTTGGGGGTGATGGAAATATTGTGGATCTTGATATGCACTTGTTAAACTTATTGAGCAGTATACTTAAGATCTGAAAGTTTCACTGTACATAAATTTTACCTCAGTACAAACATATTAAAAATATTATATTTACCTGATATTTTTAAAGTCCCAAGACAACTGCTGGTGTTCCAGCCATTACATCTGCATTCCAGGTAGTGAAAAGGAGAACGAATGGAAAGATAAAAGAACAAAGGACACATGCTAGCTGTCTGTTCATTCTTACAAAGACTGAAAGTCTCATCAACAACTTGCACTTAATTCTTACTGGACAACCCCATCTATGGGAGAAGTGGGAAAACAGACGCATGCACTCTTTGGACAAGCACCTTTCAGACAGAATAAAATCTGTGTTTGTAGTAACAAGAACAAGGGGAGAATGGATACTGGCTATCCATTGGTAGGTTCAACCACACCACAGAAAAGTATGTGTACATACATACAATGACTTACACAATTTCAGGGGATTCATGGGCCTTCACTGGATCCCATTTTATTTGAATTCTTTTGTAAACAAGAACCACTGGTCTAGGGAGTTTGAGCAACTAGTTACTATTTTTTTAAAAGATTTATTTATTTATTTGAGAGAGAGAGAAAGAGAGCCAGGGAGGGGCAGAGGGAGAGGGAGAGAGAGAGACTCTCAAGCAGATTCTGTGCTGAGGGAAGAGCCCAACGTGGGGCTTGATGATCTCATGACCCTGAGCTCATGAGCTGAGCTGAAACCAAGAGTCAGAAGCTTAATCTGCTGAGCCGCCCAGGCGCCCCAAGCAACTAGTTATTATTAAGCACAGTTAATGAAAGCGTGTGAATGGCAGGTTCACACGGCAGTGAGCATTCAAGAGACGCAAGATTGCTTAAAATGTGCCTTGCTCAGCCACCTGGAATGAATTTTGTTCCCTAGGTCTCCCAAAGATTGCAGTTCATTAAATAGCCTGTCCCGAATTGAGCATTATTTAATTCTGCTACCTTCTGAACTATACAATATGCGAATATAGGAAGATAGGCCACTTCACTTAAGTGTACATTTTACTTACACACTTGATTTGATGACATTAGTTTGCAGGTGTCTCTACTTCAATTAATTGCATATTGGTGAAATCCATAATTTAAACTCGGGACAAAACTGAAGTATTCAAATGATAGTCTCTTCAATATAATTATTCCACATATGTTGGAGTGCTGACAAAATGTTGTCCTTTATTTTTTTTAAATAATAGCTTCAAGTATGTTCAAGATTAGATAACACAGAAAATGTCAACAAGATATGACAAATATGAAATGAAAATGATGAGATGAAAACTTTGTATCTTTATCTAATTTTTCCTCCATAGATACACAAACTTTTTTTCCCTATGAAATTGGGTTACAGACACCCCGTGCCCTGCCTGGTTTTTTTTCAGCCTGATTGGAAGAACAAAAGAAAGTACCATGAAAAAGCCCACACAGATACACAGTGTTTTTGCTGACCAGCAAGTTAGAAGTTGATCTATAAAAACACGCTGACTTCCTTTTATTGTAACAGCGAAGAGAGAATGAAAGTGATTCAATTTAACGGAGGGAATACACAACTTATTCTACACAGTATATTTGAAGACTGACTTAAATGACTTTATTTTTCTTATAAATCAATCTCTTGCCCAAGTAGATATCGAAAAATAAATGCCTATGGCCGTTCACTAAACCCAGATTGCAGAAAATGTCATTTTATCACTGAGTCATTCACTGACACAGCACCACACTGCTAAATGAACCCTTCCTGTCCTATTTTTTTTAAAGATTTTACTTATTTATTTGAGAGAGAGAATGAGATAGAGCATGAGAGGGGGGAGGGTTAGAGGGAGAAGCAGACTCCCTGCCAAGCAGGGAGCCCGATGCGGGACTCGATCCCGGGACTCCAGGATCATGACCCGAGCCGAAGGCAGTTGCTTAACCCACTGAGCCACCCAGGCGCCCCTTTCCTGTCCTATTTTAACACACAGGGTTCTATTTATTGTGCAGCTTGTCAGTGGTGGGGCCTGTACATAGGACATTTCTGTGGTCTGCTGAATACTGGTTCCCTCTGGGCCAAATCCCTGGAACTTAGAATGCTACTTCGATGGCAAAGGGGATTTTGCACGTTTTATTTAATTAAGGATCGAGATGGGGAGGTGATGCTGGATTATGTGGGTGTGTCCAGTGAAGTCAAAAGAGTCCTTTGAGAGAAAAGATGTGAATGAAGATTGAACCAGAGAGAAATTTGAAGATGCTATGCTGCTGGTTTTGAAGACAGAACAAGAATCCATGGGCCAGGGAAGGCAGCGAATTCTGACAGACTCCAGAAGCTGAAAGAGGCAAGGAATGAATTCTTTCCTAGAACTTCCAGGGGGAAACAGGCCTGCTGAATCTCTGACTTTTGCCCAGTGAAACAGATTGTGGACATCCGGCCTTCAGAACTATAAGAGAACAAATTGGTGTTGTTTGAAACCACTACATTTTGTGATAATTTGTTACCACAGCAGGAGGACACTGATACACTTTCTAACTTGTGGGGAAGAATGGTATTATTACTACACACACACAATAAAGAAAATGAGATTTGAAGAGAGGAAAGAAAATAAACAAATATACAACACTAGCAAATGCCAGAAAAGTGTGGCCTCTGGCCATGACTTGAAGCCCACAGACCATTTTTTCTCTATTATACTGGCTCCTATGAACCATCAGCGTGCATCTCACGATGTCTTATCCCCAAAGTTTTTTCCTCTGAAAAGAACCAAGAGTGTTTCATGTAACATGCATTTCAAAGGGCAAGTATTTGTTCTAAACAAAGAGGTGATTGAATCAAATATTTGCAGGCCTTAGTCTGTTTCCATAAGGAGGCTTTTGTATTCTAAATTAAACTCCTTTGCCTCGGTAGGTAGAGGAAATATAGTTATAGAGCAGGTATCAAGAATGGATTCTGCATGAAAACTTCCTGGAGAGGACCTGTAAGCCCAAGAGTGGCCAGTGTTAATGAAATCGTTGCTTGGTTGTGAAGGAGTCCAGCCTCTGCCTGCTTCTTTGTAGTACACGTGGGATATGCTCATCCAGGCCTCATAAGAGCTCCTCTTTCGCTAGCGAAATTG
This sequence comes from Callorhinus ursinus, assembly GCF_003265705.2. Classification (NCBI taxonomy): domain Eukaryota; kingdom Metazoa; phylum Chordata; class Mammalia; order Carnivora; family Otariidae; genus Callorhinus; species Callorhinus ursinus. The sequence continues at coordinate 18,114,237 of NW_027397078.1, read as the reverse complement.
AAATCCAAAAGGAATTTTCCAGAAACACCTCATATAGGGTTGTACAGTTGACCCCTTGAACAACATGGGTTTGAACTGCACGGGGCCCAGTTATACACGGATTTTTTTCAATAAATACATTGGAAAAATCTTTGGAGATTAGCGACAATCTGAAAAAACCAGCAGATGAACCATATAGCCTGGCAATATAGAGAGAGAAAAAGAAAAAGGTCTGTCACAAATGCCTAAAATATATGCAGATACTCGTCTATTTTATCATTTACCACCATAAGATATATGTAAATCTATTATAAAAAGTTAAAATGTAGCAAAACGTACGCACACACTTACAGACCATACACGGTGCCATTTACAGCCAGGAGAAATGTAAACAAATGTAAAGGCACGGTATTAAATCATAAGTGCATAAGAAAACTGTAGTACATGGTGAACCACTGTAGTAATTTCATCACCACCTCCTGTTACTATTGTGGTGAGCTCAAGTGTTGCCAGTATCTGCTTAAAACAGTGTGATGCTAATCATCTCTGTGTGAGCAGTTCGTCTCTGCAGGAAATTGCCTATTGCGGTAAAAAGTGATCGTGGGTCTCCCGTATTTTTCATCGTGTTTAGTACAATACTGTAAACTTTGACAAACGCCAGGGATCCTTACAAAGTGCCACTAGGGATGCTGCAGGTGCTCCCAAGAAACAGAGCAAAGTCATGACAGGACAAGAAAAGGTTGAATTGCTTGGTACATACCACAGATGGGGGTCTGCAGCTGCGGGTGCCCCCCATTTTGAGATGAATGAAAACCTAGCACTTTTGGCAAAATACCTTTCTATCTTGTATTGAAAATGCAGCTTCTTTGTGGGTGCAGGACTGCTATAAGAAAAGCATATCTATAGACTCTAATGTGATTGGAGAAAAAGTGAAGACATTTGACCACTTAAAGCAAAGGGAAGGTGAAGGATCTAAAGCTGGAGAATTTAATACCAGCAAAGGATGGTTTGATAAATTTAGAAAGTGGTCTGACCTAAAACATGTCAGGTAACAGGAGAAGTAGCTTCTGTCATCCAAGAGACAGTTCCCAGATGACATTAAGAAAATCATTTGGGGGGGGTGGAGGCTCAGTCAGTTAAGTGTCTGACTCTTGATTTTGGCTCAGGTTATGATCTCGGGGTTGTGGGATCGAGCTCTGCAATGGGCCCTGTGCTGGGCATGGAGCCTGCTTAAGATTCTCTCTCTCTCTCCCCCTCCCTCTGCTCCTCCCCGCCCCCCACTCACATGCCTGTGCGCTCTCTCTCTCCCTTGAAAGAAAGAACAAACGAATGAAAGAAAGAAAGAAAAGAAAAAGAAAGAAAAGAAAAGAAAGAAGGAAAGAAAGAAAAAATCACTGAGGAGAAAGGATATCTGCCTGAACAGGTTTTTAATGCAGACAAAGGTGCTCTATTCTGGAAAAAAAAAAGCCATAAAGGACATTTATTAATAAGGATGAGAAGTGAACACCAGGATTTAAGTCAGAAAGGAATGGGCTAACTACTGTTTTGTGCAAATGCAGTCAGGTTTATGGTCAGGACTGTCCTTATCTATAAAGCTGTTAAACCCAGAACCTTGAAGGGAACAGATGAACATCAGCTGCCAGTCTGTGGGTTGTACGAGAAGGTCTGGACAGCGAGAACAGTTTTTCTGGATTGGTTCCATCAATGCTTGTCCTTGCAGTCAGGAAGTACCCTGCCTTTTAAGGTATTGCCTTTTAAAGTTCTTTTGACATTGGACGGTGCCCCTGTTCACCTAGAATCTCATGAGTTCAACACCAAAGGCATCGAAGTGGTCTACTTGCCCCCAAACACAATCTCTCTAATTCAACCTCTAGATCAGGGGGTCGTAAAGACCTTTAAAGCTCATTACACACATACTCTATGGGAAGGATTGTCAATGCTGTGGAAGAGAACCCGGACAGAGAGAACATCATGAAAGTCTGGAAGGATTACACCACTGAAGATGCCCTCATTGTTGTAGGAAAAGCCATGAAAGCCATCAGTCTGAAACAACAAACTCCTGCTGAAGAAAACTGTGTCCAGATGTTCTGCATGACTTCCCAGGATTTCTACAGAGCCAGTCAGGGAAATCATGAAAGAGAGTGGCTATGGCAAGAAAGGTGGGATGTGAAGGGTTTCGAGATACGGGTCTTGGAGAAGTTCAAGAGCTAACAGACACCACACCAGAGGAGTGAACAGAAGATGACTTGATGGAGATGAGTACTCCCCAAGCAGTGCCAGACGACGGAGAAGAAGACCTAGAGGTAGCACAGCAGAAAACAAACGGACCTTAGACAGTCTGGCAGAAGGACCCCTCTATGATGTGGGCACTGCGACTAAAGTGCACAGTGGAAGGACTGGTACCATATAGAAACATTTTCAGAGAAATGAAACAGCAAAAAAGTCAGACAGAAATTGCCAATGTATCTTTTTAAATTCAATTGCCATGTATCTTTTTAAATCCAATATATAGTACATCATTAGTCTCAGACATCGTGCTCAACAATTTATCAGTTGCATATTAACACCCAGTGCTCATCACATCCCGTGCCCTCCTTAATGCCCATCACCTGATTGTCCCATCCCCCACCCACCTCCCCTCCAGCAACCCTCAGTTTGTTCCCTATAGTTAAGAATCTCTCATGGTTTTTCTCCTTCTTTGATGACTTCCCATTTAGTTTTCCCTCCCTTCCCCATGATCCTCTGTGTTGTTTCCTATATTCCACATATGAGTGAAACCGTATGATAATTGTCTTTCTCTGATTGACTTATTTCACTCAGCATAATACCCGCCAGTTCCGTCCACGCCGATGTAAATGGTAAGATTTCATCCGTTCTGATGGCTGAGTAATAGTCCATTGTGTATATGTACCACACCGTCTTTATCCATTCGTCTGTTGGACAGCTCGGCTCCTTCCACAGTTTGGCTGTTGTGGACATTGCTGTTACGAAATTGGGGTGCAGGTGCCCCTTCAGATCACTACTGGGTATTTACCCCAAAGATACAAATGTAGTGCCATGTATTTCTGTAAAGTTACACTGAGTGTGCCTGCCTCTCCTGTCCCTCCTTTCACCTCAGCCTCTCCGTCTGCCACCTCTCAGACAGCAAGACCAACCCCTCTTCCCCCTCCTCCTCCTCCCCTTCCACCCACTCAGTGTGAAGAGACAAGGATGAAAACCTCTGTGATGGTCCACTTCCACTTAATGAATGGTAAATAATCGTCACGCCATATCGTTAATAGACTTCTCTGTTGTGTAGGTGTGTTGAGTGTCTTCATATGAAAATCTCACAACTGTACAGCAAGAAATGTATGGGACATTTTGTGTCTTCACCATCATCATTGCCTAAGTGCAGAACATCATGTGTAAGTCATGTATGGACGTGGTTAGCCTACCCTTCCACAGGCATAAGGTGAGTGATATTTAATTTAAAATTAATAATGTGTTGGTTTTCTTACTGTTTTCTAACTTTGCTTTCAAAGAACTACATTAACATATAAGATGCATCTCACGATTGGAGAAACATTTCAGCCTTTCATCACAGATGAGTGTTTTTTTTTAAAGTAACTATTTCCAATATTAAATTATGAATATGACTGTAATAGTGCCTGCCATAAAAGTTATATGACAATTCATTCATTAGTGTGCAGGCGAGGCTACCATGAAGCAATTGTATCAATTACACTAGGCTACCAGAAAGCAGTCCTATTGCTGCTTCTGCATTATCAATGCATGAATTGTTATACCTGTAAATAAATATGAATTTCTTTTTCACATTATCTTTTCATTTTTAATGTCTCACGTTAGTAATACATATAACATCCATACTGATTTGTATCATAGCAGACAGTATTGACGTATGTACTCACAGGTGATTCATCTTGTAAACAGATAATATAAATTTCCAATATTGATAAATACAATACAGTACTCTATTTTCTCTTTATGATCTTCTTGACAATGTTTTCTTTTTTCTAGCTCACTTTATTTTAAGAATATAGCAAATAATACATATAACATACAAGAAATGTGTTAATCAACCATTTGTGTTATCAGTAAGGCTTCCGGTCGAGAGCAAGCTATTAGTCATTACATTTTGGGGGAGTCAAAAGTTATATGTGGATTTCTGACTGCACAGAGAGTTGGCACCCCTAACCCACATATTGTTCAAGGATCAAGTGTATTTGTAATATTTGAGAAGTGATGAATTAAAAGATGGTTTCGTAAATCTTAAACGCATAGAATGAAGCAGATAACGAAAAAGAAAAATACTTAACCATGATAATTGTATCTGCCCAATGTGCATGGTGGTGGGGTGATTATTTCAAAGTCTCTGGAAGGTTCTGGATTTGGTGAAAGATGACCAGATCATTTGTAATTTAATCTTTCTTCAAGTGAAAATTTTTCCCTTAAACCAAAATATCTTTTTTATATTTTGAGATCTAATAGACATATATCTTATACTAGTTTCAGAGGAACAGCATAATGATTTCCATATTTGTATAAGCTGTGAAATAATTACCATAATGGGTCCAGTTTTCCCCTGTCACCATACAAAGTTACATAATATACAATACAATATTGTTGAGTATACTCCCCGAGCTGTTTGTTACCTCCCCATGACTTAATTATTTTAGACTGGAAGTTTGTACCTCTCGACTCCCTTCTCTCATTTCACCGATACCTCCAAACCCCTCTACTGTGGCAATCACCAGTCTGTTCTCTGGATCTGTGAATTTTGTTTTACTTCTTCATTTGTTTGTTTTTTGGATTTCACATATCAGTGAAATCATATGGTATTTATCTTTGACTGATTTCATTTAATATAATGTCCTCAAGGTCCCTCCACGTTGTTATATATGGCAAGATTTCATTCTTTTTTATGGCTGAGTAGTATTCCTGTGTGTGTGTGTGTGTGTGTGTGTGTGTGTGTGTGTGTGTACCACATTTTTTATGCATTCATTTATTGATGGACACTTAGGTTGCTTCCATGTTTGACTATTGTGAATAATGCTCCAGTGACCATACGGGCGCGTGCATCTTTTTGAATGAGTGTTTTTGTTTTCTTTGAGTAAATACCCAGAAATGGAATTGCTGGATCATATGGTAGTTTAATGTTAGTTTTTTTGAGAAACTTTTATACAGTTTTCCATGGTGGCTATGCCAATTTAAATTCCCACTAACAGTGCGCAAAGGTTCCTTTTTCTCTATATCCTCACCCACACACTTATTATTTCTTGTCTTTTTGATAACAGCCTTTCTGATGGGAGTGAGGTGATATCTCATTGTGGTTTTGATTTGCATTTCCCTGATGATGAGTGGTGTTGAGCATCTTTTCATGTGTCTATTGGCCATCTGTATATCTGCTTTGGAAAAATGTCTCTTCAGATCCTGTACCCATGTTTAATTGGGTTTTTTAATATCGAGTTGTATGAGTTTTTTTGTATATTTTGAATATTAACCCTTTTTGAATATATGATTTGCAAATACCTTCTCCCATTGTGTAGCTTGCCTTTCTCTTTTGTTTGTGGTTTCATTTGCTGTGCAGAAGCTTTTTAATGTAGTCCCATTTGTTTACTTTTGCTTTTGTTGCCATTGCTTTGGTGTCAAATCCAAAGAATTATCACCAAGACTGATGTCATGGAGCCTATTGCCTATATTTTCTGCTAGGAGTTTTATGGTTTCAGGACTTACATTCAAGTTTTTAATCCATTTTGAGTTAATTTGTGGGTATAGTGTGAGATAGTGATCCAGTTTCATTCTTCTGCATGTGGCTCTCTAGCTTTCCCAGCACCATTTACATCTTTCCCTATTGTATATTCTTGCCTCCTTTGTTGTAAATTAATTGAACGCATGTACATGGGTTTACTTCTGGAGTCTCTATTCTGTTCCATTGGTCTGTGTGTCTGTTTTTATGCCAATACCACACTGTTGTGGTAACTAGAGCTATGTACAATGGTTTGAAATCAAGGAGCATGATGTCTCCAGTTTTGTTCTTCTTCCTTAAGATTGCTTTGACTATTTGAGACCTTTTGTGTTTCCATACACATGTTAGCATTGTTTGTACTGTTTCTGTGAAAAATGTCATTGGAATTTAGATAGGAATTGCATTGAATCTGTAGATTGCTTTGGGGAGTATAGACATCTTAACAATATTAATTCTTCCAATCCATGGGCACAAATATATTTCCATTTATTTCTGTCTTTTCAATTCCTTTTATCAGTGTCTTGTAGTTTTCAGTATCTAGGTATTTTACCTCCTTGGTTAAATTTATTTCTAGGTATTTTATTGTTTTTGACGCAATTGGAAGTGAGATTGTTTTCTTAATTTCTCTTTCTGATAGTTCATTGTTAGTGTATAAAATGCAACGGATTTTTGTATATTGATTTTGTATCTTGCAACTTTGCTGAATTTGTTTATTCTCACAGTTTTGGGTGGAGTCTTTAGGGTTTTCTACATATAAGATCACGTTGACTATGAATAGTAACAGTTTTACTTCTTCCTTTCCATTTTAGATGACTTTTGTTTCTTTTTCTTGCCTAATTGCTCTGACTAGGACTTCCAATATTATGTTGAATAAAAGTGGAAAGAGTAGGTATCCTTGTCTTATTTCTGATCTTAGAGAAAAACCTTTCAGCTTTTCATTGTTGGATATGATGTGAGCTGTGGGCTTGCCATTTATGGCCTTTATTATGTTGAGATATATTTTTTATATACTTGCTTTGTTGAAAGTTTTATCATAAGTGGAAGTTGAATTTTATCAAATGCTTTTTCTGTGTCTACTGAAATTATCATATGATTTTTATCCTTCATTCTGTTAATGTGGTGTATCATGTCAATTGATTTCACATGTTCACACATCCTTGCATCCTGGAATGAATCCCACTTGATTGTGGTTTTATATGATCTTTTTAAGGTATTGTTGAATTCAGTGTGCTAATATTTTTGAGGATTTTTCATAATGTTTATCAGGGATGTTAGTCTGCAGTTTTCCTTTCTTGGGCTGTCCTTGTCTGATTTTTGGTGCCATGGTAATGCTGACCTCATAACATGAGTTTGGAAGCATTTCCTCCTCTTCAGTTTTTCTTGGAAATGTTTGAGAAGAACAGTTGAGGAGGGAGAGTCCCCAGGAAGGGCGAGTCCCCGGCTAAGGAGCCATGGACCACAGAAAGATGGAGCGCTTCTCCTCCAGCGTGATTTTGATCATGGCCATTTCCAAAGCCGTTGAACTGGAATTAGTTGCTGGGTTGGGCTACCGTGAATTTGCACTTCCCTCTCAGGGAGACATGGCCTTAAGAGATGACAGCATTAGGTCCCCAGGAAGAGCCTGCTGTTTGTCACTGGCCTTTCCAGTCTGTGCTGTCCATAGGAATCCAGGACACTAAGGAGCTAAACAAAACCTACTGTCTGAGTGGGGGAACCGGCACGCTTTGGTCCTTCTGTGCCTGCCCTCCCTCCTCCTATGGCTGGAACGGTGAGCATGACTGGGGCAAAGAGAACTGTGAGTCTGTGTCCCATGACCCCTGGTTGCCCAAGAAATGTTCCATGTGTAAATGCTGGCATGGCCAGCTTCACTGCTTTCCTCAGACATTTCTACCAGGTCGTGGTAAGCGGATTGTCCCCTCTTCTGCCCTTTCAGATGGCCACGTGATGGATGAGCACTTCCTGGTTTCCAGGGCTCCAGAATTAACATACTGTCTTCGGGCACCACTTTTTTGCTAGCTGGCATCTGCCTTAGCTCTGCAAAGTTACTGTTGATGAACACTTGCATGCGCTATTGGTCATGCACATTTCAGGACCTGTAAAGGCTGTAGCTCCAGTATTGTTACTGAGAGATGATCATTTGTTAGTTGCCCTGAAATAGTGAATAGATTTTCATAATGGTCCCTAACATTGCCTTTAAGTACCAACTACTTTCCTCTCCCTGCCCTCTCCAAAAAACTTCTTAAAAAAAAAAAAAAAGCCGTATCTACATTGTGACCAAGTTCTATGTTTCTTGATACATGTATTTCTACCAAGGGTTTCTTATTATTATTTTCCTTTAACAACTGAATTCTTTCTTTAGATTATTAAAGACTACTCCTAATGTGGAACTGAGTATAAAGCTTGGGGTAGAGTTGATCAGAATCAATTAAGACCTCATCTTTAAAAGGAAAGGAAAGGAAGCCCCTTAAAGGGAGCAGATGAGGGGGCAGGGGGCAGATATTAAAGGTGAGGGGCAGGATGCTGAAGTACTGGAAGTGTGTGTGTGTGTGTGTGTGCACGTGCGCCAAGGAGGCTAGATAGAAAAGAGGAAGCAAATGGGAGAGAGGAGATTGGAAAAAATAAAATGGATTACTTGGTTGGTGATTAGATGAGCATGAGAAGCAAGTCAAAAAGCTAAGTTGAAAGGCAAGTTTCTGTCATCTGTAGAAAGCTATAGAAGACAAGGACATCCCCTTTTTTCTCAGTGCATTGTAAAAAGAATGAAGTCTCCTTGGAAAAAAATTCTAACTTTCCCCAACAAGAGAGCTTAATAAATTATGTTTTCTCCATACTTTGCAAGTATTTTAACTCTTGTAAAAGAGAAAGTGTTCACAACATATTTAATTGTAAACCAGGTGATTAAATGATACATGGTAAAAACCATTTTAAAAGACATTTTGAAATAAATAAAATACATTGTGTATATGAGTATGCCCAATAAAAATGGGAAATATATTGAAAAAAAATTTGAGAAGAACAGATACTAAATCTTTAAATGTTTAGTAGAACTCGCCATTGAGCTGTCTGGTCCTGGTTGTTGGTAAGTGTCTGATTACAGATTCAATCTCCTTGCTGATGATTGGTCTAGTCAGATTTTCTATTTTGTCATCATTCAGTCTGGGAAGATTGCATGTTGCTAGGAATTTACCATTTCTTTTCTTAAAGATTATTTATTTTAGAGAGAGAGCACGCACAAGCATGAGGGACAGAGGGAGAAGGAGAGAGAATCTCAGACAGACTCCACACTCAGCATGGTGACCAATTCAGGGCTCGATCCCACTATCCCAAGATGATGACTTGAGCCGAAACCAAGAGTCCAGCGCTCAACTGACCTTGCCACCCAGGCGCCCCAGGAATTTACCATTTTCTCAGCAGGCCCACAGGAGTGTTCCAAACTGGAGTGCACCTGCAAGCAGTGCTAGCAAGGTACAGGGAGAGTGCGTGCAAAAACGGTATCCACTATTAACTCCATGCCTGGAGTGAGCTCCAGTAGACCCCTGCCCCTCAGGCAGATGCTTTGGGCTTAGCCACTGAATATCCATCACATACGGTCTAGGCACTTTTCAACCGGCTGTCTTTGTGTGGGGTCTCAGGGCCAGTGAGTTTGTGTGCAAGCCCTTTAAGGGCAGAGTCTCAGTTTCCTTTGGATCTCCTAGATGTCAGCCCCACTGGTTTCAAAGCCAGATATTTGGAGAGGGGGGCTTGTTTCTCCAGTGCAGGTCCCAAAGGTTGGAATGCCTGATGTGGGGCTCAAGCCCCTTGCTCCTCAGGGATGTACTCCGTATTTGTATGATTCCTCCCACTTATGGGTACCCACTCCGGGGGTGGGGTGTTTGGCAATACCAAGTCTCTGCCTCTCCTCCCTGTCTCAATGTGGCCTTTTAATATTTTGCTATGGAGGAGCTGTTTAGCTAGTTTTCAGGTCTTTTTCGGAGAGAATTGTTCTATATGTAGCTGTAGATTGGGTGTGTTCATGGGAAGGAGTGAGTTTCAGGGCCTTCCTATGCCACTATCTCGAACCACCACTCTCCAAGGCAAATTTATAACTTCCCCTATGAGAAAAAATTTGACAATGTTAGTGGATGTGTTTCAGTAAGTCATTGAAACATCAGCAGAAGAGAGAGTTTTAAAGGGTTTCAGAAAAGCATTCAGATATTAGGCTGGTAAAATAGTGACATCTTGTGGTAAGAATGAGCAACAAAATCCCAAAAGTTAAGAATAAGACCAAGAAGCCCAATAAAATGGGAAACAACAACAAAAACCTTATGAAATCTTTGTTTTTGACGATAAAATGAATTTTTCTCATTTTGGCTTTTGGCTGTGAGAAAAAAATTCTCAGTTTTACCTTATGTTTCCCATACCAATAGGGACAAAGGAGTTTCATTGAGAGTATAAAACCCTGCTTATAGAAATAAGCAGGACACTGAAAGTATTTCCTTCTGTACACTCATCGTTTAAAAAAAAATATTTTCCTTTGAAATTCATGTAACATGAGAGACTTGGACTTGTTTTTTTAAACTTTAAATAAAAAGAGAGGACACCCGTTTAGGGCCTATAGTGGATGCTCTTGGCGATTTTGCCCCTGTTCCTTCTGCCGACCCCAGCAGTCAGCTGCACGTGGGTGGACAGTTCGACAGTCCGTGGCTTCTCTCTGCCTGGGATCGATCTCTGGCTGCAGAAATGAGACCTGCTTCTGCAGCACAGCCTGGAAGTGCCTGAAGGTTAGCACCCCCCATGAGCTACTTTCAGCCAGGAGGGAGGCCACAAAGGAAGAAATACCTAAGTTTTGTAAATGATTGGTTAGACAATTTTTTGTGTTCTACGTGGTCTCCCAGGGGCGCCCAGCAGGATTGAACTCCAGTTTGCCACAACAGTAGCTTGCTCATTAATGCACCTTGGGTGGCACAGTCAGTTAAGCGACCGATTCTTGGGTTTTGTCTCAGGTCATGATCTTGGGGTCGTGCGATCAAGACCCGGGTCGAACTCCACGCTCAGCGTGGTATCTGCTTGAGATGCTCTTCCTCTCCCTTTGCCCCTCCTGCTTGTTCTCTCTCTCTCTCTCTCTCTCTCTCTCTCAAATAAATAAATAAATCTTTAATGCACCTTTTCTTTTTTCCTAGCTCCTTCACCATGCTCCCTGGGGTCACCCACTCATAAACCACATGCGCCCAAATCGTCTCAGGATTATCTTTTGGAGGAATCCACACAGGTATAGTGATCTACTCATGCTGCGCACACACAAACAGGTGTATCAAAGGGAAAAATATGAGGTCCAAGCATTTTTACTAGTTTTACCAAAGTGAAAAAAGCCAAGACAAGTCCAAGGCATCTTGGTTTTACTGCAGCTGTAAAGCTCTTCACAGCTGCTCGCAGACCTGCTGCAGTCCCCGTGGGCTTCATCTTTGTGGAAATGCAAGTTCAACAAAGGGGAATTGCCGTGGTAAGGAAAGAAGGCACCTTCACTCCTGGGATTGTGTATCCGTTCTTAAATCCCTGCAAGAAAACTTGAACTGGCTGCTAAAAGCTGATTGAACCAATTGATTTTCTAATCGGTTAGGAAATAACATGTTAAGATTCCATACATGAAGACCCAATAATTAGAACTATATTTTGTGTCCCTCAGCGGAGCAGACTGAGGGTTCTAGAGAGGAGGGGGGTGGGGGAATGGGTTAGCCCGGTGATGGGTATTAAGGAGGGCACGTTCTGCATGGAGCACTGGGTGTTATACACAAACAATGAATCATGGAACACTACATCAAAAACTAATGATATAATGTATGGTGATTAACATAACATAAAAAGAGTACAAAAAAAGGAAAAAAAGAAAAGATCAAAAGTATTCATAGTTAAGAAAGTTTTGTGGTCATACCATTGAACTTCGATAACTAAGTTCTTGCCCTATCAACAAAAAGGACATGGTAAAACCAGCATGAGTATTTGGAACCTGCCTCAGTTGTTAAAATAGTTAATCACCAAATATTTGATTTATGGTTCATGAATCAATCAGACTACGTAATTCTAATGACTGAAATGACCACAGAGTTCATTATTTTAATAATAAGCAATGGCTAGTCAACATCTCAGCAAGTAATGAGACTTTTGTGACCTTGGGAAAGTTACTCAATCTTTTGTACCATAAAATGGGACCACAGAAAACTGGTTTCACAAAAGACAGCAAATGGAAAGGAGTGCCCAAAGTATATTTAATTTAACATTCTCCATGATAATGTATAGCTTTTCACATCTTTGCCTATACCAGTGTTTTTCTGGTTTGAATAAAATGAAATCTTGGTTATTTACAGAAGTACTGCATTAACAATGATATTTTCAAGTTCCTGATCATTTAGCAGTCAAATTATTTAATTAATACATTCATTGGGTACTTTATATACAGTAATTCCATATGAATATATGTATAATAATTCAATTAAAATTAAAATGTTTAAATTTCAAAAAAAACTATATTTTACAAAACATGTTTATCCATTAGGAGTTGGCTTTTTTCTTTTCTAACAATCCATTTAGTCAACTATTTTTCTATACTTTCAAGTGCATGTGAGGGGCAGAGAAACCAGTGAGTATCTCAATATTTTACACAAAACAGGTCCCAGTCCAGGAGGTGATACACCAGAAGCGGAGGGGTGAGGGGGTAGGGGTGGGGGCGGGTACGGCTAGTCAGCACTTTGACCATCAATCACATGTAAATTTCAACCCCTGGCCACAACTTTGCATCAAGAGCCGATTTGTTCCAACCTGATGGCAATGAGGAGCAGAAAAAAAAGCTGTTTTATCTTGGCATGTCGAAAATTACAAAATAAATCTCAAATGTATTCACCTGAACTCTTGGTCACAAATAAGTCAAATGTGCTAACTACAGCATGTGACTAATAGCACTTTATACACCAAGTGATGTTGGTAAAGTCATGTTTTTATTTCCCTTTAATAGAAAAGTATTTCCAGGTCAATTATTCATCTCCTCAGGTAATAAATTTATGACATTTAAGAGTCATTAAACTAAAGAAAAAGGATTTATCTGCCCCAGGTTTCAGAATAAATGCCTTTCTTTAAACTACCGTGTATTCTAATATCTAATCCCGATCTTGAAATCTACACGTGTCCTACTTCATTGCATTTCTCAGTCCCAAAGTATCTTTACAACTGGAGGTATAATAATACTAATAGGCATCTACCTAGTATTTTACATATACTATTTTAGTTAGTGCCTATAACACTGTGTTATAGTGATAATTATATACATTTTACAGATGAGAATGCTGAATCCGTAGGGAGTTTGTCCAAATTCTGGTCTGACAGAAAAATCAAGCTCTTACCTCTGATATCAGCCAGCTCTTGCTGTATAATAAGCAATCACAAAATCTCAGTGGTTTACAATTCTAAACATTTATTTTTCGCAGATCTGCCTATCAGGTGAAGTGGCTCAAACTGATCTTGGTTGGGCTTAACTAGATGGCTCCAAGCTGCAGGTTGGATCCAGCTCTGCTCCACACATCCCTCAACCTCAGTGGATCAGTGAACAGACTGGTGGTCTGTAGAAGACCATGGTCTTCTCATGGTGACGACAGAAGTGCCAAGGGTAAGCAGAACACACAAGGCCTCATCCGGCCTCAACTTGGCACGGGTACAATGTCATTTCCACCCACATCCCGCTGACCAAAGCGAGTCATGTGGCCAAGCTCCGAGTTCAGAGGCATGGAAGTATATTCCTCTTGCACTGAGAGGACATGCAAAGTGACATGGCAGAAGAGTGTGGATACAGGAAAGAATTCAGCATATCCCAGTCACTCTGTCAGGGGACTGTCATAGTGGTGTCCTCTTTCATAAATGATTGGACGTGTACGTGTTTGTAGTGAGGTCAGGAATGAGCTATCATTCTGATACACTCAGGGGTGCTGAAAGGATAGCAAATGTGATCAGTTTACAAGACATGGGTGTTACATCTCTCAGTCCTGAAAGCCTGAGGCCTATCATCACTGGCAGGGCGCATCAGAGGCAAAACCATGAAGCAGGCCAATTCTGTCCTCAACACTCCTTAATCTCACCTCCAGTCATGCCCACTTTCGTGCCTCAGTCTTACCTATTTCTCCTGTCTCTGTAACAAAATATTCCATCTCCTTAAACCCTACCCTCTGCATTTCAGGGCTGAACTGTCCGAGACGTAACCCCCGCTGAGGTAGCGACAGCTGAGTAAGTTTCACCAGGGATTCCTGGGTGCAGGGCGTGTGTGCCTAAATAGCCGTTGTTGACCCAATCTGGGGAAGGAAAACTCTTTTTATCTTTAAATGACCTTAATTTAAAACCGAATGTTTTAGAATACAATAGTGGTACTGTACTATTATCCTATTAGTAGTCCAATACTATTAATGCTATTATTACTAGTCAACTATTATTAGTTCACACGGGGGCACCAGGCAAGAGACACACTGACTTGCTCTCTGGGTCTCCCTCTCATTCCACCCTGGCGACCTCTGAAGTTCTTCCGCAGATTCTCTAAATACTGAGGAATACAGTTTGAAAACCAGTAACGTGAACTCTCATGTTAGGAATGTCTGATGGATCCTCTTGTCTTTCACACCACACTGAATCTCCCACAACCTCTGTGAAAGCATAAAGCTCTCTCAGTCCCAGTGCCTCTGTGATGTGATCCGAGATGCGTATGAAATTTCTCTTGCTTTAGTCTGCGACAGTGTCTGCGTATCTGCAAATGGGAGGCTCTGCTCCTTTGGTCGAGGGCATTTTCTTGCCCAGGAGCCCTTTTAAAGGTGTAAAATCTCTTTAGAGAAACAATCCATCCATCCATGAATACCTTAGCTTGAATCGGGATTTTCGGATGGCCTGTAGACAGCACAGTTAGGTGCAGGAAGAAATGTGAGTCCTAGATGTTCAAGGGCCATGCTGACCAGGGGTCAGGAGAAGCTCTAGGAAAAAAAAAAAAAAAACTGAACAGAGAAAAAGGAAGATGTAAGTAGAAAGGTGAGGTGAATTCAAAACAGAACCAAGTCTTGTCTGAGAAATACTTTTTCACTAAGTGAGCCCTAGTACGTAACGTACAGAGATCATTTTCTCTTAACACAGAGCTTTTAGGAAGTTCACTTCCCTCTTCTGTGGGGAAAACCAAGGAGGTGGGCTTCCTTTGGATCCCACACGTACTGTGGCATTCGCTATAATTCGGATTGATCCCAAGCTCAGAACATCCGTTTCAATCCATAGGTTTTTGGAATGAATTGCCCAAGGAAGAACGGCCTCAAAATTATTTATTTTGTATTTTTATAAATGCTGGGAAGGAGAAATGGGACAAAATGGGCATAGCTGGGGGCTATCTGATAGCTGCGTTTACTTCTTCTAAAGTCTATCATACAGTAAGTGATCAACTGTGCCTCATCAAGAGCAAAAAGATACAGAATTCGTTGAATTACTATAGGGTGACTTATTTAAACTTGGAATATACTACCAAGGAGCGGGTAGTTGCTGAAAAAAGTACAAATTTGTGAGACATAAAAAGATTCAGTGTTTCCTGTAAAATTCTTTAGGACCTCACCGAGAGCTTCCAGTGTACTCATTTAATTCAATTCCACACATAAGTATTACCTGTTTCATGCCAGGCACTGTGCTGGAAAAGCAGAGATAAACAGGGCGTTCTCTTCTGTCCTCAACACACTCAAAGTCTAAGGAAGGAGGACACAGTTATGAATGACTATATTGCTGTGCAGTAAGTTCTACATGCAAGGTACAGAGAGAGCCGTATGGGAATAAGCAAGTGACAGAGTGATCTAGCCCGGGGCTTTCAGGGAGAGGGGAGAAGGTAGGTCTGGGGAGGTCCTGTAGCTCAGGTGAGCCTTGAAAAGCCACTGGAGACTTAGAGCCGGAGAAAGGTATGATTAGATCAGCTTTCTCAAAAAACGCTCAGGCAGGGAAAAAGCAGTCAAACTAGTTAAGAGGTTCTTGCAATCAATCAGTCAAGAGCTATTAAAAGAGACCAAATAAAATGTGGAGTCTGGGAACAGAGGAGGGACTTCTCGGTGACCTCAGGAGGTAGAAGTAATGAAAGCTCAGTACTCCAACAAGAGGTATATAAAAGGCAACTACTTTGTCACATGTATGGAAAAAACTAAAATTTTCCAATTCCTGTGATATATGTGGTAGTTGTCCTGCTGGTAACTGTTCTAACTAAGAAAGAAACCAAGAACTCCTTCCTCAGGACTAGTCCGGCAGCTGCTAGTGACAAGACAGGAGTCCCCTGTCATAGGGAGACTCACATTCTCAATGGAAACAGAACTACTGTTATTAATTTCCATGGAAATCCTTATTTGAAATGGCTGCCCTCCTGGCATTGGTAACAGAAGGCTCAATGTGCATTGGGCCTACATGTCTTCATATCATGATAAATTTCTGAGAATCACTTTGTCACACAGGTACTATACAAAACATAGTGAGAGCAGGCAGAAAATAAAATGTTAGCACTCCACGATTAGTGCTGGATATCATTTAGTGGGTAAAGATGAGAGTGGGAGTGGGATATTACCCCATCAGTTAAGAACCCCTTATTGAATGCCAGTGCCCAGAGCTCTGCCTGACATGGAGTAGTACTCAGGGAACATTTGGAGGATGAATGAATGAACAGGAAAAGTAGATATCAAGAATACATAAATGAGGGGCACTTGTGTGGCTCAGTCAGTTAAGCGTCTGCCTTCGGCTCAGGTCATGATCCCGGGGTCCTGGGATCGAGTCCCGCATCGGGCTCCCTGCTCAACAGGGAGTCTGCTTCTCCCTCTACCCTTCCCCCTGCTTTTGCTCTCTCTCTCTCTCTCCCCCATACTCTCTCTCTCTCTCTCAAATAAATCTTTTTTTTTAAAGAATACATAAATGACTTCCTTGTGATACTTGTCTCTGAAATGGTAAGAAAATACTAATGCCCTCCCTCCTGTGGTTGCAATAAAAAAGCATAATAAATACTTTGTCATATTCTCTGATTTTTCCCCATTTTTATTTTCTGCAGTTCAAACTACTATTCAGTTCTACCAGAAATGGGAACATGTTTCAATTCTTAGAATAGCATATGAATTAATATTTCCCCCTTCTTGTACCTTAGTGAGGAAAAAGACTTTTTTTTATGAATAAACAAAACGTAGCATTAGATCCACACACTGAGAATAAAATAAAGTGGAGAAAGACCTGGGATATTATTGCAAATTGTGGTAGAAGTGAGTGGCCACGAATATCCCCATGTGAAGTAGTGGGGCACAGTCCTGTCCACAGAAAAAGAACTGAATTCCAAAATCCACCAGAAATAAAATAAAAATGTGACCCAATATGTCAAAACTCGGTGAACATTTTTATGACCCATCAATTGTATCATCGCAAGTTGTTAGAAGATTTTGATGAACATCAATTTCTATATCAAGAAAAATAAATGAGCCTCCATTTCTTTCCTTCTCTTTGTTCTCACCTTCAAGTTGTTAAGGTCTTTGAGAAGAATAAAAGATGACACTTCAGTAGCTCACAAATCAGACTTAACTGTTCCCATGTCAGTTTGAGTTTAGAAAAGATTACTTTCATCTAACAGCCCTCTCGGATACAGTACTACAGTGGGTACTATGTCACCTCCAGAAATGATTTATACCATATCTATCTAAATTTTAAAATATTAAAGAACTCTGCCTTCTAGCTATCTCCATGCTTTTAAAATAGCTCTCAACAGTGCCTTAACAACACAAAGAACAAAGAAAGAACATTTTCGTTTTCCTTAACTACCTACAACCCTAAATTAAGTCAGTATTTATTTATTTATTTATTTTTAAAGATTTTATTTGTTTATTTGACAGAGACACATCAAGAGAGGGAACACAAGCAGGGGGAGTGGGAGAGGGAGAAGCAGGCTTCCCGCTGAGCAGGGAGCCTGATGTGGGGCTCGATCCCAGGACCCTGGGATCATGACCTGAGCCGAAGGCAGACGCTTAACGACTGAGCCACCAACGTGCCCCTAAGTCAGTATTTAGAAAGAGGTTCAAAACAGAAGTTAAAATGAACACACTACTCTTCTCCAGTTTTCCAGTCATCATATAAGAAACGATCCAAACCTGAGACTTGGTTACTTTTCATCCAAAAAATCAGAAACTAGAAGTAAGAGACCCTTGTGAAGATTGCAAATATAAATAATCCCTTTCCTCAGAGAACACCCAGTCTAGCAGAGACAATAAGAGGTGTACACACATACCTGAAATGTACAGAATAATAAGATCATTATCTTGGAAAGGTGTCAGAAGTGACAACAATACTCAGAGAAAGAAGGGCTAACTTCAGAACTAACCAGGACTGGGAACCCGGGGGCATTCTAGTCAAAGAAAATGGGATAAACATAGGACCAGGAGTCTTCAAGAAGAGGCAAAGAGTCCGAGTCCCCTAGGAGTAAGAGCAGTGAGAGAAAGTTTGAAAAACTAAGTGTAGAACAAATAATCAGTGACCTCGAGTGTCAGCACCAAGCATTTGGATTTTATAAGATAATGTGAATGCTTCAAAGCCAGGAAATGATGTGAGGTCAGTTGCATTTTAGATTATTTAGGAAGTGGGGTGCCTGGGTTGCTCAGTCTGTTAAGCATCTGCCTTGGGCTCAGCTCATGATCCCAGGGTCCTGGGATGGAGCCCCATGTTGGGCTCCCTGCTCAGTGGGAAGCCTGCTTCTCCCTCTCCCTCTGACCGTCTCCCCTGCTTGTGCTCTCTCTCTCTCTCTCTCTCTCAAATAAATAAATAAAATATTTTTTAAATAGATTAATTAGGAAGGGATGTGAGGCTGTAGTAGAGTAGAGAGAGACGTCAGAGACACACCAACAAGACAGCTATTATAAGAGCCCAGGAATGGAACCTTAAACCAGAGTGCCAGCAGGGGCAATGGGCAGGAGGATCCAAATTCAAGGGATATAAAGAGACAGAATGGCTTCCAGTATCCAATTCTGCATGTAAGGAGCTTGGAAGTCACCACATTGTCCTAACAAGCAGTAAAAAGCTGAACAGGCTGGAAAACCAAAGACTTTTCTTAGATCCCTAAGAAAGGGGAGGACACGGGGCCGACCACTGCTCCCAAAACCGAAGAGACGGGTGAGCAAATGCAGGGGGTCACAGTTTATTGGAGCAGAGACTCACAAGTGGAAACCATCACAAGAACCAGTGCCAGGGTAGAAAAATCTGAACTATAATTGATGAACTGGTGGAGGCTCAGTGCTGGAACAAATGGACAGCCACATGCAAAAAAAAAAAAAAAAAAAACCAAATACAGACCTTACACTCTTCCCAAAAATTAACTCAAAATGGATCATAGACCTAAATGCAAAACCTCAAACTATGAAACTCCTAAAAGATAACATAGGAGAAAACCTAGATGACTTTGGGTATGATGATGCCTTTTTAGGTACCCCACCAAAGACAATCCATGAAATAAATGAGAAACTGAACTTAATTGAAATTTAGAACTTCAGCTCTGTGAAAGACAATATCAAGAGAATGGAAAAGACAAGCCACAGGAGGGGATAAAATATTTGCCGAAACATCAGGTAAAGTACTATACAAAACCCACAAAGTACTCTTAAAACTCAACAATAAGAAAATGAAGAACCCGATTAAAAGCTGGAGCAAAGACCTCAACAGACCCCTCACCAAAGAAGATATACAGATGACAAAGAAGCTTATGAAAAGATGTCTCTCATCGTATGTCATCAGAGAAATGCAAATTAAAACAATGAAATACCATTATGAGACCTGTTAAAATGGACAAAATCCAAAATACTGACAACACCAAATGCTGGTGAAGATGTGGAACAACAGGAATTCTCATTCATTGCTGATGGGAATGCAAAATGGCAGTAAACACGTGATATTACAATGATGGGTACATGTCATTATTCATTCAAACCACAGAATGTACAACACCAAGAGTAAACTCTAAGGTGACTTAGACTTTATGGACTTCAGGTGATTATGATCTGTCAATGTAGATTCATCCTTGGTAAAACAAACAAACAAAAAAGTACCATTTTGGTGAGTGCAGTTGCTAATGGGAGAGATTATGCATGTTTTGGGGCAGGGGATATATGAGAAATCTCAGTACCTTCTTCTCAATTTTGGTGTGAACTTAAAACTGATCTATAAAAAATGAAGTGTTTTAGAAAGAGAGACATAACCTCCAGGGTTTTATAAGTGCTGAGGTCTGGGTGCGTGGGTGGCTCAGTCATTTAAGCATCTGACTCTTGATTTCTGCTCAGGTCATGATCTCCGGGTCGTGAGATTGAACCTCGTGTTGCCTAAGATTCTCTCTCTCCCTCTCCCTCTTCCTCTGCCCCTCTCACCACTTGGGCTCTCTCTCTCTAAAAAGAATAACAATTAAAATAAAAATAAATTTAAAAAATATAAATCCTGAGATGTGAAGATTAAATGGGTACAGACAAATATGAATTCGCTGTGAAGTCTGTGGGACTGGGAAAATCACGTGGCATTTATACAAATTAAAAGCCAAGACAGTGGGCATATGGAAAAGGAGAGATAATTAGTTCAGGTTTAAAATATGTTGAATGTGAAAAAATTAAAATTAAATTAAGTTAAAATTAAATAAAATATGCTGAATTTGAGGCCCCCATGAAACAATCGGCTAGGAAGCTCCACTTCCATTCAGTGGCGTGAACTTCATGAGACCTACTCAGTTTTGTGATTTCTCCTTGTGTGTGAGCAGAAACTCTAGACAGTAGAGTTAATCACAGGCTAGGTATTGTGATCCGCCTGTCAATGAGACCCACCTGGAAGGAAGTCAAGACCTCACTGAGGAACAAGACCCATCAGGAATGAGGCCAAGAAGAATGACTATTTCAAATTACTAGCAAAAGCGGTATTGAATGGCTGGTCTTAGAATGGACAAGACAGAAGGAACAAACCCTGTGGTTTATTTCCCTATAGCAAACTTGCTCACTTCCCCCTGATTTCCAGGGCTTTTGCATTGTTACCTAGAATCACTACCTCTTTTTCTTCAAGCCTTTTAGGTCTCGTCTAGTCTTTTACCTCATGGCTAGTCTCATAGGACCATAAACCCAGGGGTATAATTGAATCAGTGTTTCCAGAACGGCAGTGTTTAAAGTGAGCTTTTTTTTTTTTTAGATTATTTATTTTGAGAGAGAGAGTACATGAGAGGGGGAAGGGTTTGAGGGAGAAGCAGGCTCCTCGCTGAGCAGGGAGCCCGATGCGGGACTCGATCCTGGGACTCCAGGATCACGACCTGAGCAGAAGGCAGTCGCTTAAGCAACTGAGCCACCCAGGTGCCCGAGCTTTTTTTTTTTTTTTTTAATCACTTTTGTCAGACAAAGGAATAGAATAAAAATTTGGCAGGTCAGCAAAGCTAGATTTTTCCTTCGCCAGATCGGCACCACAGAAAGAAAAGGTGAAGGGGGGAAGCAGGGGGAGAGAGAGGAGGGAGCAGGGGAGGATGAAAAATGAAGAACAAGAAAGGAAGGGAGGGAGGAAGGGAAGGAGGAAAGAAGGAAAAAATGTTTTGATTGGATCCACTGAGGTGCCATACAATCACATAAAGATGATTGTTTTTCAGTAATTCAAGTCAACATGGGGGCAAGAAATCTAGATATGCCAGTCCTCAACACTCATTAATCAGATAAAGCTAGACCCATTAATTCTGCTTCTGACAGATAGACCCCCTCCGATCTCTTAGAAGTAGAAAACAAGCTGGGGCGCGTGGGTGGCTCAGTCATTAAGTGTCTGCCTTCAGCTCAGGTCATGGTCCCAGGGTCCTGGGATCGAGCTCCGCATCGGGCTCCCTGCTCAGCAGGAAGCCTGCTTCTCCCTCTCCCACTCCCCCTGCTTGTGTTCCTTCTCTCGCTGTGTCTCTCTCTGTCAAATAAATAAATAAAATCTTAAAAAAAAAAAAAAAGTAGAAAACAAGGTAGAAAATAGGATCTGGGGTCCTAAAAAAAATTCTATTAATCCAAGCTTTGCTTTGTACTGAATATGTAAACTAGGGCATTCTATTTACCTGTTGAACCCTGATTTTCTGGTGTATAAAATACTTTTAGTAACACTCACTTTACGATGTCACTTTAAATTAAAATATGTATATGTATGTGTGCTTATAATGGTTCACGCACTATAGAACTCAACATAGCTTTGATAACTTCACTTCCTTACAGAATTACTGTTAGAATTAAATGAAATAATGTGTTTGGAGGCACCTGGAAAACAGTAAATTAGCTTGACAAGCTTACAAGGTGATAAAATGATGCTTGAAAAAATAGCTTTAGCCACGTACATATCCTCATGATTCTTTTGAAGTCAACATTGAGAATGAACTTATTTTATTTTACTGAATAATACCTCGTAGCCTTATTGAAGTTCTAAATATTCTACATGCTAAAATAAAATTATAGTACATTCCCTGAAGTATTTTCAGTCACTATAAGATACCATCTAACTGCAGTGCCTGGTTTTTAGATGTAAGCCATATTTGACTTTGAAGCTATGCTGCCTGAGAGAGAAAATGCAGTGTTGATTAGCTTTCTAAGCCCCACTAGATTTTCAAGATAATCATCTTCTCTACATTTCAGTTGTGTAAACATGGCCATAATCTGTACCTCTGTGACCTCCAAAATTTAGATGATAGTGGTTCCAAATCCTTAGATCTCTGACCCGTTGTGGTGGTTGGTTGCAAAAGGGTGCGTGTTCATATACACACAGAAGGTTAATTTCTCATTAATTCTTCATGAATATTTGTGCTAATATTTTAAACATTACTTGCTCTTGGGGATTAATGAAATACCATCTCAAAGCATTTATAGTAGAAAAGACTCTTGCTTGCAAGTAAGGGAAACCCAATTTGAACTCCAAATGGTGTTTATGGACTCATATATCTGAAAAGTATGAGTAAATGCGGGCATGGATAGTTTCAGGGACTCAGACCATGAAAATGGTACTCCGTCTCTTTAAATATCTCAGCTTTATCTCCTGTCCTTGAGCTTTATTCTCATACACACTTTCTCATTGTGTAGACGTTGCCAACAGCTACAGGCTGATATAGGCCAATCCGGACACTCCAGGACAAAAGGGACAACACCAGTCTCAACAGTCCCAGCATAGGCTGAAAGACCATCTGCAACTGGTAGTCTGTACTCATCCTGGAAATAATGACTAAACAGTTGCTGTGGCCATGGAGAAGAAATACTAGGATTGGCCAGGCCTGAGTCACATGCCCAGGCTTAGAGCCAAGAATTGAGTGAAAATCATTCAACATGAATGGATTGAAAATAGAAAGGGAGAGGTGATTCACCATAGGATATTTGGGGCACTGGGATGTCAATAAAGGGAGGGAATGCTGACCAGCAGAAGTAACAGATGGCCATTACAGCATTCTGGAATCCATAGTGGTAATTTGCAATGCTGTATTTTCTCAATTTATGTGGATCTTAAAATGTTTTGTTGTTTAAAAAGGGGGTCCTTCTATTTGAAAAGCTTGAGAATCTCTAATCAATTCCTCTTTCTATAGGAGTATATGGACTAGGGGCACCTGGGTGGTGCAGTCAGTTAAGTATCTAACTCTTGATTTCGGCTCAGGTCATCATCTCAGGGTCCTGAGATTGAGCCCCACGTCGGGCTCCCTGCTCAGTGGGGAGTCTGCTTGAGATTTCCTCTCCCTCTGCCTCCCCCCCACTCATTGTCTCTCTTCCTTCCTCCCTCCCTCCCTCCCTCTCTCCCTCTCTCTCTCTCTCTCTCTCTCTCTCAAGTCAACCTTTTGAAAAAGGAGTATATGGACTAATACAGATGAAATACATGGATGAGTAACTGAAGTTTGTGTCTGTCAACTGAGATGATTACTATGGTGAGTATGATACCATAGGCAGCTGCTTTGGAACTTCTCGTGGCTGCAAGTCACTAGCGCAGTGAGTTTTCTTGGCCCATTAAGTAACTTCTGAAAGCATTGCCTTCCCCAGGGAGCAGGAAGCACTGCAAAAAAAAGTTTTATAAAGCACATTTTCCAGCAAGAATTTTCCTTCAGTTGAGCTGTTTATTCTTGAATCTTTTGAGATATCCAGGGTAGCTGCTTACAGAACGAGTTTATGAACTTTTGTAGTGCTGATTTGAAATTAGTTGTGCATTCTACCTAGAAAGGCCTGTAATCTTTGTCCTTTTTTTTTTAAGATTTTATTTTTTTATTTGGGAGAGTGAGAGAGAGAAAGAGCAAGAGAGAGCATGAGCAGGGTGAGTGGCAGGGGGAGGAGCAGGCTCTCTACTGAGCAGGGAGCCTGATGCGGGGCTCCATCCCAGGACCCTGGGATCATGACCTGAGCTGAAGGCAGACGCTTAACTGACTGAGCCACCCAGGCACCCCTAAACAGCTTTGTCTTAAGACTCTGATATATCTTAACTAAAAAAGTCGACCTTTCAAAGCAATAATTCATGACATTTGCAAATAACCCAAATTCATTTCCCTTTTTCTCCTCACTTTCTCCTTGTCCTTCACTAACTTTTTCTCAAATAATACTATCTCTCATGATGCTTATCTTTGTATACTTATTTGCAAGTGATATATCCAATGAGGGGTTAATATCCAAAACATATAAAGAAGTCATGCATTCATCATCACTGACCATCAGGGAAATGCAAATCAAAACTATAATGAGATATTGCCTCACTCCTGTCAGAATGGCTAGAATCAACAACTCAAGAAATGACAAATGTTGGCAAGTATGTGGAGAAAAAGGAACCCTCGTGCACTATTGCTATTCATGGGAGTGCAAACTGGTGCAGCTACTATGGAATACAGTATGGAGTTTCCTCAAAAAAGAAAAAAAAAAAACTAGCCAATGATCCAGTAATCGCACCACTGTGTATTTACCCAAAGAATACAAAAACACTAATTCAAAGTACTCCACTATGTTTATAGTAGCATTATTTATAATAGCCAAGATATGGAAGCAACTGAAGCGTCCGTCCATTGATGAATGGATAAAGAAGATGTGTGTGTGTGTGTAATTCAGCCATGAAAAAGAATGAAATCTTACCATTTGAAATGACATGGATGGAGCTAGAGAGTATAATACTAGGCGTAATAACTCAGAGAAAGATAAATACCATATGATTTCATTCATATTTGAAATTTAAGAAAAAACAAGCAAGGGGGGGGGAGAGAGGCAAACCAAGAAACAGATTCTTTTTTTTAAGATTTTATTTATTTATTTATTTATTTGCCAGAGAGAGACACAGCGAGAGAGGGAACACAAGCAGGGGGAGTGGGAGAGGGAGAAGCAGGCTTCCCGCTGAGCAGGGAGCCCAATGCGGGGCTCGATCCCAGGACCCTGAGACTATGACCTGAGCTGAAGGCAGATGCTTAACAACTGAGCCTCCCAGGCGCCCCAAGAAACAGATTCTTAATGAAAGAGAACCAACTGATGGTTACCAGTGGGGAGGGAGGTGGAGGATGGGTGAAAGAGGTGATGGGGATTAATAGGGAGTGTGCTTGTCGTGATGAGCACCAGGTGATGTATGGAATTGTTGAATCACTATATTGTACGCCTAAAACTCATATAACACTGTACATTAACTCTACCGGAATTAAAATATAAAAACTTTAGGGGCACCTGGCTGGCTCAGTTGGTAGAGCATGCAACTTTTAATCTTGGGGTTTTGAGTTTGAGCACCACATTGGGCACAGAAATTACTTTAAAAAAAATAAAATTTAGGGGAGAAGGAAAGATGGCAGAGGACCCTATTTCAGCTGGTCCCCGGAATTGAGCTGGATATCTACCAGACCACTCTGAGCACCCACGAAACCAGCCTGAGATGTAAGAAGATCTGGATCTCTACAAACAGAATATCGCAGGTGGTTGGTTTTGAGGTACAAAGCGGAGAGCTGTGATTCCGCGGGCAGGTATCTATCGGAGGATAAACCATAGCGGGAGGGAGCCTGGCTGTGGGGATCCTACACCACCGGTGAGCGACAGCCTTGCACGCTGGGGACTGGGCACAGACTCGCAGACTGGTGGCAGCGGTGAAAAGACTTTAGAGCAGCCCCCGGGGCGGAAACGCGGAGCAGCAGGGTCGCGTGAACTGGGGGCAGCTGGCGGTTTTAGAACCACAAAGGGCAGAGATGTGCCACGACCTGGAGGCAGGACTGGGGGCGCTGCGGAGGGGCGCACAATCCAGGCCACTGCAGTTTATAGCAGCACAGACAGAAACGGAGACGGTGTGGCCTGGAGAGTTTACTGAAGAACGGACTGCGATCTCTCTGCTCTGAGGCAGAGGGTTGGAAACGGTCTCTTCTGCTCTGACTTGCGGAAGAGATGTGGAAAGCCGCCAGGGAAAGCTGCCAGAGAACAAAACCCCCAAAAAACTGCTTCCCACTGAGCCCATCCCCCACCACAGGGGGGCAGGGCAACTCCGCCCAACAGGGTTGCCTGAGTAACAGCGCGGCAGGCCCCTCCCCCAGAAGACAGGCTCGGAAAACAAGAGGCCAGCAACCCTAAGGTCCCAAAAAAACAGGTGCATCTTGCTTGAGTTCTGGTCAATAATTTGGGCTCGATACATTCCCTCAAACACCCATCAACAGAATGACTAGGAGGAGGAACCCCCAAAATAGGAACTCAGAGATCATGACTTATGCTGCAGATTTACAAATGGATGCAGATATAACCAAGATGTCAGAGATGGAATTCAGGCTAAGAAATTGTGAAGACAATGGCTAGAATGGAGAAATCAATTAATGGCAACATAGAGTCTCTAAGGGCAGAAATGAAAGCTGAATTGGCAGAACTTAAAAATGCTATCAATGAGATCCAATCCAATCTAACAGCTAGGATAAGTGAGGCAGAAGAACGAATAAGCGACCTGGAAGACAGTATAATAGATAAAAAGGGAAAAGAGGAGGCCAGGGAAAACAACTCAGAATCCATGAAAATAGAATCAGAGAAATAAGTGACACCATGAAGCGTTCCAATGTCAGAAGAATTGGAATCCCGGAGGGAGTGGAGAGAGAGAGAGGACTAGAAGATGTATTTGAGCAAATCGTAGCTAAGAACTTCCCTAATCTGGGGAATGAAACAAACATTCGCGTCCTAGAGGCAGAGAGGACCCCTCCCAAGATCAAGGAAAACAGGCCAACACCCCGGCATGTAATAGTAAAACTTGCACATCTTAGAACCCAGGAAACCATCTTAAGGGCAGTTAGGGGGAAGAGATTCCTTACGTACACAGGGAGGAACATCAGAATAACGTCAGACCTATCCACAGAGACCTGGCAAGCCAGAATGGCCTGGCAAGACATATTCAGGGTACTAAATGAGAACATGCAGCCAAGAATACTTTATCTGGCAAGGCTGTCATTTAGAATGGATGGAGAGATGCAGAGCTTCCACGACCAGCAGAAACTGAAAGAATATGTGACCACTAAGCCGGCCATGCAAGAAATATTAAGGGGGGTTCTATAAAAGGAGAAAGACCCCAAGAGTCATATACGACAGAAAGTTACAGGGACAATCTATAAAAACAACGTCTTCACAGGCAACATGATGACAATTAATTCATATCTTTCAATAATCACTCTCAACTTGAATGGCCTAGATGCTCCCATAAAACGGCACAGGGTTGCAGATTAGATAAAAAGACAGGACCCATCCATAGGCCGCCTACAAGAGACTCATTTTGAACCTAAAGATACATCCAGACTGAAAGTGAAGGGATGGAAATCCATCTTCCATGCCAGCGGACCTCAAAAGAAAGCTGGGGTAGCAAATCTTACATCAGACAAATTAAATTTTAAACTAAAGTCTGTAATTAGAGACACAGAAGGACACTATATCATTCTTAAAGGGTCTATCCAACAAGAAGATCTAACAATTGTAAATATCTATGCCCTCAACATGGGAACAGCCATCTACATAAGCCAACTGTTCACCAAAATAAAGAGTCCTATTGATAACAATATGTTAATTGTAGGAGACCTCAATACTACATTCTCAGCAATGGACAGATCGTCTAAGCAGAAAATCAACAAGGAAACAAGAGCTTTGAATGACACACTGGACCAGATGGACCTCATAGATATTTACAGAACATTCCACCCTAAAACAACAGAATACTCATTCTTCTCGAGCGCACATGGAACTTTCTCCAGAATAGACCACATCCTGGGTCACAAATCAGGTCTCAACCGATACCAAAAGATTGAGATTATTCCCTGCATATTCTCAGACCACAATGCTTTAAAACTGGTACTCAATCACAAGAAAAAATTTGGCAGAAATTCAAACACTTGGAAGCTAAAGACCACTCTGCTCAAGAATGTTTGGGTCAACCAGGAAATCAAGAAGAACTTAAACAATTCATGGAAATCAATGAGAACGAAAACACATCGGTCCAAAACCTATGGGATACTGCAAAGGCGGTCCTAAGGGGGAAATACATAGCCATCCAAGCCTCACTCAAAAAAATAGAAAAATCCCGAATTCACCAACTAACCCTACACCTTAAAGAACTAGAGAAAAAGCAACAAATGATGCCTAAGCCACGCATTAGAAGAGAAAAAATTAGAGCAGAAATCAATGAATTAGAAACCAGAAACACAGTAAATCATATCAACAAAACTAGAAGTTGGTTCTTTGAAAGAATTAATAAGATCGATAAACCACTGGCCAGACTTATCCAAAAGAAAAGAAAAAGGACCCAAATTAATAAAATTATGAATGAAAGAGGGAGAGATCGCGACTAACACCAAGGAAATAGAAACAATTATTAGAAATTATTATCAACAACTATATGCCAATAAACTGAGCAATCTGGATGAAATGGAGGCCTTCCTGGAAACCTATAAGCTGCCAAGACTGAAACAGGAAGAAATTGACAACCTGAATAGGCCAATAACCAGTAACGAGTTTGAAGCAGTGATCAAAAACCTCCCAAAAAACAAGAGTCCAGGACCTGATGGATTCCCTGGGGAATTCTACCAAACACTCAAAGAAGAAATAATTCCTATTCTACTGAAGCTGTTTCAAAAAATAGAAACAGAAGGAAAACTTCCAAACTCATTCTATGGGGCCAGCATTACCGTAATCCCCAAACCAGGCAGAGACCCCATCAAAAAGGAGAATTTCAGACCGATATCCCTGATGAATATGGATTCCAAAATCCTCAACAAAATCCTAGCTACTAGGACTCAACAATACATTAAAAGGATCATCCACCACGACCAAGTGGGATTTATCCCCGGGATGCAAGGTAGTTCAACATTCGCAAATCAATCAATGTGATAGAACACGTTAATAAGAGGAGGGAGAAGAACCATATGGTCCTCTCAATTGATGCAGAAAAAGCATTTCACAAAATACAACATCTTTCCTGATTAAAACTCTTCAGAGTATAGGGATAGAGGGAACATTCCACAAGTTCATAAAATCCATCTATGAAAAACCCACAGTGAATATCCTCCTCAATGGGGAAAAGCTGAGAGGCTTTCCCTTAAGAGCAGGAACACATCAAGGATGCCCACTCTCATCAACAGTGTTGAACATAGTACTAGAAGTCCTAGCAACAGCAATCAGACAACGAAAAGAAATAAAAGGTATTCAAATTGGCAAAGAAGAAGTCAAACTCTCTTTTCGTAGACGACATGATCCTTTATGTGGAAAACCCAAAAGACTCCACCCCCAAATTACTAGAATGCTTATAGCAATTCAGTAATGTGGAAGGATACAAAATCAATGCACAGAAATCAGTTGATTTCTTATACACTGACAATGCAACTGTAGAAAGAGAAATTAGAGAAACGATTCCATTTACAATAGCACCAAAAACCATAAGATACCTCGGAATAAACCTAACCAAAGAGGTAAAGGATCTATACTCTGGGAACTACAGAACACTCATGAAAGAAATTGAAGACACAAAAAGATGGAAAAATATCCCATGCTCATGGATTGGAAGAATAAACATTGTTAAAATGTCTATGCTACGCAGAGCAATCTATACCTTCAATGCCATCCCAATCAAAATTCCAATGACATTTTTCAAAGTGCTGGAACAAACAATCCTAAAATTTGTATGGAATCAGAAAAGACTCCGAATGGCCAAGGAAATGTTGAAAAAGAAAAACAAAGCTATGGGCATCACGTTGCCCGATTTCAAGCTATATTACAAAGCTGTGATCACCAAGACAGCATGGTACTGACACAAAAACAGACATATAGACCAATGGAACAGAATAGAGAGCCCAGATATGGACCCTCAACTCTATGGTCAAATAATCTTCGACAAAGCAGGAAAAAACATGCAATGGAAAAAAAGACAGTCTCTTCAATAAACGGTGCTGGGAAAATTGGACAGCCACATGCAGAAGAATGAAACTCGACCATTCTCTAACACCATTCACAAAGATAAACTCAAAGTGGATGAAGGACCTCAATGTGAGACAGGAATCCATCAAAATCCTAGAGGAGAACATAGGCAGTAACTTCTCTGACATCGTCCACAGCAACTTCTTTCAAGATACATCTCCAAAAGTTAGTGAAAGAAAAACAAAAATGAACTTTTGGGACTTCCTTAAGATAAAAAGCTTCTGCACAGCAAAGGAAACAGTCAACAAAACAAAGAGGCAATCCACAGAATGGGAGAAGATATTTGCAAATGACACTACAGACAAAGGGCTGGTATCCAAGATCTATAAAGAATTTCTCAAACTCAACACCCAAAAAACAATCAAGTCAAAAAGTGGGCAGAAGATATGAACAGACACTTCTCTGAAGAAGACATACAAATGGCTAACAGACACATGAAAAAATGTTCATCATCATTAGCCATCAGGGAAATTCAAGTCAAAACCACATTGAGATACCACCTTACCCCAGTTAGAATGGCAAAAATGGACAGGGAAAGAAACCACAAATGTTGGAGAGGTTGTGGAGAAAGGGGAACCCTCTTACACTGTTGGTGGGAATGTAAGTTGGTACAGCCACTTTGGAAAACAGTGTGGAGGTGCCTCCAAAATTTAAAAATAGAGCTACCCTATGACCCAGCCATTGCACTCCTGGGTATTTACCCCAAAGACACAGATGTAGTGAAAAGAAGGGCCACATGCACCCCAATGTTCACAGCAGCAATGTCCACAATAGCCAAACTGTGGAAAGAGCCGAGATGCCCTTCAACAGACGAATGGATAAAGAAGATGTGGTCCATATATACAATGGAATATTACTCAGCCATCAGAAAGGACGAATACCCAACTTTTACATCAACATGGATGGTACTGGAAGAGATTATGCTAAGTGAACTAAGTCAAGCAGAGAAAGTCAGTTATCCTATGGTTTCACTTATTTGTGGAACATAAGGGATAGCATGGAGGCCATTAGGAGAAGGAAGGGAAAAATGAACAGGGGCATGTCGGAGGGGGAGATGCACCACGAGAGACTGTGGACTCCGAGAAACAAACTGAGGGTTTTAGAGGGGAGGGGGGTGGGGGGATGGGTTAGCCCGGTGATGGGTATTAAGGGGGGCACGTACTGCATGGAGCACTGGGTGTTATATGAAAACAATGGATCGTGGATCACCACATCAAAAACTAATGATGTATTGTATGGAGACCAACATAACGTAATAATATTTAAAAAAAAAAAAACTAAAAAAATAAAATTTAAACAAAATTAACTTAATAAAAGGACGTTTTTTATACTTTCTAGGTTCCCCCCATATTTCTTTTTTTAAAACTGGGTTTATTGAGGTACAATAGTCATTTTATAAATTGTGCATATTTAAAATATACAATTTAATCAGTTTTAACACAGTACCAAGGAATCATGACCATAATCAAGAAAAGGAACATATTTAACAAACTCAAAAGTGATTTATGTTTGAACATCTACAAAAGCTAGAGGTAACAGAAAGGTATATTTTGATTCCATTAAAATAATAATTTTGTAATAATAATATCCAATTTGAAAAAAGCCTGGGCAACCAAAGAAATGGGTTTATTATCATTTGACCCACTCATTGAGGTGAGGGTTGAACGAGACATCTGCTGTGTCCCTCTCAATTCTGAGATGCTCTGATTATCTGAAAATCAGTGTTGCTCTTATTTCTGTCTTTCGGGGAATATACCATATGTTTTATTTTTTGGAATTATTTTATAAATTTTACAGCAAAACTTTTGAAAATAGAGAAAGAAAAGGTAAACCCACATAATCCTACCACCACAGCACAACCATTATTACCTTTTTGCACATATCCTTCTACTCTTGTTTCCAAATACATATTTTATTTTTATAGTTGATTGTACTTGTGCTGTCCTTACCATGTTTTTAAACATTTATTTATTTATTTTAGAAAGAGAGCATGAGCAGGAGGGGCAGAGGGAGAGGGAGAAAGAATCTCAAGCAGACTCCATGCTGAGCGTGGAGCCTGATGCAGGGCTCGATCCCACGGCCCTGAAATCATGACCTGAGCCGAAACCAAGAGTCAGACACCCATCCGACTGTGCCACCCAGGCCCCCGTATCCTTACCATTTTATACAACTTGTTTCACTTGATATTTTCTCCTTAGTCATAATTTGTTCAACTCTTTTAAGTTGTTATTCTGAAATAATTATAGACTCCTAGGAAATTGCCAGAAATGCACAGGGGACTTCTGTGTACCCTTCATCCCAGTAATAACATGGTATAACTCTGGTATGATATCAAAACCAGGAAGTTGACGCTGATACAATGCACAGTTTATTCAGATTTCATCAGGTTTACGTGCATTCTTTTATGCGTAGCGTGTGTATGCTTGTGTCTGTGTATACTTCTGTGCAGTTTTATCATATGTTTAGAACTGTGTATCCATCACCGTAATCAAAATACAGACCTTTCCCATCACCAGAAGGCTCCTTCCAGCTACCCCCTTTCTAGCCATGCCTACTCTCTTGCCCTCCTCATTCTTGATCCCTGGAAACCACCCTTCTGTTCTCAGTTTCCACAATTTTGTTACTTTGACAACATAATATGACATAATCATAGAATATTTAACACGTTGCACTTGGTTCTTTTCACTCCGCATAGTTCCTTCGAGGTTCGTACAAGTCATGTGTGCCTCAGTAGTTCGCTCCTGTTTATCAGTCAGCAGTATTCCATTGTTCGAGTTTGTTTACATTCATCCATTAAGGACATCTGGGTTGTGTCTAGTTTTTGTCTATTACAAATAAGGCTACTATAAACCTTTGTGTGCAGGTTTTTGTGTGAGTATGTTTTCATATCTGGGGAATGAATTGTTAGATTGTATGGTGTTATGGACCAAATATTTGCCCCCCCCCAATATTCCTCTGTTGAAGCCCTAACTCCCAGTGTGGCTGTATTTGGAGTAAGGAAGTAGTTAAGGTTAAATGAGGTCCTAAGGGTGGGGCCCCAATAACTGGAAGATTAATATCCTTATAAGAAGACCCCAGAGAGTGAGCTATATTGAGAAAAAGCCATGGGAGGAAATGTTGAGAAGGTGGCCGTCAGTAAGCCAGGAAGAGGGCTGTTACCAGAAACCAAATTTGCCAGAACCTTGATCTTGGACTTCTGGGCTCCAGAACTATGAAAAAATAAGTTTCTGTTGTTTAAGTCACCCAGGCTGGGATATTTTGTTATGGAAGCCCAAGCCAACTAATACATATGGTAGGTTTAGTTTTAGTTATCAAAGAAACTATCCAAGTGTTTCCCAGAGTGGCTGTATCATTTTACATTTCTATCATTAATTTTGAACGATCCAGTTTCTCTGCATCTTCACCAGCATTTGGTATTGCTACTATTTTTTATTTTAGCCATTCTGAAAGATATGTAGTGATATCCCTTTGCATTTCCCTAATGGCTAATAATGTTAAACATTTTTTCATGTGCCATACTTCCTTTTACTTCCCTAAAACTTTGAAATGCCAGGTGTAAATCTCAGTCCACAAAAAATCGTATGTGCTAAAACTTTAACCTTATTTTTCTGAAACTGAATGTGGTTTTCCATGCACCTATATCAGTCAGTTATTGTACAAATAATCCAGCATAAGAATTAAACTGAAAATCTCAGTGAAATACAATAATATGCATGTTTTATAGGCTCATCTATACGGGTTTGGCTGGATGGCTTTCCTCGAAACTGTAAGTCTGACTGAGCACGGCTGGGTGGCTCTACCCCACATGTGTGCATTTTGGAGTTCAGATAGAAGGAGCAGCCAGTCCCTTGAGGAAGCTCTTTTCATGGTGTTGGTAGAGGCTCAAGAGGGCACATGAAAACATTCAGGCCTCTCAAGACCTAGGTTTGAAACTCACTATCATTTTTATCCATATACCATTAACCAAGCAAGTCATATTTCCAGGCCCCAAGTCAGAGTGTGAGGAGGTACACTCTCAGCCTTCTGTGTGAGATCCTACAAATTATATGGCAAAGGTCATGGACAGATGGAGGGTACATAATTAAGGCCAATAGTTTCAATCTATCACAGCTCACCAGCCAGATGGCCAAAACTAATTCTTAGATACCTCAAGTTTCCCCTTGGGGCTACATTTATAGATTAGGCAACAGGCTTTCATAACTCTAAGCATGAAGGGTGGGGAACAACCTTTATGCATGATCATCATTTATCCATTCTGGCATCTTCTAATTCCCCTCTTCATTCCATTGTGCTCTTTGGTCATCGCTTGACATAGGTCACTACTACATCTCCTTTCACCAATGGCAAGGCCTTTTCAAGTGGGTTGATTCTCTGTCAAGACTTCTTGGCCACTAGTAGGTCCTGTGGGGTGATACTTGAATGCTATAGAGATGTGTCAGGCACGTCTGCCTATTTATCATCAAAAGGTGAATTATAAAAGTTTCCCCATCTCAGGGACCCCTGAATACTTGACCCATGGCCTAGCCTCTTGCAACATTAACTCACAGAATGTGCAGAAGTATACCAGACCCAAGGTGAACAACGGTTCTATTGAGATTGCTATGTACTGAGCCCTGTTACATGGGCAGGCTATACATGGTTATTTGGTTATTGAGATTGTTCATTATTTACTTGTGTAATCTGTGATTGATGAGATTAAGGAGCACTGCAGAATGGAATCTAGTCATGTACTCCTGAAAGGTTTATAATGCTATGAAAATATAAATGCTAACGAGACCCCAGAGCATTCCCTGATCTGACGTAGTCCATGTACACTCAGCCTCGTCTCTTCTGACCTTGTGAGTAATTTAAGACATTGGAAGCTGTACCTGGAGTTGTAAGGCCTTTGTGTTGCTGTCATTATGTACGCTGATTTTCCTGCCCTGCACCCTTGGTTAAAACTCAGTACACTCGGGGCTGTGTGAAGCCAGTGGTATCTTTTGAATGTGATTGTCAGCCTGAACCTAAGACATCCTTTAGTGGTTTAGTAGGGTTCAAGTTTCCCCTTCCCACAAGGGCTTGGCCTGACTTGGGCAGGGAAGGTCAGGGAAAGGGCTTCTTTTCAGAAACTGCCCTCATGTTCAAGCTCTTTCCTGTCTTTCAGTTTTGTCCCCCTCTTCATGAGTCCACAAAAGCTATTACTGATAATATATAATCTTCTGAATCTTTTGTCTTAAGCCACAAACCTGATTTTGTTTTTCCACTCAAAAGACAAGACCCTGATTCTGTTGTCTGTGTGTTTGGGAATGCGAGCCCTTCTACGAGGAGGTATGGGTAAAATGCCTTAGATCTCTTGGTCCTGTCTCTAAATATTACCCTGCCCTACCTATCAGGTGAGGCAGAGTGTTATATGGTGGGATGAAGTTCAGGTTTGGTACCAAACACACCTTGGTTCACATTTTGGCTTCAGCTCTTAGCAGCTGTATGATATGCAACCGATCAGTTGACCTCTCTGAGCCATTTAATAAAAGCTACCAGTTTTAATTACTCTTTGCTTCTGTCCACTCTTGTTTCACAACCTCTCAGTTCTTTTTCTCTGGCGCCACAAAAATTTCCCTTTCCTTGGGCGCCTGGGTGGCTCAGTTGGTTAAGCGACTGCCTTTGGCTCAGGTCATGATCCTGGAGTCCCGGGATCGAGTCCCGCATCGGGTTCCCTGCTCGGCAGGGAGTCTGCTTCTCCCTCTGACCCTATCCCCTCTGATGTGCTCTCTCTCTCTCATTCTCTCTCTCAAATAAATAAAATCTTTAAAAAAAAATTGTTTTCCCTTTCCCTGCATTGGAGTAACGTGCGGTGTTTAACAGTCCTTCCCTTCACCAGTTTTTTTTAAAGATTTTATTTATTTGAGAGAGAGAGAGAGAGAGAGCACATGAGAGGGGGGAGGGTCAGAGGGAGCAGCAGACTCCCTGCTGAGCAGGGAGCCTGATGCGGGACTCGATCTTGAGAGCCCAGGATCATGACCTGAGCCGAAGGCAGTCACTTAACCAACTGAGTCACCCAGGTGCCCCCTTTCACCAGTTTTAAAAGTGAAATGATCATCTTTGTACCCCGGGCACCTCTGCTTCCCAGGGCAGCGCTCTGGGGGAAACTGACTGACAGAAAGGACATAGGAACGGAAGAGAAGTCCACCTGGATGACGGAGACCGTTCCTGCCTCGCTTTCCCAAACGTCTCCCATGTATAGCACTCTCTGCGTCTACTGTCATTCGCATTTCTTCAACCTCTGTCAGATTCTGCTCCTCAGAAGGTCTGTCCCTCCCCCACCACCCCCCCCAACACCCACATCTCTCCCTCTCATCTAACTCGTCCTCTCTTTCTATGACTGGCTCCAGAGCCTTGAGAGAGGAAACCACAAATTCTTACAAAAGTGATGCTAATACCTACCTCACAGGTTTTAGAAACGAGGTGAGCTCACTGATCGGACATCGCTTTGTAAGGTGTAAAGTGCTACACATCTGGCAGGGTCATTGTCCTGCGAGGAGCAACATTCCTAGCACCAGATAAAAATCAGGGAGGGCGCCTGGGTGGCTCAGTCGGTTAAGTGTCTGCCTTCGGCTCAGGTCATGATCCCAGGGTCCTGGGATAGAGCCCCACTTTGGGCTCCTTACTCAGCGGGGAGTCTGCTTCTCCCTCTGCCTCTGCCCCTCCCCCCGTCATGTTCTCTTTCTCCCTCTCCCTCTCTCTAATAAATAAAGAATGTAGTGAAAAGAAAAATCTTAAAAACAAACAAACAGGGATACAAACCTGGCTGGCCATGTCTGGCTCATTGTTGGAACAGGTGGTCAGAAGTCCATTTGCATAAGAACCTGCAATGCTCCTGGAAAACACCTCATTTTGAGAATAGAAAGAAGCGCAGTGAATGTGCCACAGTAGCACAGCTGTGGAAGATGATTCATGGATGTTGCAGCAGCTGGGGACTGTAGAAACCTAGTATCAATCATAAAGATCCGAAACCGATACCAGAAGCCGTGGTCCCAGAGAGGCCGCGGTGATCCTGAGTACAGTATGAGGGCGGTTGTTTGAACTTTCCCCTCCACCGGAAGGACTCTGGGGTCATTAGGAGAAAAAGCAGCTGTCGTGACAATCTAGATGAGAAAGAAAGAACAAAGTCTAGAAAACACTGGGCTACCTGCACCTCTAACAGAAGACAACACACCCAAAGTAGAGGTCACAGAAGGCCACGACGTGTTGGCACATTACTCCAGGAGTTTGGGGGGAATAACTGAGATTAGTAAGAGAGAGCCCCTGAATTAACAAGCATATACTTGAGCTTAGGAGATCACATTGACTTTCAAGCACCATCGAGAACAAATAAACCAGTCAAGGCAAGCCTGCCTCAAGTGCCTATGCATGAACGAGGAAAAACTGTTTGGGACTAAAAATCATTTGCAGACCAGCAGAGGTGTGTGGGCCACAATCTGAGCAGCTGTGAACTTGAGAATAAATGATCCTATTCTTTCACACACTCACACACGTACGTTCCTCTCCTATGAACTTTTCTATATTGCTACGCATAACTTTTTAGCTCTTTATATCTAAGAGATCTTCCATCCTTAGTGAGATAAGGGAAAAGACCTGGCTTCTTCCATTACCCCATTTCCCTTGAGAGTCTTCCTAAAGTTTCATAAATAACAAGAAAAATGTTATGGTTCTTAAACATCGAAATGAACAAGTCCAGGCCTACATTGTTTTTCAGAATCCTCTTGCCCCCAAAAGACTGCCACAAAGCCTACAAAACAACCAGCTGAATGTAAATCTTTGCTTCTTGGAAACCTGAAGCTTCTTTTCTCTTCCTTGGGTTTCTAGAAGATACTTTCTCTCCCCTCCAGACATGCGTATCATTTTGTCTTGACATTTTGTCGTCTTTGTTTATATCCCACAATACCAGGCAGGAATTAATTATTAATTAATTAATAGCTAATTATGACTAAGAAATGGAAGGGCAATAGTAAGTAATGGTAAGAATGCAGATTCTTCTAGCCAACAATAAATTGTTATTTGACTGTAAAGAAACCACTCATATTTATTAGATACTGGCTATAATCAACAAAAGTAATTAAATTATTCCACAAGGCATCATGTCATTAAGCCATTTGTTAGTGAATGGCTTTGAGTTCTTAGAATCATTGAATCTTGTATCTAGAAGAGACTTTTAAAATCATAGTACAGTGTAAATTTTTCAGAATAGACATCACAAACACAACTCCTTGTTATCAAAGATAATTTGGAAAATACGGGACAAAACTCACATCTTGTCCCATTACCCATTACATACAGTCACCTTGAATATTATGTCCTTTCTTCCAGCCTACTCTCCTTGCAAAGGTGACTCATGAAAACATAACTATAAGTCTTACCGGATATATAATATTATGTCATGATTTTGTGTTTAATATTACAGAGCAATATTTTTCTACACTATTACATAATCTTCACAAATGACATTCTGGGTCGTTTTGCAAAATAATTCATCAAATGCAGTACGATGGACTGCTTAAACATTCTTCATTTTTAAATTAATGTTTAGTTGACACATTAATTTTTGTGATCATAAATTACACTGAAATTAATAATTTATTTAAAAATTGTCTTGCCTATGCAGGGTCACCTTACACTGACTCCTTCATTTTGTTTAACTGGTATATCCGTCCTCACCTCACAAGATAGAGTAAAAATTAAGTTTTAGTCCAACCTGGTAAATTCCATTAAGTCTAATGAGTTAGGCTGAGTTTTATCTGGATGAGCCTTTACATCTGCTGTTGCTCCTGGGGAAGCTATAGGGCTTCCTCTACTTCCTGGCCCTGGGGAAAGAGATGGAGGCCATAGGATGGTACTGATCAGAGCCCATCCCTGTTATGTCCTACTAGCATCTGCTGCCAGAATTGGGAGCCTGTCTTCCTGACAACTTTGCTCAATCTGACTTCCCAGTGGTGCCTGAGACACCTCTGAAGTCTTGATATGTGTCAGCTTTTGCTGCATAATAACCCCCCCCCCTAAAATAGAGTGGTTTAAACCAACCATTTAGCTCTCGGCTCTGCTGGGCGGTTCTTTGGGCTCAAGGGATTTCAGCTGAGCTCATTCGTGCATTTGTGGTCAGCTGCCAGGTCAGCCAGGGGCCGGGTGGCCTCAGAGGGCCCCATTTTCATGTCTGGTGGTAGGCAGAGGCTGTTGGGGGTGACTAGTCCACAGATCCCTTGTGATCCAGCAGGCTAGTCTGGACCGTTTTGTATGGCAGCCGAGTTCCAAAAGCAGGAAGAGGGCAAACTCCACTGCGCAATTGCTTTCCAGCTAACGTTTACATAATGTTTGCACACATCCCACTGGCTAAAGCAAGTGTAAGAACACACTACCAAAGGGCATGATAATGGGGAGGGAGTATTTTGTGGCCATTTTCATAACCTATGACACACTGTGATTATTCAATTGTAGACACGAGAGCCATAGCAACCCACTCATGTACTACCCAGTTAGACTCCAGGCAACCCACTGGGGACCTGCAGAAATTTCCCGGTACCATTTAAGAACCAAGGGCAGCTTTGGAGTACTAGCTCTAGTTCTCTCTTTCTGATCACTCCATTGTCCCTTGTTCCTGGGGCAAGTGGGAAAATGACCCCCGGTCAGCTTTATCTTCAACCTCTCTTAAATACATCCTGTGTCTGCCAGGATTCATAGTTGCACACAAAAGGATTCATGGACGAATTTAGCACAAAATGTGTATTAAAATATGTTAGGTAGACCTTCTTTTTTTTAAAGATTTATTTATTTGAAAGAGAGAGCACACACAAGCAGGGGGAGGGGCAGAGGGAGAGGGAGAAGCAGACTCCCTGCCAAGCTTGGAGCCCGACACAGGGCTCAATCTCAGGACCCTGGGATCATGACCTGAGCTGAAGACAGATGCTTAACTGAGCCACCCAGTCGCCCCAAAATATGTTAGATAGACATTCTAAAAGGACCAAAGGATGGACCTAGATGCTTTACTCTCAGGATCAAAGTATGAAGAATTAATACAGCCTGGGAAAATAAAACACACAATCCTATCACAGACCCACCACAGAGGTCTTTGACCCTGGGTGCCAGAAACTCCACCACAGTTGAACATCAAATGCCTCAGCTCTGGTACTTTCCAGATAATCAACTCTTCCCACATGCAACCGTTAACTCACGTTGCTGCCTCCAGGTTCAGTGCTAAGGAGCTCAAGAAACTGGGTCACATGCAGAACTCTAGAGGCTGGGAAATCGAGAATTGTCGTTTTTAAACTTCCAGCTTTGATTGTACAGGGAAGTAAGCTGGAAGGTGGTTGCAATGGATGCTAAGAGCTCTACTCTGCAGGATCTATCCAAGCCTCCTATCCTAAACTCCAAGGTTAGAGAAGAGAGATCAGGATGCGTAACTGACCATCTGCTCCTTCTCTATCCATCTCTGCTACCCTTCCTCTGATCCTGAATGACAGATGGGCCATTTGTGGGTTGGGTTCCTGAGAAACATACCCCACGGCAAGGATCCCTGTGCATTTGATTTATGAAGGAAGTGCTCTTGTGATAAAGGGGTGAAAAAAAGAAAACATCAGGATAAAGAAGCAGGAGAAGGCAAGCAAGGTTGCAGTTGCAGACATAGTCCTTAGGAAGACAGCTGCAGCCTGATCCCGAGGGACAGCTCCGCAGTGTTGTGCCTGGGAGTGGGTCCCAATTAGAGACAAGAGGCCTAGGCTTTCATACTAGTGCGTTCTTCAGCTGCTG
Organism: Callorhinus ursinus; assembly: GCF_003265705.2. Classification (NCBI taxonomy): domain Eukaryota; kingdom Metazoa; phylum Chordata; class Mammalia; order Carnivora; family Otariidae; genus Callorhinus; species Callorhinus ursinus. The sequence continues at coordinate 18,073,320 of NW_027397078.1, read as the reverse complement.
TTGGCTGAGGGTTGTGTCTTATTCCATTCAGGCTGCTAGACCAGGTGGTTTACACAATGAACATTTGTTTCTCACAGTTCTGGAGGCTGGGAAGTCCCAGATGAAGGCGCCAGCGGACGTGGTGTCTGGCGAGGGCCCACTTCCTGGTTCACAGGAGGCCATGTTCTCTCTCTGTCCTCACATGGCAGAAAGGACCAGAACACTCACCAGGGTCTTTTTTATAAGGGCGGTAATCCCATCATGAGGGTCCCCACCCTCATGACCCCATCACCTCCCAGACATCCCACCTCCTAATACCATCACCTCACAGGTTAGGATTTCAACAAATGAATTTGGGGTACGGGGAACGACACACACATTCAGTCCATAACAGGCCAGCCCAGAGGTACATAAACTCCCGAGCAGCTCCAGGCCTCTGCACCTGTGGGCGGAGCTGACTTCAAGAGTCCAACGTCAGGCCTCCCACTGACAGGTAGGAAGGAGGCTGAAAGCTAAACACATCAAAGCTGACTGAGGAGTGTATGGAAACAATTAAAAGGATCACAGGAGATCTAGGGGAAACAGGACAATGTCCACTATGGCATATCTTCTCATTATCAATATCATACAATCCGCTGGGTCCAGATTTCATTATGTGTGATAGTATAGTGGCTTGGCATTCAAGACTCATTCGGCCCTCCTTCTGTTCTGCAGTGGCTGGAAAGCAAGAACTATATTTCCCAGGCTTCCTTGCAATTAGAATTCTGGGTGTGAGTTCAAATCAGACCATCAGATACATCCATCCAAAACTTAGGAAGTGGAAGCGAGGGGCACCTGGGTGGCACGGTCGGTTAGGCATCGGGCTCTTGCTTTTGGCTCAGGTCATGATCTCGGGATTGTGAGATTGAGCCCTGAATTGGGCTCCCCGCTCAGTGCAGAGTCTGCTTGAGATTCTCTCTCCCTCTGCCTCTGCCTCTCCCCTCTCAGTCTCTAAAGTAAATAAATAAATTGTAAAAAAAATAAAAAGAAAGTGGAAGCAAGACAGAGGCTGAGACTTCTGTGTGTACCATGTTTGGGGGCAGGCGTGGTTGGGTAGGCATGTGGTTTCCTGCGGCCTCTTTAACAGCCTCAGGATCCAGTCATGATGTTGCGAGACAGGATGCAGGGCCTTCGTTTTGTCTGTGTGGATCATGGCAGGAATGATGCGCTCTGGAGCTCATGGGAGCACTGTCCTGATCCTGACTGCGGCAATAACCCCATAATTCTGGAGCCACGTAAGAGGTAGTATCTGTCTAGATGGCCAGGTTCTGTGGTGAGTCTGTGGAAGTTGTTGGTGAAAGCTCACACGAGAATCCTTTCAACAGTTCTGTAAGTGCTTCCTGCTCAAACTGGTTCAAGCGCAGCGTGCGCTGTATGACTGAACCCTGACCCAAATAATACGCTAATGGGAACTGTAAGAAGGTTGAAATCTTTTTCTCTCAAAAATATATATCGATGTGCTTTTCTTGTATTTGAATGATGTGATTTTTGCTTTAGTTGGCCTGATGATGACCGAACTGAACTGAACATTTTTCTCGACTCAAAAATTCTATCTGAGGAGTCAAAACTTAAGGATTGGGTGTTTTGTTTTGTTTTGTTTTAATCTCTGCATTTCTGCTGTAACAGCTTCAGCTCCCCATCCCCTTCCCTACACATAGAAAAACACACCAGACCAGCTTAAAAAGTCAGATACACCTATACAAAAAGTAAAACTACAATGACACATTTTTTAAGTAGTATCTCTGTTATAATATATATTTAGAACTATTTCTTCAGGGTACATTCTCAGAAACAAAATTGCATCATCAACATGTTTCACTCTGAATACTTATTTCATATCATTTCCTGAAGTTTTGCACCAATGTATTTTCCTTCCCTGATGTAAGATTCCTTTCAAGCATTCATCCATTGCACACTTCCCAAAACTAAGAATCCTGACCAAGCTTCCTTTTTCTAATTTGATTAATAAATGATGGTCTCTTATTGTTGCCTCAATTTGCATTTTGGGTCACTGAGCTCCTCTAACCTTTTACAATATTTATACAACTAAATGTACTTCCATTTGTTAATGGAGTCTTTAAAGCCTGAGAAACTTTTGTACGTAGAAAATCATCCCCACCTGCACTTGGCCTTAATGTTCAGTTCATCAAACACACATGTCTAGTGAAAAAAAAAAGTGGGAAAGTCATTTTTTCTTAAACAAGTTGAGATTAAATGCTGACCTAATTAAGTTTTCCCAAATGGTTCATCTCCATAAAAAATTTGGTGTAACTGATTCTTTTGAACACTTTAAATACCTTACAGCAGTTTGAATATTTCAAACGCTCTCAACAGCAGAGAGACCATGAATAAATAACAATGATTTTATATGTCAGATTATTCTGACAAAATAACTCCAGGTTCTAGCTTCAGTATCAACCGAGCTGCTGAACTAGGACACCTGGCTCCCTCGGCCAAGATCGCTCTCCGAGAGAGAATATCAAGGTCTGGAGGAGAGTATAACCGTTCAGAGGTTCAGACCCCCAGTATGGGGGTTCTCAGCAGTTAAATCAGGGCAGTGAGCCGACAGCGCTGAGGATGGGAGAAAGATAGGTGCAGACGGACTGATCTCCAACCCTCACCTTCCCGCTGCACCCCCAGCCTGTGGGGCAGGTGCCTTCTCCAAATGTTGCACAGTTGCAGGGGACGGAGTTATGGAGGGTAGAGCTTCATCGTGAAGAAAGCGTGGTGGAGTGGGGAGTGATTCAATGAGAAGTTCCCCACTCTAGGGGGCTTATTCCCCCCGCCCCGTAGTGAATCTCTGAACTTATTCGAGTGAACAGAGCGAGGTCTGGCCTCTGACCCTTTCCCCATAGCCATTGCTGGAAAAAGTAGCCCATATTGCGAGAAATAGGAGTCCACAGGCCGGTACATCAAGGTATCTGAAGAGCAGGACTATTTCACAGAAAAAGATCATTTCAAAAGATTCCATCTTAAGCAGAAAGAAATATTACAACACAAAGAACAATTGTTTTAAAAATCAGATTAATAAAAACAATACAAAATATCTTTACGAGAGCCACATGGAAAGCATCAAGGACATGCAGAGGTTGAAAGTAAATGGACGGAAGTAGTCATCTCAGGCAAATACTAACCAAAAGAAACCTAAAAAAAAAAAGCGGGGGGAGGGGAGAAACCTAATATCTATGTTAGTATCAGACAAAATAAATTAAAAAAAAAAACAAAGCACTCTTAGGGTCAGGGACAGTGATAAAGGGTCAGTACACAATGATAAAGATTCATTTTACTAAGAAGATATCGAAATTCTAATGACGGATGAATCTAAGAAAATAACCTCAAAATATGTAGGGTTAAAACTGATAGAATTACAAGAACAAAAAGGAGAAATTGATACCATTATGGTGGGACATTTAAATACATTTAAATACAGCTCTTTCAATTATCCATAGATTAAGGAGACAAAATTCAGGAAGGGGATTGAAGATCTGAACAACACAATGAAGAATTTTGAACTAATAGACCTGTAGAGAATTTTACATTCAAAAGCTTGGGAATATGTGTTCCTCTTAACAACATATTTTGTGAATAAGGCAGTTAAAAAAATTGGATCATGTACTGGGTCACCAAATAAACTTTAACAGTTTTCAAAGCATAGGTATCTTGCAGACTATTTTCTCTGACTCCAAGTCAATTGAATTAGAAAGACTGCAAAACATGTAATTAACAAATCTATTCACTACTGGGAGTCAGTTTCCCATGGGTCTCATTTCTGCAAGTCTTGCAAGCAGAGGCACTGACTCGCTTTTTGCTGGGCTGTCTTTTCGAGGATGGTATAGCAAACAGGCTTGGTAGACAGAGATAGAGTCTTCCTTCGGAGCAAAGGGCAGGTATGCTTCCTCTACAGTGTAAAAGATTTGTATTCCTTAAACTTGGAGTTCCTCTCCTGCAACACAGCTCGCTGCAAATCCAGGTACCACCTGGCTCCTTCTGCATCACCCTGGAGCAGTTGGGCCTTGGGGACCCCGCCTATGAGAGCTGATATGCTGGCAACTGATCATGCTGTGTGTAACAACATCCTTTGTCTCTGACCCAGGCGTCAAATCTTCTATCATCATTCATGGAACGAAGGTAGGTTATCTTGTTGGCTTGTAAGTAGGGTAAAATGTCCGATTGTTCATGATGAATGACATCCATATTTTCAGAAATTTTAAAAATACACTGGTAAATAAGTCATAATGAAAAGAATGTCTAAAAATAAATTATAAAAATACTGCATGTCAAAACTTAAGGAATATAGCAAAAGTTGTGCCATAAAGGAAATCTTATAGCCTTAAATACTTCTCTTAGAGGGGCATCTGGGTGGCTCAGTCAGTTTAAGTGCCCGACTCTTGATTTTGACTCAGGTTATATCTCAGGATTGTGAGGTGGAGCCCCAAGTCTGGCTCTGTGCTCAAGGCGGAGTCCGCTTGAGATTCTCTTTCTCCTCTTCCTCTGCCCCTCCCTCAGCCCCACTTTCAAGCACACGTGCACATGCGTGCTCTCTCAAAAAAAATTACTTCTCTCAGAAAAAGAAAAGCCGCAAATTAATTAGACATTTGAAAAAAAAATAGATTAAACCTAAAGAAAGCAGAGTAAAAATAGAGTGTAAATCAATGAGAGAAAACACAGAACAACAAAGACAAAAATTGATCCTTCGGGGAGAAAAAACATTACAAAGTAGACCTACTTCCAGCAAGATTCAAGAAAGAGAGAGGAGGCCCCAAAATAAAAATGATAAATGAAAAAGAGGAACCTAACCCAGATAAAGCAGAGATGAGAAAGATAATGAGTGTGAGGTATACACATTGTAACGAATTAGGCAAAAATGGAAAAATTGCTAGGGGAAAAAAACCCCAGAATTGACTTGAGAACAGTATTGTAAGCTTGAATTGTCTTGCTAATATTATAGGAATTAAAGATTTAAAATAATTTAAAATCTTCCTTTCAAGCAAACACCAAGCCCAGAAGAGATCATCTCAATCTCTTGCAAACTGAAATGATGTCAAGATTTGTCAAGGGTAGGGATTGACACTATGTCGTACATATCGCTGCTGAGAATGGATTTATCTCCTTACTTTGAAAATTCATGCAGCCTATGACCCAGCACTTCAACTCTTAGGTGTGCACCCAAGAGGAACTCATATATACACACACACACGGTGCCACCAGGCTGACAGGGAGGTCAGTGGGAAACGGAGAAAATTATCATTGAGGTTTATATGAAACATGTACAGGAAAAAGAGGCAGAGTAGTCTCCCAAGTCTTGAACACTCTTGCTACGTAGTTTTGTCATTTGTTGAATACTGTGAATCTACTACCATTTATTTATTTTATCATATAGTAATGTCTTATTTTATACTAAACCATTTTGTATATAAAAAAGGAAGAATATTAAGTGTAATTAAGAACTAGATTTTCGGAGCACCTGGGTGACTCAGTGGTTAAGCATCTGCCTTCAGCTCAGGTCATGATCCCAGGGTCCTGGGATGGAGCCCCGCATCGGGCTCCCTGCTCAGCGGGAAGCCTGCTTCTCCCTCTCCCTCTGCCTCTGCTGCTCCCCCTGCTTGTGCTCTCTTGCTCTCTCTCTCTCTCTCTCATAAATAATAAATAAAAATCTTTAAAAAAAATTAAAAAATAAAAAGAACTGGATTTTCATTACTCAGGCAGAAATGATAAATGTGTAACTTTAGAAGAAACATTTGTCATCAACCATGGGGATCACAAAAGTATTACTGACTACGTGGAAATAGAAATCTGCTGAAGAGGCATCAGCATCTACTACAAAATTTTATAGTTATTTAAGACTACCTGCAGAAGATCAAAGGAACGTGACATATCACTTTTCAATGAGATCAAATACCCATTCTAAATTAATTTTACTAATTTTCAGTTCCAAATTTTCTTGTGCATGTATAAAAAAGCTAATGTAATTGTTATAAATATGCTTGTACCATGAACAGAAGAGGAATTTCTTATGAAGTTAAATGACCCCGGATGCTTCAAGTAGAAAATCGGTTAATTCCAAGAATCGTTCATTTTTTTCCATTCAATTTATGCGATTAAAGTAAAGCTTGGAGTGCTAATTCTGTTGAAGATAAAACATCTGACATTAGTATCAATGGTATTACAAATCAATTAAAAAGTTAAACTTTGAAGACAAAGTTTTTACTTTTGGTCGGATAAAATAGTTGCTAATTTTGGTAGAGCAAAGCATCATGGTAAGAACAGTGTTTTTCACTAAATTAAGAAACCAATAAAACAAAAAGATATTCAGAATAGATCATAGTGAACACAAAATTCCTAAATGCATCCAAATAAGGAGTAATATTCTACCAATTGAAATGAAAGTTGTAAATACTTTTAAGTATTTTAATAAAGACACAGAATAAGTGAACTATAAAATATTTGTAATAAAGCTGACATTGAAAACTAAAAATACTTTAACATGGTAATATGACTTTTCTCTGCTTCCTATCATCAATCAGATTGTAGAAATGCTGGCACTTTTGAAAAACTCCTTTGTAAATCAACCTAAGTATCTTCATTAATATTGAACTTTTATGTAAATTAGCCCTCTCAAATGTGGTTGCATTTCATTCAAAATGCAGTGGTTTTTCCATTGGAAACCATTGGAGCTCCTAGATGAAAATTGCAAAAAGGAAGACTGGAAATTTATCTTTGGGAAAAAAAAAGGAGGAACTAAACAAATGGAATGACAATAGCACAAATAGTATGCAAGATTTAATTTTGATATTCTATTTTTGGGCTTTGGAATATCTCAACTTGTGGAAAGAATCCTTTGGTGGAGCTCTAGTTTTTAACTGGATAAATTTATTATCTTTATCAGCATAAAATCAAGAAGGCTTTAATTTTGTAGCATTGAAATTTGGCAAAACATTCCCAAGTATCATAGGTAGAGACAATGTACTGGACTCAGTTTCTCTTGTAAAAATACTTATTGAAAAATCGAGTCAAAGATATCATCTGGAAAATATACTTTTTCAATATTTTTTTAAAGATTGTAATACTTGCTTTTTAGCAGTTGGAAGGATATTATCTCAGATAAAAATGTTAGGCAACCAGCCATTATGTGCCTTCTCGCGGAAGGACACAATACTACCCATGAATTCTTCTTGAAAAAAAAAATCCTGCAACTGATTAAGCCTCTAGATCTAACTAATAATTTAAAAGAAACACAGGGGACAGAAAAATACTCTGGGAATGCGTCAGCAAAATCTAAGAGTAAAGTGACCAAGTTAGTTTCCAAACTGTAAGGAAAACAAATAAACAAGGATGAAGGTTGAAAGACACTTGAAACGTATCAGCCAATTGCAACATATTGACTTTATTTAAATCCTGATTCAAGCAAAGAAAGAGAAATTTGCCAGACACTGTGGAAGTCACTCCTGTGTTCCACCCTAATCCCAGCCTCCTCTTCCTTCCAAAAGTAACCACGATCTTGACCTCTAAACTAATCATATCCTTATCCTTCTTAATAGTTATATCACCCCTAGACATTCTAGTTTAGTCTTGCTGGAGAGTGTTATGCTAAGCGAAATAAGTCAGTCAAAGACAAATACCATATGATCTCACTCATGTGTGGAATTTAAGAAACAAAACAGATGATCATATGGGGGGGAGGAAAAAAGAGGAAAACAAAGCATAAGGGACTCTTAAAGATGAAGAACAAACTGAGGGTTGATGGGTGGGGGATGGCCTAGATGGGTGATGGGTATTAAGGAGGGCCCTTGTGATGAGCACTGAAACCGATATTGCACTATATGTTAACTAGAAATTAAATAAAAAATTTGAAAAGAAAAAAATTATTGTAAGGAATTGACTCATGCAATTAGGGTGGCTGACAAGTCCCAGGATCTGCAGTCAGACAGCTGGAGACCCTGGAAGGCCAGTGTGTGGTTCCGGCCTGAATCTGAAAGCCTGGGAAGCAGGAGACCCAAGGCTCTCGGGGGACTGGCAGTCTGGAGACCCACGAAGAGCCATGTTTCAGTTTGAGTCTGAGGGCAGGAAAAGCCAAATGTCCCTGTTCAATGGCCATCAAGCAGGAGAAATTCTCTGTTACCTGGGGGAAGGTCAACTTTTTGTTCTATTCAGGCCTTCAGCTGAATGGCTGAGGGCCATACCCATAAGGGAGGCAATCTGCTTTACTCAGTCTACTGATTCGAATGCTTCTGTCATGCTCAAACGCCCTCACAGACACATCCAGAATCATGTTGGACCAAATATCTGGGCACTCAGTTGCCCAGTCTAGTTGACACATGAAATTAACCATCACAGTATCCTGTGGACAAGACACAGAAATAAGAACTAGATGAAAAGACAATCTACAATCTGTGATCCATAGATGAGAAGTTTGTTGATGGACCAGTGTCAGTATGGCAAGAGACTTATGACAAATGGATGACTTATACAGAGTCCTTTTCAGTGTAAGACCATGTGCTTCAACTGAATTATGCTCCACATAACACTGGATGCCTAAAACACAGTAAGAGTCTCATTTATTTGGTGAGGTTATTCTTCCCCCTGGAAGAGATACAGCTTACAAGGAGTAATAGTGTTAAGTGTTTCTTCTGTATTGACATTTGTGTGTGTAGGTCTCCATATTTCCTATCCCAGCGGAAGCTGGAGTGGGATGGGGTCTCAGAGCATCCTCCTCACAGAGTGTGTGTGACTTAAACCTTTTACAGTGCTCCTTCCTATGGAAAGTTGTATCGTTAAGTGACAAAAGCCAGGACAAGATAGTAGAATACCATTTGCCTAAAAATACTAATCTAAACATTTGTTTAAGGGTAGAGTACTATGAGACTTGCTTTTTGGGAAATCAAAAGACAAGGGGGTGCTGAAGTAAGGAGTTTTCTCTCTTTGAACTTCTTTTGTGCAATGTGCAATGTTCTTATTCATTAGCATTTCATCAAATCAGATAGAGGGATGTATTTGAAATTTCAGAAATTTGCATTTTACCAAATAAATAACAAAAGAGAGAGAGGGAGAAGAAAAGTAGGAAGAGAAAGGAAGGAGGAGGGAGAAAAGACACAAAGAAGAAAAGGAAAGAAAGGAATGGAGCAGGGGAGGGAAGCAGAAGGTTGGGAGGAGCGGGAAAGAACGAGAAAGAAAATGAAGGGGGGCACCTGGGTGGCTCAGTCCGTTAAGTTTCTGACTCTTTGATTTCAGCTCAGGTCATCTCAGGGTGGTGAGATTGAGCCCCGCATCTGGCTCCATGCTGACTTTGGAACCTGCTTAAGATTCTCTCTCTCCCTCTGTCACTCCCCACCCCCTGTTCACACTCACACTCTCGGAAGGAAGGAAGGAAGGAAGGAAGGAAGGAAGGAAGGAAGGGAGGGAGGGAGGGAGGGAGGGAGGGAGGGAGGGAGGGAGGGAGGGAGGGAGGAAGGAAGGAAGGAAGGAAGGAAGGAAAGACAGGAAGACAGTAATCAGTGTTGTGCAAAGGAGGGGAGAGGTTTCAGTACCAAATGTGCCTTAGCCACACATCATGCCAACTCTGAGATTAAGACCAAGTCAAAGTCAAAGCCAGGCTTGATTACTCAAGTCCATACTGAAGGTACCCCATCCCTACCCCTTTCCTGCTTCTCAGTGTGCTTAGTAAAGAAGGTTCTAGTCATAGCCCTCTAATAGGGGCTGAGGGTCAAAAAGTAAGAAAATAAATAAAACAAGATATGGGCTAGGACTGCAGATGTTGAATTGGGATAAATTGAAAGGAAAATTATTCAACATATCTTAAATAGTCATTGCCCATGTCTTACCACACTAGTGTGCATTGCTTGCTAGATTTTGTACCACATCAATAAGCTCTTTAAACAGGGACCGTGTCAACCTCATCTTTGTATAATAGTTCATGCTGAATAAATATTAGTTGGATTTCTTTGAATTTAAAGTGAGTAAATGAAAGTCTGGCGGGTGATTATCAGGATAGACAAGTACAATATAGAAAGGCAAATAATCTAAATCATTTCTTGAATGTCAAACTTCAGGTTAACAGTTAAAACTCAGAGAGAGACCTTACTGTTAATACAATTTCCTGAGTCTATTGCCCCAATGTTCTACAACAGACAAAAATGTCCACAAAATATTGGGCATTATCAAATAGTATATGAGGAAGGAAGAAAAACTAATTGTCCCCCAGACAAACATTACAAATCTACTAGTTTTAGAACTTCTACCTCTGTTGAAAGACCTAAACGTGAGACAGGAGTCCATCCAAATCCTAAAGGAGAACACAGGTAGCAACCTTTTCGACCTTAGCCGCAGCAACTTCTTCCTAGAAACATCGCCAAAGGCACGGGAAGCCAGGGCAAAAATGAACTATTGGGATTTCATCAAGATAAAAAGCTTTTGCACAGCAAAAGAAACAGTCCACAAAACCAAAAGACAACCGACAGAATGGGAGAAAATATTTGCAAACAACATATCAGATAAAGGGCTAGTATCCAAAATCTATAAAGAACTTATCAAACTCAACACCCAAAGAACAAATAATCCAATCAAGAAATGGGCAGAAGACATGAACAGACATTTCTCCAAAGAAGACATCCAAATGGCCAACAGGCACATGAAAAAGTGCTCAACATCACTCGGCATCAGGGAAATCCAAATCAAAACGTCAATGAGATACCACCTCACACCCGTCAGAATGGCTAAAATTAACAAGTCAGGGAACGACAGATGTTGGCGGGGATGTGGAGAAAGGGGAACCCTCCTACACTGTTGGTGGGAATGCAAGCTGGTGCAACCCCTCTGGAAAACAGTATGGAGGTTCCTCAAACAGTTGAAATTAGAGCTACCGTTCGATCCAGCAATTGCACTACTGGGTATTTACCACAAAGATACAAATGTAGGGACCCGAAGGGGTACATGTACCCCAATGTTTATAGCAGCAATGTCCACAATAGCCAAACTGTGGAAAGAGCCAAGATGCCCATCGACAGATGAATGGATAAAGAAGATGTGGTATATATACACAATGGAATATTATGCAGCCATCAAAAGGAATGAGATCTTGCCATTTGCAACGACGTGGATGGAACTGGAGGGTGTTATGCTGAGTGAAATAAGTCAATCAGAGAAAGACATGTATCACATGACCTCACTGATATGAGGAATTCTTAATCTCAGGAAACAAACTGAGTGTTACTGGAGTGGTTGGGGGTGGGAGGGATGGGATGGCTGGGTGATAGACATTGGGGAGGGTATGTGCTACAGTGAGCGCTGTGAATTGTGCAAGACTGTTGAATCACAGATCTGTACTTCTGAAACAAATAACGCAACATATTTTAAGAAAAAAGGAAAAGAAGAAGATAACAGGAGAGGAAGAAAAGGGGAGTATGTCAGAGGGGGAGACGAACCATGAGAGATGATGGACTCTGAAAAACTGAGGGTTCTAGAGGGTAGGGGGGTGGGGGGATGGGTTAGCCTGGTGATGGGTATTGAGGAGGGCACGTTTTGCATGGTGCACTGGGTGTTATGAACAAACAATGAATCATGGAACACTGCATCAAAAACTAATGATGTAATATATGGTGATTAACATAACAATAAAAAATTAAAAAAAAAAAAAAAGAACTTCTACCTCTGTAACAGTGTCATTGAAACAAACAAAGATACAGTATTTTATTCAAAGATGATGTGATCGGGGTGCCTGTGTGGCTCAGTCGTTAAGCGTCTGCCTTCGGCTCAGGACATGATCTTGGGGTCCTGGGATCGAGCCCCGCATCGGGCTCCCTGCTCCGCGGGAAGCCTGCTTCTCCCTCTCCCACTCCTGCTTGTGTTCTCTCTCTCACTGTGTCTCTCTCTGTCAAATAAATAAATAAAGTCTTTAAAAAAATTTCATTCCAAAACGTTACCTGAATATTTGGGGACTGAGGACAGCTTTCTGCTTTGCTGTTACTCAGATTTTCTGGAACAAACCGATACCACGTTTATAATGAATAGAAGAAACATATTTTAAAAGAAAGATAAAAATAGAATCCAGAAAAGGATATCTAAAATGAGCACAAGAAAAAGTGGATTAATGTATATGGACAAATCAAAATATACAGCATGGGATGACAGGCAGAAAAGGAAACCATCTATTTTACATATAAACAAACATGGACTTATTCATCTTGAATAAGAATTAAGAGTGGAAAGGCAAATTTCTGACAGTCAGGAGGGGGGAAAATGGTCGTTTCTGTGGTAGACAGAATACTGTCCACCACCACCCTCTTGCCCGGACAGATATTCGTATCTTGATTCCTGGAACCTGTGAATGTTCCCGTACAAGGCAAAAGGAACTTAGCAGCTGTGATTACTTGAAGAATCTTGAGGCGAGCACGATAGCCTCAATTATCCAGGTGGGCCCAATGGAGTCCTAAGGGTCCTTATAAAAGGGAAGCGGGCGGGGCAGGGCAGGCGAAGTTCCATTGGTGGTTGTGGTCGCTTTGTTGTGCAGCCAGGAGCCCCGGCATGTGGGTAGCTTCTAGAAGCTGTAAAGGGTAAGCAAACCGTTTCTTCCCCTGTAACCTCCAGAAGGAACTCAGCCTTACCAACACGTTGATTTTAGCCCAGTAGGAATCAATTTGGACTTCTGACCTCCATAACCCTAAGATAATAGGTTTGTTTTATTTTAAGCTGCTAATTTTGTGGCCGTCCATTACATGAGCCATAGCAAACTAGCAACCTGCCGTTGGTGCATTCGTGCAGCTTCCATTGTAGCTGTGGACTCGGAGCTCCCTGTGGCATGAAACACCTCTCCCATCGGTCTACCCAGATCCTATCTTGCTCTTCAAGAGTCATCTAAACCATCCCTTCCCTTTGGCATCTGCGCTGGGCTCCCCCACTGTCCACCACCGTCTAAGCCATCTACTTTTAGCCCATATCACACTTGAGTTGCAATCATTGATAATTGTGTTTCTGTTTGTGCCACTTTGCCAAGTTCCTGTCTATTAAGGGGCTTTGTCACTTGTCACCTAGTTATTTGCTAGGTCTCTCCAACAATCTAGTAAGCTGGCGGAGAACAGGGCCTATTCCCCTGTGTGTGTGCGCGCACACACGTCTTCCCTACCTGTGTTTAATGCACTGTGTTCCAACCCCCCCCCCACCCAAAATAGCATCAAAATAAGGCTCAGTGGAAAAGATAAACCAGTCTCTTCTGTAATGAGTTATTTCTCAGTAAGCAAAAAGAAAAATATCTGTGATATTTCATTATAATGTACTTTATTATACTAACATGTTAGAAGAAATTAAGCTCATTCAGTTATTTTTCTCCTTGAGGAGGAACTCTCAGTAGCACTTGATTCTAGTCAGAAGTAGTTGGTTTTCATACTGATGGTTTCTCACTTCGACCACCAGATGTATCCATTTGGCATACATTAATTGGGTGCCTACTATGTGTAAATAGTGTTTGAGACCTGGAGAAACAAATAAGTAAATCAAAGCTTATGTTCTTGGGATGAAGATCTGCAAATTTTATCAAGCAAAACAATGAAGAAAAAAATGATGTAGCATGATGGTGAAGGAATTGAGTTCTTTTCCTTTGGAGAGGAAAACCAGTCGTTAATGAGAAAAAACATGGTGGTCAACAGGAGAGCAGGTGGTAGCACTTAAGGACCAGGACTTTGATTTTCAATAGAACTGGATTCAAATCCAAGTTCACCACCCACTGTTAGCCCTACCACAAATTACTTAACTTCCCGGAGCCCAGCGGGCTCATCCCCGATGAAAGGGATAATAGGCATTTGCTCTCATAGGTGATGAGGATTCTATAAGATAATTCGTGCAAAATACTTAACATGGTGCCAGACACATACCAAGCAATTAATAAAGAGCAGCTATTATTTCCGTAAATTTAAAACTGAATAAAATATCTGAATAATCATTTCAAAACCAGGTTTCCTTACTCAAGATTATATGTTGTAAAATATTAATTTATAAAAATAGTGAGAAATGTAAAAGATGCTGTTTTGCTCCATCCCGATCACTGCTTCCGTATGAGGCGCTCCTTCCCCCAGCAACTACTTCCCACTTGGAGAATGTTGCCCTGAACTGAACTGCCTCAACTCAAGTTACGCCCCCTTCTGGCCAAGATGGAGAACCACAGCCAACCCTCTGATTTCAATTTGGATCCATTTTGAAGGGCCATCCCAGCTCCAGAGCTTTCTGAGATAGCCTGAGACCTCTGTGGAAACCTTTTCTGTTTCCTCATTCCCCAGGAAGCTACCTCCCCAGGCTTCATCTCCGTCACCTTCCCAAGGAAGCTCAGTTAAGTCCAGCAACCATTGTATGGGCAAAGCCCTACTGGGGAGCATGGTTGGCAAACTTTGTCCTTAAGAGGACAGATAGTGTTTCAGACTCCTGTGGGCCATACTTTCTCTGTCGTATTTATCCAACTCTGCCATTCGAGTGTGAAAGCAGCCATTGACAATACATAAATGGATGGCTGTGGCTGAATTATAGTAAAGCCTGATTTTATGGACACTGAATTTGAGTATCTTAAGTCCACCTGTCAAATACTTTTTGATGGTTTTTCCATTTTTATTTTTTTAAAGATTTTATTTATTTATTTGATAGAGACAGAGAGGGAACACAAGCAGGGGGAGTGGGAGAGGGAGAAGCAGGCTTCCTGCTGAGCAGGGAGCCCGATGTGGGGCTTGATCCCAGGACGCTGGGATCATGACCTGAGCCAAAGGCAGTTGCTTAATGACTGAGCCACCCAGGCGCCCCGGTTTTTCCATTTTTAAATGATAGAAGAAACTCTGAGCTCATGGGGGTTCAAAAAGGGTGTAACTAGATTGATGGTGATCATTTTGCAGTTGATACAGTGACTCATGGTATACGCCTGAAACTAATGTAATGTTATGTCAATTATATCATAATTTTAAAAAAAATAGGCAGCAGGCTAGATAAGGCCAGTGAGCCGTGTTTTGCCATCCCTTAGGTGAGAAGAATGGGGTAGAGCAGTGGGGTGCTCATGAAGCTACCATTCTAGGGCATGAGGTGACAGAATTTGCTATGATGGGCCCCTAGAGCTTGTAACCTTGTTTGGAGGATGCAGAAGACCCCTTCCTGGCTCCAAAAGGGTCAAGAGAAAGTGGAGGAAAAAAATGTTGGGGGGGATTAACATTCATAACTTCTTTAGAAGCTTAGTACCACCAAGAAAATCATATATAGCAAAATAGAAGGAATTATTTTAATATTCACGATGTGAGGGGTACCTGGCTGGCTCAGTCGGTAGAGCATGCAACTCTTGGTCTCAGGGTTGTAAGTTCAAGCCCCAAGTTGGGTGGAGAGAGGACTTAAAAACAAGATCTTAAAAAGAAAAATTCACGGTGTGATATTTTTCATTTAGAAAACTTCATCTTCACTAGTAAACAGAACTAGAAGGTTAGAGTGGCCATAGCTAAGTAATCATTAAAAAAAAAACAAACCACAATTGCAATTTGCTACTCTTTGAATGCTTATAAAGAATATATAGATTTTAAATGATCTGATAAAGAATAGAGAAAAGAAATAGAGAATTTCACAACTGTTGGAAACCGGTCTTTCTAGCCAAACATAGCACCCTTCTACAGTCCGTTCTTCTCAAGAAGAAACAATTTGGAGGAATTTATTTGCTTAACAAACATTAACTCTTGACCCTGAAACCTTTGGCCTTTTGTTTTCCCATGGTGGATGTTCTTGTTTGGCTTGGCTTCTTTTTAAACTTCTATAGTCCTTTAAATCATACCTTTTCTTTTTGGGTCGGTTTTATTTTTGCTTCGTGGCTTCAAATAAGCTTTGAAATTAGTCTTTATGGCTCCTCTTTCCACACGCCTTCATCGCATGTAATAGTTAAGATTTCCTCTGAATTTACACCTGACCTCCATCCAACCTTTACTTCTCTAGCTTTGGACTCCGCTTCACACCCAACTCCTGCACATTCTCGGAATCAATGAAGAAAATGTTGCTCTAGCTTGGAGTAGTTGAGAGGCATCCTCTCTATGGATTGATGTTGCTATACTGAGAAATACGGAGACTAGGTGTGCTGATCTCACTTGATACCAGCTGTAATAGACAGTTAATGACTATGTCCTTGGCTTTGGAGGTCTCCAGATTCTTCTCTCTAGACACTTGGAGACTAATTTGATCCACACTTGTCATGATGAGTTCAGATGCCAGGATCTGGGTGGGAGAACTGTCGTGAAACTCGGTGTCCATAATGTACTGCTTATATAACTCGGCCACCTTCTGCTCCAGGTATTCATTCAGCACTGCGTTAGACATAGGCTTCTGCATTTGCAGGCTGCTTTTCTCTTTGATGCTGGTTATTCTCCAGTAGGATGAATACCGCTGGATAGGTTTTTGGGGAAAGTAGCTGGGTTGAGGGGAAATGGAATCCTCCATGGGCAAAGGAATCTCAGATGATTTCAGCAAAGGGCCGTATTCAAAACTGCTCTGAGGGGGGAAATCTGTTGTCACTGAATTAATGGCCATCACCTGGTCCCCTGCAATATGCAAGTCATTGTAATTCTTGCAAATACTTTGGCAGGAGGGTGGGACCAAGTAGGTCTCTCGGCTGGAGTCTCTACATATTTCGACTGCAGCCACGTTGGGACTTTCAAACACAGGATTGGGGTTCATCTGCAGCATTGTGGCTCTCGGATTTCTACTGTGTTGGCTCTCTCTTGAACGCACTGAAGAAATAAATTTGTCTGAGGATTTGCAGCTCACATACAGACTTCGGACTTGGGTTTCATCCACCGAGCAGTAGGGATGAGTAACAGATTCTGTCTCTTCTTCCTTCTCCTCAGCCACCGGCTCATTATAAGATGAACAGCTCCAGTGGATGTCCTTCTGGTAGGCAAGTCCACTGAGATACCCTTCTGACAGCATTCTGGAAAGAGAGTTGATAAGTAACAATGGGAGAAATGAAGATTGGAATTGTAAAAATGAGCAGTTGATGATAGCCAAAATAAAGGGATGCACCCGGGTGGCTCAGGTGGTTCAGCCTCTGCCTTTGGCTCAGGTCATGGTCCCAGGGTCCTGGGATCGAGCCCCGTGTCGGGCTCCCTGCTCAGCAGGAAGCCTGCTCCTCCCTCTGACCTACGCTCTTTTCTCTCTCCCTCTCCCTCATTTAATTTTTTTAAACAATAGAGGACAACAAAGAAGGTGATTTCATTCATCTACCAAGCCATTAATAATGATGTGCCTGCTGTGTACCAGGACTATGGCCTATGGTAGAGATAAAAAGAGAACATAGTTGTGTCTTGCAAGAAGGTTCTACTATGGGAGAAAAATTGGGTGCAGACAATTCCAATAATTACATCACTGAAGATTCGAAGAGTGATGGACACTAAGGAAGCACAGAAGAGCCCCTAACAGCCTGGGGCAAAGGCAGAGAAGTCACAGGATGTGTCCTAGGGATGGCGACATTTCAGCTAAACTGAGAAGACGACTGAGTGGGAGTTTCAGCCACACAGAGTTAAAAGAGAATATGGTGGCTTGGCCTGTTCACCATGTACCAAGATGTTGAACATAAGTAGAAGGGGCTGGAAAAGACGTGAATTGGGTCTTGGAGGGCCTTGGATGTCAGGCAGCAGTGTTTGCTCTCTGTCCCAGAGAAAATGGGGAATGACTGAGAAGCTGGAAATTGGGTAAGTAACTAGTGGGTTATGGGGGGGAAAAAACCGCAGAAACTTACGGCAAATTCTGCTGAACGTAAGAACAGTGTCTTACTCATCGTTGCATTTATCCCTGGGGACTGGCACAAGTGTTTGCATTTTGAAGGGACTCAAAAGATTGTTGTGAAGAGCTTGAATTAAATAATCAAAAATGGCAGGGAGGATAAAGAATTCACTACCACCCCACCACGAAGGCCCACGGAGCCTCCCCTCCTCTGCAGCCGGGGGGGGCGGGGGGGGGGGCTTTCTCGGCTCTGTCCGGCCCACTTCTCACTGTACGACGTCCTAGAAATGTCTGTGCCCAGCTGATGGCTTTCCCTCTGCCCTAGCCAGTAGGGAGCTTTCCTGATCTGGGGCTTTGGCACCACTGGCCTCCCCTCCTCCCCCTCAGTGGGTGTCTGTGGAATCTGGAGGGGCTAGAACAGGCTGGAAACGGGCATCTGCATTTTCTAAAAAAGGAACAGTGTGGCATTCCTGGCACTGGGGCACCAGACAACACAAAAGATAACTGTTCCTCTTTGGCTTTGAGGGCCAGGCTTTTCAAACACATCTATTAACTTGAGCCGGAAATTGAATAGTCAAATGAGGAGAGCCTGGGTGGCTCAGTCAGTTAAGCATCTGCCTTTGGCTAAGGTTATGATCCCGGGGTCCTGGGATGGAGTCCCGCGTCGGGCTCCCTGCTCCAGCAGGGAAGTCTGCTTCTCCCTCTCCCACTGCCTGCCGTTCCCCCTGCTTGTGCTCACTCCCTCTCTCTGTCTCTCTCACAAATAACATCTTAAAAAAAAAAAAACCCAGTGTTCAAAAAAAGAAAAAAATTAGGAAGTAATTTTATCTAAATAGAAGGGTCCTATTTTTACAGTTCAGCATCTAAATTCAGTTACTTCGCAAGTGAATTTTTAATTGTATAAAGGTAATATAAACAGAAAAAAATAGTACAATTGTTTTAATTGTATAAGAGTAATTTTTCAGTGTTGATTTTCTCTTTTAGAGCCATTTGGAGTTAGATGCAGTAAATTTATCAATTAAGTAATTACTATTTTCTACTCAGTGTTACATACCATAAAGACACAAAATTAAAGGTTTTCAAAAAATCTGTGAGGTGATTCTTGTATGCCGAACACACTTAGGATAATGAAAATGTTTCCTGAGAAAACTTTCTAAGTGTAGTTCTTCCCTCAGACTGTACATCAATATGAAAAGACCGCTCTTACATTCGTGAAAAGCAGATCGTTGACAGAGCAAAGGACGTTATCATACAGGTCTAACAGGGAGAGGTCACGACTCGCCTGCGCCCCCCCACTTAGGCTGCAGCTAGGGGCTTCAGCCTTCAAGGTCTCAGAATACCATCCGAAAAACCAGAGCAAAAATGAGACTCTTTACTTCTGAGTTCCTAAATGGGCTTCTAGAACTCTTGGCAGAATTCCGTTTTAGAAAAAGGGCTTTTGAGAAAACATAACTTGAGCTTTTAAACTTGAGAATCCAGAGCCCTAAAGGATCTAGGGCATAGTATTTACACATCAACAAGAGACTCCTGGATAGAAGTCCCCGTGGATGGAAGTGCTAGGACTCCAGCTAGGTTTGAGAAGCCAAGAAGAGGGGTCTGTGCCCTACCCCCCACATAAAATCCGAGGGAGCAGGAAGTCGAAGGAAATGCTCTCCTGCTCAGCCTGGTGTGGGAGAAGGAGAGCCAGCCACATGGATTGCTTAGGTGGACAGGCCTGAGGCTGCCTCATCAGCCTCATCAAGTCAGCTCACACACCCAGAGCCTCCAAACCTGGAGAAGACCTGGGTTGGGGGTGGGAAGATTGCAGACCTATCTATAGACTATTTCCCAGGGACCGGGTGAATAAGTTTCCATGGATGCCAGTATGATGACACGTTGACCACCAAACCCGTCCCCCCGCCATATGCACAACTGACCCTATAGCTCTGTGTGAGCAAGCTGGAATTGAAGGGAGCGCTCAAGGAATAAGGAGCCCTGAAGTGACTGAAGAAATCCTGATCAATTTGAAACGTTAATATTCATGAGAAAAGTGAGAACAGAAGAGACAAGTGCAGTAACATTTCAGAAGCTGGAAAGTGGGAGACCAAGGGTTAATGTCTTTGGAGATGAGAAAACTGACTTTTAATAAGAACCATGAAAAACTCCAAGAGCCAATTCGGGTTTGGGGGGGGGGGACATGAGCTACTGTCAATATTCTCAAGGGGACAGAGTTGATGAAACTTCAGTTAAAACTAAGATACTATTAAAAAAAACATTTTCAAGTCCTTAGAAATTAAAAATGTTAGTGAATTTTAAAGCTCAGTGGAAAGACTGAAAAGTAAAGTTGAGGCAAAATCCCATTTTGAAAGTAGAACAAAAACACAGGATGAAAAATAGTAAAGATAAAATTAGAAAACCAGTCCAGGAGATTCATTATCTGAGCAATGGAAGGCTCAGAAAGAAGACAGAGAATATAGGGGAGAAATTTAAACAGTATTTCCCAGAACTGAAGAACATGTTTCCAGAATACTGGGTAAATGCCCACTTTTTTTTTTTTATACGTCCCCTCTTGTTACTGTAAAAAGAGCGCTTGGGACAAAGAAAACATACATTTTCAGAGAGAAAAAAATATGAGAACCAGAACGTTTAGACTTCTCCAAAGCAACATGAGAAGCAAGAAGATTATGTAATGATGTTTAAAAATTTTTGAATGAAATTTATATTCAACCTGGAATTTAATGACCAAATTATCAATCAAGTATGAGGATAAAATAGAGATATTTTTTAAGTCACAAGTCTCAAATAGCTCATCTCCCAGGCACCTTTCTCAGGAAGTCCATGGAAGATGGGCTCTATAGAAAGGAGTAAGTATTAGAGGCTCAAAAGGCAACTTGGCTGGTTGGAACAGATCAGAAGGCTTCTGGAGATGAAGATGAAATTGAAGACCACTTCAGAAGTCTGAGCACTGTGAAGTAAGATTTATATAATTGACTATGGACTTGGGGGTGAATTAGGAAAAGCGAAGCAAATGAAAAATTTCAACCAGTGCTGTCCAACAGAACTTTCTGAAATGATGCAATGATCTCTCTCTGTGCTGTCCAAAATGTTAAGTGGTAGCCACATGTGGTTAGCAGGCCCTTGAAATGTAGCTAATGCAATGGAATTTTAATTTTATTTAAATTAATTTAAAACACCACATGGTGTTTTATTGGACAGCACAGGCTTAGAAGATAGTGAAGGTGATAACCTAAAACTTTAAAATCATCAAGACAGGCGATTATAATTGCAATTTAAAGTCTACCAGATGATCACTGTCATTCACTGTCATCGCAATAATTCTAGAGTAACGTCTGATTAATTCATCTCTGTACTCCTTTCAAGGAGTGTTGGAGAGGGATTACCAAAAGCTAGTGAACCAAGGGCATAAACTTTGAGCTATTTGGTGATGATCTATGGGACCCTAATCTGAGACACTTTGTCTTTAGCTATTTTGAAACCAAGATTATATGACACTTCCTTTTAATTTTTTTTTCCATTACTATTTGGGGAAGTCTAGAATCCCTGTGTGAGTGGTTCAAGGAAATTTTTTAAAGCTATTTTTGTTTTAATAGTGTGGTTTCTTAGGTTGTCTCTGAGGTGATGAAAGTGCCATATAATATGGATTTCTCTGGTGATGGAAATGTGAAATATCTGTGCTGTCCAATATGATAGCCGAGAGCCACGTAGGACTTGGGAGGGCGTGAAACGTAGCTAGAGTGACAGACAGTTTCCTTTCATTTAAATTGCTGCATTTGGCTACCATATCACGCTCCACAGATCTAGGCAATTCTAAACTCCAGCTCATAATTTAGAAAAAGTTGTGCAGAAAAGAAAAAGTGTGGTTTACTACATGGTCGAGTTGGACATAGTTTTCTATTTTTTTTAATTAACACATAATGTATTATTTCAGGGGTACAGGTCTGTGGTTCATCAGTCTTATGCAATTCACAGTGCTCACCATAGCACATACCCTCCCCAATTGGACATAGTTTTCGATAGTCACAACACTATATAAAACGGTGAAAATTAATCAAATTTGAGGTATAGTCACAGGGTGACAAAGTCAGGAGACAAGGATAGTACTTTATCACGTAGAGTAATGTAATAGCAATAAAAATTGTCTTAGGCATTTGCCTCTGTGTCCAGACTGGGTGGCCAGCCAGTGTAGACAAAGGAACACTGACTTAGCATATGCTTGGTGTATGTTCTTGGTAGAAGCCTGGGGAGGGGAATAAAAAAATTAAATCATTATCTGGTTGGTGACAAGGCAATAAATAAGGTCCCAAAGTGAAAAATACAAAAGTTGGAGGCAAATACTAAATAATTAATAAAAAGGAGATAAAAGTAGTTGCTTTTGAAAAAGAGCGGCAGGGACTGCTGTTTTGCCTAACAAACCTCTTAAGATCATTTGACCCAAATTATGTTCATGTAGAACTTAGATTCAATTTTTAATTAAAATAAAAACTATACGGGCGCCTGGGTGGCTCAGTTGGTTAAGCGACTGCCTTCGGCTCAGGTCATGATCCTGGAGTCCCGGGATCGAGTCCCGCATCGGGCTCCCTGATCGGCGGGGAGTCTGCTTCTCCCTCTAACCCTCTTCCCTCTCGTGCTCTCTCTCTCTCATTCTCTCTCTCTCAAATAAATAAATAAAATAAAAACCAGAACTATTTTTAAAGTAACTAAGAGGGAGGAAAAAAAAAAAAAAAGGCTGGCCCTTCCTATACAGCTGAGTTTGTGGTTAAAGATATAACACATGGGGCACCTGGGTGGCTCAGTTGGTTAAGCGACTGCCTTCGGCTCAGGTCATGATCCTGGAGTCCTGGGATCGAGTCCCACATCGGGCTCCCTGTTCGGCGGGGAGTCTGCTTCTCCGTCTGACCCTCTTCCCTCTCGTGCTCTCTATCTCTCATTCTCTCTCGCTCAAATAAATAAATAAAATCTTTAAAAAAAAAAAAGATATAACACGTTTTTTTTTCTTGAGAGAGAGAGAAAGAGAGAAAGAGTGTGCAAACAGGGTGGGGAAGCGTAGGGAGGGGAGGAGAGAGAGGAGCAGCGAGAGAGAGAGAATCTTAAGCAGGCTCCATGCCCAGTGCAGAGCTGGACCTGGGGCTCTCACGACCCTGATATCATGACCTGAAATGAAATCAAGAGTCAGGTGCTTAACCAACTGAGCCACCAAGGTGCCCCAAAGATAGAACATATTCTAAGGGTGAAGAAGAGACCGAAAAATCACTGTGTAAAAAGTAAACTTTTATTTAGCCCTAAAGAACAGGAAGGATTTGAACAGGCATGAGGAAAAGGAAGAATTCTTGTAGAGAGAGGAAGTCAACAGAAGTAAAAAGACTTGTGTTGTCATTCTCCTGTCGTCAGTAACAGACACCAGTCTGGGTGGGATACAAGTGTTATTTCTCAAAGTCATGGTCACCTAAGGCTTTTACTAAAATTTCACAATCCTTCTTTATTAGCCCTTGTTGCCATTTAGCCCTATCCCAAATCTCCCACTGTGTGTCCTGCTGCTTTTCACACCAAATAATCGGCCCTAATGGAGTCTTCTCTCATTTTATGTGAATAATGTTTATGAGCACTCTGAGATCATCTCCACTCCTTCAAAAAAATGATGGAAGAGGGTCTAGGATTTGGCTTGGACTAATGGGCCATTTGCACTATTTGTCATCAGCTGAGAGCTTTGATGGTAACTTGATTCTGGTGGAACGAGAACCCTACCGTTCTGATGTGTGGGGCCCAAGGCAGGCCACTAAAGCAGAAAGTGGTAAGTCCGGTGATGGAAAAGCAGAAAATATATCCTAATTTCTAGGAAGAGTTAGGCTCATGGCTAAAGGAAAAGGTTGCTCGGAGGGAGGAGCATTCGGGGAAGTAAGTTGGGTCATGTGAGGCTGAGGACATCCAGTGTACCCTGCAGGCCATACAGAGCTCTGGAAGGGAACCAAGCTGATACAGGACGTGATGCCATCTCTCAGTAAAGTACAAGACCAACTTCAGCAAGGTGAGATTGGAGTTAAGGACCCAAGTGAGGAGGTGGCTGGATTCATCCCCAGCGGAGGGGATTGGGACAGGAACCTGGGAGCGAGGTAGCAGAAGAGGAAGAGAAGGAATGAACTGGAGAGACCAAGACTCATGGACATGGAAATGAAGGAGAGAGAGGAGCCAAAAATAACTGAGTCTGGACCTGCTGGGGAAATGGTACCAGCACTGACTGAAATGGGGAGATCTGGAGAAAGGGCTGGAAAAGGAGCTAACGGGTTTAGTTGAGTTCTCTTGAGTCTCATGCAAGATTAACTTTCTGGGGGCAGGTGTCTAATTGTGCATTGGAGATTCGGGCAGGGAGACCACTAGAGAGGCTACTTACAGTCCACAGTGAAATCATCTTCTAGGTGTGTGCAGCAGGAATTTATACTGAGAGCTAGAGGAGCTTGTAGTAATTTCTAGGGGAAGCCAGCCTTGCATAGTCCAAGGAGGAATGAGCCACAGCCAGAGCGGTAGTTTCAATAGCTTTGTAAAAACAAGAACTTCAGATATACTGGGCAACTCATGTTTTTAAAATCTACATTCAAAGGTAAAGTTTCATCATATAGTCGGACTAAGGCAAAAAAAAAAAAAAAAAAAAAAAATTCTTGAACCAGTCGTCAGGAGACCAGAATTTTAGTCTTGTTAATGACAAGTCAATAAAATAGCTCACATCGGTGCTAGCTACAACCCCCATCCTATCCTAAGTGCTTTTTACGTACTAGGTCACTGGATTCCCCACAAAGACTCTAAGATGGAGGGACTATTACTCTGCTCATTACGTAGAAGTCAAAATTAAGTAATATGTCCAAAGCCAGCAGACATTCAAACACAGGCAGTCAGGAAACGGAGCCCACACTCACATGTCGCTTAACTCCTTAGAGACTCAACTTCTGAGCTGGAAATGAAGACTGTAGGATGAAATCATCGGTTGAGTCCCCTCAGACTTTAATACTGTGTGTGTTTGTAAGCATAAAGAGTGTTAAGCGGGCGTTACTCAGAATCGAAAGCAGTTTCTGAAAATTAGCAGCAGAGTGCAGCAGAGAGCATGCTAACGCAGCTTTTGAAAGCTTGCTCTAAAGCTATGCAAAGGAATATTGGGTGAAATTTATAAACAAAAATTATACATGTATTAACCCATTTAATATTCATAAAACTCCTTAATGTACCATTAGAGTGAAAAGAATGCTGCATATCCTGACATCCTAAAATTTAAAAATAGAGAAATAATGTTATTTGGGTCGATTTTAATTGTTAGCATTTTAAAAAATTTCAGTGATTATTTGTGAAATTCTTATGACCTTAATCTCTTCACAGATAATGTAAAATGTATACTTCAAACAAATATTAAGACATGCATTAGAGTAAATTTCATCTGAGACCCTGAAATGTAAGCCAATGGATTATTTTAATTGTTCCAAGATAGTTTATCACTTGAATTTTTGTTTCTCATCCCAGAAAAGATATATAGGTAGGTAGGTGTATATATATATAGGCAATTAGAACTGCCCATAACTAAGTGCGAAGGAAAAGACATCCAAGGACATTTGCAGATGAGATGTTCCAGGCAAATTTAGTCTACATTAATCATTACCAGACAGGGGAATACCAAAATTAACCTTAGGTGCAAATTCACATCTTAGAAGTCTGTGCTAAAGTACAGAACCTTGTTAAATCATTGACTTGGATTTCAGAAGAAATGGCAATACAAATTCTTCCTTCTTCGCTAGCATTTCCATCGTTTCTCCAAAAACTCTTGTTATACTCTGTACGTAGAAATACTTTTCATTTATACCCAAACAAAATAAGCATGGATTAACAACTCTCTAACAGGGAACATTTGGAAAAACCTAAGGTAGGGATCAGCAAATTTTTTTTTATAAGGGACCAAATATTTAGTATTTTACGTCTCTGCCCCTGCTAGTCTGCCTCACAGCAGGAAAGCAGCCGTAGACCATATGTAAACAAATGGAGGTGGCTGTTCTCCAACACAACTTCATTTAGAAAACCAGGCAAAGGGCCAATTTGATTCATGAGCCACGGTTTGCCTACCCTTGACCTAAGTCAGAAAGCAGTTGCAGTAGTGGGATAGAGCATAATAATAATAATCATAGTTGTGTCGGGTGCTTGCCATGCATTCTGCCTCATTTTTCAATAACGCTGCATGTTAGCTATTACTGTAATTTGCATTTTCCCAGCAAGAAAGCCGAGGTTGAGATTGGACCCATGACTTTCCCAAGGACACAAAGCAGCTAAGTGCTGGATGCGAGATTCAAGTCCAAATGGATGAACCCAAAGCGTGTGGTCTGTTGGTAAAATATATCCCACTGCTGCCATGTTGAGAGCAGTTAACATCAAGCAGTCATGACAAGCAGTGAGTCCTTCGAGGAGAAAGGGGTCCACCCTGAGTCCGTTTACTAACAACAGCACTTGGGAATAAAGGAAGGAAGGTACAGGCAAGTACAGAAAAAAAAAAAAGGCTCCAAGAAGACAGCCAGTGCCCACCCCAGAGGAGTGGCCCAGAGGGCTACACACATGTCCCAATTTTGTATCAATGCCAGTATGTCTTTGAGGTATTCAAATAATTCACCCTCTCTGGCCTTTTAATCTTACCATGTGAACATTTTCTGTAACCACGCCCACGGGCAATGGCCTGACATCATCGCACCCTTAATGTTAAAACCGCAGAGTACTTTAATATTACAGAGGCACTGTTGAACTATCAACAGCACCCCGTGACCTCCGGGATCAAGTGCATACACGTGAGGCCCTCGTGATCCGTGGTCTTTGTCTGTCTTCCCAACCTTCTCTCTGCCTGTTCCCCGCAAGACTCGGGACCCCAGCCATGCCCGCCTGCTCCGTTCTCCACACCTCATGCCCGTCCCAGGCCTTCGTGCGTTTTTATTTCTGTCCTGAGAGCCCTGCTTTTCCCTATCCATCCCCTGTTTCACCCTTCACATCTCCTCAAGCCACAGTTCCGAGCCCCTGGCCATCCCTTCAGCATCCTTGCCCCAAAATGAGATGTCTGGCTTATTCTGTCCCTACCCCCAAGATATTTTTCAGGATTGCATGGAATTTGAGCAAATTCAGCTGAAACTTAAATCAGTGAAATGAATCGTCGGGAAAGTCCTTTGAATGAAGGAATAACTAGCAATAGCAAAAGGAAAGCAAGAAGTGGGGGGATTGGTGGGAAGTGGGGAAATTGGGGGTGATATGTCTGAGGGGCTGGGTTGAGACAGGGTTGCAAAGAGGCCTCCAGAGCCACGTGGAGGAGGCAGGATGGAGCCAACTCCTGGCATCCTAGGAAACAAAGGCAGGAAAATGCTGTTTGATGTTTCCGAGATCCTGGGCCCGGCTGGCTGGGGTGCAGTTTGCTTCCCACCTATTGTCAGCATGTCCGCTTAAATAGATCTGCCTTTTTTAACAGGCACATCTTAGGTTAGCAAATCCTTTCTCAAAGCGGACACAGATTTTTCTTGCTTTTTTACTGTGTGTCATCCCAGTACGTACGTCCATGAGCATTTCCTTAGGCCAGATTTGGAGAAGGCGAATTACTACCTCACACCCCTTGCAAACTGCCTTTCAAGGAGCTTGGGCCAATTCTCTCACCAGCAACACGGGAAATTAACTGTTTCCACTGACACTCTTCAACACAACCTTATTTTTTAATTTGCCAATCAGATGAGCAGATTTATTCTTGCCTCAAATTCGAGAATAAAGCACTGTCTTGTGAAGATTATGTGTAGGTGACCTATCAGAGATATTTTTTAATACCCCCCAATCCTCAAAATACTCCATTTCATCTCTTCGTCTACTTTTTTCCTCTAATCTAAATCCTACATCCCATAATTCCAGTTTTCATTTTTGTTTTTGTTTCTATTAAGATCTCGATTTTGGGGTCTTGTGACTAAACTACCAAAAGTTTATCACTGAAAACCTTGAATTTTATTTTGTTCATAATCTAGTTATTATGGAACCAAATCTATATTACACTTTTTTTCATCATGAGAAGTAAATCTATGTTTCATGTTTTGTTTTTTAGCGAGTGATGCAAGAACTTTACCCAAAACAAGGTTTCTTTAGGAGGAATCGCCCCATCTAAAAAAAAGCTTCTGCAGTTCCCTTACTATTGTCTTTGAAAGCGCATGTTTTCTAGAGCTAGAAATGAGCGTTCCCTTCACCATATACCCTGCTTTATATTCCTCTTATTTCATCTTTGGTGGCATCTGTCAGCGGGTGCTCTGAAGTATCACTCATCAATATATCAAATTTATTACAAAAGAAATAGTTTGGGATTATCTCTTCTATCAAACATGAAGTGATTCTTGATTTCTGAAAGTCTAATCTGATGGCTAAGAAAATATAAGTCAAAAGGCCTCTCTTTTCCATATTGACATTAGCCAGTAAATTTTCTGTTCAGTTCAGACCGAAGGTAACCGCAACTTCCAACGGCTCTACCTGGATATGTCCGTTTCCTTATTATGGAAAGTGTAAATTTTGATGCAGAAAATTTATAAATACATTTTTGTCATAGTTTGGATTTTCCTCATATTCAGTCTTGACATCTCACAAACGAAAAAATTAAAGCTTATCAATTTCTTGAATTTGACATAAAATGAGAGGAATAGAAAAATAAGAAAAGTGATCATAATAGTATTGACAGATGTTATATTTCTTTGGTGTTATAAATGATAATCATTGTTCATTGTATTGCTAAGTACCTCCATTGCCATTAACATTTATTTAATCGTAGTCCTATCAACAAAATGCGGTGCAATATACTCGATTACGTTCTAAACTAAGAAAATCAAATCGTGAAGAACATGTGGATAATTGGAGAAATTTAAATATGGATCATATATTAGATAATAGTAACATATTGATGTTAAATTTCCTTAGCACTGTAATTATGTAAAAGACTACCCTTTTTCTTAGGAGATAAATGCTCAAGAATCTGGGGGTGACATGTGTCCTAAAGTCACCAAAGAAACTGTGTCTATATTTGTGTGTGTGTGTGCGCGCGCGTATGTGAGGAGAGCAAGATAGTGAGAAAGTCAATATGGCAGCAGGCTACAGCTGATTAACCTCCATGATGGAAATGTGGGTGTTCATTGTACTATTCTTTCCATTTTAATATAGGTTTGAAACTTTGCAAAACAAAAACTGGGAGGAAGATAACTCTGTTGAGTTAATGAAGGCAAATTTATATTCTGTCATGTTTGTGAAGAGCTTAGAGGGACAATACCTTATACATCTGAAGTAATCATTAGGTATGTGATGAGGAATGTTTCAGTAACTTGAAATAGCTACTCAAACACAGCTGTGCTGTGAGCTAACAGGATTAGTGCACTACCTTTGTGCATCCCCTAAATGACCATTCTCATGTGAATTAAAATACTCTCCACTCTGCCGAGAAGCTTCTCAAGCTCCAAAACACACTGTTACTACACTGCCCTCCAGAAGAAACGTTGCAAAAATATCAGTCTGAATATTCTGGCCAAGTCAGGTCTACATTGAAGCACAGAAAAAAGGGATGTTTGAGCAGATCTACAGAGAATTCAGACAAAAGCCCACCTGGATGCAGTCTCTCCTACCAACAGGTAGACTTGCCCATGGTCAGCCAGATGGGGCAATTTGAAAAGCAACAGCGCGGAAGATCACATTCGCTTTGAGTCAGCCCTGCCACACAGGAAAACACTTATCTCAAGCTCTTGGAATGAATAATGGAGAGTCAAAGCCGGTTGGAACTTACTGTAATGGTACTCATCTCAAAAACTCGATCACTGTAACTCAGTTCTAGAATTGTGCTGTCCCTGCCAAATTGTGGTCAGGTTTTTAAGCCCTTCTTTTCCAAAACATGGAAGCTAAAATCTGTGCAGCAGTTAATGCACGAGGGCTGCATCAATTACACAACTAGTCCTGGATCCCACCCGTCCAAATTGTTAGGTCAAAAAAAATCCCCCAGAAATGCCCAAAAGGTGAGCACGGGGAGCTCAGAGAAAGGAGTGTTTGACTTAATTGCCCTTTCTCGTCCGGCTCTCTGGAATGCTCGCTTCAACTCCCGCTCACCCCTGATTTGGTCCGCTAGAAAAGCATCTGAGATGTTATGATTGCATCTGGCTTCTGATGAGAACAGACTAAAAAGGTGAGAAGAGAGATGACCGAAGGGGTAGCACTGAGAGGGCCCGTTGCCTCCTTTGACTTACCTTCACTAACCAATCTGCTCCTTTGGTCCGGTAGAAACAGCAGTCCACCATATAGAGAGGAATGAGCCAGCCAGGGCTTTTTTCAGAAATGTTGGCAAGCCTTCCGCTGGTAAGACCAAGAAACTAAGCTGCTCATGGCCTGGCCATTCTTCTTATAACTGATCCCATGGAAAGAGTTGTGTTTGCTCGAGTCTGATTTGTGCTCAAGAACAGTGGGAAGTCCCAGGAAGGGGGGAGGTAATAACCGGCAAACCCACATCGAGCCACAGAATGGTGTTTCTTCCCCTTTTGTGCAAAATGAAACCGATCTATGAAACTGTCTCTTGTTAAAAGAGTTGATTGCCACACTTTATATAAGAACTCTATCAACATAAGTTTACTCCTCTAACAGTAAATTCTCTGGGATCCCTTTACCAAAAGGGAGCCTACATCAGATAGCATTTAGAAAATTTTCAGTTTCATCGGGGATCTATAATTTTTTAGAAGTATTCTCAGATTTGTACTCACAAATTTAAAAAATGCAAATGAAAACTGTTTTCTCTCTCTAATTAACCAAGGTAAAAAAAAAAATGTGGTAACACCCTGAGTGGGCAAAGTTGTGGAGAAACAGGCACTCTCCTATGTTAGTGGGGAGATTGTAGACATTTCTAGAGGGCCATTTCCCAGTATCTGTTGACTTTTTTCCCCAAAATTTTAAATATTCATACCCTCTGACCCAACAATTTTATATGTATAAATTCACCTGTCACATGTTTATACCTGTGCAAAAAAAATGTGAAAAGGTGTTTGTTGCAGCATTAAGTAAGTAAACAACTGGAAAAAATATGCATAAATAGGATAGGAGCTAAATAAATGTAGAGCTGTGTAGAGTTGTTAGAGTGATTGGCTTTGCATCGAATCATAGGAAAAGATCCCCAAGGTAACGTTGTTCAGCGAGAACATATACTCCAATTTGTATATTTAAAAGAATACGTGTGTGTGTGTGTGTGTGTGTATATATATATGTTTGCTTACACAGACTATTTCTGTAGAGAGATCGAAGAAACTAAAAAGCAATTGCCTTTTTAAAAATTTTTATGTAAATTCAATTTAATTAACATATAGTGTATTATTAGTTTCAGGGGTAGAATTTAGTGATTCATCAGTTGAATTTTAACACCCAGTGCTCATTACTTCAAGTACCCTCCTTAATGCCCATCACCCAGTTGCCCATCCCCCCCACCTACCGCCCCTTCCAAACTATGAATATGTCCACTTAATGGGTTTGTTTTGTTTACCTTTGATTTACAACTTGCCTTAAAAAGTGTTATCTTTAAAAGTGTACTGGCATTTTATGTATGTTAGCGTCTCTGGGGATTTTCTGCATTATTTCATGGGACGTTACTTAGATCCAAGATGGAAAGGCAGGTTCCCACATGTGAGCCATAATATGAATTAGTGTTGAATCTGACCATTAAGAACTTAGTTGTGAGCAAGAGTTTGTCGTAACTTAAGGGCCAAATATTGTTTTATTTGTTTATTGTTTTATTTGAGTATGGGTTCAACCACAAGCAGATATACTGAGGATATTCTAGAATGGGTCACACCTACCTCCAGAAACACTTTCCGATGGGTTCCCAGAGAGCTCACCCGGCAGTACCATGCAATAACCATTTCGGGGGGATTCTATCTGCTCTAGGTTGCATTAACTCATGTTTATTGTTTCAAATAGAATATGCAGAATTTGTATCAGACTATTGATTTTTGTCTCAAGTCAAGCATTTTATGGAAATCATTCTTTGCAGGAAATATTTTCTGTCATCAAAAAGTTAGCATTCTGTTGGGGCGCCGGGCTGGCTCAGCCGGTAGAGCATATAACTCCTGATCTTGGGGTCATGAGTTTCAAGCCCCACGTTGGGTGTAGAGCCTACTTAGAAAAAAAAAAAAAATTAAAGTTGGCACCATGTCAGGTTGCCTTACCATTTCTCATTTGATAAGACCTGAGCTTATGAAATTGGCTTTAGACTACTTTCTCTTTCCTGGCTGTAATAAAGCAGAATTATATCCTGTGTAACTAAAATCTTAGAATACGATTTTCTGTCATTTCTGCTGGATGGTAGGTAAAGAGTTACAGCCTTAATTTCTGTGCCTCTAACAGGATATTTTTTCCTGTTATTCAATTACCTCTCCTGGTGTCGAAAGTTCTTCCAAGCTCTTTCCATTATGTTTTCATCCGTACTTAGCTCACCCCTAGTCCTCAATAGGTTTCCTCCACGCTCTCAATTTCCTCAACTGTTGGTCTTTGTGTCACATCATACTTGCCAATTGCCAGTTACCGGTAAAATCTATCATTGCCTTTCCCATAACCAGAGAAAGGTGGGTATGTGTATGTATGTCTGTGTATCTGTGCAAGTACACACACCTGATCAGTTCACAAGCTTAATCCCTGAAACTTCAACACTTCCAAGACAAATTCTTTGTTTTCCTGAATTATGTTCTCCAGCCACGTACAATACAGTGTTCTCTCTCAGTATCAAATGACTGACCTGAACCTACTTTCTCAAAGTTACCAAGGCCCCTTAAACAAATCTAATGACCCTTATCTCAGTCTGTATCCTCTGTGACGTTTCTATGGACTTTGGCCCTGTTGACAAATCACTTTTCTTTTTTAATGGTTTGTTTTTAAAGGTTCGTATATGTGGTAAACGTGTAAATGGTACCAAAAGGTATACAGTGAAAATTCAAGCTCTCTTTCCATCTGATCTTCAGCTCTCAGATGCCCTCCCCAGAGGCACTTAAGATTGTCACTTTCTTGTGTATCATTCTGAAGATTACATACATCTTTTTTGTATACCAGTGATTGGATACTACAGAGGCGATTTTGTCCCTTACCTTTTTTGTATGAATTTTTCAATGTCCATATGTGTAGATTGACATCCTTATTTAACAGCTACACAGTCTTTCAACGTATAGAATGTTCCAGTAAGAATGTATGAGTCCAGGTCTTTATCGGTAGAACCCCTCCTTTAGGAAGGTTTCCCTACCACCACCCGGTGGATTTTGTGTCATTGCGCACTGCTCCTCATTCTCCTACCTCCCCACTTTCTCCTTTCTAAGAACTTTCATTGGTTTCCTATCAACCTTCCATTTCCTAGAACTGAAATTCTTGCTTCTCCCCACCCGCCTCCGTCCCCTGGTATCTTCTCTTGGTGAACTCAGCACTTGGCACACCTGCCATTATCTTCTCTGGATCGTCTGTGAATATGTATCTCCAGTCCTCAAGGTGTCTCTCCTGTCATCTCCAGATTCTCAATTGTGGATATCTGACTGCTTCATGTAAATGAGGCCAAATCTTTAATCTTTGGCCCCAAAATTTACATCTGTACTTATCCTGATAGCATTACTCAAGTGCTTTGAAATTCACTCTAATTCCACTTTTATCCCTAATCTCTACAAAGGATTAATCACCAGTGCCTGCCAACTCGACTCAATAGACCAGAGTAGTTTATAACCCAATTTGAGCTGTGCCTCTAGGAAAAGCCAACAAAACAGAAGCCCTTGTGTCCACATGACAGTACATAATGGTGGAAGAATAAGCTTTTTTCATAGCCATGTATAACTTGTAGCATCTTTAAAAACAATCCTGTTTTCCCATATTCATTCTCACAGTTTATCTTAGTCATTGTTAGAATCACTCGTTCCTGCAGACACAATTAGAGTTTTATATAGAAAGTTTTCATGCATTCCCTCCACAGAAGATTAATCTTAATTGATATTCCCTAAAAATTAACATGAACATGTTAGAGTTTCGGAACATGTTACATATTCAGTGGAGTAAAATGAATATGACATTTAAAAATTCTTGGTTTATACTTCAGTAAGTCTAATTTATACCAAATTTTACCAAAGAAATCCATAACGTAAGCTCTGGGGCAATACTGCTTATCTTGAGGACGGGATGACAGATTACAATTGCTTTATTAAGTACAACATTCTGAATTCCTATGAAGTTGTAATGGCTTGTTGTGCACTAGAGATTTTGTTATTTAGGATATAATTGATTGTAATGTGTACTGTTTGCTCTTGAATAACTCCCATTTTCCACTTCAGAGAGATTTTCATTTTGGCATCAAATAATATCATTATTGCATTTGTAAAGTTTAAGCATTTCGGAATTCTTTCAGTTGAAAAATGACTCAGAATTAAAATGTGATATAAATTAAAAGGGCAAATTGAATTTCATCCCATAGGTTTCATTTTAAGTCCGTGTGGACTTAAAGTCCTCGTTGGCCATTACCCAGTAATTGGCATTAATGAAAGGTAGCAAGACAAGTACCTGAATGCTTAAGGAATTAGCAACCCCATGAACTATTTCGGCTCCCGCTTTCTAATTGTTAGTCTTTGCTATTATTTGACGTTCTCTGCCTTAACAATCTAGCCAAAAGTTGCTAACACCAAAACTCAAATCCCTCTCATTTACTCTGAAGTAAGTGACCCCAGAAATATTCGATAGTTTGGCTACAAATCCTTGCTGCTTTTTACCCATTTTTACACAACTGTGCCCCTCTTCCCTAGTTCTAATATTTTCCTCTATTCACGTCTTACCTCTCTGCCCCATCTAATGTTCAGGTCTTGGGACACAGGGACACTTCCTCCTCAAGTCGAGATAATGCTTCACTTCCTCTACCATAAATTGGTCTTAAAGAGAGAAACTTGTTCTGTCCCTTAGTTGAGCAACTGAGAATTTCCATTTTACTGATGTTTGTTTACCTTTTCTTTGCAGCTCATACAAATGAGTATTTGCATGAACTCTGCTTTAGCCTCTTAATCATTTATTTCTATTAAGACCAAGAGGCCAAAGACTTAGCCAAATCTGTGGAGAATTTCAGTTTTTATGCATCAGTTTTAATCCTCAACCCAAGTGTATCTCATTATCCTTCCTTTTGTCCGCCTTTCCAACTTCTATCAAAGAAAAGAAAGGAGAAAGTTGAATCTGTTAGTTTCCCTTCCTACTTGTGCCTCCCTGAGGGACTGAATTAGAAGAAAAGGAAAGATATGTTAAACCAATAGGTAAAAATTGGGTTTTGAGAGAAGTTAAGGATTCCATTCTCTTGAGCACCCTTGCCTCTGCATTTTAGGATGATCTGAACTATAAACAGAGAATGAGCATAGTAAAACTTCAAATCCAAACGCATTTTCTCTCCCAGCCTGACTGAGACAGTGGCTCTCGAGGGCAAAGGTTCCAAACAGTTTAAATAACTCCCTACACCCAGGCTTCTAATGAAAATTTGAGCTTCTGTCCTCAAGCAGTTTGAAGTTCATAGATTCGTTCATGAGAGCCGACTGAACAGCTCTTAGACGCCGGCCTAGAAAAGTTAAACCTGCCTCATCTTTGTGAGCTCCGATCCCACCAGACTGTGCAATAAGAGCAGAGAGCTGAAGCAAGGGGGACTACACAACTGAAATTAAGTAGAAATTTCTAGCACCCCAGAGAAAGTTCCAGATGTTTAAAAATTGACATTCTCTTTGGCATGCGTGTTCTTATCCCCCCACACATACCCCTTGATTCTATTTTTATCATGCCATTGTACTGACTCATGTTTATAAAGGCAGCCAGGAGCACGTGAGGCCTATGGAAGAGACACTAGAACTTCAGTCCAAATAATATCATTTCACAAGCAACAGGGAAGTGAAAACAGTGCTGTTGAGCCCTGAAGTCTCCAGATTTCCTCCTCCCTTTGTGGAGAGCCTTCTGGGGTGAAAATTTTCCATCTCTGTCTCCTACTTGCCACAGCCAACCCTCCTTTGGTTCTTGTCCCTGTAGGGTAAAATTTGAAGTAATGCCTATGTCGGATTATGGATTTAAGAGCTAGCTTTGTTTAAGCAACTTCTATTTACAGGTACCATTTACAACAACAAAGTAATTTCTCTTTAAGTCTTTCCCTTGTTCTCTAACTCCCAGAGATGAAAAGAAAGATGTTTGAGGCTACCAAAAAAACCCCACCAAAAACCAAAAAACAAAAAAACTTTCAAGATAAGTTTTAAAACTATAAGTCCCTCTGCACTCACATTTAGCAGAAATTAATTAATTGTTTTTGAAGTTTAGATAAAAAAGAAATCCTTTAGGGGCACCTGGGTGGCTCAGATAGTTAAGCATCTGCCTTTGGCTCAGGTCATGATCCCAGGGTCCTGGGATCGAGTCTCGCATGGGACTCCCTGCTCAGCGGGAAGCCTGCTTCTCTCTCTCTCTCTCTCTCTCTCTCTCTCTCTCTCTCTCTCTCTCTGACTCTCATGAATAAATAAATAAAACATTTTTAAAAAAAGAAATCCTTTATATCAGCTCTCTGGGAGGAACTACTGTGATGTGGATGATGATCCAAGCTTTCTTTTGGGGGCTCATTATCAGAAATTCTCACCAAATAATGAGATTAGATGAGCATCTAATCCAGTTGATATGAGTGCTTAATTGCCCAGATATCATGTTAAATCAATTTACAGGACTCTTGACTTTAAGGTCTTTTAAGGAAGTACTTCTCAAATTTTAACATGCATACAAATCACCTGGGAATCTTGTCAAAATCCACATTCAGTAGGTCTGGAGTGGGGCCTGACCTTCTCTCTTTCTAGCAGTCTCGCAGGGCATGACCATGCTGTTCATGAGCAGCCGACCACGCTTTGTGTTGCCAGGTTTTAAGGCACCTTAACATGAGGCTTATATTTCTAGCCAAAGTTTTTACTTGTAGCATGACCATTATGTGTGCAATACTAACTAGAAAGTTTAAATTGTCTTTTAATCCTCAAAATAACTGTCAAGTAAATATTTTTTAAATAAGCAAAGGTTGGCTTTCAGAGAAATTCTTTTGCCAAGGTCACCCAGCTAATAGGTGCCAGGGATTTGGACTCAGGCTTTTCTGACTCCAAAGCCAGAGCGCTATTGTGTGTAGGTTACATAAAAAGTCTTGTACAGAGCACTTCGGGAGAAAGAGGGAAGCATTTCTACCCTTGGGAAGTCAACAATGCAAAGGCAGAAAAAAAAACAATATAATGGCAGAAACTGGGCATACACATAAAAAGATAACAGTTTTTTAAGTGTTGTGCAAGGATCATGGAAATATAGAATATTGAGTTTAATAATAATAAAATTGGAAAGGGAAAAGATTACTCAACATATTTTTATAGAATTACTTTGGATTAACTCTCATTAATCTCCCTTGTATTAAACTATGGAAATGTTGCCAATAGAAATCAAAATCTAGCACTAGCACACTTAACAGAAAGCATATTTCAAGAGTTTAGAAAAGAAAGCTCTTGGTCATGGAGAAGTAGAGGAATTGAGAATATCTTCAAAGAAGAGAGATGGGTCTTGGATAAAAACTGAAGATAGCACATTTAGGGAAAGGGTATGAACAAGAGTGTATGAACAGTGGTTTGTGGTGGAGATTGAATGGACCTATGTGATTAGAGCAGAGAACTCATCATTTGAAGACTGTATCAGTTACCAATTGCTGCATAACAAACCATGCCAAAATTTTGAGACTTAAAACAACCACCATTGATTTAGTTCCCAGTTCTCTCCGAGGCTTCTTCGGGTCTGGGCGAGGCTCGGCTGATCTCAGCTGGGGTTGTTGAAGTGTCTGGTCAGTAGGAGAATCAAATGGCAGCCCCAGGTGGCCTTGCCAACATGTCTAGTGGTTGGTTAGGGCACCGAGTACGAATGGGCTTTTGTCTCTCATCATCAACAAGCTGCACAATGAGAAGGGCACCAAAGTGGAGGCCCCAGTGAACCAGTGGTTTTTAAGCTTCTGCCCGTGGCACAGTTGCTAAGATCCCATTGATCAAAGGAAATCACAGGGCCAACCCATATTCAAAAGACAGTATGGGTATGCCTTGATGGAGGAGAATTGTCAGCATTCCAACCAAGGCCAATTGTAGATAATAGTGAAGAGGAAGTTGGACCTTTGCAGAGGGTTGGGGTTGAGGGGGAGAAAGGAGTCTCCAAGGTCCCTTCAAGGGCTCCACTTGTATGATTATGTAATTCAAAATGTCAATGTGTCATTTAAAAAAAGTCTATAGCTACTCATGGTTAAAAATACGTATGGTAGAGAGCTATAAAAGAAAGTCTCCCCCCCTAGCCCCTTCATTTCCACTTCCCAGAGGGAAATACTGTTTTTGGCGTTATGGTTATCTTTTCTGGCACTACTGAGTTTTTCTTAGGGGTTTTTGCCAATATGCGGTATGAGCTTTGTTGAACACAAGTTAAAGAAATGTTCTGTATAGAATTATTAATATTTTTGTATCTTTTTGGCATTGAGCTCTAGACAGGTGATCACTACTGTTACTGAACATTTATTATGAGAGCCAGGCATTAGTCATTTTAGCACAGGAAAACTACCAAGGTTCAATTTCTACCTCCGCTCACTCAGAGTGGAGTGATTTCTATGTCTCTGTGACCAGGAAAAAGAATGAACTCTGGTGGCGCAGACAGGAAATTACTATTCAGTACCGGCAGTGCCTTCTTCCTGTTTTACCCAAAGATAAAAAGTAGGAATTTGAGGGCGTGTTCTCTTGAGGCAAGTTTCACTTCTCCACAGTAATTCCCATAAACCACTCTCCAGTCTGCGCTCCAGGGTAATCCATTTGAACCCCTCTCTCGATATGTTTGCCTCCTTAAAATTCATGAGGAAATGACATTGTTGTATTGACAAAGCTTTTATCCCAGGTACAAGACAATCAAATCAAGAAAAACTGGTTCTTGCCAGTCCCCCCTCCACACACTAGAGCTGAGGCGTCAGCGCTGTGTGCGGAATTCACTCACCTAACCCAAATTAGGAAGTACTTCCCACAGAACTGTGTGAAACTTGAGTGACCTGGGAGAAAAGTCCCTCCATACAAGAATAGTACCTTGTCAAATAATTAACTACTCTGTCTTTGTACTTTTAAATTCTAAAGTCATTTTTGCATGCAACACCTCACATTAGAAGGTAATTTCCCAGGGGAAGTTTTAAGGTGTGTACTCCAAACTTGGCAGGTTGAACTTAGGCAAGTAATGCCTGCCTTAACAACTTAAGCCTTAGCTAGCCTGCCATCAAGAATGAGGAGGGTGGGAAGAGAACAGTGGGATGTTTTCCAAAGTTGTCTCATTTTAAAAGTCACCTGAGATGGGGCGCCTGGGTGGCTCAGTCGGTTAAGCATCTGACTCTTGATTTGGGCTCAGGTTACGATCTCAGGGTCTGGAGATGGGAGTCTGCATAGGGCTCCATGCTCAGCAGGGAGTCTGCTTGAGAATCTCTCTCCCTCCCTCCACCTGTCATCCTGCTTGCGCGCGCTCTTTCTCTCAAATAAATAAATCTTAAAAAAAAAAAAAAAACGTCAACTGAGGCTCTTATAAAACAGGCATATTTCCCAGTCACTTCTCCCAGAGATAGGGTTCATGAAATTTAGAAAGGGACCTGGGACTGCTGCATTTAACACCAGTTTCAGATGAATTTTATGTCTGGACAAGTTGGGAAAACACTAGGGCAATAGGTTTAAACTATTTTCTGATTTAATTTATCCAGGGGTGGGGCCAGGCACTGGTGTATCTGAAAAGTTTCACAGGTGATTCTAGTGTACAGCTATTCCAGTGCTCAGAAGTGATAGTCCAAAGCAGTAGTTGTCAAATGTTTTGGTGTCGGGATTCCTTTGTACACCTAAAAAGGAGTGA
Source organism: Callorhinus ursinus (assembly GCF_003265705.2). Lineage (NCBI taxonomy): Eukaryota > Metazoa > Chordata > Mammalia > Carnivora > Otariidae > Callorhinus > Callorhinus ursinus. The sequence continues at coordinate 18,033,660 of NW_027397078.1, read as the reverse complement.
GGATACCAAAGAGCTTTCGTTTAGGTGGATTATATTGATATTTCTCGCAATAGAAATTAAAACTAAGGAAAATTCTTAGTATGTACTCATTTAAGAACGACAATTATGAAAAATCATAATAGACTCATTAAGTAGTAATATAAATAACATGATTTTAAAGAAAAATTTATTTTCCAAAACCATTGAGAGGAGTAGAATCATTTTCTATTTTTGTCCCATCTCCTTAATGTTGGCTTATAGAGGACAGCTAGATTCTGGATTTAATCCGACTATGTTGTTTTGTTTAAAGACTTCAAATTGAAGTATATGAAGGAAATCCAGCCTCTTGGAAATAAGCAGTTGAAAAAGGAAAGAGTATTTTAATAGGCTTTTCAGATAATGGTGGAGATCCTTCTTTAACACACACCATAATTCATTAAGGGCTAACTTTGTACAGGTTTTTTGTTATGTGAAGTCTGAAACTGTATCAATGAACTTTTCATGCCCTGTTCCATTAAAATCCATTAGTGTATCTTATACTTTGAATGTATCTTTTACTCAGGCATGATTTTGTACTATGCATTGGTCATTTGAAAAACTACTGTGAGTTTTGCGGTTCTTCCTAATGCTGGCACATTTCATATTGTATAATATCAAAAAATCACATTAATATCACAGTCTCAACAGAAAGACCTTAAGTGTTGAGAAGCTGGCTAGATGATAATGGTGGATCAACTTTTCTAAAATTTTAATTTCCATTTGAAAACTTGAATTTTTATCATAGGCAACATATATGATCAGTTGTTTTCCTCGAAGTGACAGACTCTATTCATTTTCCAGAAAATGTCTGCCAAAATTCCAAGTCTGAATAGCCATAGTTTGTCCATTGTTCTTTCACGTAAAAATGGTGTTTCATGAGAAAAGCTGCTAGTTCAGCTTGCAACTCACGGACTTTTCCTGAAGGCATCAATTCTCCTTCAGTACGCAGCAAAGGTGCTTTATGTGTGCTTCATGTTTCATTCCAGGTAATTTTTTAAAATCTACTCAAGCATCAAGACTTAATAAAATTAATCTTTTGTGCAGCTTCATCAAGGACATTCTTGAATTCAACAACTTTTTTTTTTTTTTTTTTTTTTTTTTTTTTACTGTCATCGTGTGGTGGGGAAGAATAAAATGACTACTGATAGAGAGCGGGATGCCCCTGCCTCGATTTGTGCTAAGGAGCCAGAATTCTTTTTACTGCTATTGCACATTCAGTGCAAATGTCAATACAGTGAAAAGTGCAGATAGCCTCTTAGCGTTATTATAAAAAAATGGTTTCGACCTCCTCGTCTCCCTGGAAGGGTCTTGGGGACTGTACTTTGAAAACTGCTGACCTAGAAGACCAGAAAGCAGTGTTAATAGGGGATCTGGGTAGGGCAGGTGGAGCATTCATTTACATTTATATTGCTGAGACGAGAATATCTACCACACACAGTTATTTCGTTATTTTATTTACGCCTCATGGTAACATTCACACAGTAGATAGTGTTATTCCCGTTTCACGAATAAGGAAATTGAAGCTCAGAATGGTTCAATAATTTTCTGGATGAAACAAGGACCAGGAATTTAGATGAAAATCTAGATCTTGGTGATTTTAAGCTTGTTCTCTTGCCCTTCCTTCTATTGAACTATTCTGGGCTTGAATGGCAGGTATAAGACTTAATGAACACTTACTAGGCTCTAAAAACTATTCTCAGAAAAAAATGTAAGTAGGGCACCTGGGTGGTTCAGTTGGTTAAGTGACTGCCTTTGGCTCAGGTCATAATCCTGGAGTCCCAGGATCGAGTCCCACATCGGGCTCCCTGCTCGACAGGGAGTCTGCTTCTCCCTCTGACCCTCTTCCCTCTCGTGCTCTCTCTCTCTCATTTTCTCTCTCTCAAATAAATAAATAAAATCTTCAAACACATATATATATGAGTAAAAACCATTCTCAAAATTTGAAATGTATTAACTTATTTCATCCTCCCAACAGGGCACAGATTAGCCTTATTTTAAATGTGAGGAAACAGAGGCCCGGGGAAGTTCCTTAGCTTTTCCAGAGACACAGAGCTAATAACTACGGAGCTAGGATTTTAACCCAAGAAGACTGACTTCCAGAACCATTTTGCTGGGGCACCTGGGTGGCTCAGTCAGTTAAGCATCCGACTCTTGGTTTTGGCTCAGGTCATGATCTCAGGGTGGTGAGATTGAGCCCTGAGTTGGGCTCCGTGCTCGAGCTCAACAAGGTGTCTGCTTGAAGAGTCCCTCCCTCTGCCCCTCCCCCCCTCTAAATCTTTAAAAAAAAATCTTTTGCTAAAACATCCCCTAATTAAAAACACTGAGAAACCTAAAATTATATATATGAAACAAATACATGAAACAAATATTTTGCCTCTTGACATATAAAATATAAAATAGCATATGATCAACAAATCTTGGTTTATATGTTTCATTTCCTCAAGGCGAGGCAAAAGCATGTGTAGAAAAACCTTCACTGTATGGAAATTTAGGCAAGAAGTTAATTCACATAAATCACTTCGAGTCCTAAAAGGAGCATAGTTCAGTTTACATTTCAGCTTTTCAAGATCAGGATGTGGTGACCCAGGGTGCAGATGGGAAAATGATGTGGTCTATGTCATACTGAGCATATGACAGACACCCGTTGAAGAGCGCACCTGTTCCTGGAGAAGACCAGGGCACTGGAACCCTCATGGGTGTAACAAGAGAACCATTTCCTTTACCATTTACCACCTCAAGAATTAGTCCTCTTGGGGTTTATTTCCTTTTTCTAAAAATAATGGCAGCAGTATTGTTACTCAATCCACTAAAATGGCTTTCTGTGTTAACTTCCAAGGCAAGAGCTCTTTTTCTGAAGTGGGACTCCACTTCTCCAGCCAATGGGAGACCCCTCGCCTAGAAAGAAAGGTTATTTGCTTTTATCTATGAAAAAGCATAAAAACGCAGACAGGCTGCCCCCCACTTGCTCCTGTCCCTGTGTGCTCAAGAAAATGCCTCCCTCGGGAATAGGTCTTCTACCAGCCTTGCCTTCCCACATCAGAGCAGGGCGGGGCAGAGGGTCTCTATAGGGCAGGAAGGGCCTGTGGGGGCAGGAAAGCCTCCCGGAGTGGGCGCCATCTACCTGCAAGAAAGCAAGGAAGAGAAAATCTCGTTCAGTAACTAAGAACCAACTTTTCCACTGATGCTCTTCCTCCCTCTCCTCTACTTGCCCTCCTCCCCATGAGGTTTCAGTCTCTGCTTATCACCCACCGGAATTGCCCAGTAATAGGGAGGAGAAAGGAAGAGATGACCGACCTGTCTTCTGTGCACGAACTTTTCTTCCCACAGGCTCATCCCTTCCCTCCTGCCCACTACGGCCCCTCAGCTCCAAACCTGATGCGGCCTTCTCCCTCCTAAAGCTTTCCCACTTCCCATTAGGGTTTTTATTCCCCAACCCTAGAATTCCAGGCCCTGCCCAGAGGGACTCCACCTGAAACTGGGAACCTGAAGGATCTACTCTCCCATTTAGAGCTGCCTCGAGGGGTCAGAAAGCTCTTTACCCTACAAGTATTGCTACACTTAGTGGTTCTGATCTGTATTTTCTTCACATAGCCTCCACTTCCCAGTCTGCCGAAATGAGCTGTTTTTCCTAGCCTGGGAACCTAACCGCATTTCTATCTTCTCATTTATTTTTTCTCATTAATTCTATTCAGTATATTTTTTGAAGGGCTATCCTGGGGCATATGCAGAAATCCTTGCCCCAACCCAAGAATTTTAACACGAAGTGTAGCCTAGGCCCCTTAGAGGATTGGCAGAAGACTTGCTCCCTTAGATAACAACATGGAGCGGGCATTAATTCTCCCAGTCTTCCCGCCTCTCAGCAAAGAACAGGATCTGTGAAAAGTGGGAAGTATAGCGCTGTGCTACGAAGCATACTGAGTGAGGGTCCTGGATCCCTGAGAGAACAGGGAAAGAGTCTCAGGAGAGGGGAGGTTGATTGCCTCCTGGCTTGTGTCCCAGCATGATAAAGAAGGCAGCTCCGGCAGGGCCTCACAAAACAGGCACAGCCTGACCTTGAGAGTCCACCAGTTCCTCAGGATTTCAGTAGTTCTTGCTCATTCTTCTCCCGAAATTTCTCTTTCCCTTCCTATCTCTAGCGCCACACCCATTCTCCCCAGCCCCCTTTCTTCCCAGCCAGAAAGGGGTAACTCCTTCCCCACCATTTCCCAGCCTCTGGCCAGCTCTTACCGCCCACTCCATAGTTCTCATTCTTTCCCCATTCTCTGTGCCTCTTGGTATTAGCAGTTCTCAGTATCATTCAACAGGCATGAGCTTCTCTTAACTTTTTTTTTTAACTTTATTTATTGAGAGAGAGCGCACGTGTGCAGGGGAAAGAGCAGAGGGAGAGAGACAAGCAGACCACGTTGAGCACAGAGCCTGATGCGGGGCTTGGTCTCACAACTCTGAGATCATGACCTGAGCCAAAATCAAGAGTCAGAGGTTTAAAACCGACTGAGCCACCCAGGCATCCCTCTCTTAATTTGTTTAATTGTCTTAATTAGTCTTATTCGAAAAGAGATATCCTCAACTTTATTAGTTCTTGCCACCTAGCCAAAACATTGAAAATTTCAGTAAATTGAAATGTAATAGACTTCCAAGATCTGGTGTAAGTTACACAACGAGCAAGATGTTGTGTAAGGTTTGAGGTGTGCTACCATTTGTGGGGAAAAAAATAAGTATATTTCTAAATACATAAATTATCTCTGGGAGGATATGGAAAAAGCTATATGCCCTTTGGTGACATTTGAAACTTGGATTATGTGTGTCTGTTACCTTTTCTACAGAAGAGAGTAAATCTTTAAAAAAGTTATAGTGTGTGAGGCAAGTTATTTTCCACTCATTTATGTTATAAGCAAGATTATTAAGAGAAAGGTTTATCTGCATAAGGGTAACTATCAAAAAATTAAGAGTGATTATCTTGAAAAGACGTTCTTCCCCTCGCTTTTTACTTATTTGAGGTTTCTATGATTTAATTCTTGAAAAATAATAAAGTGGAAAATAAAATGAGCTTGCGTGGGGGCAGGGAGTAAATGGGAAATCTTTGTACCTTCTGCTTAATTTTGCCATAAACCTACAGCCACTCTAAAAAACAAACTCCTAAAAAAATGATTGGAATATTGCCACACATAAAAAATGCAATTATAGAAATTCAAGACATGGGTAAAAAGGCAGGGAAAGAGACCAGAAATGTATCAGACACATTTCCATATGTATCTTTCTAATAGCTGCCTGTTTAAGGCTTGAACTATTTTCTATTATTTATCCCTTTCATATTACAAATCATGTGCCTCATTTCTTACTATAAATATACACCCACAAGGCACTGCTTTGTGTCTATCCGGACATCCTCAAACCTCTGAGATCCAAGACCTCAGGATACTCTCATTTCAGGATCCCCTAGGACGTCCCTAGTACCTGGTGTACACATACCTTCAGCTAACTGCCTAGATTGAGACAAGTTCTGGTTTTGAGAACTTGAGAACCTTTGAATGTACCTTCATCAAAGCACCTTGTCCAAGAAGTCAAGGATTCCAGCACACCCCCTTAGTCTGAAATTACATGTCACCCCCAGAACCAGGACAACACTTAGCATTTGCATGTGCCCTCACCCTTGGCATTGCCATGTAGCTCTTGTCTTCTACATCATTCCTTCTTTATTCAGTCGTTGCCATCTTAGGTTTTTTTGTTTGTTTGTTTACCTTAACCTTTGTGGCAGAGGCTGGGAGAGAGCTCCTACCATCAAGCAACTGTTTGTGTTTGACTTCCCAGTTAGAGACTTGCCAAGGTTGAGTCATAAATAGTTTCGAGTCCGAATACCATAAATACTTGAATAGAGAAATTATTTAAAAGGTGCTACTGGAGTAATTAGTTATGGCCAAAAGCCTTGAGGAAAATTTGACAGGTGAATAAACATGGGAGCTGAGTTGGGAAGAATAAAGAAGAAATCTCCAAGTAGAAATTGGTAAAAGAATATCCCAAGGGGAAAGAGCAGCATGGGTAAAATTAAGGAGATAAAACTGATGCACAATGAGGGAATAGCCAGTAATTGACTGGATTTAGAGCACAAAGACCTGGAGGTGGGGGCATCAGGTGGGGGTGAATGGAAGGGAAACAGAAGAGGAAGGGTCCTGAAAGTACGGTAGGTACCCTCACTGGGAAGGACCTAGCGGGCCTGTGGAGCCATGACTCCAGCCTTCACTTGAGCTGGGGTCAGGCTTACCTGATAAACTGGTAGGACCAGGGGGACTCTTTGTACAAGGGTACCATCAGGGAATGAAAAGGACAGCCTGACGTTTGTCCCCGTTGTAGGTTTCTTGCCCCTGGACTCATGATTACCACTGAGAACATGGCCTAGAGACAGAAGCTGAGGCACTGCTTTTGAAAGGAAATGTTGGCACAGAGGCTCAAGCAGGTCTGGGTCAATGTCCAGGAGATAAACGTTGTCTGGGAGAGAGCGGACGTTTTCCCCACTTCTGCTGGCTTTGGTACCTAAAGGATTACAGAGAAGGCGATGGTATGTTGATACCTTGAGGGTTTACAGCATGAAGCAAGTTCACCTGATGCAAACAGCAGTATTATGGAGTGGGGACCTCCCCATATGTGTTAGGGTCTACCTACCAACCTGCAGTGTTTTTGTGGGCAACAGATACCCACAAGAGTGCTAAAGAGGAAGACCTTGAGATGACAGGTTGATAAACTTATGCGAAGTCCCGGTCAAGACTCAAAAAAATGAAGAGCTGGATGTACATTTACGCTTGTGGAAGGGATGCTAGAAGCCTTCGCTTGGCAGGAGAGGCAAAGCCAGTACCATCTCAGGTAATGAGGTGATGCCTAGCGGAGCAGATAGAAACCATCACAGCTGAGGTCATGTGCACAACAGGTGGACCACTACCAGTAAGCGGTGACATCCGAGACCACTCTGCCTCCAGCACAGCCTGCTGAGGGAGGAACAACTGCCCACTGGCACACATAATCATGAGAAATCATAAATAAGAGTTTGTTGTTTTAGACCACGAAGGGTTGCAGTGGTTTGTTACATAATAAAAACGAATTGATACAGCCCCAAGATGAGAATTGGTGAGAACAGCTGCTTAAGTACAGCAGACGGTTTGATCCAGGTCCCCAAATGCAAGGAGCATAAACCTGAATGAGCAGGCTACTTTGGGAGCGTGTAGAGGATTTGTAGTGTGTCAACTTAGGTAAGCTGAAACTACATTTCCCAGAACTTCTTTCCCTGCAGAGTTCCCATGTGGCTGGAATCATTAGACATTCTGTGCATTGTTCATCACAAGATGGAAGGAGAATCGCAGTCATTTTCTCTTGAATTCAGAAGGCTGGAGTGGGGCGTGAGGTGCTGGTGCCACTCACACACGCGTCACCGATCTGCTGGATTGCCCACTTGGCCTGTGGCAACAGCAGGGTCTGCAGCCCTTCCAACCTCTGTCACCTCCTCCCCCTAGCTTCTCGGACACCCAGGCCAACTGTGTGTTTAACTCTGCAAAAGGCACCAGCTTCTCCTTCGGAACAGCCCCATCGTCAAGGTTGGAGGCTTCAAGGCTATGGGAGACTAGCAAGAATTCCAGTCTACCTTCCCAGGTCCCAGTTTAGCCTCAGAGGTTCCAGCTCACTCATGTTTGTTTCCTTCCCAACTTCCTGCCTGAGCCTTCAGGCTCCTGCATCAACAGCCTTGGAAACAACAGACTTATGTAGATTTTTTAACTAGCTCCCACAGTTGGATAAGGTCAAATCCCTGTAATAAATACATAATACATACAATATCGTATATAACATACAGATTATATATAATATTCTAATTATATGTAATACCAAATTGTGTGTGCGTGTGTGTGTGTGTGTGTGTGTGTGTGTGTGTGTGTGTAAAAAATCTAGTAGTTCTGCTTCTCAGACTGACCAATGCAGAGAGTCTAAAAATCCTGGCTAGCCAAGATGAATAGAAGGAATTTTTTTTTTTTTTGACAGAGAGAGACACAGCAAGAGAGGGAGCACAAACAGGGGGAGTGGGAGAGGGAGAAGCAAGCTTCCCGCCGAGCAGGGAGCCTGATGCCAGGCTCGATCCCAGGACCCCGGGATCACGACCTGAGCCAGAGGCAGACGCTTAACGACTGAGCCACCCAGACGCCCCTAGAAGGAATTTCTAATGGTCTCCTTCCACAACAGGCTGAAAATACTATAGCCCTTGGCTGGAAAAAACTGAGATAACCATCAGTGAATCAGAAGACAGGAAATGCTGAAGACAGAAGCAATGGTGGTGCTCTACCATCTGGGTCTCACTACTAGGGACCCTTCAGCCTGGGAGCACCCAGCCTTGAGGGAACACTGAAGAGGGGATGATATTCTAGAACACTGAAGAGTTTGTTCACAGTCGGGAAGGTTGCATCTGGATATCAGATGAAACAATTGACATGAAGTCCTTGTAAAATGTGGGGAGAGAAGATACTCAACTTCACTGTAATCAAAGAAATGTAAATTGGAACTGGAAAGTGATTCCATTCTCCCTTAGGTCAATGCTCAGAGATACCTATAAAAAAATTAATTATACAAACCCTCTGACAAGGTAGTTTTAGTCTTAGTTATTTATCAGAGATATCTTCACATGTGTGGGAAATGATGTGTGTATAGGAATATCCATTGTAGCATTTTTTTATACTAGCAAAAGATTGGAAATTACCCAAGTGTCTCCCAATGAGGAATTGGATAAATTATGGTTCATTTATAATTTATCCAATTTTCAGTGTGTAGGTGTATCCAAAAAGTTGTAGCACTGTTTATAATAGCAAGAAATTGGAAATTACCCAAGTGTCTTCCAATAAGGAATAGGATAAATTATGGTTCATCTACATAATGGAGTGTAATACATTTACTTAAAAGAATGAAACCATTGTATGTCTATTGATATAAAACAATCTTCAAGATATATTGTTAAATGAAAAACGACTTGAATAATGTGTGTGCAGTATACCCCCTTCCTGTTTTTTTTAATTCCAACATAGTTTTTTTAAGATTTTATTTATTTATTTATTTATTTATTTATCTATCTATCTATCTATCTATCTATCTATCTATCTATCTGAGAGACAGAGCAGGAGCAAGGGAGAGGGACAGAGGGAGAAGTAGGCTTCTCGTTGAGCACGGAGCCCAACGCGGGGCTCGATCCCAGGACCCTGGGATCATGACCTGACCTGAAGGCAGACATTTAACTGACTGAGCCACCCAGATGCCCCTAATTCCGATACAGTTAACATAAACTATGTTACTTTCAGGTGTACAATATAGTGGTTCATCAATTCTATCCATTACTCAGTGCTCACCTTTGTAAGTGTGCCCCTTAATGCCTTTCGCCTATTTAACCCATCCCCTCATTCCCGTTCTCTGTGGTAACCATCAGTTCTTTACATTAAGAGTCTATTTCTTGATTTAGCTGTCTGTCTGTCTCTCTCCTTTTTTCCTTTGCTCATTTGTTTTGTTAAATTCCACATGTGAGTGAAATCATGATACTTGTTTCTCTGACTTATTTCACTTAGCGTTATACTCTGTAGCTCCATCCATGTCACTGCAAATGGCAAGATGTCATTCTTTTGTGTGGCTGAATAATATTCCATTGTATATGTATACCACATCTTCTTTTTCCTCATCAGTCGATGGACACTTGAGTTGCTTCCATAATTTGGCTATTGTAAATAATGCTGCTATAAACATCAGGGTGCACGTATCCCTTTGGATTAGTATTTTTGTGTACTTTGGGAAAATACCCAGCTGTGCAATTGCTAGACTGTAGGATCGTTCTACTTTTACCTTTTTGAAGAACCTCCGTACTGTTTTCCAGAGCGGCTGCACCAGTTTGCGGGGGGAGGGGATCTTCCCCCCTTTTGTACCATGTGTGTCTGTTATCCCCCCAAAAAAACCTTAATTTTCAAAATTGTTGCCAGTTTGTTCAAAATACTGCTTTTCAAGAGGTAGCCTTGACCTTTTTCCAATGGCAAGAATGGCCTGAAGAGCAAAAATGACAATTACACCTAAGATTAAGCAAGGTGAAACCCAGATTTCTCCTACAAAAGAGAGTCCTCTTAAAAGATATTACAGTTTATCCAAAATCTATAAAGAACTTATCAAACTCAACACCCAAAGAACAATCCAATCAGGAAATGGGCAGAAGACATGAACAGACATTTCTGCAAAAAAGACATCCAAATGGCCAACAGACATATGAAAAAGTGTTCAACATCACTTGGCACCAGGGAAATCCAAATCAAAACCTCAATGAGAGACCACCTCACACCAGTCAGAATGGCTAAAATTAAGTCAGGAAACAACATTTGTTGGCGAGGATGAGGAGAAAAGGGAACCCTCCTACACTGCTGGTGGGAACGCAAGCTGGTGCAACCACTCTGGAAAACAGTATGGAGGTTCCTCAAAAAGTTGAAAATAGAGCTACCATACGATCCAGCAATTGCACTACTGGGTATTTACCCCAAAGATACAAATGTAGTGATCCAAAGGGGCACCTTCACCCCAGTGTTTATAACAATAGCCACAATAGCCAAACTACGGAAAGAGCCCAAATGTCCATCGATGGATGAATGGATAAAGAAGATGTGGTGTATATATACAATGAAGTATTATGGAGCCATCAAAAGGAATGAAATCTTGCCATTTACAACAACGTGGATGGAACTAGAGGGTATTATGCTAAGCTAAATAAGTCAATCAGAGAAAGACAAGTATCATATGATCTCACTGATATGTGGAATTTGAGAAGCAAGGCAGAGGATCATAGGGGAAGAGAGGAAAAAATGAAACAAGATGAAACTAGAGAGGGAGACAAACCGTAAGAGACTCTTAATCTCAGGAAACAAACTGAGGGTTGCTGGAGTGGAGGGGGGTGGGAGGGATGGGGTGGCTGGGTGATGGACATTGGAGAGGGTATGTGTATGGTGGGCGCTGTGTATTGTGTAAGACTGATGAATCACAGACCTGTACCCCTAAAACAAATAACACATTATATGTTAATAATAAAAAAAGGTATTACAGTAATCCAAAACATGTACAGGCAAGAAAAAACACATAGATAGACGCAAGAGGGATGGCAAAGAGTGATACATTCCAGGGAATAAGAGATTTCATGTGATGAAGGCATAATCAGTTTTGGGGGGCTGCATATCGAGGAAGACTTAATAGAAATAATGAAGACATTTACGTGGCAGAAACCAATAAGGCAAACAGAAGGATGCTTGGAGATGGTTTGTGTTAGGGAGGGTTGGAGTCTTGATAGAGATAATCAAAACCCTGTAATAAAAGGAGTTTGGGGGTGCAAAAAAGTGAGGTAAAGCTCCAAATATGTTTTTAAAGATTGATTTATTTATTTTAGAGAGAGAGAGAGAGGAGGAGGGAGAGGGAGAGAAGCAGACTCCCCACTGAGCATGGAGCCCAACGTGGGGCTGAATTCCACAACCCTGAGATCATGACCTGAGCCAAAATCAAGAGGCAGATGCTCAACTGACTGAGCCACACAGGTGCCCCAGCAAAACTCCAAATGTTGATAATTATGTATGTGGAATACATCATATAAGAGAAAAACTTTTGTTTTGTTTTTTAAAGTGGTTGTTTATAACAAAGGGAAGTCATAGGAACAGTCCTGAAACATAGGCTCCAATTCAGGTCAAGGACAAGGGATGCTTTTCTAGCTAGTGAAATTTGGATGATAAGATCCAGGTAGAGGTGAAGAAGGCATGCATCTTGGTATACAATTTTGACAAGACCTCCAAACACCTTAAAATCCTGATGGTGGGCATTTGGACATGAGCACATAGTATACCAATTCCCCATCCTATTAGATCCAATAACAAGACAAAATACCCCAGTTATGAATGGAATTTTGCAAACATACATTTCCAATTTTTATTGCAGCACTTAAAAGTAGAGTGATTGCTCTTTTACAAGCTGCAAAATCTGTTCTTTTTAGCTGTTTAATAAGTTGTTTTACTTGACAGTTGACAAGTAACTTGTTTTCAAAGTCAAAAATAGTGGTCTTACATTTATTAAGTACTTTATAATTTTTAAGAGGATTTTCTTTTTTCCGAGAGAGTGAGAAAGAGACTGTGCATGTGCACAGGGGGGAGGAGCAGAGAGAGAGAGAGAGAGAGACTCTTAAGCAGACTTTATGTTCAGTGTGGAGCCCAGTGCAGGGCTCTATCTCACAATCCTGAGATTATGAACTGAGCTGAAATCAAGCGTTGGTTGCTTAACCAGCTGAGTCAACCAGGCGCCCTTAAGAGAATTTTCATAAAGGCCTTTATTTGTTTTCCAAACAACACAACTGTTTTGTTCTCAAAGCACTTCTGTGATAAATGTGGGGTATTACTACCTAATTATTACCTATCTGCGCCTAATTTTGGAGATAAAAAACGGCTTGCTCAAAAGTCACACTATTGGCTCAGAGCTGGTCTCTACAACATTCAGTGGTCTTTAAATTTGCCGTCACCTTGTAAAAACAGGCTATACTAAACTGAAATAAATTAGAAACTGAATTAGTTGGTGTATAAGTCGGGTTTCTTCAGAGAAACAGAATATATAGACATAGGTATATAAATAGATCTTTCTCTCAGAGAGAGAGATTTCAAGTAATTTCCTCATATGGTTGCAGGAGCTAGAAAGTCCTAAATCTGCAGGGCAGGCTGACAAGCTGGAAATCCCACCAAGAAATTAATGTCTTAAATTGGAAGGCCAACTGGAGGCAAAATTCCTTCCTTCAAGGTGGTCTTTTCTCTTAAGGCCTTCAACTGATTGGATGAGGCCCACCTACATTATGGAGAATAATCTACTTTACTCAAAGTCTAGTTTTTTAAATGTCAGTCTCATCTAAAAAATACCTTCCGCAACATCTATGCTGGTGTTTGGTCAAACGGTTGGATACCATTGCCTAGTCACATTGACACATAAAATTAACCCTTGTGTGTTGGAATTTGGAATGGCTTTGTGTAACTCTTATCCTAAATTAATGGCTTAAGCAAGTTAGCGTTCTTTTTTTTAAAAGATTTATTTGTTTATTTATTTGAGAGAGAGAGAGCACACTCATGAGTGGGGGTAGGGGCAGAGGGAGAGGGAGAAGCAGACTCCCCACTGAGCAGGGAGCCCAACGTGGGCCTCGATCCCAGGACCCCAAGATCATGACTTGAACTGAAGTCAGACACTTAACCGACTGAGCCACCCAGGCAACCCCAAGCAAGTTAGCTTTCAAGTCAGTAGTCAAAAGCAGCCGTCCAGAGCTGATATAGTGACTCAACAATCATTAAGTGTTCAGAGTCATTCCAGTTCATTGCTCCATTATCCTCAACACATAGCTTCTGCCTCATGTTCCAAGATGACTGCTTTAGCCTCAACTATCACATTCTCATTCAAATTTGCAGGAAGAGGGGAAGGAGAAGAGCATCTACCTCCCTTTAAAGACACTTCCTGGGAGTTTCCCATGTCTTACACACATGATCTAGAATTTAGTTATATAGCCACACTTAGTTACAATGGAGGCTGAGAACTACTGTCTTTATTTTGGTGTCTATTGACCTGGCTAAAATTCTGGGAATCTGAACTTGGGAATTCAGGGAAGAAGAAAGAATGGATAGATACTGGAAAGAGGTCTACCATGTACAGATCACTGCACTGAATAACTGAAGGGATGCTATTTCTTCCATGGTCTACACCATAAATTATTCAGAGCTACTCATATGTGAATGTAAATTAGTGAATGACACATAAAAATATGCTTAGTCTATATATTGTTGAAAAGACTAGACAGATCCAAGGGCACTAATCACCTCACAGTCTATACCATGGATCTTTCTTAATTCTTTATGTACTGAACATGAAGGTAAGTGATGACTACATGAAAGTAGACATTCCATATACAGCTGGGTGCACTGCACAGCTAAAGGGGGCATTCACATTCTACTCTTTTCCACAGATTTTTCTGCACTCAATCTTAGCCAAAAGGCCAAGAAGCAATCAGAGATCTTTCTGGACTCTTTATATGTTCACTGTGGAGGTAAAAGATGGCCACGTAACAGAAGACTTATTCCGTGTTCAGTTGTGAGTACGGCACACTCAGAAGTTGCCATTCAAATCAGTCTATGCCAGGTTTATTTCTGGATTCCTAACATGCTCAAAATAGAGGTAAGTACTGATAATTGCACTGCACAACTCAGTTGGTGCCATTTATGTTTTATATACCATGTAACTTTCTTGACCCATCATATGGTGTAGTTAGTGACAGTCTCGTAAAAATAAATGTGGACATACTCCACAGTTTAAGGGATTCTATTCATATTATAGTCTATGTCATGAATCTTTCTGGATTTGTCATATATTCGATGTGGAAGTATGTGTTGGCCACATGAAATTAGACTGTGCTATGTATTTTAAGTACACTGAAAGAAGTGGTGATAATCATATCCCAGTCTATGCCATGGATCTTTCTAATCTCTTCATATGCTCAGTGTGGGGGTAAATAATGGTCGTGTGAAAATAAATTATCCTTGGGGCGCCTGGGTGGCTCAGTCATTGGGCGTCTGCCTTCGGCTCAGGTCATGATCCCACGGTCCTGGGATCGAGCCCCGCATCGGGCTCCCCACTCAGCGGGAAACCTGCTTCTCCCTCTCTCACTCCCCCTGCTTGTGTTCCTTCTCTTGCTGTGTCTCTCTCTGTCAAATAAATAAAATCTTTAAAAAAAAAAAAAGAAAAGAAATCATCCTTGTACATTCGGGGACACTATACAACTGAAGAGGTGCTAGTCACTATCTGGTAAATACCGTGGTTATGTCTGGCTTTGTCATATGTTAATGTGGAGATAAGTGATGGTCATATCAGCTTATACTTATTTCACTTACAGTTGGATATACTGTGCTATTCAAGGACTGAAAGCCACATTCTAGTCTATGCCATGGATCTTAGAAAGATACTTCTTATGGTCAGTGTGGAGGTTAATGATGGCCTTATAAAATTAGTTTTACTGCATATACAGTTGAGTGTACTGCAGAATTTAAAGGCTGCCAATCACATGATGAGTTCTGGGCCCATATACTTGTGGGGATAAATGCCACATTCAAGTAAATATATTCTGTGTAAATTTTGGTGCACTAAAAGATTTAAGGATGTCAATCACATCCTAGTTTGTGACATAGATCTTTCTGGGCTCCTCATATGCTCAATGAGGAAGTAAGTGATTTCTACAGCAAAGAAGGATTATGCAAAATGGAAATCTAAATCACAGTGAGATGGCATTTCACACCTGGCTATTATCAAAAGGATGAAAAAACAAGTATTGACAAGGATGTAAAAAAAGGGAACCCTTGTACACAGTTGGTTGGAATGTAAATTGGTACAGCCACTATGGAAAACAGTATGGAGGTTCCTCAGAAAATTAAAAATAGAACTACCATATGATCCAGCAATTACACTTCTGGGTATTTGGAAAAAAGAAAAAAAAAAACGGGTGCCTCGGTGGCGCAGTTGATTAAGCATCCAACTCTTGATTTCTGCTCAGATTGTGATCTCAGGATTGTGAGATCGAGCCCCACATCAGGCTCTGTGCTCAGTGTGGAGTCTGCTTAAGACTCTCTCTCCCTCTCCCTCTGCCCCTTCCTCCTAAAATAAATAATCTTTTTTTAAAAGTGCTAATTTAGGGGTACCTGGGTGGCTCAGTCGGTTAAGCGTCTGCCTTTGGATCAGGTCATGATCCCAAGGTCCTGGGATCGAGCCCTGTGTTGGGCTCCCTGCTCAGCAGGGAGTCTGCTTCTCCCTCTGCCTGCCACTCCTCCTGCTTGTGCTCTCTCTCTCTCTCTCTCATACTCTCTCTCTCACAAAAATAAATCAAATCTTTTTTTAAAAAAGTGCTGATTTGAAAAGATAGATGCACTCTCATATTCATTGCAGCATTATTTACAATAGCCAAGACACAGAAACAACCTAAATGTCCATCACTGGGTGACTCAAATAAAGAAGATGTGGTATTAGGAAAAAGTCTCTTCAACAAATGGTGTTGGAAAAACTGGACAGCAACATGCAAAAGAATGAAACTGAACCACTTTCTTACACCATGCACAAAAATAAATTCAAGGTGGATTAAAGACCTAAATGTGAGACCTAAAACCGTAAAAATCCTAGAAAAGAGTAATTTCTCTGACATTGGCTATAGCAACTTTTTTTCTAGATAGGTCCCCTGAGGCAAGGAAAACAAAAGCCAAAATAAACTATTGGGACTACATCAAAATAAAAAGCTTTTGCATGGCAAAAGAAACAATCAACAAAATTAAACAGCAACCTACTGAATGGGAGAAGATAATTGCAAATGATATATCCAATAAAGGTTTAGTATTCAAAATATATAATGAACTTGTAAAACTGAGCCCCCAAAAACAAATAATCCAATTTAAAATGGGCAGAAGACGTGAATAGACATTTCTCGAAAGAAGACATCCAGATGGCCAACAGACACATGAAAAGATGCTCAACATCACTCATCATCAGGGAAATGCAAATTGAAACTACAAGTGAGCTATCACCTCACACCTGTCAGAATGGCTAAAATCAACAACACAAGAAACGGCAGGTGTTAGCGAGGATGTGAAGAAGGGGGAACCCTCTTGTACTGTTGGTGGGAATGCAAACTGGTGCAGCCATTCTGGAAAACAGTATGGAGGTTCCTCAAGATGTTAAAAATAGAACTACCCTCCAATCCAGCAATTGTACTGCTGGGCATTTACCCAAAGAATACAAAAATACTAATCCAAAGGGATACGTGCACCATGATGTTTACTGCAGCATTATTTACAATAGCCAAGATATGGAAGCAGCCCAAGTGTCCATTGATAGATGAATGGATAAAGAAGATGTGGTGTGTGTGTGTGTGTGTGTGTGTGTGTGCGTGCGCGCGCACACACACACAGACACAATGGAATATTACTCAGCCATAAAAACAAAATATTGCCATTTGCAATAACATAGATGAAGCTAGAGAGTATTATGCTAAGCAAAATATGTCAGAGAAAGACAAATACCATACAATTTCACTCATGTGGAATTTAAGAAATGAAACAAATGAGTGAAGGGAAAAAAAAGAGGCGAACCAAGAAACAGATTCTTAACTGTAGAGAACAAACTGAGGGTTACCAGAGGGGAGGGTTAAACAGGTGATGGGGATTAAGGAGTGCACTTGTTGTATTGAGCACTGGGTGATGTAGGGAAGTGTTGAATCACCATATTGTACATCTGAAACTAATATAACACAGTGGGTTAACTGGAATTAAAAACTTTAAAAAAAGAAAATATGGTATCTACATGTTTGTGCATGTATGTGTGTGTATATATATAATATATATGTATTAATTATTTGTCTTGTATATATACATTATATATAATATAGCTATATATGTATTTCCATATACATATAATATGCATGCATATATATAATCTTTTCATATAGTATATATATATATAATATATTATGAATACTATATATATATATATATATAGCCCAATATTACTCAACCATAAAAAAGAATGAAATCTTGCCATTTATGACAGTGTGGCTGGACCCTGAGGACATTTTGCTAAGTGGAATAAGTCAGGCCAAAGAGGTTAAATACCATATGATCTCATTTGTATGTTGAATCTTTAAAAAAAAAAAATGAGCTCATGGGTATAGAAAACAGACTGGTAGTTGCCTGAGGTAGAGAGTAGTGGTGTGTGAAGTGGGTAAAGGATGTCAAAAGGTACAAATTTCCAGTTATAAAATATGTCATGAGGATATTGTGTACAGTGTGGTGACTATAATTAATAATACTATATTGCATATTTGAAAGCAGTTAGGAGAGGAGCGCCTGGGTGGCTCAGTACATTAAGCCTCTGCCTTCAGCTCAGGTCATGATCTCAGGGTCCTGGGATCGAGCCCTGCATCGGGCTCCCTGCTCAGCGGGGAGTCTGCTTCTCCCTCTCCCTCTGCCTCCCCTCCCCCTCCACGCTCATGCTCACTCTCTCTCAAATAAATAAATAAAATCTTTAAAACAAAAAAGAAAAGAAAGTAGCTAGGAGAGTAAATCTTGAAAGTTCTCATCATGAGGAAAAAAAAAACTTGCATCAGGGCGCCCGGGGTAGCTCAGTCGTTAAGCGTCTGCCTTCAGCTCAGGTCATGATCCTGGGGTCCTGGGATCGAGCCCTCCATCAAGCTCCCTGCTGAGCTTCTCCCTCTCGCTCTGCCTGCCGCTCTCCCCGCTTGTGCTCTCTCTCTCTGTCAAATAAATAAATAAAATCTTAAAAAAAAGCACGCACACACACTTGCACCTATGTATGGTGATGGAGAGTAACTGGATTTATTGTGAACATTTTGCACTATATACAAGTATCAAATTATTACATTCTACACTGGGAACTAATGTTATATCAATTTTTTTAAAAAGGACCATTCCATGAAAACCTGTGTGCACTATACACTCCGAGGCCATCATATTCCTATCAGTCTATATCATGGGTCTTTCCTGTTTATATTCCCAATGTAGGGAAAATGAGGGTCTCATTAAACTAGATTTATCCCATGAATGGTTCTTTGTCCAGCATGTTCAAGCTTTGCCACTCATACAACAGTCTGGTGCCATGGATATTTCTGGACTTCTGATATGGTCAATGTGGAGATAACCAAGGGCATCATAAAAATGAAATATTCCTTGAACTTTGGGTACACTGCACAACTCACAGGGTGCCATTCATATACTATTATATATATTACATGCAATGTGTATTTCTGAGGTTCATATAGGGGTAAGAGATTACCAAATGAAAGTAGATATATTCAATACACATACGCATGCAGTGCACAAATGAATGGATTTCATTGACTCTGTGGTCTAGTTCATGGTGTTTTTCTAGACTCCTCTATTCTTAAAGTTGTAATAAGTAATGCCCACACGAAAGTAGACTTCTTCCACGTGCAGTTCAGTGCGGTGCACACCTGAAGGAGGGCAATTCACTGTCCTACCTACCTATTCCACGGATATTCGTGGACTCCTTGCTTCGTACCATGGAGGTATGTAATGGCCACAATAAATTAAACCTATTCCATTTGCTGTTGATTGCACTCCAAACTCATTTAGTGCCATTCACATCACAGTCTGCACCACGGACCTTTCTATCCATGCTCATGTACAGGTAAATTTGGGGCACATACAAGTAGACTGAGTATGGTTGTAGGCACTGTGTACTCAAGATAAGTCATTCACATCCTGGTCTTCACCATGGAGTTTTTGGATCCCTGATGTGGTCAGTGTGGAAGGAGTGATGGTCACATGAATGTCAACTGGTTCCCTGTGCAGCTGTGTGCTCTGCACACTCAAGGGTGCCGTTTACATCTTAGTTTGTGACATGGATTTTTCTGGATCCTCCTAGGGAAGCAAGTGATGGCACATGAAAGTCAGTTTATTCCATTTATGATTGTGTATGCAGGAGAAGCAGTTGGCCAAGCAAAGAAACTGAGCAGGATCATCCTCAGAGGGTCAAGGTCACCAAACTCCAATAGCCTACTTCCATTTGTTATTTTCCCAGGAAAACCGGAAATTTTTTGTCTTTTTTAAAAGATCTACATTCCCTTGAAAACATTCTCACTATTTTGCTTTTAATCTGACACAAAAATATAATTCCTTAAGCACTTGCCATGTTTTGGACACATTATGAAGCGCTTTACATATTTTATTTCATTTATTCATTTCCACGGCCTCATGAATTAGATACTAGTCATATCCCATTTTTAAAAATGAGGAAACTGAGCTTTCTTTTCACCTGCTCCACCCTCTTCCCAGCACTGCTCGGGCTGCACCACGTTTGCTCAGAGCTCCCGGCTCCTGCTAAGCTAGCACCACCATCCTTCCTCTCCAGCCACCATCATGATCATCTCCCAGGACCTCATCCGCTAGGATGAGATGTTGTCCACCATCTACAAGATCTGGGAGATGGCACAGGGGCTGTGCCTGGAGGTGGAGGGAAGGATGGTCAGGAGGACGGAGGGTAACACTGATGACTCGCTCACTGGGGGGAAATGCCTCCACCTCCGAGGGTGGAGGTACAGAAAGCACAGTCATGCCTGGTGTTGATACTGTCCTGAACCAACACTGGCAGAAACCAGCTGCACCGAAGAAGCCTACAAGAAGTACATCAGAGATGACATGAAATCGATCAAAGGCAAACTTTGAAGAACAGAGGCCAGAAAGAGTAAAACCTTTTATGACAGGGGCTGCAGAACAAATCAAGCACATCCTCGCTAAGTGCAAAAACTACCCATTCTCTGTTGATGAAAACATGAACCGAGATGGCATGGTTGCTCTGCTGGACTATTCTGGGGATGGTGTGACCCCATATAAGATTTCCTTTAAGGATGGTGTAGAAATGGAAACATGTTAATGAACTTGGCTATGACTTTGGATGTATCACCTGTTGCCATAAGAAGCTGCAGCTCTTCAGCCACACGACATCAGGACTTAGACGAATGGGACTGATGCCACCTTGAGCTCTTCATTTATTTCGACCTTGACCTATTTGGAGTGGAGCCATTTATTAAAAAAAAAAAAAAGTAAACATGTCAGGTAGGTTGTCTACAAATAAAATTCATTTAAGCTAAAAGAATGAGGTGGTGCCTGGGTGGTTCAGTCAGCTGAGCGGCTAACTCTTGATTTCAGCTCAGGTCATGTTCTCGGGGTCGTGGGGTCGAGCCCCACGTCAGGCTCTGCACCTAGTGGGGAGTCTGCCGGAGATTCTCTCTCTCCCTCTCCCCCTCCCCCTGCTCTCTCTCTCAAATGGGTAAATAAATCTTCAGGGAAAAAAATAAACAAATGAGGAAACTGAAGCACTTATACAGCTGTTAAGTAATAAAGCCAAGATTCAAATTTAGGTCAATCTGAAACCAGAGCTCAAAGTATGCAATCTTGTTAATACCTCTTTAAACTATGTTGTCATTCTACTAATGGTCTTTTGAGCAGAGAAATTTAGCTGCTTCATAAATATTACATTTTGGAAAAATGGAAAGTTCACTGAAGGAAAATGTGAGCCAGGAGATCTCACGCTGTGATGTGTATAAAGTGCTGGATTAATGAATGTGTTACAGTGGCTGAGATTTCATTGTATTCAAAGGAGATTAAGATTTAAAAAATTATGATGGTAGCCTACCCTTGGATCTTTGCCTAATAAAACAGTCAAGTATGACTGAAGCAAAAAGGGTTTATACACCCCTCTCAGAGGGAGCTCAGTTCACATTGTGAAAAGTGAGTTACTGCAGAGATAAAAAAAATGTGTCTAGAGGAAGCCATTGTAGCAGTGTCTTCTTCCTGCTGGGTCTGAGCCTTCACACAGATCCTGAGACCGTATCTCAAGACCTTCCTAAAAGCACCATTATATGAATTAATAAATACATCATTGAAAAGTGAAATTAAACTAAAAGCCCTAGGAAAAGAAAATGAATACCCTAGGAGAGTGACTCTAGCTAAATTGGCCAACATAATTAAGTTCTAGCTTTTAGATCACTCCAGTTTGTCTGTCAATGCAGTATTGAATGGCTAACAAATTGGGGAGACATGGTCTTCACCCACAAGCTTCTGTTTATAAACACCAGATGTTTCTGGAACCATTACTTTCGCTGGGGAGGTTTAATTTTGCCTTGCAGTTCAATAAGATTGGAGTAGTTGGAATATATTCTCAAAGCTGAAGTATTCCTGAGCTTATGGAACAACCAGTAACAAGTATACTTATCTTAAAAGTTGAGCTTCTGTGATGAGCAATTCTATGAATATTGAATGCCTTTTAACCTATATGATACCACCCTTGACTAATTTTTTTTTTTTTGGAGGGCCTAGGTTCAGTTTAAAGGATTTCAGTGTGAAGTACACCAATAGAAAGATTTTTTTAATCTTAATTTAATTTTACTGTGTTTCCCCACTCCTGTGTATGTATGTGTGTGTATACACACCAACAATATCTTCTCTTAAAATAAACATAGTACCAACAGAAGAAGACTTATTTCTACCTTCCTTACATGTGTGTAATTTATTTTTTAAATAGAAGTGTTAGCAACACCGACAAAGTCTAACTTCCTCAAACCTGAAGATGCCTCCTGAGCCTTGGATTTTTATTTCCATTTACTCTGTTCCTGAGTCTCATCTGTGACTTAACATGGAAACACACACCTTGTTTGGCTTGCAGACTAAAAGAGACAGTTTTTGCCATGATCCCTTTAGCATTTATGTTAATGTGTCATTTGGATTTCTGTTGCTAGCAAAGCTGGAATAACAAACAGGGTCTGGATTGACAGGAACAAAGTTATGAAACAACAGTTTTCAAAACATTGGACATTAGACAATGAAGGACAATAATCCCTGAGAAACGGGAAACATGCTACGTAAGCCCTATGACTGCCCCAGAAAATTGAATCCGATAATATATAAAAAGGATAATACATCATGATCAAGTTGGGTTCACCCAGGAATACAAGGCTGGTTTTTTTTAATTTTTAAATATTTTATGTATTTATTTGACGCAGAGAGATTGAGCACAAGCAGGTGGAATAGGAGGCAGAGGGAGAAGCAGGCTCCCCGCCGAGCAGGAAGCCTGATGCGGGGCTCCATCCCGGGACCCGGGGATTATGACCCGAGCCGAAGGCAGTTGCTTAACCGACTGAGCTACCCAGGCGCCCCCTAGAAGGCTGGTTTAACATTAAAAAGTAATCAGTAAAGGGCTGCCTGGGTGGCTCAGTCGGTTAAGCAACTGCCTTCGGCTCGGGTCATGATCCCAGGGTCCTGGGATCGAGCCCCGCATCGGGTTCTCTGCTCAGCGGGAAGCCTCCTTCTCCCTCTCCCACTCCCCCAGCTCGTGTTCTCTCTCTTGCTTTGTCTCGAAAATAAAAATATGAGTTTTTTTTTAATTTTGTTATGTTAGTCACCATACATTGCATCATTAGTTTTTGATGCAGTGTTCCATGATTCATCATTTGCGTATAACACCCAGTGCTCCATGCAGAATGTGCCCTCTTTAATACCCATCACCGGGCTGACCCAACCCCCCTCCCCCCTCCCCTCTAGAACCCTCAGTTTGTTTCTCAGAGTCCATACTCTCTCACGGTTCGTCTCCCCCTCTGATCCCCCCCCCCTTCGTTTTTCCCTTCCTACTATCATCTCTCTCTTTTTTTTTTTTAACACATAATGTATTGTTTCAGAGGTTCAGGTCTGTGATTCAACAGTCTTGCACAATTCACAGAGCTCACCATAGCACATACCCTCCCCAATGACTATCACCCAGCCACCCCATCCCTCCCACCCCCACCACTCCAGTAACCCTAAGTTTGTTTCCTGAGATTTAGAGTCTCTTATGGTTGGTCTCCCTCTCTGGTTTCATCTTGTTTCATTTTTTCCTTCCTTCCCTTATGAGCCTCTGTCTTGTTTTTCAATTCCACATATTGGTGAGATCATATGATACTTGTCTTTCTCTGACTGGCTTATTTCTCTTAGCATAATACCCTCTAGTTCCATCCACGTCGTTGCAAATGGCAAGATTTGAGGGGTTTTTGATGGCTGCATAATATTCCATTGCGTATATTTACCATATTTTCTTTATCCATTCATCTGTTGATGGACATCTTGGCTCTTTCCATAGTTTGGCTATTGTGGACATTGCTGCTATAAACATTGGGGTAAAAGTACCCCTTTGGATCACTACATTTGTATCTTTTTTTTTAAAGATTTTATTTATGTATTTAATTGACAGAGAACACCAGCAGGGGGAGTCATAGAGGGAGAAGCAGGCTTCCCGCCGAGCAGGGAGCCAGATGCGGGGCTCAATCCCAGGACCCTGGGACCATGACCTGAGCCGAAGGCAGTCGCTTAACCAACTGAGCCACCCAGGCGCCCCTACATTTGTATCCTTGGGGTAAATACCCAGTAGGGCAATTGCTGGGTCGTAGGGGTAGCTCTGTTTTCAACTTTTTTTTTTTAAGATTTTTTTTATTTATTTATTTGACAGAGAGACAGCAAGAGAGGGAACACAAGCAGGGGGAGTGGGAGAGGGAGAAGCAGGCTTCCCGCCGAGCAGGGAGTCCGATGCAGGGTCCTGGGATCGCCAGGACCCTGGGATCATGACCTGAGCTGAAGGCAGACGCTTAACAATTGAGCCACCCAGGCGCCCCAATTTTCAACTTTTTGAGGCATCTCCATACTGTTTTCCAGAGTGGTTGCACCAGCTTGCATTCCCACCAACAGTGTAGGAGGGTTCCCCTTTCTCCGCATCCTCGCCAACATCTGTCATTTCCTGACTTGCTAATTTTAGCCATTCTGACTGGTGTGAGGTGGTATCTCATTGAGGTTTTGATTTGGATTTCCCTGATGCCGAGTGATGTTGAACACTTTTTCATGTGTCTGTTGGCCATTTAGATGTCTTCTTTGCAGAAATGTCTGTTCATGTCTTCTGCCCATTTCTTGATTGGATCATTTGTTCTTTGGGTGTTGAGTTTGATTAAGTTCTTTATAGATTTTGGATACTAGCCCTTTACCTGAGATGTCATTTGCAAATATCTTCTCCCATTTCTGTCAGTTGTCTTTTGGTTTTGTGGACTGTTTCTTTTGCTGTGCAAAAGCTTTTTATCTTGATGAAGTCCCAATAGTTCATTTTTGCCCTTGCTTCCCTTGCCTTTGGCGATGTATCTAGGAAGAAGTTGCTGCAGCTGAGGTTGAAGAGGCTGCTGCCTGTGTTCTCCTCTAGGATTTTGATGGATTCCTGTCTCACATTTAGGTCTTTAATCCATTTTGAGTCTGTTTTTGTGTGTGGTGTAAGGAAATGGTCCAGTTTCATTCTTCTGCATGTGGCTGTCCAATTTCCCAACACCATTTGTTGAAGAGACTGTCTTTTTGCCATTGGACATTGTTTCCTGCTTTGTCGAAGATTAGTTGACCATAGAGTTGAGGGTCCATTTCTGGGCTCTCTTTTCTGTTCCATTGATCTATGTGTCTGTTTTTGTGCCAGTACCATACTGTCTTGATGATGACAGCTTTGTAATAGAGCTGGAAGTCCGGAATTGTGATGCCACCGGCTTTACTTTTCTTTTTCAACATTCCTCTGGCTATTCGGGGTCTTTTCTGGTTCCATACAAATTTTAGGATTATTTTTCCATTTCTTTGAAAAAAGTGGATGGTATTTTGATAGGGATTGCACTAAATGTGTAGATTGTTCTGGGTAGCATAGACATTTTCACAATATTTGTTCTTCCAATCCATGAGCATGGAATGTTTTTCCATTTCTTTGTGTCTTCCTCAATTTCTTTCGTGAGTATTCTATAGTTTTCTGAGTACAGATTCTTTGCCTCTTTGGTTAGATTTATTCCTAGGTATCTTATGGTTTTGGGTGTAATTTTAAATGGGACCAACTCCTTAATTTCTCTTTCTTCTATCTTCTTGTTGGTGCACAGAAATGCAACCCAAAGGACTTGACCCCAAAACTGCTAGAACTCATACAGGAATTCAGTAAAGTGGCAAGATATAAAATCAATGACTTTAAATTCTTTAGAAGCTCAGGGTGGCCTGGGTGGTTCAGTCAATTAAGTGTCTGACTCTTGATTTTGGCTCAGGTCGTGATCTCAGGGTCATGAGATTGAGCCCTGTAATGGGCTCCAGGCTGGGCGTGGAGCCTCCTTTAAGATTCTCTCTCTTCCTCGCCCTTTGCCCCTCCCCCCAGCCATGGAAAAGCATGAAATCTTGCCGTTTGCAACGATGAGTATGGAACTAGAGAATATTATGCTAAGCACAATAAGTCAGAGAAAGACAAATACCATGTGATTTCACTCACACGTGGAATTTAAGAAACGAAACGAGTGAGGGGAAAAAGAGAAAAGCAAACCAAGAAACAGACTCTTAACTATAGAGAGCAAACTGAGGGTTACCAGAGGGGAAGGTTAAACAGGTGATGGGGATTAAGGAGTGTGCTTGTTGTGTTGTGCACAGGGTGATGGATGGAAGCATTGAATCGCTATATTGTACACCTGAAACTAATATAACACTGTGTTAACTGGAATTTAAATAAAAACTTTTTTAAAAGGTGAAGAGAATGCTACCAAAGATAGGAATAGAAGATACAGGGGCATTCGAAACCCCTAGACTCAACATAGAGTGCCCAAGGAAGATACCCCTCCCTGAAGGCTGAAATCCAAATCTTTTTGAGAAGTCAGGGTCATGACTAAGTGGATGAAAGAGAAGTCATTGTGGTGTCAAGCCAGTAGAAGTTGCCAGAAACCCACTGGTAACTTGCTAGAGAAAATCTATCCTCTAGGATTCCTGGGAAGCTGTTCACAGGGAGGTGTCTCACAAGAGGCACCCTGCTATAAAACCACTCCCGATGGGTGCCAGGGGAAACTTCAGGACAATAGATGCTGCCAGCTTTTGTGCCCTGTGGGACCTGTGCACTAGTGAAGCCCAGCATCTAAATGGTCCTGCAGAGCAAGCCCATCAGAGCATGATGGGAAATCCTTTCCTCCTGCAGTGTCTCCTCAAACACCTTACAAAGCTTAACACTGCAGCTAGCAGAGGAGTTTCAAGAGTCCTGACCCATTTTCCCACCCGCAGGTGAAAAGGGTAAATTTGGACCTGAACATCAAGGAAGCAATAACTGGCACAGGAAGCGAGAAAGGAGGAGAGGAGGCAGTGCACAAAGTGATGAAGACCTGGGAGATGACCATATAGCTCACCTCCCACATGCCTGCAAGGTTCTGAAGAACAAAGGAGCTGAGTGTTGGTCCTTCTCGGTCCTCCCGCCTTAGGATTTTGGATCAGTTACTATCTCTCTGCAGATAAAAACAGTTTATTTTTTTAAAAGATTTATTTATTAGAGAGAGAGAGTGCACACACCAGCACACAAGCAGGGGGAGGGACAAAGGTAGGAGCTGAGGTAGGAGCTCGATGCCGGAACTCGATCCCAGGAATCTGGGATCATGACCTGAGCCAAAGGCAGATGCTCAACTGCCTGAGCCACCCAGGTGTCCCTAAATACAGTTTAATACTTGCTCTGGGTCCCACCTGTATTCCCTTCAGAAAACTATGGTGGGGCATCTGGGTGGCACAGTCGGTTAAACATCCAACTCTTGGTTTCACTCAAGTTGTGGTCTCGGGGCCATGAGATCAAGCCCTGCGTTGGGCTCTATGCTCAGTGCAGAGTCCGCTTGAGATTCTCTCCCTTCCTCTCCCTCTGCCCCTCCTGCTCATGTGTGCGTGCTCTCTTTCTCTCTCTAAAATAAATAAACCTTAAAGAAGGAAGAAAGGAAGGAAGAATGAAAGGGAGGGGGAAGGAAGAAAGGGAGGAAAAAAGAAAGGGAGGGAAGGAGGGAGGACAGAAGGAGGAAAGGAAGAAAGGAAACCATGGTATCTCAGGTGGGAAGGGGTACCCCCATCCTCCATGGTCTTCACCTCACTGGCTGTATTTACAAGGTGGCTGAGGAGGGGCCGAGAAGGGTTTACCCAAAAGTGACGGCTTGAGCAGACTAACAGTATAGTCATTTACCCAACTTTCCCCTCCCCAGCAGGCAACCAAAAAGAAGAGGAGGGGCAATGTAAGAAACATTTATTAAGCGTTCCTTACCCGGTGAGCACTTGTGTACACACTGTACGTGTGCATATACATTTTATACACGTACATTTTACAGAAGAGGCATCTGAAAATTATTGACTTGTCCAAGTGGTAGGACTGTGACTTCAATTCCTCTCTTCTCATTCCGGTTCCAGAGTTCAGTTCACTAACCCACATGGAATACTGGCTCTCCACAGGTATCACCAAGATAACTTGTTGATAAGATAAAGCTGGGTTTACCCTTACTGCAGTGAAAGACAGCAACCTTGACAGAACTTTGGGTAGGGAGGTGAAGCCAGGATGTTAGGAGATATTCTAGTCTGGCTTAAGGAAGGCCTTTCAGTGAGGAAGTCTTGGTTAGGATTAGGTAAGGATGGTGATGTCATAATTTAGGGTTGGTGACCCCAACGAGGTGAGGATTTTTAAGGCAAGGAATTCAGAGTCTGGCAAGGAGCAATGTGTCTTTCAGGAAGTTCCTGGAATGAGCAATAAAGTTATTTGCAACTATTATCTTCTGGGGCAAGAATCTGCTGAGACAGCAAGTTAAGGCGAAGACAGCAAAGTATGAAGTAATAAAGTCACATTACTGAGTGTAGACAGTAAGCTCTTTGGGTGTATATGGTTTAGGTTGTCATCCACAAAGGTTTTTCTTTTCTCTTTCTTGATGGTCACGTTCAAGCATGATGTATGACAAATTATTCTGTTAATGGAATGATCATTAACCAATTTCAATATTAAGACCACTCAGCATAATAACGAGCTCTTGTGTAGTCCTTTCTATGTGCTCTTTGTATCCTAGCTCATTTAATCATTTTAACTCTGTGGGTAGGTGGTATTTTCGTCTACATTTTATGGATGGCTAAGTGATGCATGGAGAAGTTAAGTAACTTACTCCTGTTCACAGTGCATTAGGCAATTGAGCTGGGATTTGAACCCAGGCAGTCTAACTCCTTTTTAGGACCTAATTACTAGTATACTAGTATACTAATTATTCCATGTTAGGGTTTTACAGTTACCGTTCCTTCAAATCATCTGCAATTCATATCATTCAGATCAGAGAGGTGATTCAGATTAATCTATTGCCCAAGGTTATCCAGTTAATAAGTTATGGCCTTCAAACTAAACTTGCAGACTTCCTCACCTGAGTAATTCTTTTCCCCACCCCCCACTCGGTCTTCTATAACTACCTCTTGATTTCCAAAGAATAATTAACAAATCCATGGGGCGCCTGGATGGCTCAGTTGACTGAGTGTCTGCCTTGGCTCAAGTCATGATCTCAGGGTCCTGGTATCGAGCCCCGTGTTGGGCTCCCTGCTCAGCAGGAAGCCTGCTTTTCCCTCTCCCTCTGCCTCTGCCCACAACTCGTGTTCTCTCTCTCTCTCTGTCAAACAAATGAATAAAATCTTTTTTAAAAATCCATTAGTATTGTCCAACAAAGACAAAATACACCAAAAAATCTAGTTCTGTATTAAGTTAGGGATCTCTGCAAGTTAGAGCAGGGACTGAATTCTAATTGCTTCTGTACAATAGAATAAGAAAAAAAGACAGAAGTTTCCTGTTCCCCTAGCTTTGGAGTAGCTTCACTAAATGACTTTCATTAAAAGAAGTGACTGAGGGGCGCCTGGGTGGCTCAGTCGTTAAGCGTCTGCCTTCGGCTCAGGTCATGATCCCAGGGTCTTGGGATGGAGCCCCACATCGTGCTCCCTGCTCTGCGGGAGGCCTGCTTCTCCCTCTCCCACTCCCCCTGCTTGTCTTCCCTCTCTCACTGTTTCTCTGTCAGATAAATAAATAAATAAAATCTTTAAAAAAAAATAAAGAAGTGACTGAAAGTAATCATCTTTGACTTAGAACAAATATTTAACTTTTATAATAGAAATGTAAACAGAGCAATGATTTGCGATTTCTCAACATGTTCCTTCTTGCTGAAGGACATTTAACTAGTTTTGACCTATAGTCAGGATAAGCTTAGTGCACACTCAAAATTTCCAACAATAAGGACCCACAGACAAGAAAGATAAGCCTTGACTTAAACCTTATTTGGAAAAGAGAAAACAAAGCATGGCACCATTAAATTTCAAACGCTAAAGATTTTTTTTTTTTTTGCTCTTAACTCAGGAAATAAAGCTTTAGAGGAGTCATTAGGGTTGACCTTCTTTTATTCTTTAACAGAATAAAACTCTTCTTTCTTTTAGTTGATGTGCCTTTTGTTCTGGACTCCAAAGTTGATGGACAAGTTGATATACAGTCACTATGAGTGGGGGGTGGGGGGGGGCGAACAAGAGGTGTGTAACTTACAATTGCCAATAAAGATATAACCTTTCTTTGTTGTGCATTTCACAAGCATATTATATAACCTTTTGGGGATATGTCATCAGCACCAGCAACATATTTATTTTTTTAAGTTTTTATTTTTTTAAGATTTATTTATTTATCTGAGAGAGAGAGAATGAGAAAGAAAGCACAAGCCAGGAGGAGAGGCAGAGGGAGAAGCGGGCTCCCCACTGAGCGGAGAGCCCAACGCAGGGCTCGATCCCAGGACCCTGGCCAGGATCATGACCTGACCCGAAAGGCAGACGCTTAACCGACTGAGCCACCCAGATGCCCCTAGTTTTTATTTTAACTCCAGTTAGTTAACGTACAGAAATACGGAGCAGCTTGTGACTTTGCCTGTCATCCTTACACAGGGGCCATTCTAATCTCTGTAGCGTTCCCATTTTAGTTTATGTGCTGCTGAAGCGAGCACAACATATTTAAATAATATATGCTAACTGCGCAAGGATACATGGCTTTTTACTAAGTGTAGTTTGACTCGGGCTTTGTTGCCTCCCTTCTTTCCGTATAATGGATAGAGAGGGAGGAAATGGGAGAGAGAGGCAGGGGTGACGGGAATGTTCTAGTAGGCCCGCTTGGAGAAAGGCACGCATGTGCTCCCTGTTCATTGTCCCAACCCCATACACACACCCACATTACATAAAGAGCCCCATGCAGATGAAAGGAGCTCTTAATGTTGCCCTAAAAAATGACATAGGAATTGTGTGTTTCTCAGTTGCCTTTCCCCGGATTTACGTGCCCAAAGCCATGCAAAATTTCCACGCCTTAGCCCACTCCAATCCCTCTTCATCCCCTGCTCTCCTGACATCATTTCCTTGTGAATCTACTACTGTGGAGGCTGTCACCTGGTTTCTAATGTTTTTCACCTTTAAGCCAAATCAAAAAGAACATTACACCGGAGCAAACACCCCACATCAGTCAGCAAGTGAATATTTGCTAAGAGACTGTGATGAGCCCACACCTTTACCCAATACCACGTAGATCAAATACAGGAAGTGCCCTCCCAAACAGGAGACTCTAATCCTGTTCTTTGCCAAAGAGGGAATCTCCTCTTCGGGACAGCCACCCGAGCCTTGAAGCTTTGCCCATCCCTCTGAAATGCAACTAATCAGCATTTTGTCTCCACTTTAAAGAGTGTAACTTTTGGAACTGGGAGTCCAAAGATAAGTACTTAAGTTCTGGCTTACTTCCCTCATAACCCATACCACTTCTCTAAGCAGATCACTCTTGTTCATGATTAATCTTTCCCATCTTGATTGCTCCATTTCAGATGGTGATTTTTTTTCTGACCTCATTTTCAAAATCCGAGTTGAATATTACTAATGCCACAAAATTAGAAGGGATGATTAACTTTAGGGGGGAAATTATTATATAATTGTTCACAAAAAAAATGTGCACTTGAGACCTTAGAAAAGAATGGATATTCCTAAGTGGTATGGTTTTGTTTTGTTGTACAGGTGGTTTCTCTTATTATCTTCAAATTAACTTTTACTGCTTAATTTTGCATGGGATTTCTGTTTGAAGTCAAATTGTATTCTCTGTCTCTTTTCCTACCTAAACCTCCAGAGTAGATATTGTATGTGTGTGTCTGTGTGTGTGTCACACATATACACCTCAAAAAAGTGTTCCTCACTCACACCATTTATCAGTGAAGAGTGATGAGAAGTATTTCAGCCGGGGTGCTCGTGAGTGGTAGAACTTTCTCAGGAAGCGTGCTGGGGATGTAGTACTGCGGTGACCTATTTTCACCCTAGGAATGTGGTTGTGTTGGTGGATGAACTCCACAAAAGAGCAGAAGCACTGATGCGGACATAGGGCTGGTGAATATATCTGAAAAATTTTAAATGGGGGAGGGGAGGTAAAGGATTTGAACAATTGGGAGTCCTCTTTGCTTCCAGGTTCAACAGCGTAGGTACAAAACTAGCTTAACAGGTTTTCCTTCAGGCTATAATTAGACATAGGGTCGGACTGAGATTATAAAGCCACATTCATCCTCTCCAGATAAATTACTAGCATTCCAGCCCCTGTGGCTCATGTTGGGACCATCCTTGCGTAGTCCCGGAAGTGGCCGGTGTCCTGACATTCTATGGTAGGCGGAATAATGGTTGTCCCCAAATGTCCATGTCCTGACCTCTGGAGTCTTCACGTGTGTATCCTTACATGGCAAAAGGGAATTGAGCTTGGGGGTTGAATTAAGATTGCTGATCAGTTGACACCATGATAGGGAAATTTTCCTGGATTATTCAGTGGGCCCAGTGTAATCACAAGGGTCATTAAAAGTGGGAAAAAAAGAGTGTCAGAATGATGCCATATGAGAAAGATAGGACTGGCATTGCTCACTTTGGGTGAAAATGGCCCGAGTCCAGGAATGCAAGCAGTCTCTGGAAGCTGGAAAGAGCAAGAACACAGGTTCTCCCCTAGAGCACGCAAAAGGGGTACAGCCTTGACAGCAGCTTGAGATCCATTTTGTCCTTCTGGCCTCACAACTGTAAGGTCATAAATGTGACCTTGAAATGTGAAGCCACCGAGTTTGTGGTCATTTGTTAGCGTAGCAATAGGGAAGTAAAACAGGCCCCATATGGCTCTTTGGCAACATTTTTTATTTACTTTTATTACCTTATTAGATTTTTTTACTTAAAAAAGAGGTTTTCTGTCCTTCTTCACCAATCCTGCCCATCTGAGGTTATAATGTAATATGTATTCTTCCCCAGGTTTTTTTTTTTTAAATGAAAAATTTCACTTTGCAACTTGCCTCTTTCACTTAAAATTCTATGGATGTTTTTCCAGGTCGGTTCAGATGTAACTCAGTATAAAAGTTAAATGTTTATTCTTTTTATCAAAGCAATTAAAGAAAATATACAGAAAAGGACTAAGTTGAGACAAGAAACATAAAAAAATATTAACCCATGACTCTACAATCTGTGTAAAGTCTGCTGATAATTTTCAAATGTCATTAATAGATGTAAATATCTAGGTAGAAAATCCATACTGTACAGGTTAGTACAAGATACTTAAGTAAAAGCTTTCCTCTTTTCCTTCTTCCATATTTGTCTTTCCAAAGGTAACTACTCTTCAGGGTTTCTTGTGTTTTCTTTTAGGATTTATGTACGTGTGTGTGTTTGTATATATATGTGTGTGTGTTTGTGTATGTGTCTCTCCCACACATATCGGAGACCATTCATGATTGTGTATCTTGCTTTCTTCCTCTTAGTTTATGTTATAGATCTTTCCCAATGTGACATACGCAATTTCATTTTTAGTAGTCATATAGTATTCCATCTGAAGGCTATTCCCAACTTATTGGACCAGTTTCTAATTAATGAATGCATTCATGATTTCTTTTTTCCCTCTATAATATGTTGTAACGAACATCTTTTTGAATACACTTTGAAGAACTTTTGCAAGCATACATCTAGGGTATGTTTCTAGCAGTGGCATTTCTGGATGAAAAGTACATTTAAAAGATTGTTGGCTATTGCCAAACTGCCCTTCAGAAATCACTGCATCTACTGACACTCGCTCCATCACAGTATGCAATGCCCATTTCCCCAAACTCTCACCATCACTAGATACCATAATATATTTTTAATTTATTACTAACCCTATAAGTGATACATAGCATTTCATTGTTTTGATCTTCATTTCTTTATGAACAGGATTGAGGTAATAATACTTCTTACATTGAGTTGCTCTGTTTGATGATTCACACATTCATTGGGAGGAATGACAAATCTGTTTATAACAAAATAAGTACTGTTTGTATATAATCTAAAAATTAATTTGCAACTGACAAGTTCTGTGACGTTGAGCCAATCTCCCTGGGCCTCAATGTCCTCATTCTCACAATTAGACTGTACTAGATGATCTCTAAGAATACATCTAGTTCCAAGTCTACGGGTTGAGTCGATACAAGAAAAAAGGATCAGGGGCACCTGGCTGGCTCAGTAGTAGAGCATGCGACTCTTCATCTCAGGGTTGTGAGTTTGAGCCTCATGTTGGGCGTAGAGATTACTTAAAAAAAAATAATAAAATTTTTAAAAAAGAAAAAAGGACCAAAGGTATCACAATTACAAACAGTAAATGTCTAAGTCCATTTGGGCTGCTATAACAAAATACCATAGACATAGTTTATTAAAAAAAATTTATTTCTCACAGTTCTGAAGGCTGGGAAGTTCAAGATCAAGGCACCAAGATTCATTGTCTGGTAAGAGACTGCTTCCTGGTTCATATGTCTTCTCACTAAAACCTCACATGGCAGGAGGGACAAGGGAGCTCTCTGGGGACTTTTATAAGGGCCCTAGTCCCATTTATGAGGGCTCTGTCCTCATGACCTAATCACCTCCCAAAGGCCCCAGACCCAAACACCATCACATTGGGGATTAGATTTCAATATATGAATTGGGGCGGGGGACAGAAACATTCAGTCTATAGCAATAAATAAGCCACAATGTATAGATGTTTTAAAAAATTGAGAATAATAACGCACAGCCCCAGGGAGAGTCTTATTTATCCCTGACTTTTTAAATGTATTTTCATATTTTTATGTTTTAACTTTACAGTTAAATGGTATAGAGCCAAACCAAAATGTTTAAATGAGGGGAGAAACCCTCGTTTAAAAATTATTTCTTCTTTAGCAACAGGGTCCTTTCCAACTCGGTGGCTTATACTGTGATTTTTTTTTATTATGTTCAATTAGCCAACATATAGTACATCGTTAGTTTTTGATGTAGTATTCAATGATTCATTAGTTTTATAAGGCTGGTACCAACATTGTTCAGTTGTATCAACTGTTTTACATAACATTATTTTATGTATTTACTTCCATAGATTTATATAGTTGTGACATGTCATTTCTATTGGGAATATTAATTCATTGCCCAAACATATCGCAGTTGGCCTAGAAATTTCCCTGCGGTGGTTTTTCAGATGCTTTCCAAGTTCAACTAGAATTCTATTAGCCAAGTATAAAAATAGCTTTTTTTCACGCAACTCTGTCAACAATTGATTTATTTTTACTAATTAAATACAGTTAAGATGACACTGCATAGTTGCTCTAGTTCACACAATTTGAAATTCTTCTGGAAGCTTAACTTTTGAATAACATTTGATATATTTCTTCTTACATAACCGTACATTCATATTCTTAGACCATGCTTCCATTAGAAAGTAGTTACTCCCTTTATAAACCAGTATCTCTCTTGCTTACATATTTTGGGGCTAAAATTTCTGTTCCTACACATCAGTCACAAGTATCTTTCTCACTCAGTTGTTTTTCATTTTATTATTCTTCGTTGTGGGAAAACATTTCACTTCTTATTAGGTCTATTTCACCACAAGTATTTTTATTACTTTAATTCTCAAAAAATTACCTCCCTTCTACAACTGACTTAAGATCTGTGATTGCACTTTCTTCTAGCTTTGTCTGTGGATGGCTTTTTAGTATTTAACTCTTTAACTAATTTGAAATATCTAGGATGTGATACAAGTTATTTCTGTGAATTTATTTTTCTCCGTTTTCATATTATTTTTCTGTAACACATTTACTAGTGTTCATTTTTATTACTTTGTGTCACTTGACATGCCATATATTGACATCTTAAAAATGTTAGTCTACTCTTTAATGCTATTCTACTTTATCATTCTATTTTCTCTACTTAGGATAGTACCAGAAATTTATGACAATCGTTTAAAGTTTGGCAGAGTAAATCCTACACTGTTATCTTTTCTTCTAAGAATATTGCTTGGTTGCATGTTTTTCCGTAAAAAGTTTACGGATAGTCAAGTTCTCTTAAGCACTCTGTTGGAATTTTAATCAGTAATGAATTAAATCTCAAAATTAACTTGTGAGATACCTTTTTTATTATATTATCTTCCCAAACAAGAGCACATATATTTCTTCTGTGCTCAGGATTCTTGTTTCTGCTGTTAAAGTTGTCCATTCCTCTTTTATAAGTTACAGATGTCCCTCATCAGATTAGTAGCAAACAGTTAACGTTTTTATTATCCCCAACATTTCTGAAGCATGGATCATGCAGACTTTGTTTTCACCACCCAGTCACTTAACATTTTGTTCTTTACACAGCAGTTTCCTATCCATCATCTCATTTGAGACTCACACCAACCCTGTGAGACGGGTCAAGTTCCAGACTTGTGACTCCAGAGATGAACACATGTAAGAAGTTAGCCCAAGGCCAATAACTGCTGAAAATAAGTCTCAAGCTCCAGTCTAGAACCCTCTCCATTTCCATTTTGGATTGAGTAAGAAAAGAGTGAAGGGGCGCCTGGGCGGCTCAGTCTGTTAAGCATCTGCCTTCGGCTCAGGTCATGATCTCAGGGTCCCAGGATTGAGGCCCTGGTCGGGCCCCTGCTCAGCGGCGAGTCTGCTTCTCCCTCTGCCCCTCCCACCCCTGCTTATGCTCTCTCAAATAAATAAATAAAATCTTTAAAAAAGATTTAAAAAGAACACAGTGAAATGCCACATGTTTTCTTTGTTATTATTATTCCTTACTGCCATTTCCTTTAGATCAGTAAAAATTCATGAAGGCTCACATGGTGCAGGAAAAAGCACAGAAATCCTGGCATCCATTTATTACTGTTGTGCTGATAAGCAAGGCTTAAAATCCTTGAGCTTTGTTATTTTCTCTGTGTAGTCGGAATACCACCTGTCATGTCCATTTTGCGAGGTTTTAAAGATAAAATGGCAGCATGTGTATGAAAACCCCAAAGAAATGTTCCCAAGGCAAAAATCACCAAATTTCCCTTAGTCAGAATTTTTACATAGAGAGTGAGGAGTGACCTCCAAGCTTCCTTCCTACGCAAATATTCCATCATTCGAGGCTGTGAATTAGGGGAGCAATTTATATTTAATTTAAGGTACAATATTCTTGTTTGATAATTGCAGTTTCCATCTTTTACTGATGATGGCAGTGCTTGTCTCTGTAGACACCAAAACTTTTGGAGTTAGAACAATCTTGATAGATTTCACAAAACCTTTATTAGGTCTGCTACAAGTTGTATAAGGCATGTGTGTATTTTGTAAGTGGAAATGAAGTGAAACTTTGCTTTACGTTAGAATATAGTAATAGCCTTTTTTTTTTTTTTAAGGGGCACCGTTAGGATGGCCCTGGCCCTGAAGTTAGAGCTCCTGTCAGGTGATTTGTGCAACTCTGAGCCAATTCTGTACACTAGGAATGTTACGACATTCTTCTTGGCTGCCATCACTGCATCCACGTCAGTTCTTTAAGTAGGTTAGAGGTCATGCTGCGCATAGACACCCCCTTTTTTATTGCCTATGTGAATGGCAGTGTGAACCTTTATTTCTTTTTAAGGATTTTATTTTTAGACAGAGCGTGGGTGAGAGAAGGGTCAGACGGAGAGAATATCTAAGCAGACTCCCTGTTGAGCACGGAGTCTGTCGGGGGGGGGGGGGGCTCTGTCCCTCGACTCATGAGATCAGGACCTGAGCCAAAACCAAGAGTCAGGTGCTCAAC
This sequence comes from Callorhinus ursinus, assembly GCF_003265705.2. Lineage (NCBI taxonomy): Eukaryota > Metazoa > Chordata > Mammalia > Carnivora > Otariidae > Callorhinus > Callorhinus ursinus. The sequence goes on along the minus strand of NW_027397078.1, from coordinate 17,996,140 downwards.
CAACCGACGGAGCCACCCAGAGGCTCCAGCAGTGTGAACTCTTAAAAAAAAGTACAGTCCATGGGAAGGATTAAGATTCTCTGGTCTACCTGCTAGACACTGGATTTTGTGTACTTTCATAAGCAGAGGTAGTCTTGGGGGAAAATTTGTGAAGGTTATGTCATTTATCCTCCAGCTCCTATCTTTTCTTCTAGATCCTCTCCTTGACCTTTTGCCCAGTTTCCTTCTATCGGGAGGAGCCAGATCTGAGAGGCAAAATGTAGAGGAAAGAGCTCAGCTCTGGCATCAAAAAACTCTGCTACTTTTAATTTGATTGACCCCAGATTGACCTGGTTTCCTCAATGATAAACGAGGATGAATGATCGCTTATTGAAGGTTGCCAGAAAATAAAACAAATAGGGAAGTATTTATGTAACTTACACATTTCGGTTATTAATGTACCAAGATCTGAGCATAAACATTTTATGTATTGCTCCTTACAAGTAATTTGTGAATAACCCCAGGGTCTTTGCACATGCTGCTGGCCGTGCTGGAATGACTTCTGCCTTTTACCCTCAGGATTCAGGTTCTAGAAGGCTGGTTCGAATTCCCCTCTTAGAGGCTCCAGTAGCACTTATGCTTACTTCTGTTTGGTCTTTATCACATGTTGCAGTTCCCGTTTACCAGTCTGCGTCTCCCTCTAGACAAACTAAAGTCTTTTGAGAGCAGACACTTTGAGGACATGCATTTTCATAGGTCCAGATAAAATACGGGACATCCAATAGATACTGAGCACACAGGGAAGAGGAGAAATAAGAATGGATAGGACAAATATAGGTAAAATGATAATACAAGACAGACTATGAGATGCACTCTGGGAGGTAAAGTAGGAACGGGTCTTATTTGCTTGAGGAATCCACTTCATGGAAGAAGTGGAACTAGAGATAGGCTTTGAAGGATGAGAATAATTTGACAGGCAAACACTGAAAAGACAGCGTCCTAGATGGTGGGAGCAGCCCAGTCAAAGGCACAGAATCGGGGAAGGAGCAGGCCGTCTTTGGGGGGAATGGAAAGCCCACTCATTGGCAGGGGTAGAGTACAGATGGGGAAGTTGTGGGGGGTGTGGCTGGAAAGGTAAACAAGAGCTTACTCTGAATTCCCAGATGAGGAAGTTGAAAGAGTTCCCACCACTGCTGGGCCCTTGTCCATGCCTTCCCCTAAGTGCTCAGAACAAGTTCCTCCCCCTTTACCCCTAACACTTCCAGTCAGGCCCCAGCCTCCTTTCTGCCATTAGTAACTAGCTTACATCAGGAGCCTCTTCTGGGACTATCAGAGTGAACCCCTGCCAGTGATTTACTCTCATTGCCTTTTCCTCCTACCATCTGTTTGGCATCAAAAAAAAAAAAAACAAAAAAACCCTTCTGTTGTCATCCTTACTTACTACGTCTTCTGACTTTGTCACCTTGATTTAAACACTCAGAATCTACGGACATCAGGCTGCTCTGAATTTTACTTTTTTTTAATGGTGACATGATTTCGACGTGATCCATACATGACGAATCAACTGATAAGGTGAAACATGATAAGTCGCCAACTGAGTCACTTGGACAAGGGGTATGGTGGGTTGGGTGCAGCAAGCAGTGGGTTTGCAAGACAAAAAAGCCATGCGAGCTAGCAGGATCGGTCCATGGGTTTTTTTCTTTCTTGCCATGCCTGGAGGACCGTCAATAACCTTGTATCTCTGACCCTAGCCAAGCCTGACCAAAGCAGACCTTCTGGGGCCTCGGGCCGGAAGTAGTCTTGTCCTGTTCGCCTTGGGCCAATGCTTGCTGTCATGCTAACACCTTGCCTCTGACCTCTTCAATGTTGGCCAGATGTATGACTGTATATCTGTGTTGCTTTTTCTATGTGCACAGCAGTTTGCTCATTCCAGGGAGTACAGCTCTTCCCTGAACAACCTGGCTGGCCCTCTCCACTCTAGGGCCATAACATGGCCTAGAGATTGCAGCTGTGGCACCATATCGGATGTTCTGGAATAATAGTTTTGATCCAGAGCCAGCCACTATCTGCCATCTCTCTTTAAACTGCCCTTCTGACTGCTGACAATCTTATAGATTCCTATAGATAAGTTAGTTCCTCTAGCCCTTGGACTCCTCTCTTCCAGCTCATCACCAATCATCACCACCACAACCATCTTTGCGGGGCCAAAGAGGAGCACGTCAAAGACATGAAAAGGGAAAAGCGTACTAGGTTGCAGTGCTGGCCCCAATTTTTCACCCCTACCAGCAGGCGGGCAGTTGCTATGGTCTCATCTTGGGTGGAGTAATTTCCTGCCACTTGGACTTTGGGCTTGGCCATGTAACTTGCTTTGGTGAACGATATCTGGATGGAAGTGCCACTGTGACAATTTTGAGCCTAGGCCTTAACAGGCCTTGCACATTTCCATTTGTTCTCTTGCACTTTTCCATTTGTTCTCTTGCACTTATGCCATCTCCATAAGATGAACATGCCTGAGAACAAGCCATCTTGACCAAGGGAAAAAAAGAACACACATGGAGCAGAACCACCCTATCCAGTATGCGACATGCAGTGAGAAAAAGAGCCACCCTAGCTGCCACATCATGAAGCTGTGACATCCAGCTGAGCCCGGCCTTGATCAGCAGGACCTCAGGCAAACAGCAGATGCACAAAGACTTCTTGCCTACCCTATCTGTCCTGTGTCACCACTGCTGACCAGATCAGGGTGACCACTTGATTAAAGGGAAGCAAAAGGTACATGAGATGAGCCAATCAAAGCATCTTTTCGAGGGTTTGTATATGGAAACAAATTGTAATCGGTAAGGGACAGAGCCAGGTAGCCTCGGAGTCTGAGGTATCATTTAGAGCCCTGGGCAACTTGATAAATAGATAGGGAAAGCCAGTCTTGAGAGTGAAGTAAGAAAGCAGGGCACATGTTCAAAGAGTTTCAGAGAAGAGTCCCAGAAAGACAAAAACAAAAAGATGCTTGAGTAAACTCGGTTCCCAGAGGCCTCCAGCACCAGTAGACACGAAGCCTCATTGAGCTGCAGGTCTTGTGTCTAAGTTGTCAGTCGTGTCATCAAAACCATCTGTCATCTCCTACTCAGTGTGTGCACATGCGCACACGCATGTAGGCACACATAGCATTTTATTTTTAGCTAGCTCAAGTGGATTTTGTTCCTTGTGACTAAAGAACTGGACTAAGGTATTTTCCATAGAGGAAGAAGAGGAAAGAAGAGCAGCCAATTGTGTGGTCGGCTTCCCCGCACGTGATAGAAAACCACACCGACCGCAGGTGGGACCGTGCATCACATAGCTCTTGCTGCATAAGAAACCACCTTGAAGTTGAAGGACATTGAACAACAAAATATGTTGCTGACAATTTTGTGGAATGTGATGGCTGGGATATTTGGGACATTAATGATGGCTCTTCTGGTCTTGTCTGGCTGGGCTGATGCTGGGTGTTCTGGGATGGCCTCACATGTCTAGTGATTGTTAAGCTGTTTTTTCTAGAGGGCCTTAGTGGCAATGACTTGTCTCTCCTCCATGGGGTCTCTCATCCTCCAACAGGCTAGCCCAGGCTTCCCCACATGGTGGTTTGTGGACTACTAAAGAAGAAGCAAAAGAGCAGTAGTCCAAATGAGGAAGCTCATTTTAAGTCTCTGCTCATGTCATGGTTACTAGTGCCCCTTAGCCAAGACAAATCACGGAGTATAAACCCAGAGTGATGGAGACTAAGCAAGGGTTTACATGCAGGGTGGAGTGAACACTTTGGAAGCCCTTATTGCAACAACATAGCAAAACTACAATGGACAGGGAGGGAGAAAGGAATACTGCCAGGAAGGGCCTGAGTGCAAGGGCCAAAAGCCAGGGGTGTGGTATTTTTAAGGGAATGAGTCTAGGAAAACCTCCAGTTTGCTTTAACTTGACTTATATACCTTTGGAAGAGTACAAGACTTTAAGCCGAGGACTGTTACTCTACAGTCATGGAAACATTGGTCTAAATAGTTATAAAATATACCATAAGCATCTATAGTATTTCATCCTCGCTGGAATGCCTAATCTCCATTGCCTCCTTTAGAAAAGAAGTGTTTCAGTAGAATTTTAACAGGAGGGAAAAATCAAAAGATTGAAAATAAAGTGTTTCCTGAATACAGTTTACATAATAAGCTCTCTTGATAGCAGAGAAGACTCCCAAGTAATAAACATAATTATGGGGGGGGACTATTCTGTTGCAAACACTTCACTGGGGGTACCACCAAAGGCACCAAACCCTTACTTGAAATGGGGCTTGTCCCTTTAAGTATCATAACCACATAGCTGTGAATCATAAGTTAAAAGCGATCACTCTGTTCCTTATTCCTGAACACATATGCCAGCCTGGGTGTCCATATCTGCAAGGTTGGCAGACTGGAGACCTCCAAAGGTCACCCAGCAGTATGGACTCTGTCACCCGTGGAATATGCAAGCTTCCCAAACTGTTTAGACATCGGCACTAGATTACAGCAAGTTCTCTTGAATAGGCAGAGGTGTCATATCACCCCATCCGAAAGAAGAGGGAGTCATGAAAGGAGAGCCATACAAATTTATGCTTTCCTCATTGTACAAACGCTAACTTACAAATCGAGGTTATTTCTCCTTTAACTAGGTTCCTCTTGCTATGTTGCCTAACTGCAAACTGACAGTTGTGACATCACAATCGTTTCCAGGCAGCCAGACACAAGCTACAAAGAGAAAATTTCCATTCGTAGACTGCAGTGTTATTAACCAGCACTTAGGGAAAAGGACATGAAGGGGAGTGGAGAAGTTAAGGTATACGGTATTTGAAAATATAAGTACAAAGTATATACGACAAATTTCTGAAGAGCAGGGATTTGTGGACCACCTGTTTTTATATATTTTTTAAGATTTTATTTTTAAGTAATCTCCATACCCAGTGTGGGGCTCAAACTTACAACCCCGAGACCAAGAGTCACATGGTCCACCAACCGAAGCAGCCAGCCCCCCCCCGACAAGGGACCAACTGTTTTTAAAAAGGAGAAAAAAAACTCTGTTCCCCAGAAGTTCGTGATTTAATGTGTGCCAATATTTTACAAAATTTTAAATGACCTTTTAAGAAACTGTACATGTGAACTGATTTAAATACAACCAGAAAGAATTCTAATAAAATTTATTTTATCATAAGCAAGGAAATAGGCCAACACAAGCCACGTGGTCAAAAGTAAAGAAGGTCTAGATCAGAGAATTGAAATGGCAATGGGAGGAAAGCAGGTGATTTCTCAACCTAGGTAATGAATGCTCACTAATGCACAGTCAGCCAAGGAACGTGAGTAGAGGACAGAACCATTCAAATATGTTGAAACTATCTCTACAGGTTTTAAAATAGACTTTATTTTCTTAAAGGTTTATTTGTTTGAGAGACAGTATGAGCAGGAGAGACAGAGGGAGAGGGAGAGAGAATTCCAAGCAGACTCTGTGCTGAGCGCAGAGCCCGATACGGGACCTGATCTCACAACTCTGAGCTGAAACCAAGACTCAGTGGCTCAACCAGCTGTGCCACCCAGACACCCTAAAATAGACTTTATTTTTTAGAGCAATTTTAGGTTCACAGGAAAATTGAGCAGAAAGAACAGAGATTTCATATATACCCCGGCCCCCATATCCACAGCCTCCCCCATCATCAATATCCCCCACCAGAGTAGTACATTTGTTACAACTGGTGAAACTACATTAAAATATCATCACCCAGAGTCCCTGGTTTACATTAGGGTTCACTCTTAGTGTTTCCACTCCATGGGTTTAGAGAAATGTGTAATGACATGTATCCACCATTATGGTATCATACAGAGTAGTTTCATTGCACTAAAAATCCTCTTTACTTGGCCTGTTCATCCCTAAGTCTCCCACACGCACCCCCAACAACCCCTGGCAAGCACTGATCTTGCTGTCTCTGTAGTTTTGCCTTTACCAAACTGTCATTTAGTTAGAATCATACCGTAAGCAAACTTTTCAGATTGGCTTCTTTCACTTACTAATACACATTTAAGTTTCCTCCATGTTTTTTCATGGCTTAATAGCTCATTCCCTTTTGGCAATGAATAATAGTCCATTGTCTGGATGGACTACAATTTATCCATTCACCTACTAAAAGACATCTTGGTTGCTTCCAAGTTTGGCAATTATGAATAAAGCTGCTATAACCATCTGGTGCAGGTTTTATGTGGACATAAGTTTTCACCTCCTTTGGGTGAATACTAAGGAGCATGATTACTGGATCATACAGTAAGAGTATGTTTAGTTTTGTAAGAAACTCCCAAACTGTCTTCCAAAGTGGCTGTACCATTTTGCATTCCCACCAGCAATGAATGAGAGTTCCTGATGCTCCACATCCTTGCCAGCATTTGGTGTTTCTCTATAGTTTTTAATTCCTCATTCTCTAACACAGAGAGATTGATGACAGAAATAAAGACCTAGGTTTTGTGCACAGTGGTGAGGAATGGGGCCTTGGGAGCATGGAGTACAAAAGTATAGTAGAAAACTCTGAAAAAAGACCACAGGAGCACCTGGCTGGCTGGGTTGGTAGAGCATGCAACTCTTGATCTCAGGGTCATGAATTCAAGCCCCATGTTAGGTATAGAGCTTACTTTACAAAATAAAATTAAAAAGACTACAGCACTTTTTTCAGTGATGGCCTAATTATTTATATATACATAATGTTTATATGTTTACAGTATCTTTCAGAAAAGAGCACTATTGATTCATTGTAGGTTGACTTATGCTCTGAGTTGTTGTTTTTTCATCAATAGCAGTGAATCACTGCTATTGATGAAAAAAAACCCAAACATTTAAGTGACCTTGGACAAGTAACCCAGATCCTTGCCTTTATTTTCTTCAGTTCTAATACACGGAGTTGAGCTAGACAATTGGAAAATTTCTTCCCAGTCCTTTAAGAAATTACATCCATATGTTTCTTCACAAATAAGTGCCCCCAAAGATATGTGCTTTTTTTTAAAGATTTTATTTATTTATTTGACAGAGGGGGACACAGTGAGAGAGGGAACACAAGCAGGGGGAGTGGGAGAGGGAGAAGCAGAATTCCTCCCAGATGTGGGGCTTGATCCCAAGATTATGGAATCATGACCTGGGATCATGACCTCAGTCGAAGGCAGACGCTTAATGACTGAGCCACCCAGGTGCCCCAAGATATGTGCTTTCAATGGAGTGTTTCCAAAGAGAGGAGAGTTTCCCATTAAAAAGGCAATGAATGTACTTAAATTAAGATCGTCGTTCCTCTTTCCTTACATGCCATTCCTGAGTGATAACTGATACATTTTCTTCCAAAATTTTTCCTAATCAGGTTTAACTATGGAGCCTAAAGAAGTAAATTATAGTTACCTTTTCTTCTCAAAGGCATACTTTTTTAAAAAAAGAATCAGCAAGGGGTGCCTGGGTGGCTCAGTTGGTTGAGCATCTCACTCTTGATTCCATCTTGGGTCATGATCTCAGGGTCCTGGGATCGCGTCCCATGTTGGACTCTCTGTTCAGCGGGGAGTTTGTCTCCCTTTCCCTCTGCCCCTCGTGTGGTCTCTCTCTCAAATAAATAAATAAATCTTTAAAAATAAAATTAAATTTAAAAAAGAATCTGCAAATGAATGATTATAATCCCATTGAAAGTAGTGAATTCCCTCATTCAACATCTATTTTGTGCCGACTAAGAGACTTGTCAGAGAAGGCACTAAATATATTTTCTTTTTTTTTAAAGATTTTATTTATTTATTTGACAGAGAGAGACACAGAGAGAGAGGGAACACAAGCAGGAGGAGTGGGAGAGGAAGAAGCAGGCTTCCCGCAGAGCAGGGAACCTGATGTGGGGCTCGATCCCAGGACCCTGGGACCATGACCTGAGCCAAAGGCAGACGCTTAACGACTGAGCCACCCAGGTGCCCCAAGAAGGCACTAAATACATTTTCTTTTCTTTGTATGATATGACTGTGTGAATGCAGCCCTTGAAAAGTCAGTGCCCCATGATTACGAATGTAACACGTAATTTATAATCATGAACGTACTTAAACATAATGGTGAACATAATTGTGGGTACTTTGGCTTCAATTTTGTCGGTTTCCCTATTTTTTACATCTCTATATACAGTGGCAAAAGGCAAACTATAAAAAGGAACATACGTCTTTGTCTCTCTTCTGTTAGCCATTGGAGACTTGAAGGTGGGCATATAGAAAGGGAAAGGCAAACGGGCACACAAAAGAGAAAGCATGAAGAAAATAAGAGGAATGTGAGAATGGAAAGCAAAATGGGTGCTGAGGGAGGAAAATAAAAACAGTCAAGTGACAGTGGTCCGACTTATGCATCACCTTGCCCTTTATGGAAACAAGTGAGACCTCAGGGCATTCCCAGCATCCCCCCTGCCTCAGAACCCTATCAGGAACAGGTGTTCAAATTGAAAACCTGTCAACTTGCATCAACTGCAAGTTTTCCAAACATGTTTAGAAAATGAGAAAACTCCTGGATATTCCTATTTTGATCCTTCCAAAAGACCCAGTGTCTTGGTTAGAACCAAATACGACCAAAAATTAAATTCTGTGAGGAAGAGAGATCACACCAACATGTACTCATCGTGTCATTTATCTGTTGCTGCGTGACAACTCCAAAACCAAGTGGCTAAAGAGAATAACCATTTATTATCTGTCATGATTCTGTGTACTAGCCGGGCTCAGCTGGGTGGTTTTTCTGCTCTAGGTGATATTGACTAAGGTCACTCATTCAGCTGGGTGGTTCATTCAGTAGCTGCAATCAGCTAGGAGCTCTCCTGGGGCCAAAATATCCAAGATGGTTTCATTCACATTTCTGGAAGTTGGTGTTGGTCAGCTAGAGTGCATCATTCTCCTCCACATGGTTTCTCATCTGCTGGCAGGTTCAATTGGCTTTCTTAAAGCATGGCAGCTGGGTTCCAGGAAGTAAAGGCTCACTTTTGTGCAAACGCTTATCAAGTCTCTGCATCATGTTTGCTGATGTCCTCTTGGCCATACAAGTCACCTGGCTCAAGCCCAGTCTCTCCTGCACCTGTGAAGGAATACAAGTGACTTGTGATGGATATGGGTGGTTAAGCCTAGACTGGGTAGAGATGGGAACTGTTGCAAGGAGATGCAAATGTGTGTAAGATCATGGATGGGTTTTGTCTGCTTATCAAAGGAAATGTTACTATTTTATCACAATGCTATTAATATGGGCAGCCTTTGACACAATGTACTCCAAAGAACAAGTTTATATTTTGAATTGGTTTTTACAGCTGAGACTCCGTGCATACTACCCTACTTGTAACAGTTGTATGTGTTTATTTTATATCTAGCAGCAAAGCCTACAGTAAAACCTTAAAACAATGAAAGAAATGTGGGAGGGTACAGCACAATGACGTTATTACCAGAAGGTACAATTTCATTGATTCATTCATTCATTCATTCACTCATTCCAAAAGTCCCTTATAGAACACCCAGACCCTAGTGCTAAAACAATGGTCAGGACAAAAGCCCTGGCATCAAAGAGCCTAGGTCATTGCATTCTGAGGGGTCAGGGTAGGGAGAAGGTGGCAGGAATCTGCATCTCTAACAAGCACCTTACATGACTCGGACAGACTAATGGTTGAGAACCTCTGCCTTAAGCCTTTTTCTACCAATATTCTAAGTGTATTATTTGTTAGCAAAGAACTAAGATTTGGGAGAAAAGGGCACTAACACAAGATAAAAGACAGACTTCTCTTAACACAGTTTTGTCAAATCCTAGAAAAATGGAGACCCTAGCATACCCATAGTCCTGTGGTTCTCAAAGTGTGGTCTCTCTATTGGCAGTATCAGCATTACCTGGGAATTTGTTAGAAATGCAAATTATCAGATCTCGCCTATACCAGAAATTCTGGGGTTGGGGTCCAGCAACCTGGGTTTTAACAAGTCCTATGGGTGGTTCTGATATGGGTAGAATTAGCAAATCATTGCCATATCCTAATTCTATTACAGTTGCGACATTGCATAAAGTGATACATAGTTTTAGGTAGCTACAATAAGATTATTAACATGCATTTGAGTGGATTTTCTAGTTTGCATGGGGGGAGAGGAAAACTCCTAATCTGGCTTTCTTAATCAAGTATGTTTAAATTCTGGGGGCGCCTGGGTGGCTCAGTTGTTAAGCGTCTGCCTTTGGCTCAGGTCATGATCCCAGGGTCCTGGGGTCGAGCCCTGCATCAGGCTCCCTGCTCGGCGGGAAGCCTGCTTCTCCCTCTCATACTCCCCCTGTTTGTGTTCCCTCTCTCGCTGTATCTCTCTCTGTCAAATAAATAAATAAAATCTTTTTTTAAAAAAGTATGTTTAAATTCTGAATCTGTCTTTAATTCCATTATCTTGGGCAAATCACCTCTTATATCTGCCTAAATCATCCCAGACCCATAAAATAAAAGAATGTCTGAGCTATTTATTGCAATCCTTTCCATCACTAACTTTCCCTCTTGTGCTTTCCATATGCATGTCAATTCCTATTCAAGTAATAGTTGCTAGAATAGCAAGAAGAGATAAGGAAAGGAGCTTTCCAAGTAGACTAGAAAAAATAGGGCAAATATGGGAAGACCAAGAAGCATTACTGGACCTCCCACTCCCACCAAAAAAAAAAAAAAAGATTCTCAACAGCAATGTCATCTTCCTGCTTATATAAATTAACAACAGGAACACCAGAGGAGGAATCATTGAAACACCTAGAGACTCTCCAGTGGGAGTTGACTTTGATTTCTTGTTCTACCAGTCAGAAATCATCACCATGAACTTGAAAGAACTCAAGCTACTTAAATCATTTGTCTGAAGTGCCTCGGTGTTCACCTCTGGGTTTCTTTGGTGGAAACAGATTTGCCAGTGAGAGCATCTTGCCTTTCATGATTAACCATTCTGCTTATAGAGCGCATTTCACACATCCTCCCATCCACATCAATGACATTTGTCCTATTTGACAGATGAGCAAAAGGAAGCCAGGGGAGAAAATTAGTTACTCAAGGTCAGGAAGATCAAGTGTTGAATGGCAGGGCCAAGATCAGACCAAGATCCTTAGCTTTCCAATCCAGTGTTTCCTCCACTGCTGTACTTTCAGACCTGGAATGGGGGGGGGGGGGCCGAGCAAGGCGAGCCAGCATCCTACCTTCTTCCTTTTTATTTATTTTCCTGGCTTCACTTCCCTCAGACTGCTCTAAAATGGCAATAGGCCTGATGTCAGGAGCCGGAAATTCTAGTCCTGGTTCTGCCACAAAAGGTTGGCTGATCTCAGACAAGTCACTTATGTTCTCTGGGCCTCACGTGCCCCATTGTTACTTCCAACTCTGCCTCAGTAATAGTATGGAAAAGGAAATTGGAGTATCTATTGGTTGATCTTTACCTTTATATAAATTTGAGTTTTCAGACTGCAGCCTGGGTTTGAAGGGTTGAGAAAGAGCAGGCGGATGGGAGTAATTCCAATTGGGTAAGAGGAAACAGGACTAGGAGGTTCAGAGTAAATATTTAAGGTGTGGAGATTAGATAAGGCAAGTGAGACTCTTCTGTTCAAGACCCTTGCCTTGGCCCTTCCCTCATCTCCAAGCGGGAGCTTAGATGTGTGTGACTCCTGAAACCTTAAATCATCTTTTGGCCTCTCAGTTTTGTTTTGGTGAAAGTAATTGGGATGTGAAATACAGACTGTTGTGGGAACCACAGGATCAATATATTTAAGAATCTCTCATGTACATCTAACCCCACTTATTCTGAAATGTTTGAATTCGGATCCCACTATACTGGTAAGCAAATAATTTGCTGTCCTCTTAGAATCTGAGAGTCAAAAGTGTGTGAGAGTTGGAACATGGTCACTTTTTTTGTTTTGTTTAAATGGATCGATGTGGCAGGTCTGGTGGCTTTCTTTTTACTGCATTCTAGAATCAGGGAAATCCTTATCTATACCATTTAATGATATAGATAGACCATGCCTTTCATGGTGTTTAGAGGCAAGTTAGCCTACTTCCTTTACGTTTGCCGGAACGCCTGTCTGTGTCTTCTTCCAGGAAATTCAGAAATACTGATTCATCTGCCCTTCTCTCCTAAGCAGGCCAGTTTATCAACAGTTATTAAGTCCGCCATTTCTATAAGCAGGCCTCATGGGGAACACCAGAGTCTGCTATCTACAGAGTATAGGAAAATTTCCTTCCGGAGTAAGTGTGGTTAAACTATAAACACAGAGATGGTGTAGAGTAAGGACTAGAGGGGAAAAAATAGACATGATGTTCCAGAACTCTGAGAGATTAGGGAAAAGGATGGAAGGAAATGAGAGATTGACAATTGTAGGGTGCTTTTGAAATGGACAGATAGCATGGTGGTTTACGTAATTAATCTAGTGATTTTCAATCAGCATCTTTTAAAAATTGGGGAATTGTGTAGAATTTCTAGGCACAAGAGACTCCCTTTTGAAGCTCCATTTTTCTTTCCAACTAAGGAACTATCGAACTGGGCCAGAGGCAACAATTCTTTTACAAGCAATTGCTCATAAAATTTCAACAGAACAAGTGGCATTCAGATTATGTGAGGCCAGTAAAGCGAATTAATACGTACCAGGGACAGGTGTGTTTGACAGCACCAATAAAATAATCAGTAGTATAGTAATCAGAAGCAGCTCCACCAGTCAGCACCAAATTAGCAGGGTTTTTTTTTTCTTTGTCTAAATCATATAATTACCACTTGCTTCTTTCTCATAAAAACCCCTTGCTTTCCCTACATGAACAGGACACTTTTCCCATTCCTCTGGAATCTGTGCACCCGAATTGCAATTCTGAGATCACAAAGGCCTGTCTTCTTTTTCAGTTTTGCCTCCTTTTCTCAGTGGACATAAATGGTGTGAGAATAACATGGGATCCAAAGCGATGCACCCCTCTGACTCTGGACTCGAACATGGTACCTGCCTGAGCAGGCGGCTCGGGGTTCTGCTGGTGAGTTCTCTTAGTTCTAAACCTCACTGTTTTCATAATTTTGTTTTAAGTAAGCTTAAGTAAGCTCTATGCCCAGCGTGGGGCTCGAACTCACAACCCCAAGATCAAGAGTCACATGCTCTACCGACTGAGCCAGCCGGGAGCGCCACCCCCTGCCAAACTTCCTCTTTTTGGTTGAGGCTCAGGCCCAGGTTTGGGGTGTCTTTCCTGTGTGGGCTTTTGTCTGTCTGTCTATGTGTCTGCACTACAGAGTTACTCTCTTCTGTCTGGTGAATGCTCAGTGGGGTTTTTGGTTTGGAAAATTGCTGCTGGAGAGCAGCCTCTGCCTGGCACCCCAGCTGGGTGTATGTTATGGGTCCATTTCTTGTAAGTTTCTGTCTTGTTGGCTCAATCTTACTTGTCATTACAGTGGCCACTCCGGGGATCTTTTGAGATTCCAAAATTAGTTTATTTGCATGCACAATTGGAAAAAGAAAAGAGAACCAAGCAGCTTGAGTAGGAAGCATAGTTCACTTAGTACTTGGAGGCCTCTGAGAAATTAAATCATTCTAAACTTGCTTCCTTACACAAAAATAACTAAACTTTCTAAAGCCGACTCTGACCTCCCTCAGAGATGATCTAAACCAAAAAAATTTATCAGAAACTGCTACAGCTATTGCTCTTCCTCTACCTTCCCCCTCCTGCTTCACCTGTATATCCTAGGATTTTCTTAAAGATTTATTGCTTTATTTATTTTGAGAGAGAGAGAGAGCATGAGTGGGAGAGGCAGAGGGAAAGAATCTCAAGTAGACTCCCCGCTGAGCATGGAGCCTGACACAGGGCTCGATGCAGGGCTCGATCTCAGGACCTCGAGATCATGACCTGAACTGAAACCAAGAGTCAGAGAGTTACCCCACTGTACCACCCAGGCTGTCCTGTATATCCTAGTTTCACAGAACTTCCATCCTATAATATCAACCTGGAGGTTCCTCTGGACCCTCCAGTCATCCAAACTCCTTCTAAACTTCAACCTAATGAAGGAGGTTCTAAGACTTCATCAGTCATTTATACTCCTTGAACCAAGGCAGGATTGTGAGCTGCTACCAAGGACCTTCCCAATGCCCTTGAAGACCCTCTAGGGTTCACTTAAGGAATTCATTTTAGTTATTCAGACCTGTAAACCTAGTAATTTTGACCTTTATCAACTTATACACATGCTTATAAGTGAGGGGAATATAGAGGGATGAATGGGCAAAGTAGGCTGGACAAAGCCTTTTGATGATCTTTCCAAGTGAAAAGCTATAGGTAAAACAAGCTTTTAAGCTAGCTGAAGATTTACATAAAACTATCCCTAAGATTTTTCAAAAGACTCCAAAAGATTGAAGAAGCAAATCAACAATGTACTCGATGGCCAAAAGCATCTGGTTTTTGATTATTATGATATGTTAGAGAAAATTTTTTTATTTTTATTTTTTTAAAGATTTTATTTATTTACTTGACAGAGAGAGACAGCGAGAGAGGGAACACAAGCAGGGAGAGTGGGAGAGGGAGAAGCAGACTTGCCGCTGAGCGGGGAACCCAATGCGGGGCTCGATCCCAGGACCCTGGGATCATGACCTGAGCCGAAGGCAGACACTTGACGACTGAGCCGCCCAGGCGCCCCAGACTAAAACTTTTAAACAATACTTTGGTATTGACAAAATTAATTGCGAAAACCCTTTTTAAAAAAATTTAATTCCACCTTTGTTACCTAAAAGACAAAGTTGGCTCAAACAGCCTAAGAGTACTTTCCCTTCTAAGGACATGAACAATGGGGGGAGCAAATGCTCATATAACAGAGTGGGGCAGCTGGGAGGACAACAGGGGGTCTTCCCGTTACTTCGTACCCATACCTTAGGGGAAATGGAGGTTAGTGGGAATGGGGTGAGATGAGGTCTCTTTTTTTGTTTTTCTTTTTGAGTGAAGACACACAATGTTACTTTAGTTTCAGGCGTACAACATAGTGACTCAACAAGTTTAGAGATGATGCTGTGCTTCCCACACATACAGCTACCACCTGTCACCATGAAATGCTATTACAGTACCATTGACTGTATTCCCTCTGCTGTGCCTTTCATTCCCCTGTCTTATTCATCCCATACCTGGAAGCCTGTATCTCCCAGTCCCCTGCACCCTATAGACATGGGAGCAACAGTGACAGTGTTAAGCCCCACCAACCTTCCTTTCCCCCCTCCTCGGAATACAGAAACCCTGTGAGTGGTGGGAGTGTCTAATACCCTAGGACAGTTTTGAAATTCTTACCTATCCCTTTTCAGTTGGGGCCCTTACAAGGCACTCATCCATTCCTTCTGGTCCCTACAGACCCCGCTCACCCATTCGGCTGCAGTTTTCTTGAGATGTATCAGGAGCACATCTCTTTCCCTCAGAAGGGGCAAATGTTTTTGGCAATAGCCAGAAGGGGCAAATGTTTTTGGCAATAGCCGAACAGCATAAAGAAAATGCAACTTAGCTTCTGGATTGCGAAACTTCTTTAAGACTGAAGGGGGCGCCGAGGGGGCTCAGAGCAAGTCTCCTCAGGGTGGGCCACTTCAGCATGTGAATTATTTTGAGCTGAAGGCAACTGAGACCCTGTGAGCTCAAGAGAAATAGCCGTTACCTTCCTGCTCCGCTCATTTTGTCTGCCTTTCTGCGACATGCGGATTGTCAGTTCTTTCTTTTGGCTATCTTTGGGAGTGACTCGGGCTCTTGGGAAGGTAGTATCTTTGCACCCTCTTTGGGAACGTCTTACACTCAAAGGGTAGTTATTTAATACTGTCAGAAATATTTACTGTTTGTCCCAGCTGAAAACGAGCAAGAATTTTAGAAAAAGTAGCTCTGTAGTCAAAAGTTGGCCGGATTAGAAGCTGATATTCAGCATCTGATAGGAATGTTTTTAAGGCCTCTCCCCTAAGTTAAAATTAGAACTATATACCCACAGGGAAAGAAGCAAACTGAGGATAACATAGCCAGATGGGTAGACCAACCTATGATATCATTTAGGTTGCAACTCAATTCCTTGCGGGATTAAAAGCTACTGTCTTTATCCTACAAATCTTAGCAAAACTAGAAATAAAGCCCCAGAAACAACTGAAAATCCTTCAACCTCTCCTTTTCACCAGTCCCCAAACATCCACTCTTAATTTTATTTTATTTTTTTAGTTGTTTTTTTTTTAATTTTATTATGTTATGTTAGTCACCATACATTACATCATTAGTTTTTGATGTGGTCATCCACGATCCACTGTTTTCGTATAACACCCAGTGCTCCCTGCAATACATGCCATCACCGGCTACCCAAACATCCACTCTTTATCTCAAAAGTCTTATAATGTCTCTGCGAACTCAGATGTAGATCAGCCTCTATTCCTAAAACTTGGGTGGGGAGGGCAGGGGAGAGTTTTTTTTTAAATTACAAATGGCTATAGAAGCACCCTGGCCCAAAATCTAGCCCGCAGCTTCCATAACGTTACTTGTCAAGGATAGATACAAATGATAAGTGCCTTCTCCACAAATATTAGTAGAAAAAGTTTTAGTTATCTGAGCAGGAAGTGTTAACTGATTCCATCTGCCAGAAAAACACTATGGTTCCAATTGTTCTTATGTAAATTAGTGAGTTCTGAATTATCCTACTTGTCTCATGGCTAAAAAATTTATTCTGTGTTTTTAAAAGATTTTATTTTTAAGTAATCTCTACCCCCATCGTGGAGCTCAAACTCACAACCCCAAGATCAAGAGTCCCACACTCTTCTGAATGAGCCAGCCAGGTGCCCCTCATGGCTAAAAAAAAAAAAAAAATTTAAAACAGTAGCTTTAAGGTTACCATTTATGTCTGTCTTTGTGATCATAGATGTTATACATGTATGGGATTTACTACCTCTGAATGGTATTGCCAAAATTAATTTTAAAAAGAGCTCTGGGGGCACCTGGGTGGCTCAGTTGTTAAGCATCTGCCTTCGGCTCAGGTCATGATCCTGGGGTCCTGGGATCCAGGGCCAGATCAGGCTCCCTGCTCAGCAGGAGGCCTGCTTCTCCCTCTCCCGCTCCCCCTGCTTGTGTTCCCTCTCTCACTGTGTCTCTCTCTGTCAAATAAAATAAATAAATAAATCTTTAAAAAAATAAAAAAAATAAAAAGAGCTCTGTTTAGTTGGCTTAAAGAAAATTGGTGCTTATATAAATTAAATTCTCAGAGATATAATAGAAATGAACCCAAATATGTTTCAAATTCATGTGATCTAAGATTAATCCTTAATATATAAAAGCTAATTGAAGTTGGTTGATTTAATTAAAACAGTCATGTTTTTAGACTTGCTAGCATTAAGTATAAAACTTTTATTCTACATGGGTTTGCTAAAAGTCAAATTAGCTCATGTTATCTCTGTTACAGAATTTGTCAGCAACGAATATAACTTAAAAGTGATGGCTAACTGTTTAGTGTCTTGTGAAATTTTCATGACTAATCTAAACATAATTGTTAAGAACAAGTGAATTAAACAGATGTAAGATAAAAGTTTGTAAATGAACTTTTCAGCAATATTTATGTCTACTTAAATAGTTTCCCCAAATCCTTTTTGGTAACTTAAAACCTTAGAGTTTTGTTAAGTTAAATTACATGATAGATAGTCTTTAAATACCTAGATCGTTTCCAAATCAGATAGAATACTAAAACATTAATTACTAAAACATAAGCTTATTTAATTTTGACTTCCTGTTACAGAGAAACTAAAGATATTTAGGTCTACTGGTAAACATGTTTTGTGCCATACTGAGAAATTTACTATAAGAAGGCATATGTTTCTAAAACTTATGAAATGTATTCATAAATTTGCCAGTCTAAAGAATGCTAATAGAGGGGTGCCTGGCTGGCCCAGTCAGTGGAGCATGCAACTCTTGATCTTAGGGGTTGTGAGTTCAAGCCTCACGCTGGGTGTAGAGATTGCTTAAAAATAAGATCTTTAAAAAAAAAAAAAAAGGGGGGCACCTGGCTGGATCAGTTGGTAGAGCCCTCGACTCTTGATCTCAGGGTCATGGGTTCGAGCCCCACATTGAGGGTAGAGATTGCTTTAAAAAATAAAAGAATAAATAAAATCTTAAAAAGAATGCTAGTATAACAGTTCACAATTGCTTACTTCTTAGCTTTCATTAGAAATTAAGGTTTCCAGGGGCACCTGGGTGGCTCAGTTAAGTGTCTGACTCCTCATTTTAGCTCAGGTCATGATCTCAGGGTTGTGAGACAGAGTCCTACATCCGGTTCTGCACTGGGTGTGGAACCTACTTAAGGTTCTCTTTCTTGGGGTGCCTGGGTAGTGCAGTCATTAAATGTCTGCCTTTGGCTTAGGTCATCATCCCAGAGTCCTGGGATGGAGACCGCATCGGGCTCCCTGCTCGAAGCCTGCTTCTCCCTCTCCCACTCCCACTGTTTGTGTTCCCTCTCTCCCTGTCTCTCTTTCTGTCAAATAAATAAAAAATCTTAAAAAAAAAAAAAAAGGATTCTCTCTCTTCTCTCCCTCGGCCCCCCACCCCCTGTAAACCCCTCACTCGCACACTCTCTCTAAAAAAAAAGGGGGGGGGGTGCCTGGGTGGCTCTGTCTTTAAGCATCTGCCTTTGGCTCAGGTCATGATCCCAGGGTCCTGGGATCAAGCCCCTCATCGGGCTCCCTGTTCCGCGGGAAGCCTGCTTCTCCCTCTCCCACTCCCCCTGCTTGTGCTCCCGCTCTTGCTGTGTCTCTCTCTGTCAAATAAATAAATAAAATATTTTTTAAAAAGAAGAAGAAAAGAAATTAAGGTTTCCTGGAGTGCCTGGCTGGCTCAATTGGTAGAGCATGTGACTCTTGATCTTGGGATCATTTGTTTGAGCCCCATGTTGGGTGTAGAGGTCACTTAAAAAAGAAAAATAAGGTTTTTAAAGGTTAAGAATTCTAAACATAATTTAAGCTACTAGAAATAATAAGAAAACATTTTCATATGCCAAGAAAGTAGGATGTTATGTGTTCGGTAAGAAAAGATAAGAGAAATAGAGATGTGTTTCTTGTTGAGGGAAAAGAAAGTTTTGTCCTAAAGCAAGGCTGGTTATTTAAAGAGGGAAAACATAGACAAAATCTGAATCTAAGAATGAATGTTGTAGAAAGTTTGTGAAAAGGGAATCTTTGAAAACAGTTGTATGCATGGTCGGGACTACAGTTGGAATGAATGAATTTTTTTCAGGACCCTGAGATAGAGAGTCGAACGCTCTACTGACTGAGCCAGCCAGGTGCCCCTAGAATGAATGAGTTTTAATGTCACAGGTACACTGGTCAAGATTAGAATTGGTTTCCTCTCACTGTTAAAACAACAAAGTTTTCTTAGATTATTGGTCCACTCTTACTAAGAAATTATAAACAAAGATTTTTGTCTTTACCGTACTCCAGGTAAGAAAACCGAAGTTTCGAGATGTTTTGTCTTTATCAGGTCTTTGATTACTTAAGTAAACTGAATCTCCCCATAATTAAAGAGCTAAGTTTTGCTAACAACTATGTAACCTTCTATATTTGCCTTTAGAATCTTTTATTGTCACCTTGGATAATAAATAAAAGAGTATTAAGTTTTGTAATTATCTGTGATCCTATTTAGACATGTGCTTTAAAAAATTCTGATATTTTTAACAAACCTCCCCCAACTCAAATTCTAAATGAAGTCTTTTTGAATAAATTGTCAAATTACCAAAGCACTGTCAGGTAAGTGATGATAAACCTTCTTAGGTTATATTGTATGGGTGAATTGCTATTAATATAACTGCTCTAGAAATAATAGGAAATTCCTAAAGTTTTAATATGTTCTGGTACAGTGTTATCACTTGTAATTCAAATTATTGAAGTGTTGTGTGTCACAGAAATAACCACATTTCTTTGTCAGTTGCATTGTAATGAACTTTCATGGGATCTTGAACCATGGCCATTTTGAGTCTTTTGTCATTTACAGTTCTTGTTTTATACTTGATGCTCTTGCAATTGTGTTTCAGCTTCAAGGAGATTCATGGAAAGGACTTTTGACAAATACAGGTTTCTGATAACCTTAAGATCAGAAAACTGAACCGGATAAGAATGTCTGTAACTAGTGAGAAACCTGGATTCCAACAACAAGAATTAGTAACATGGGCCTGAATAAACTGAGGAAGATGATCACAGTTTTTATGACTCTTGTTTGAAATGTTGCTGGTTTTCTAATGTTTGCTCTTCCAGATTTAAGGAAACTTTCTCTCTTAAGCTATCTGTGACTTACAGAAATTTGATAAAATATTCCTTTGTGAATAAATATGAAACATTTGTCTTTTTTTCCCTAGCTGACCCCTCCAGAGTTTAGAAACTCTCGGTGAATAGTCCTATTTTCATGGCAATTGTAGTTATTTGCAAAATTTATTAAGAATCTGCTCTCCTTGTAACAGAACGCCATTGCAAACGTTGGTTATATTACCAAGGCTTGGATGGGAATGTTATATTTGAGAGAGAAGTGCATAGACTAGATATGACCAAATAGCTTTAGGGAACTAAGGTTGACTTCATGGAGCCAACGAAGCGCCTTGGAACAGTAAGCCTGATACCTTGCTTACAGGGTTCCCAGCAGCCTTACCAGATGAGTAAGGAAGGTCACTTCCTGGCATGGGCAGGAACCTCAGGATATTTGGGGGACCTCAAGAAGGGAGGATTCACCCAAATCCGTAACTATTAATTACACAAAATTCTGATGGTAAGTATTTGGGTTGGCTTCTTAGCCTGAGGAAGCTGTTGAAAGTTCAATCTAAAATTCCTTATGAAAAGTTTCAGCAAAGCAGATTTAAAAGAAGCTATAGAATCAATCACTCTTCTTGCTACACTTTTAAAATAATCAGGCCAGGAGCACTGGGTGTTATGCACAAACAGTGAATCATGGAACACTACATCAAGAACTAATGATGTAATGTATGGTGATTAACATAACAATAAAAAATTTTAAAAAATAAATAATCAGGCCAAGGTGTTGAAATTGGACTTATTTCACAAACAAATTAGTATTCATTTGGCTATCTTTGGTAGAAATGAGGGTGATTTTAGAGTTAAAAAACAAAACCCAATTGAATAAATCTAAAGATCTAATTGGTTTTATTAAATGATTCGTGAATCAAGCAGCATCCCATCTAGCAAATAGAGGGAAGCTTTGAGAAATTGTACAAAATGGAAGGTGTTTATAGGAAAGAGGGTGGGGCCTGAAAGTTATTAGTGAAAGAAAAGGATTGTTCTAGGCAAGGTCACTTTCCCTTCGGGGAAGAAGCAGGGGGTCTTATCATGCAGATTACTTCATGTTCCTTTGCGGGTTGGAGAGGCCCCATGTGACAGACTCTGGCGCTGATGAGGAAAATTCCTGACTGACCAGTTAAGATTACATTTCTGGATTTGCAACGAGGCGGACAGAACGAGAGGCTATTTTGCTAAGCGAAATAAGTCGGTCGGAGAAAGACAATTATCATACGATCTCACTCATATGTGGAATTTAAGAAACAAAACAGGATCATATGGAAAGAGGAAAAAACAAAACAAGACGAAATCAGAGAGGGAGACAAATGGTAAGAGACTCTTAATCATAGGAAACAAACTGAGGGTTGCTGGAGGGAAGGGGGGGTAGGGGCATGGGGATAACTGGGTGATGGCAATTAAGGAGGGCAGGTGATATAATGAGCACTGGGTATTATATGAGATGGATGAATCACTGATCCCTACCTCTGAAACGAATAATATATTATATATTAATTAATTGAATTTAAATTTAAAATATTACATTTCTGGGGGAGATTGAAACTGAAATTAAATTAGGTACTAAGTTCCAGTTTGGGAACTCGGCCTAAGTAACACCATTTTGGGCCTGTGGTTTTCTTTTTAAAAAGAGAAAAAGAATTATATTTCATAACACACAGTGTGGATGTTAGATTCTAGTTCTGATTGAGAGTTGTTTCCCTATAAAACTGGGCTGGATCCTAAATTCTGGTATCCTCAAATATCTGGCTGTGACTCTCCAACTAAGGTTTCCAATTTTCTTTCCTTCTTTTGACTTGGAGTCAGTCAGAACTAAAATTGCTGTTTTGGGGATGCCTGGTGGCTCAGTCGCTTAAGCGTCTGCCTTCAGCTCAGGTCATGATCTCTGGTTCCTGGGATCCAGCCCTGCATCGGGCTCCCTGCTCGGCGGGGAGTCTGCTTCTCCCTCTGCCTCTCCCCACCATGTGCTTTCTCTGTCTCTGTCAAATAAATAAATAAAATCTTTTTTAAAAAAACTGCCGCTTTTCCTGAAGCCCTGCACACTGAAGCTAGACAACTTAAACTTCAGAGAAATCGCCACAACAGCCCATGTCTAGACAATCTTCGTGCCTTTTGCTGTATGGGCCACTCAGAAAGATCACCAGAGATATTCAGACTGCAAACCAGGAAAATTTATCGGATTACCACTGCCTGCTCGCACTGCCTCTGAAGATGCTATGAGCCTGACATCTAGCAATCTCAGTGGCCGCACTCAGGACCACACTGGGCTTATAATTTGCTTCAACCAATAACATTTGTTGACTTTGTTTTTCTTTTGTTTCCGTAGAGATGCCTCTTTTTAATTACCTGATTGCTTGCACAATATGGGCCTAACTTTGGGAACCCTGTTGCAAGACCATCTCCTAAAATGAGACACAACTGTTTTAACTGAATTGCCCTATTTTCAAAAGACTAGTTCCTGAGATATGGAGCAGACCTCTTAAGATCCAGAACAGAACATTAAAACTCCGGTTAGCAGGGAATAATAATGATCTCTGATATTTAAAAAAAAAATCTTGATCAAAGGGGGGATTGTATAAAATTTCTGGACATAAATTCTCATTTTGAAGCTCCCATTTTTCTTCCCAACTCATGAACTCTTGAGCTAGGCTAGGAGCAGCAATTGTTTTAGAAACAGTTGGTCATAAAGTTTAAACAGAGGAACTGGCATTCAGATCCTATGCGGCCAATCAAGTGAATTAATACATACCAGAGACAGGTTTGTTTGATGGCACCAATAAAATAATAAGATAGTAATCAGAAGTGGCTCCACTGGTTAGCACCAAAGAAGCAGTTTTTTTCACTTCTTTATCTAAATAATGTAATCACCCCTTCCTTCTTGCTCATAAAAACCCCTTGCTTTCCCTACATGACCAATACCCTTTTCTGATTTCTCCAGAATCTGTGCACCTGAATTGCAATTCTGAGACCCCAAATAAAGGCCTCTGTTCTTTTTTAGTTTTGCCTCCTTTACTCAGTTGATAAAATGATATGCAATACAATAAGACAATGCAGAATGCATAGCATGGAAAGAGAAATTGTTTTGGAAATACTTTTCAATAATGTAAATATGCATAAAATATACTTATGTATAAATATATATTAAATATAAATGTATGCGCGCGCGCACACACACACCCACACCTGGAGTTGTCAACTATTTCTCACTGGGTCTTGATTCAAAGTTTGAAAAGCCCCTGAAACATAGGACTCAAAAGGATCCTGGCAAGGTAAATTCAAGGTCAAATGAGAGAGCCCCTTTCCTCTCCCTTTGCAATGTAGAGCAGTTAATGGAGGGAGAGGAAATTGCGTGGAAGGGAGGGGACACCCGAGTGAGGTCAAGCGAGGAGGAAGGGTGCATCAGGACAGGGAGGTGCCGGATGCCTAATTGTCAACTGAGGAACCCGGGAAGCTTGATTCTGCACTCTTCCCTTAAATGCTAAACCGAAAGAACTTCCGCGTTCCTCGTCCCTGAAAAGCATACAAAGATGGGGATTCGCCGTGCTCCCAGATGTCACACTACATTGGGCCAGTTCCCGCACGGGGAATTATCCAGGGCAAGGAGAGGGGAGGTGGGCGGGGCGTGGGAAGCGCGGGAAGGCCTGACCAGGTCAGTCTTAAGAGCGATTCACAGCCCACCAGAGGAACCAGCAGTTCTGGACTCTGGGACCCATTCGCGGGAGGGAGCCCCAGGGCGCGGGTTGGGAGTTGTGCCCTTTTCACCGGCCAGCAGCACTCCCAGCCAAAGGATAGCACCCGCCTCCGCCCCCGGCCCAGCAGCTGGATGGCTCGGCCGCCGGGTCGCAGGAGCCCACGTGACCTTGCTGCGCGGGCCACCGCCTCCGCCGCGCCCAGGCCCCGCCCCCGTGACGTCTCACCGCCCTCTGATTGTCGGAACGTTCCGCCTCTTTCCGCGTTCGCTAATTGGCTGGCCCGGCAGGCAGCGCCCCCCCCCCGCCACGCCCCCGGAGTCGTGGGGAACGCGTTTGGGGGCGGGGCCTGGGTCGGAGGGGCGGGGTGAGAAGGTTCCGCGCGGGTAAAGGGGCTGCCTGGAGCGCGGTCCGAGCGTTCTGCCCTCGCACGCTGTCTCGCCTTACCGGCTCGCCGCCTGCCCCTCCCCCGCCCGCCGCCGTCACCCGGGAAACGGGCCGCGATAGCCCGCTGACCCGAAGCTGGTTTCATGGCAGCCGCGAAGAAAGCAGTTTTGGGGCCATTGGTGGGGGCAGTGGACCAGGGCACCAGCTCAACGCGCTTTTTGGTGAGCCCAGGGTGACATTTGAGGAGGCGCTGAGCCGAGGCGGGAGCCCGGGGACCTCGGGGCTGGCTGTCGAGTCCCCATCCTGAGCCTTCTCCGACCCCGGGCCCCCGGTAGCTAGGCAAAGGGTGGAGGCCAAGGCCCCCAGAGCGGGACCTGCCACGCTGGAGCTGCCCTGCGTGGGCCTGGGGGACCTCGGCCTCTCGCGACCCCCGCGGCCGAGTTGAGCAGCCCCGGCCTTGGTGGTGGAGCCGGGTCACCTACTAATAGGGGACTCCACCCCCAAAGGGAGCTGGGACTCGCCGAGCATCCGTGCAGAGCGGCCCGCCTGCAGCCAGGGACAGGTGGCCACATTGACCGCTACTGCGGGCTTCCCCAGGAGCGTTTGGCCTGCGGGGCGCAGGACGTCCTTGGATGGGGCGAAAGCTGTGTCACGGCTTTGGTAGCCTAACACAGCGTCCTTTGGAGCAGTAAAACGAATATAGTATTGGCGTGGTGATGCGTTGTCATCCTCTCCCACAGAAATTGCAGAAGGTGGAATGCCGGCGTGGGGGGGGGGGGGTGGGGGGGGGGCGCTGAACACATTAGGAAAAAGTCAACACTACACTGCTTTTACCAGCATCTTTACTTAATTTCGGAGACTCGAAAATTTCAGTTCTGGATACTTTGCGGGTTACAAACAGATGGTTTTCTCCGTGCTTCACAGCATAAAGTGACGGGAAAATTCTGTTTCTCTTTTTATTTACCATGGATGACAGCAGTTTTATCACAACGGAGTGCTATTTAAGGGACTCTGCTTATTAATATGTTTTGTGCAATTAGGAAACTTGCTCTTAAACTGATACACACCGAATTTAGTAAGATAATTTACAAGTAATTTAAATAAATGGTTAAGAACTCAAGCTTTCAGGGGACATTTGACTCACTTGACAGGTTGATGTAATTATTGAATGATTATTTAGCTCTGTCTTCAAATCATTTTTTCGTGCACTATTTATATATGTACATATATGTATACATTATATATAAAGTTTATACGTTTTTTTCCAAGTCCTGTTGAGCTGACCACTTGACTAAAACCTGCATTTGTGCCTTCATTTTGATACTTGTCTCTCTTGTGTAAAGTGAAAAGCTTTCAGTCCAATTTTAGTTTGAATCTTCTTTAATGACTTACCCTGGTTTGAGCTGCCAAGCTGTAGTTCTACTGTCTCTTACATTGCTTATCTTTTGATCACCCAGGGCAGGTTTCACTTTGTCTTATTTTCATATAATTGTTTGTAAAGTAATCCTGAATCATAAGTAAGATAGTCTGTGTAACTGGATTTGATTAATATATAAAATACACAATCATCATTACCATCTCCCCAAATTAAGAAAGACCATTAAGACATGTGTGTTAACTGTGGGTTAACTTTTGAAATCCTATTCAAGAATTGCCCACACAAATGCCCGCAGGCTCCAGCCAGGTAGAAGTTGGAGAGCAGACTCAGGCCAAGGGGACAGCCTACAGTTGCCAAGCAGGAACACCAGCCCAGTGTTGCCAGATGTTCCAATTCCTTAAGAAAAGCTGATAGTCTAGAGTTTTCAGTGAAATCCTTCTATTCTTAAATGTTGGCAACTAGTTCATAAAGCACGGTGGGGCCCAAATTCAACATGGCGATTGTTCTCAAGTTTATATGGCTTTTGCCCTCTGTGAATATGGGTAAAGTATTTCATAACTTTGTAGGCTTCCTTTTTAGGAGCCAGCCTTACTGTGCTTGTCTTCCTTTTGACTCTTCACTCTTGCTGTCCATGTAGCCCGCAATCTTCTTTATCTACTGCAGGTTGTTCCTCAGATTCTTCTGCCCAAGAGGCATCTTTCTGCATTGGTAGGGGAAGAATTCATCAACTTCATGTTATCACACTCATTTGTTCAGTGTGTGACGTGAACAACACAAGCCCCCCGAAGTTGGGTTCTCTTTACTGGGCTCTGTTATGGCATGATCCCATTGAGTAAGCTAAGGTGGCAAATTCAGAAGATTCCCATCCTGCTTATAGAATGATGCATAAAAGTTGATCGATTAAGTTTTCTGCTTTTTGAGAAACAACTATGAAAGCATGCCTCACAGGTACATAAAAGACTTAGAGATCATGTGTGAAGTCAAACAGAACTTAGGAACAGTTCAGCGAGGTGTTTTCTTCTTTGGTTATAAGGAAAGTGGTTGCTAAACCACTCCCTGCAAAATGCAGATAATAGATTTGCCGAATAAGTGCTTCAATCCCAAGGTGATTCCCAGGAATTGTTCCAGTCGTTTTGTTCCGTGTTATAATTATGACTCAAAACTCATTGCTTACCTTCTCAGGAAAGAATACGGGGATATGAACTGTCATAAGGAACCTTATAAAGTTAAAGGTGTTTGAATAATTTCCTGACCATTATTCATTAAATTTGCATACCTCATTCGACTTTTACAAGACCCATAACCTCTGCAAGCTTTCTTCTCCCTTTTTCAGCGCTAACAATGTTAGCTTTCTCCCATGATGGACACAAGATTTCTTTATTCGTGCTCTTTCATCCGAGCGAATTGCCTCCTCCCCTGTTCCCCAGATCTGCTGCTTGAAATTCCAAATAATGCCTCAACTGCCATCTCCTAGCAGGTCTTCCTCAAACCTTTGGAATTTCCACCTCTTCCTATACTACTTTTCTTACACCTCTAGTCCTAGCTCTTATCACTGCTCTGTATTATAATTACATACCTGTACTTTGGAGCAGGGACCTCTTTTGAAGTCTAGGTCTCTGTATTCCTTGAAACATCTTGGTCAACACAGCAAATGAATGCATGTTTTGTCTGCAGGGAGCTCTTGCTACATAGTTATCGAATAGATGTTTATTTCTCTTTAATAGGTTAACTGAATTTTGATTCCAGGTTGTTGTTTTTTTTTAACCTTGCCAAAAAATCTTAAAACTTCCTGACTTGGGTATGTTTGATTATTTAATTTCTTCTATTTTAGTAGTAGACCTGCCATTTTAGAACATGCTCACTTCTAGTTGTCAGAGTCCCCCCTGCACCCTATGCGTAGGCTTTGTGCCAAAGGAAAAACTTCATACTTGTCTGATAGGAAAGTGAACTGGGGTTGGCACATGATTACTCAGATTACAGAATAGGAACTTCTTGGAAAAAGAATCAGTGTAACAGGTTTTAAGGAGGGGCCATTTCTTTAGAAGACCAAAGTTTCACTTGAAACAGTCAACTTCCTTCTTTAATTTGGTAACTTTGTTTTTCCCCCATTAAGCTGGATGTTACAAAAAGCAAAGGCTTGGAATGTGTTGTGACTTGAAATGTGTTGGATGCAGCAGTTGAGGATTTTTTCCAGCATTATCTCATTTAATCCTCCTAACAACCGTGTTGTAGGTAGTATTATTAAGCTCCTTTCCCTAGGTGATTGGACTGTGCTGAAGATGGTGCCCAAGGTCACAGAGTAACCAGTGGAACTAGGATTCAAGGCCAGGTCTGTGACATTCGGAAGCCGGTCCTCCCAATTCCTGCCCTAGGCTTCCTGGCTGGGGAAGGCCACTTACCCACCTTTCAGGTGTCTGTTCTGATTACAATCACAGATGAATCTTCACCAAGAAAAACATACGCAAACATTGGTTTCGCAATATGTCAAAACAAAACAAAACAAAACAAAACATCGCCTTTGAATAAGTCTTGCTGGTTTTGATCATCTTGTGACTCAGATTCAATGGGTCCTGGGCAGGGCTCAGGTGTAGTCACCATGGATAATGGTTGCACAACCATTTTGTTCCAATAGCCAGCATCTCCAAAGCATGGCTCAAACTGTAGTTCTGTGCTTGCTGTGGCCGGATTCATTGTCTTGGCCCCAGTTGTTCCATCATACTTCGAGATCTCGTAAGGCTTAGGGACGGATTTCCGCTTTCCTTTTTTTTTTTTTTTAAGATTTTTATTTATTTATTCATGAGAGACAGAGACAGACAGAGAGAGAGAGAGAGAAAGAGAGAGAGAGAGGCAGAGGGAGAAGCAGGCTCCCAAGGAGCAGGGAGCCCGATGTGGGACTCAATCCCAGGACCCCGGGATCATGACCCGAGCCGAAGGCAGACGCCCAACCATCTGAGCCACCCAGGCGCCCCTCCGCTTTCCTTCTTTTATTTGACACATATTCATTAAGCACCCATGAGGGGCCGGGAACTAATGAACAGTAAATTTGGTAAAAACTAATCTGGCTCCTAGGTGGAATGAGGCCACTGTTGTGATCACTGCAGTTGTATTTCTTTTGTGTTTTCTTTTTTCCACTAGGTTGGCTTATTTTCTAGCCCATCACCTTACGCAAATGGCAAGAACACTTATCTCATCACAGGCTGCCACCCCCCTATACTACTAGTTCTCTTGTCTCCCATAAACATTGCATGTTAAGAGCTTTCAATTTTGAGCTCTGTAGAGGGCAGGACAGTATCTGGTTTTTCCTCCCCAAAGCCTAACACAGCACCTCGCATGTAGTGGGTGCTCATTACATGATGACAGCCGAGCCCTTCACATGTGTTGACTAGAACTCTAGGATTGGAAGACTTAGGAAGGGTAAAATTTGTGGAGTCTTGGAAAAAGTCTAATTTGGGAACCATAGCTGTGTTAGATATAGTATATGCTTTTTAATATGGTTTCATTTTTTAAGAAAAATATGTCATTTGCCATGTTTTTCTTACTTTTGTAGCTTGTTGGAAGATGCCAATGTGCCTTTTGTGGTCAAGTTGTCAATGTGATATATTTGTAGCTAGTATTTTTATTTTAGGTCATTCAAATTTATGTAGTATCATAGAGTTCTAGAGAGGGAGTTTACATTCCTGAAAAATGTTTTGTCACATAGTGAAGCTGAGTGTGGTGTAAAAGCGTAGGCTAGTGGGGAAATCACGTGAGGAGGGAAATGAATGTGCATGTTTATGATGGGCTGGCTGAATTAGTCATAGGATGAGTGAGCAAGGATAAGTGAATTCATTTTGGAACCCCAAGGGACAGTTTCTTAGTCAGGACAGCATGTCGTTTCTTTACTGGTCTCCTTCTAAGACAAGGAAGGCCTGCATTGTTTCAGAAAGTCCTTCTTAAATAGTTTTTTATAAAGATAATTTTCCTTGCATCTTTGCTTTTTAAGCCATCCCTCTCCCTGAAGCTGGAATTGAGTCATGAATTAGGCTTAGTGGTGACTAGAGAGCTGGTGACTATTCTACCACTTGAAGGTAATAGTAGTAGTAGCCCTAATAATAATAATAATAATAATAATAATAATAATAATAAGCATTAGTAGTAGCAGCAGCAGTAGTGATGACATTTTGGGGGTGTGTGCTGTGTGCCTGCACTGCTAAATTCCTTTCCTACATTCACTTCTTTCTTCGTTTTTTTTTTTATTTTTAAGATTTTATTTCTTGAGAGAGAGCGCGCGCACGCATGCACACACATGTGTGCACACAGGAATAGGGGGAGGAGCAGAGGGGGAGGGAGAGGGAGGCAGAAAGAATCTGAAGCAGACTCCCCGTGAAACAGGGAGCCCGTTGCAATGGACTCCATCCCAGGACCCTCAGATCATGACTTGAGCTGAAAACAAGAGTCCAGCGCTTAACTGAGCCACCCAGGTGTCCCCTCAGTATCATTCAGAACTTAGATGGTCACGATTCCCTTTTTTTTAACCTCTCTTCAGTTTGTAATTGCCCTCCCCATAAAACGGTCTAGAACTGATAAGTGATTTGGGCTTAGAGATGAATATAGCACGGGTGGCTTTGAACCCTCACTACCACCAGTCAGTCATGCTGTCGGCTGGTGGTAGTAACAGCAGTAACGGGGGCGCCTGGGTGGCTCAGTCCTTAAGCAACTGCTTTCGGCTCAGGTCATGATCTCAGGGTCCTGGGATCGAGCCCCGCATCGGGCTCCCTGCTCAGCGGGAAGCCTGCTTCCCCCTCTCCCACTGCCTGCCGCTCCCCCCCTGCTTGTGCTTTCTCTCTCTGTGTCAAATAAATAAATTAAAATCTTGAAAAACAAACAAAAAACCACAGCAGTAACAGTAATGAAAATAGTCATGGCAGCGCCAGCAGTGGTCTCATCATTTGGATGCATACTGTGTGCCTGCCCTGTGTGAAATACTTTCCATAAATTCTTCCATTTAATCCTTTGACAGCTGGAAAAGTCAAGGTTCAGAAAAGTTAAAGTCAAACCGCTGATGTGAGCAGGAACTGGAGCTTGACCCCGCACCCCCAGCTCTGTGTGTATCCCAGGCCAGTGCTCTTTGCCTCCGTGTTACACCAAGCGTGAAGTTCTCATCTGCCTCTCTGCCCAACACAAAATTCTGCAAACAGATCTCTCTCTCTCTTTAAAATTAAAATATAACCAACATATAACATAGCATAAGTTTAAGGTATACAAGGTGTTGTTTGATCCATATGTATTGTAATACAATGACTACAGTCGCATTAATACCTCTATCATGTCACAGAGTTATCATTTCTTTTTCGTGGTGGCAACAATTAAGATCTAGTCTCTTGGCAACTTTGAAGTTTATAATACAATGTTGTTGGCTCTAATCACTATGCTGTGTGTTAGATCTCCAGGACTTACCTATCTACTAGTTCCAGGTTTGTGACCTGAACAGATCTCCTTCTTTAAGCTTATGACCTACAACATAAGCAACTGCCCACTGGGCATCTCTACGTCTATGCCTGAATAACACCCCAAACAACACATTATCTAAAATGAACTCTGCGATCTCCTTAACCCCTTTGTGTGCCACAACGACTATTCCTACCCTATCCTGTGTCTTGTAAACACTGCCTCTGCCAGCCTGTCCCGTCATCCATTGAATGTCCCTCCTTTTCCTTTACTCCTCCCCCTTCAAGCCCTTGATGCATCTAATTGCTTATATCCTAAATTAAATCTCTCTCAGCAATGCACTTCAGCTTCTCACTGCTGCTCCCCCTCTGACTGCAGCCCTCAGCTTTCTCACCTGGACCCCCCCACCCACGTGGTAGCTGCCCCCCCCCCCCCCCCCCCGGCCTCCCCCCCCTCCCTTCCCAGGCCTACACGCACCCCCTTCCAGTCCACCTTAAGTCTTAGCCTAGAACTTTCTTCTTTTGATAGCCCCTCTCTCTGACTCCCACGAGTCTGGGTGAGGTGTCCTTTCTCCTTTTATGTCCTAAAACTCCATATTTGCTGCCACTTAATGGAGGACAAAAAGATCATAATTCATATTAGCATGATTTTGTACTGGAAAAGCACGGAACTGGCATTTAGAAAACTTAAGAGTTTAGTCCTGTTTGTGAGTATTATCCAGTCTTCTGGAGCTCACTTTGGAATGTATGAGAGCATTACATTAGGGCCATGGGTTTCAGTTTGTGTAATCATTTGTTTTTTACCATAGGACTCCATTGTTAAGCTCTTTTCTGAAAGGGCCTAAATCTGGAAGCTAAAATCGATAAAATGTGAACTCTGAGGTATGGCGTGGCCCAGAGGCTCAGCTGGAGCTCCCTGTCCCTCCTTCCCAGCATCTGAAGGGTCCTGGAGATGCAAGGAGCACATTTTGAAAATGCTGGCCCACAGGATCTCAAAGATCTCTTCCAAGAAGCATAGACTCCTTGTGCCTTCAAATATGCCTTTTAATTAATTTTCTTAAAGAGAGCCTTCGATTCTGTGCTGTTGTGCATCTGAAGTTTTAACTGACTTTTACATTTGGTGAATTTCAAATCTGAAAAGGGAGAAAAAAGTGAGGAACCTCTGTGTAATTTTGAGGTCTTTCTCCTTTGCCACCTAATGAGTTTTAAACAATGAGCATGCTAGAACTTTTATAAAACTATATAGCCACCGCCATCTCTAGTTGACAGTGGCTTTTGAAATCTGCTGGAAAACATCAGACTACCATTCTCGCTACTGGGCACTGTGCTCTCATATAGAGTTCGTAACCCTCTAGGCAGAAAGTATTGTGGAAGCATCGTTAGCCTTCTCTGTACATTTGTCCATCTGCAGACAAATGGACAGCCATTAAAACTCTTCACAGGAACCTGGATGTACAAGAAAAACAGTACTGCAGAACTTCACTGTCCTGTACAATAGCCGCTAGCCACATGTGGCTATTGACCACTTTTGATGTGGTTAGTCCAAATTGAGATGGACCGTAACCATAAAATATATACCAGATTTCAAAGACTTACTTCGAAAGAAAGTAGCAGGTCTCATTAATAGTTTTTGCTGTTGATCACATGTCAGAATGATAATTTTTTTAGGTATATTGGCCTAAATAAAACATTAATAAAATTAATTTCACCTGCCTCTTTTCACTGTTTTTTTTTTATGAAAAAACTTAAAATTACATAAGTGGTTTGCATTATGTTGGACAGTGCTGCAGTAGGAAAGTTGATGATTCTAAAAATACCTAGAAAGTGTCCCATAAACTTGGAAGTGTTGCACAGGGTCAGCTCCTAAACCTCTAAAGGTGGTGTCTATATTCTGCACAGTTTCAGAACTCTGAAAAAGTAAGGAGGTCCAGGCTCCATCCTGTTACATCCAAATGCTGTGTGATCACCAGCATCATGGTCTAATAAGCCAAATAGAATTTACCAAACTTCTTCCCTTTTCTCTGCCTATTCCAAAGGCCTACAAATCCATTATTAGTATAAGGGTCCTGAAGTTAGCCTAGTAAAAACTACTAGATGATGGAACAGGGATCCTACTCCAGGTCTGCTATTGAGGTGTTTATGAATCCAGCCGACAAGGGACATCTTGTCTCTTAACTCAGAGTCCTTTGGGGATTTGTGAGTAGACCCTGGGAGCAGAAGTAGTATGGATAAAAATAATACAACTGTGGTTTCCTATTAGAGATTTTCTGTCACATAACCATTTCTCATTTGATTTGATAATTTTTCTCCCAAAAAGTATCTGGTAGACCATATTTCTTTCAGACATTCAGCAAATATTTATTGTCAGCCCTATGCCAGGCACTATTCTAGGCCCTAGCGATAATTAAAAATAGGACAAATAGAGTGAACA
Source organism: Callorhinus ursinus (assembly GCF_003265705.2). Taxonomy (NCBI): domain Eukaryota; kingdom Metazoa; phylum Chordata; class Mammalia; order Carnivora; family Otariidae; genus Callorhinus; species Callorhinus ursinus. The sequence goes on along the minus strand of NW_027397078.1, from coordinate 17,962,564 downwards.
TCCTAGAGATACACCCCAATGCTAAGTTGTAAATTGGGGGAGGGCACTGGGGTGGCTCAGTCGTTAAGCGTCTGCCTTTGGCTCAGGTCATGGTCCCGGGGTCCTGGGATCGAGCCCCGCATCGGGCTCCCTGCTCGGCGGTGGGGAGGGGGGGGCCTGCTTCTCCCTCTGCCACTCCCCCTGCTTGTGTTCCCTCTCTCGCTGTGTCTCTCTCTGTCAAATAAATAAATAAAATCTTTAAAAATAAATAAATAAATTAGGGGGATATTATTTGGGGTTCTGTCAAGTGCCTTTTATTTACGACATGTCAAGTTAACCTTTGACTTGTAAGATACTTTATCTCCTCCAAGGACTTGAGACTTTACCTTCTTGCGTTCATTATATTTATCACTTCCTCCCGAAAGGGAGATAGTGTGCTGGGGAGGGAGGGCGGCAGCCGCTCATGGTGTGTTTTCTCTTCTTACTTTCCTTTTCACAGACTGCATTGAGCAGGTAATTTTCTCCCACAGGAAACCTAGCCATGGACACACTTTCTTACCTAATTGGATGTAACTTTACCACTGTAATTACAGTGATTTCAGAAATTGAGTTTAATTAAAATATGAATCCTGACTCTGAAAGCCTAAGGACTTTGGTACTCAAGTATACGTACACACAGGTGAAAAAGAATGTCTATGAGAAAGGGTGGCTAAGTTTTTTTTTAAGATTTTATTTATTTATTCATGAGAGACAGAGAGAGAGAGAGAGAGGCAGAGGCAGAGGGAGAAGCAGGCTCCCCACTGAGCAGGGAGCCTGATGTGGGACTCAATCCCAGGACCCTGGGATCATGACCTGAGCCAAAGGCAGATGCTTAACTGACTGAACCACCCAGTCACCCTGTTTTTTTTTTTTTTTTAAGTATTGTTTTAGTAGTAGTAAAATTGTAGAGGATTGTAGAGCACTTCTTTGGTAGCTTTCATCCATTGGTTTAAATGTTTTATACCAAAAGTCAACAATCCATGACACTATATGTCACAGGGAGCACACTCAGCCGGATGGATGGCAGGAAACACTTTTCCCCTTGTTGATAGGGTTCTGCTTACCTTTAAAAGAGCTAGATGCATTGCTGCACTTCCCTCTGAAGGAATTTATGCAGTGCCCTTCTCTGCCTGGGCATCTATGACTCTTTGTGTCTCTATATCCAAGATGGAAGCAGAATGGAACCTTACACCATTATCATCAGCATTTTGCCGCCTCTCTCTTATTCTTGGTTTTCCTTTCTCCCTTGAGATCCGTGCTATTAATTGCTTGATGTATTCAATCTTCTACACCTGGAGCCAGTCTTTTTGTTGTTGTTGTTGTTGTTGTTTTAAAGAATAAGGAATTGTCCCTTTCGCTTCACGTTCAATAGATTTCTCTTTATCGTGATTCTATCAGAAGAGAAGGTAAAACATCCTGTGTGGCATTTCATCTGATCGGACTTTTTCTGTCAGTGACTGAGAACTTAAGCTGCTGAATAGCTTTGAACACCTTTGCTCTCTACATGCATTTTCACCCTAACGTTGCAATATGTTTTTCAGGTTTTCAATTCAAAAACAGCTGAACTACTTAGTCATCATCAAGTGGAAATAAAACAAGAGTTTCCAAGAGAAGGGTACGTTTCCTGATTTAATATGTAAAAGATACCTCATGTTTTTTATTAATCCATCTCCCCTTACCAGCCCTCTGGCCTTGTAAAGCAAACTTCACCAAACCCCTCCTGAGAAGACTCGAGAGATAGGTTTTTAGTCAAGGAAAGAAACAATACCTTGGTGGCTCAGCAAAAACACGTGGGTGATTGATGGCTTGGGAATTCAGTGACAGGAAAGGAAGGGATAATAAAGTAGTAAGGCAAAGGAGTATTAAATATCGGAAATTCCACATTGACTTTGAAGGCATTTAGTTCTGTGTCCATCCTTGGTGAACACTGCTTTGCTGATTGGAGTATAAGCATTCACATCTCTTACCATCGAATGCTAAAGTCATCCTTCTTGGGAATAATGTGCATATGTAGTTAGTTGTAATTGAATAGGATGTTAAGTATATTATTTAAAATTTAATGATGTTTATGATACACCCACTTCGAAAAACTGTGGCAGTTTCTTAGGAAATCAGCCATGTATCTGCAGGTTCTGCTCTTAGGAATTTATCCAAGGGAAATGAAAGAAGAAAGCATATGGCTGTAGAAAGACATACATGAATGTCTATAGAAGCTTTATTCATAATAGCCCAAACTGGAAACAACCCAAATGTCGGTCATCGTAGAATGAATAACCGTGAAATACCATGAGGCAGATTTTAAAATATGAAGTGATGCGTGCAACAACATGGTTGAGTCGTATTAATACCATGAAACATGAAAAAAGCTGAACACAAAGGAGTACATACTACATGGCTATGTCTGAGATAATAAGAAGAGACGAAAGTAATCGAAGATGATAGAAACCCAAAAATCGGTTGCCTGTGGAGTATGTGATTGACTTGGAAAGAGGCATGAAAGAACTTTCAGGAGTGACAGGAATAATTCTATATCTTGAGTGGGGTGTTGGTTGGATGGACACATACATTTGTTAAAATTCAACAAATTGTATACTTTTAATCTGTTTTGTTTTACTTTAAAATTTAATTCAATTTAAGAAAGAAAAAAAAACTTGATGCCCTACCAAGTTTTGGTATTTTCTTTCCATGAAAAATGATCTCCTGCATTTTAGAGAATTACTTTAATAATAAAAGCTATTGATGTGGTACTAGCATTAGAATGACTGTCCACAGACCTAATCCCAGTGCAGTTTGGAGAGAAAGCACCTGGGTCTTGAAGGGACTAAAGTTAGAAATATGTGGAAGGAGGTTAGGTTTTTAGAAAAAGAATTTAGAGACGACTCAAAGCTCAGGAAAGCCAGTCAGGCTCAAGGAAGGCCAAGAAGAAAGGCATTTGGAATTCCCTTGTACTTGCAGATTGTAGGGTAGGACTTTTAAAATTTGGGTCCTTTCTACTTGTGGCTTTCCTCAATTGCCATTTGTTTTTTCCACATTTCTCTTCCTTGTCATTTATTATGAGCCTTTGATCTTTCTGAGGTCCTTGTACCTTACCAAAATGGCACCAGGATTGGGTCTGAGAACTGGGAGCAAGCCCTTGTCTACATGAAATAATTACTGGAAGAAACTTAAATTTTTTCCCTTAAATTCTCACAAAATCATTCGGGAGAAAAATGGCAAAAGAGATTAGTATACTTCTTTGACTTTTCAGAATTCATTTTGCTTCATAAATAAATAAGTACATACACAAATAAGTAAATAAGTAGATCAATCAGTCCATCCATCCCAAGAGTAATATATATATTTCAATCTACTTAGAAATAGCTAGTGACCAGTGAATGCCTGCGAACGGTTTATCAAAATTCATCAAAGCCACAGGATATAAAGAATTGGGGAACTCATTTCTTATTGAATTTGAAAAAATTATTTAAAAGTAGGTAGAGTATCTGCTACTTGCGGTCATTACTTGCCTTCTTTCAAATGATTAATTACTATATGAAGAATAAGAAAAATGTAAGGGAAATGGGCTTTTGTTTAAATCATTTGTTTAGAATATTGGCGATGCTTTCCTTTACTAATGTAATTTTCTTTGATTTATGCGCCAGCCACACCCTCATAAGTGCACATTTCTAGAGAAGTAAATTACATTTGTACTGCTTTCTTGTGGACTAACCAGATACATTCTTTTGTTCAAAGATGGGTGGAACAAGACCCTAAGGAGATTCTGCAGTCTGTCTATGAGTGTATAGAGAAAACATGTGAGAAACTTGGACAACTCAATATTGATATTTCCAACATAAAAGGTATTTCTAAGAAAATATTTTTCTCCATGTATGATTATCTCAATCAAATTCACTCATTCCTTCATTCAGCACATAACCGAGTGCCTGTGCAGTAGCAAGCAATTCTTTGTGAACCAAGGATGCAACAATAAATGGGAAGATTAAGGTCCCTGTTCTCATGAAGCTTTTATGCCGGTGGGTGTGAGCCCAACAGTAAGAGCAGACAAATACAAGCTGATCTCAGATACTGAGAAGTACCATGCAGAAGCTGAAACTGAGTGACACAGTAGGGTGTGCCTAGAGAGGCTTACTTTAGTTTAGATGGCTAGAGAAGGCCTCTCTGAGGAGGTGACACTTTTGCCGAGGTCTCACAAGCCAAAGGGGGCCAACCATGCAAATAGCTGGGAGAAGAATGTTTGAGGAAAAGGAAGCAGCATGTGCAACGGTCCTGAGGTGGGAACACGCTTGGCCTGTTTCTGGGTCAGAAACAGGCCAGCGTGTCAAAAGTGGAGTAAAAGAAGGGTGAGGGCGGGGGTGCAGCAGGGGTTTCAGTAGGAGCAGAAATCGGGGAAACGGATGGGGCCTTGTCAGCCATGGTTAGGAGTTTGGGTGTTGTTATTCTTAGTATTACAGGGGGCCGGCCGTGAGAAGGTTTGAAGCAAGGTGACAGGATGACAGGATCTGACCTGCAGTTTGAAGACAACTTCCTCACTACAGTGTGGTGAAGTCGTGTAGGTCTGGGTGTGGACACAGGGAGACCGGTGTAGAGGCTGCTGTGGAAGTCCTGAGAAAGAGGATGGTGACTTGACTGACAGTGGTAGTGGGGGAGGTGAAGAGAGGGGGCAGAAGTTGATAGATGGGAAGTCAGGGTAATAGAGTAGTGCTGTCAGGGGAAGTGATGGGTCAAAGATGATGCTTGGGGTTTTTGCTGGAGCTCCCAGATAGACTGGGGAACAGCTGGGGGAGGGCGGTTGGAATCAAAGCATTTCACAAAGAGAATCTCCCCGAAATAATTGAGAGTGTCAGATTATTACAGATCCCTATTAATTCCAAGTAGTTTTATTGTTTTTAAAGATTTATTTATTTGAGAGCGAGAGCACGAGCAGGGGGAGGGGCAGAGGGAGAGGGAGAATCTCAAGCAGACTCCACCCACTGAGCCACCCAGGCGCCCTCTTAGCTAGTTTGACTCTACATAAGGGCAGCCATCAGTTGGTGGTGAGGGTGCCTTGATTCACATCCTATTGGCTCTGAGATTTACCAACACTCCTGAGTTGAAACTTTGATTATTTATTTATTTTGGTGGAGATGCTGAGGAGAACCTTTGAATTTGTTTTCAGACTTTCCTCTATTTGTATTAATAAAACTTACTTAAAAAAGACTGGACCAGGGGCACCTGGGTCACAGTTGTTTAAGCGTCGGACTCTTGGTTTCAGCTCGGGTCGTGGTCTCAGGGTCGTGGGATCGAGCCCTGCTTCAGGCTCTGTGCTCAGCGGGGAATCTGCTTCGGATTCTCTCTCCCTCTGCCGCTCCTGCTTGTGCTCTCTGTCTCTCTCAAATAAACGGGTACACCTTCAAAAAAAAAAAAGACAATGTTATCAAAACCTTTCAGCACACTTCACGTGCTGGCTATGCTGGGGAAACAATGGAGCACGAATAGGGTCGTGCGGCTAACAGCCAAGTGAGGGAGACACGTGATAATGCAATGACAAATGAATGGAATATCCTACCCTTGTTTGTCCCTACATCTATGTGGAAGTGCTTCAGACTTCTTTTAGAGCTGCATTCAACAAGTTTTAGATGAGTCGTGCATCAAAGTGGTGGTTGGTTGTGTCCTTGAATTGTTCTCACAGCTTTTGCAGCCTAAACCTAGCTGCAAATGAGGGAAAAGGACTTATTGGAGGTCAGGTAGCTGTCTGTTATTGGATAACGGTGTTCATTTTCCTGAGCCACACTGGTAACTTCACAGACCACTTCACTTTTTGTTTTTCAAACCACCTCACTTTTTACTTCCTGTGTAGCAAATAAATCAGATTTTCCAGCTGAAGAGCAATTTATTTATAGTCTTACCTGTTAATCATTAAGAGTTTAGGGGCGCCTGGGTGACTCAGTCGGTTAAGCGTGTGCCTTCGGCTCAGGTCATGATGAGCCCCGCGTCGGGCTCCCTGCTCAGCCCGGAGCCTGCTTCTCCTTCTGCCTCTCCTGTTTGTGCGCACGCGCTCTCTCTCTCTCTGTCTCTCTCTCTCTCCCTCCCTCCCTCCCTCAAATAAATAAATAAAATCTTTTAAAAAATCATTGAGTTTATCATAGCTGGTTGAATTTTTTTTAAGATTTTATTTATTTATTTATTTTTAAAGATTTTATTTATTTGTCAGAGAGAGAGCATGAGAGCACAAGCAGGGGGAGCGGCAGGCTGAGGGAGAGGGAAAAGCAGGCTCCCCGCTGAGCAGGGAGCCCGATGCGGGACTCGATCCCAGGACCCTGGGATCATGACCTGAGCTGAAGGCAGATGGTTAACTGACTGAGCCACCCAGGTGTCCCTTATTTATTTTTTTTAAAGATTTTATTTTTATTTTTAAGCAATCTCTACACCTCTCTGCACCCAGCATGGGGCTCCAACTCACAACCCTGAGATCAAGAGTCACATGCTTCCCTGATTGAGCCAGCCAGGTGCCCCTAGCTGGTTGTATTTCTTTTGCAAATTCTAGTTTGATTGGTGTTAGTTGTCCTGCACCAGAAACTTTGTGGATTTCAGGTCTGGATGAACAGTGTCACCAAAACTAAAGTTCACTCTCCAGCTCAACCGCACACAGGAGTCCAAGACAAGGAAATAGGCTGCTTCTTTCCTTAAAGAGTTGGGAAGCTCTGTTTGCCTGTGACTGGGCTGAAGGAGCTACAGAGTATATAAAGAATTAAAGTTCCAGATACCCTCATTCATCCTCATGTGATAGAAGCAAAACACAACATACGCCGCTATAATCCTGAGAACATAGGTGCACCTGGCTGGCTTAATTGGTAGAGCATGCAACTCTTGATCTTGGGGCCGTGAGTTCGAGCCTCAGGTTGAGTATGGAGATTACTTTAAAAAAGAAATTAAAAAAACCGAGAGCATAAAATTTTCAGTGATTAAATTCTCTTGTATCAAAAGTCATTACCACACTGTTAGAGGAAAGGGAAACCCCCCACATCCACTACCTCGCCCTGCCAAACATATCCACACATATTTCTGTCTTCTATCTACTCTCAGGGGGTCTCAGAAAGACATCTTGTTCTCCAAAATAGCTTCCCAGCTGTGGTGCATCTCATTTCCAATTGTTATAAGATGCCTCAAGCACACATTTTCCAGAGACTGTTTTTCTTACAAAGCTTTAGACCTCTTTCCACGTGGCATTTTTAGTAGCCCCAGAGTCTCCCTCCGGGGCTCTTACTATTTCGCTTTGGGTGATTTTTAGGGTTGGTTGTTTTTTTTTTTTTTTTCCTAAAAACATGTTCCAATTATAAGTTACGATTTTATTTTCATTAATTTTTGAAGTGGCTCTAGGCCCAACACGGGGCTTGAACTCACGACCCCAAGATCAAAGAGTTGCATGCTCTACTGACTGAGCCGGCCAGGTGCTCCTGATTTTATTTTTAAATAAGGATGCCTACCGTCCATAATTCTACCAACAACAGTTATAACACCCTGCAGTATTTCCAAAGGCTTTTTCTAAGTATATTTTCTTAACTGTCATTATAACTTTTCACAGGCAATGTTAAGCAAAATTGAACCAGAGATTCTGAAGTTAGCATTTAACTAGTTAATTTTACTGGAAGTGCTCATAGCTGAGAAAAATACCTCTTGAGAAGGAATGTACAGGTGAAGCATGAACCTCCTAGATACAGTGTACTACACTGGGTTTTATATATGTCAATGATGATAGTATCTATAACTAAAAGACTGTGGGGCCAGGAAATCATATATACTTTATGCATGTAACTTCTCATATGCTCCTAAATGGGAGATAAACCCAAGGTGGAGAATTACAGAACCTCAATGTGTAATTCTGAGAAAGAGGGAATGAAAATTAGGCACTATTAAGAGAAGCATGGGTGCTGGAATCAGCAGTCAGAAAAGTTCTGTTTTTGTTTTGTTTTTATCTTTTATTTAAATTCAACTTAATTAACATATATTGTATTACTAGTTTCAGAGGTAGAATTTAGTAAAATTTTGTTTTTGTTCTTTTTTTAAGCACCAGTGGGGGGAGGAGCAGAGGGACAGGGAGAGAAGCAGATTCCCCGCTGAGCAGGGAGCCCAACGTGGGGCTCGATCTCATAACCCTGAGATCATGACCTGAGCCGAAATCGGATGCTCAACTGACTGGGCCACCCAGATGCCCTAGAAAAGTTTTCTTTAAAAACAAAACACAGGGGTACCTGGCTGGCTCAGTGAGGTAGAGCATGTGACTCATGATCTCAGGGCCGTGAGTTCAAGCTCCACATAAAAAAAAAAAAAAGAAAATCTTAAAAAAATACAGAGGACTTTAGGGTAAAAATGACAAGAAGTTGGAACACTGAAAAAGTTCAGAGGTACCTTATAAGGCCTGTGTGCCCTGAGGAGAAACCAGTAATGGAGATATGTTTATGGCTGCAGGAGAACCCTGAGAAGCTCTCTTGCTGGACTTTGTCTGCAAGAAAAGCAATTTTACTTCACACAAAGGAACTGAATTAAGATAGAAGGGAAAGAAGGAGTGGTCAGGGAGGAACCTGTGACCAATGAGTCAGATAGAAAATAGCCCTAGATTATATTCTGAATATAAGTTAAAATGAGCCAATAAAGAAGGGTAACCCAAAGGGCAGAGGAAAGTGATTCAGAGACTATAGCTAAGCGAGCCCCGCCGGTCTGTTTATGGAAAATTAATGTAGTGGGGAAGAATGGGAGATTCTACTGGACCATGAATTCATTGTGATCCCACAGCGTGAAGTTGTCACTAAAACTATCATGTTCACAGTATTCCAATTTAGCAGTCCATTGCTGAGGTCCCACTGAGTTCTCTGGCCTCTGTTGTGCCCCCAGTACTACTGGGCAATTCCTTTATGTGTCCTGCTTAGCTCAGTCCCATTCTCTGCAACTATTAGTCCAACCTCTCCTCAATAATATTGATGACAATGAGGGGCACCTGGGTGGTGCAGTCGGTTAAGTGACCGACTCTTAGTTCCGGCTCAGGTCATGATCTCATGGTCGTGGGATCGACCCTGAGTTGGGCTCCACACTCAGTGTGGAGTCTGCTCTAGAGTCTCTCTCTCTCTCTCTCTCTCTCTCTCTCTCTCTCTCTCTCTCTCT
>NW_027397078.1:17815820-17953401 GCF_003265705.2 Callorhinus ursinus | reverse complement strand
TCTCTCTCTCTCTCTCTCTCTCTCTCTCTCTCTCTCTCTCTCTCTCTCTCTCTCTCCCCCTCCTGCTCGTGCTTTCTCTCTCTCTAAAATAAATTAATTACTTAAAAATAATAATATTGATGACAATGAATGGAAGCAAAAAGGAACATTTATTAAGCAGTTACCATGTGCCGGGCACTGTCGTAGTACGCGTTAACTCAGGGATTCCTCATTCTCACCCTGTTAGGTGGGAACTGTTACCTCCGTTTTACAGAAGATAAAACAGATTGAGATCCAGGATCATGCTGCTAGGAAACAGGAATTCGAATTTGAACCCTAACAGTCTGGCTTCAGAGCCTGAGCTCTAATTGAACAGTGCCCCAAACTCATGATCCTATTTTGCCTGAGCCCATTTGAGCAGATAACCTTGTGTGCTACTTCACAGAGAACACTGAGGCTCTGAGGGCTTAATTCCTCATTTCCTATTCCTGTACTTAATACCTAGAACTCTTACCCACTTCCCCACATCACAAGGAAAGCAATAGCCTTCTGTCCTTCTGGAGGCTCCTCCCTCCACCTATGCATTAATCTCATCCCCTCTTGTCACTACAAGAATCAAGACCATGTCCCATTGATTTCCAGCTCCCCTGCCCCTTCTGCACATTCTCCTTGGTCTTCCATCTTTATTCCTACAAACATTAGTGTCTTCTGTTTTTAAGGAAATGCCCCCAAATCTCTTCCTTTTACCCTGTGACTCTAAGTTTCTTGAAGTAGACCGTCAGTCATCTTTATACCTTTAGAAAAGGTGTTCTAGTAAGTAAATTTGCATTTGATAAAGGTTATTTAGATAAACTGTTAGACTCCCCTAAGGAAAAAAGGGCTCAAATAAATAAGAAATGAAAGGGAGGAAGTTACAACTGATACCAAAGAAATACAAAGCATCATAAGAGAATGCTATGAACAATTCTAGGTCAGTAAGTTGGACAACCTAGATGAAACTGATACATTCCTGGAAACCTACAATCTTCCCAGACCGAATCATGAAGAAATAGAAAATCTGAATAGGCCAAACATTAGCAAAGAGTTTGAATCAGTAATCAAAAACTAAACTAAAAAGCCTCTGCACAGCACAGGAAACCATCAACAAAATAGGCAGCCTACTAAATGGGAAAATGTATTTGTAAATCCTATATCTGCTAAAGGGTTAATATCCAAAATTACAAAGAACTCCTACAACACAATAGCAAACAGTCTAATTAAAAAAATGATCACGGGACCCAAATGTCATTTTTCCAGAGAAATCCTACAGATGGCCAACCGGCATATGAAAAGATGCTCATCATCACGCATTATCAAGGAAATACAAATCCAAACCACAATGAACTATCCCAGCACACCTGTCAGAATGTCAATTCTCAAAAAGACCGTGACAGCTGTTGGCAAGGATGTGGAGGAAAGGGGAACACTCGTGCACTGTTGGTGGGAATGCAAACTGGTGCAGCCACTGGGGAAAACAGTAAGCAGGTTCCTCAGGAAAGGAGAAACAGAACTACCACATGATCCAGCAAGTCCACTTTTGGGTATTTATCCAAAGAAAATGAAAACACTAATTCGAAAAGATAGATACACCCTTATGTTCATTGCAGTTATTCACAATAGCCAAGATAGGAGCAACCAAAGTGTCCATTGACGGATGAGTGGAGTATACAATGGAATATTATTCAGCCATTAAAAAATGAAATCTTGTCATTTGTGACAACATGGATGGACCTTAAGCGTATGCTAAGTGAAATGTCAGACAGAGGAAGACAAACACTGTAGGACTTTACTTTTATGTGGAATTTTAAAAAACAACACAAACAAAACTCATAGATGCAGAGAACAGAGTGGTGTTTGCGGGTGGGAGGGGGGCAAAATGGGAGAAAGGGGATGAGATACAAGCTCCAGTCATGAAATAGATAAGTCATGGGGATATACTGTACAGTATGGCGACTATAGTCAACAATATTGTATTGCAAGTTATGTAACTTTGTATGGTGACAGGAGGATACTAGATTTCCTATGATCTCTTTACAGTGTATACACCTACCCAGTCATGTTATGTACCTGAAACTAATGTCAATTACAGACCTCAAAAAAAATACATATTGCTCATTCTCCATAGGCCAGTTTTCATTGTTCTCTATTACACATAAAATCTCCTTAAAGTAAAATCTAAGTAATTATGTTTTTTATTTAGATTTTAATGTATTGTTTTAAAAATAAACTGTTGTTTTGAGCTTTAAAAAGAAGATTATTTAGAACAAGGGAACTATTGGTCCCCCTCAGCTCTGTGCTGGTCCGAACATTCCTGTTGTGTTTTATTCTGGGTGTACAATTTGAACAGTATGGACAAAGTTGTGTGTTCCTAGGAGGGGTGGTGAAGGGATTTTAAATCATGCCACATGGAAGGGTGCCTGGCCGGCTCAGTCGGGAGAGCATCTGACTCTTGATCTTGGGGTTGTGAACTTGAGCCCCATGCTGGGCATAGGGATTACTTAAAATAAAACTAAATAAACCATGCCATATGGTGGGAGTAGCGGAAGGAAACTGGACTGTTTAGCTTACACGGGAAGAGAAGACCCCGGGGGACAATATAGCTGCCTCAAGGTTGTGAAAGGCTCGCATGTAGAAGTATTAACCTTCTTCCATGTATCTCCAAAGACTACAGCTAAGATCTGTAGGATTTTTTTTTTTTTAAATAACAAAGTTGTGAATAAAGATTGGTCTGCCTCGAGAGGTAGTGAGTATTTTGTCACTGGAAGCTCTGTCTGAATGGTCACGTGACGAATGGTTTTGGGGGAAATTTAAGTGGAAGACCTGTTATTGATTATATAGCCTTTAAAGTCGGTCCTCACCTTACGTTCTGAGAGAAGAGAGTTCGATCCTTCAGGCCAGTGTGTTTGACCCAGGCTGCACGGTAGAATCACTTGGGGAGTTTTAAAGAAAAATACTAACGTTCAGCTCCTACCCCTGTCTGTTAAATTGTAATGTTTGGGTCATGGCCTGGGCACGGATACTTTTTTTTTAAAAGCTCTCCAGTTGATTCGAATGTACAGCCAAGTCTGAGAACCTCTGATTTAGCTGAATCAAGCTGTTGAATAAAATGAAATGGATTAGTATTTTTACCTAAAATAACTGTAACTACAGCGTTTGAGTCATGTGAAGGTCAGTATAATGTAAATGCCATCACATATTGTATTTATGCCTTATTCAAATTCACATGTCTTAGAACATATTCCAATATGGAAACAAAACAATTTCTAAAGAACCACAGTAGGAGGTTGCCCAGCGCGGAGGATTTGATCTGTAGCTGTTTTCTTAAAATGCAGGCGTGCGTGCATGCCCCCAGACGGAAATTGCCTATAGCAATTCGTAAATAAATGGACGAGGTGATTATTGGTCTCCGAAGAATTATAAATTGGGTATTGTAAATTTGGAATTAGTGCATTCCCTTTTTTATAAGCTAACCTGGGAGCCTTTCATTTGGGAGATATTGATCTGAATCCATGTTGTCCATGTGCTCATAGTGAAGTGGGAAGCAGTTTTGCAGAAGTAAAAAGAAGCACTTGACAGTGGGTATTTCGACAGTAGGTATTTACTTTTCCCGGAGCCACTCACAGACAGTATATTCAATACCACAATAAAAGTGCCAGATGTTTTCTCGAATTGTTATGTTTAGTTATGCCTGTAAAAAACAAAACAAAACAAAACACATGAGAATTATTCTCCTGAGGTAGTTTTCTACTTGTTTGACTTGTATTCCCTTCTGTTTAATCTTCTCTTTCCAGCTATTGGTGTCAGTAACCAGAGGGAAACCACTGTAGTCTGGGACAAGTTAACTGGAGAGCCTCTCTACAATGCTGTGGGTAAGCTGTTGTTTGTGTATGTCAAATGCAAGGCCTTTCTCCACTCGCAAACATTGTCACCCTGAAATGTCTGGCTGAGAAAGCATGTAGTCGTGTTTCCTATACTCGGATGGGATGGCCAGAATAGTCCTCTAAGAAATTAGTTGTTCTGTATTTACCATCTTCAGGTATTTATTCACATCTTGAATTAAGTCTTTCCCTTGCTTTCTCCTTTTCCTGATTATTTGTATTATACAAATGGTTCAGTGTTGCCACAATTGTTTCATAGTCCCTGCTGTTTCTGACACCTAAAAGAGATCTCGCCTCTTCCCCTCAAAAATCAAAATTACTCGTGTGCACAGTCATTTGTCTATGAAGTACTTGGGTACTTGTTCTTTCCATCTAGTAATTTGAATTCACTCATCTGAGGTTATGAAAATAAAATCTTGGGCGCCTGGGTGGCTCAGTCGTTAAGCGTCTGCCTTCGGCTCAGGTCATGATCCCAGGGTCCTGGGATCGAGTCCCACATCGGGCTCCCTGCTCAGCGGGAAGCCTGCTTCTCCCTCTCCCACTCCCCCTGCTTGTGTTCTTGCTCTCACTGTCTCTCTCTGTCAAATAAATAAATAAAATCTTTAAAAAAAAATAAAATAAAATCTCAACATTTTAGCTCCTTCTGCTACACATTTGGCTATTTCAGCAGGGGTTCAAAAACTCAAAATCTCAAATACACCAACATTAGGTATCACATCTTACTTAAATGTAAATGACCTTGAGTATAATGTAGCATACTCTTCGCACATGATATTTGGGCACTAAATGACACTGTCAGTTGCTAAAAGGAAAATTTTGTTGTAAATATACAGTCACTAAAATGCATTATTCTATTCACAAATGGCAAAACACAAGTTTTTGTCAATAAAATACCAGGTTGTGAGATGGGGAATGGAGGCAGAAATTGTCAGAGATGGGATGATTTCTAGAGTGAGCTATTTTTACTTGATAGTTATTTTAGTAGTATAGTTACTTTAGTATTGATTGGAAGAAAGTGATATTCAAGCAGAAAATATACTAAAACGGTGCCTTGTAAGAATAGCATGAAACCTTTAGAAATAGTCTTTATAAAAAATTAAGGTAGTTAAAGTTACTGTGTTATCAGAGACAATTTAGTATGTCTTTTGTACTTGTGATAAAAAAATTAAAGACTCAAAAAATGTCAAAGAATTGCAACCATAGGTCCTGTTACACAAAAGTATGTGTTTTAAATATTTATTTTGTTCTCATTTTCATGAGCAAATCATTTTGAATACAAGTAAAGCAGGATATTACAATTTTAATGACTGATACCTAGGGGGTATTCTTTCATGGATCACTATTTGCCAACTTCTTGAACTAGTTAGGGTTTTACTTTTTTTTCCCCCCTTAGGGAAAAGGAAGGACCTTCTCAAAGGAACCAAAAAGTTCCTGTTAAACTCTAAACTTTGAATTGTAAAAATGCAACTTTGGACTTTGAGTTGTCATTTTAAAATAATGCAACTAGGTTAGTTGAAGTTATACTTAAGGTAGAAGATTTAAGTTAATATTTTACCAGAAATATTTTCTTTTCTGATGTGCTTATATACTCATTTCCTTTTCTTCTACCTTTGTCCCTCTGTGCCCCATCCTATGTGCTTTCCAGTATTAATTTCTACTGCATCTATGGCATATGAAGAACTTTTTTCAGTACTGAACCATGCACATGTCTTGAGAAACTCTTATGTGTTTGGTGCTATACTGAGTGTGTTATGGAGGGTATGAGTTATTGGCCAGTTTTATAAACACTTTGTAATCTACTTTTGGTAAGAGACTAACACAGAATTAGGGAATCGTTGATAAACTATGCTGCTAAAATGAATAGGAATTAGAGCAAATACATATTAGTATGGATTTTGAATTTTGGGCATACCTTTGGGGGAGCTTGAACTCCATCTTAGAGCTTGAAGAATGTGTTGGATTACATTAGGAAAAGGGGAAAATGAAGGCTAGTGTGAACAAGCTATGAAGGTGAAAATGTCTACACATATTTCACCAAAGAGTGAAGAGACTGATCAGATTCGCAGATAGGGTGACTTATTTATTAGTTTTAATAGAACTAGCAGTGATAATAATGCTCAATAAGGGCTAACATTACTGTGTGCTACGGATTGCGCTAAACACGTTGCCCATATTATTTAATCTCAATGATCCTGAAGCAGGTTTTACTTGCCTTATCTTACAAATGAATTATGGGGGGAACAGCTACATAACTTGTCCAACGCCATATAACTGTAAGTAGAGGTAAAGCCACAGTTTGAACATAAACCTCTCCAACCCCAAAGCCTATGTTCTTGTTTGGATAAAAAGGGGTTGGTGAGGATACAGAGAGTGCTGAAAGCCGTACGCTGGGTAACATGGGACAAAGTGAGTAATAAAGGAGAGTTTACTTTCCCATATGGTGGAATGGATTGTTTCAAATGCACCTGTCTACCAAGAACAGCTCAAAAAGTACAAAACAAAATAAAACTGTCTGAGGGACTGGAAGGCTACCAAGGCAGTGAAGAATTATGGGACCAAGATCCAGGAGAGAAGGAAAGCCCAGAGAAGTAAGCCTGGCATTCGGTGCTGCTTATTCCCTAGAAATACTCGTAGATTCTATGAGGAGTATCTGAGGCTAAGCAGCATTTTCATAGGTTCATGGAAATAGGGAGGCAAAAGGTAGTCAGGCTGCCGGGGGTAGAGATGAATATGGGCAAAATCCTAGACTTTTGATTGCAACTGTGTAGGGCCAACCCTAGAAGTAAGGTAAACTGGGACTACACTACCCATCACAGGAGTTAAAGCCCAGATTCAAGTAATTTAAAGCACTGAGTGGATTATGGTGATCTAAGATTGCTAATGCTCCTAGCCTAACTTCCTTTCAGACATAAAAATGAACCCTTTCTGGAGGAAAATTATCTCTAGAGTTTTTCATATATGATTTCTAGTTTTCTATAAAAAAATAATCAAGCATACAAAACAAGACATGACTAAAAACCAACAGAAACAAATAACCTTAGAAACCAACCCATAGGAAATCCTGATATTAGAGTTATCAGACTTCAAAGTAATCATGATCAGCATGTTCAAGGAATGCCTTGACAAGTTTGGTCACCTTAGCCAAGAGTTGGGAATTTAAAAATAGAAATTCTGGAACTGTATTAAAAACTCAGTTGATGAGTTTTACATCAGATTAGACACAGCTCAAGATGAATTAGTGAACTGGAAGAGAGATCAGAAGTAAATACCAGACTGGAGCACAGAGAGACAAAGGTTTAGAAAACAGAAAAGAATCTGAGAGAAAGATGGGGTAAGGTGAGGAGGTCTAGAATACTTATAATTGGAGCCCCAGGAGAAAAGGAAAGAGAAATGATACGGTTTTTCAAAACTGATGAAAGATATCACAGATTCAAGAAGCACTGTATTTCCCAGGCAAGACAAATACACAGAAAACCATATGTAAACATATGTGGAGATCTGAAGATAAAAAGAAAAATTTCTACGTAGCCAGAGGATATGACCTTCAAGAGAGCTACACTGACTTTCAGTGGAAACAAAGTAAATCAGAATACAATAGAATGAAATCTTTAAAGTGCTAAATGAATCTATCTTCCATCTAGGATTCTAAACCCGTGAAAATATTCTTAAGTAATTAAGGTGAAATATAAAGGCAAAGACAGACAAAAACTGAATTTTGATGGCATAAAACAATAACATCTTACAATGTTCAAAATTTATTAAGAATTAAAATACACGACAACAGATGTACATGAAAGGAATTTAGGGTAGGTGAGTCTAAACTGTTTTGAGGTCCTTGTATTGTCAAGGATGCATGTTGTAATAATCTCCAAGCAATGAGTAAAATAGTGTATAATTAAGCTTATAAAGGGGGAATATTGAATGATTTAAAAAAAAAGGCAAAAAAGGAAAGAAAAAGCAATGTGAAACAGGAAGGAAGGACAAATAGAAGGCATTTAAATCCAAATATGTAAGTAAGTATATTAAAAAGGACGAGATTCATGTCTCTGCTAAAATCTGGCAAAGGTGTTGAGACTACTAATCAGTGGGTGGGATTAGTGCCAAGACAGTGGAGAGAAGGCAAACCGGAGAGACCTTTCAGAGGAAAGTCACAACCTGTATGTTTGTAAATCAGATAGGATATAAAGATAAATGGGGGGGGCGCGGAAACAGGGCTGCAAGATTTTTAGCCTCCGAGAACAGAAGGAAATTAAGATTAAATCTTAATTTAACCTTAATAAACCTTAAGGGGTGTTAGCCTGCTTCTTCGAACAAGGTGAGTATCGGACTTGTAATCAAAGCTCATTTCTGGGCAATTAGGCTTGTGGCTCTTGTATAAGGAGATTGTTCAAATGTAAGATGGAGACTTAAAGTCAGTACCAGAGAGGTGAGACTCCCAGTTTATTATAGATGACTTCACTGTAGGAATGAATGTAAATTATTCAACAAAAGTTCAAGTGCCCGTCTGGGTACAGGTTCTATGATGAGCCCTGGGCAGCTAGTGACGAACCAGGCGGGCACCGTGCTTGTCTTTGTGACTCAGAAGGCTAAGGACAGGAACCTGGAAGTGAGAAGGAGGAAGGCGAATAGAAAAGTAGGAGAGAGAAGGAGTAAGTAGCTGAAAAGGGAAGCCACTTGGTCATGACAAGGATAGATTCTGCCTCCAATTTTATGTCACGCAGGAAAACGCTCACGTGTCATATCTCCATGCAAGTCGCAATTGAGACTATCAACATAATATTAAATCTCCAGCAGCTTTCTCTTAACACAGGGTGGGACTGGCGGAAACAGAATTAGATTTTCACTTATCTTTGTCTTTGAGCTTCTTTGTTTATATCAAAGAATAAATCAAACCCAGCAGTCTGTGGGTTTGATTCTCTCTCTCTCTCCCCCCTTTGTCTCTTCGTCATAAATCTATCACTCCAGGCCTGTCCTCTTCATCTCTCTCTTTCCTCACTCAATTATGTAACTGATTAGCAGCGTTTGTTGTAGACAAGCCAATGAGAGAAGCAGTCTACACTTCTCTTTTTGGTTTATGGCCCTGGGGTCCTTAATAAGCAATCAGCTTACTCACCCCCAGTACCCGTCCTGTTATTGGACCTGAAATCCATTTGGTGTAGAAGTTGAAGACTGAGAAAGGCAATTTTTTTCTTGCTTGCAGTAAAGGTGCGTGTGTTTACTGATGTCTTTTGTAAAAGATACCGTTACAAGCACAGAAAAAAAGTTTAAATCGGTCCATTGAGGCACAGATGGCCTGTTTCATATAGTTTGAGAATGTATGTATTGTATGGTGAGTGAGGTAAACATTGGTGTGGTACCTAAAATAGAGCAGTGTCACTTGGCATCACTGCTTTGCTGTCACTGAGCCCTGATGTAGCCATTGACTCAGATGGGCCTCCCGGCTGGATTGCAGGAACTCTGTGGCCCTGGGTTTTTTGGCTTCTCTCGCCTGGCTTCACTCATCCTTACCCCCGTGGTGGTGCTTTTCTCTCCTCCTCTTAGTGTTCCCTTCATCAGTATTCTTTTTTTTTTTTTTTTAAGATTTTATTTATTTATTTGTCAAGAGAGAGACCACAAGCAGGGGGAGATGCAGGCTCCTCACTGAGCAAGGAGCCCCATGCGGGACTCGATCCCAGGATCGTGACCTGAGCCGAAGGCAGATGTTTAACCGACTGAGCCACCCAGGCGCCCCTCCACGGACTTCCCTGTACCCCGAAATGCTGCCATTTTTGTAAGCCTTTTCCTTCTAAAACCAACTTTTATTATTAGTTAAGGTCTACACACCTTGCGGTCTGCTAAGTATTTAGTGAGAGAAAGGTTGGGGTTTACAAATACACCACAGAGGAAACCAAGCACAACTACAATGGCCCAACCAAGGCCAAAAGCACTGAAGTGGGAGGGAAAGGCTTGATTCCGTGATGTTTAAGATCTTCATGTGCACGTTTCACTGACACTACCAGTAAAACATTCTGGCCTAACAGCAATGGCCCAACTGTTGCCCTCCTTCTTGGACAGGTTTTGTCATTCTCTATTACAGTTGATGGGTGTGCATACCAAGCCTAGCGCCATATGACCCTTGCTCCAATAGCTTTCTATAGAGCACAATTCATGCTTTAATATAAAAATAGTATTCCTATTAAAGACTAAAACACAGGGAGGCAAGAGTCACTGATTTAAGACCTCTAGTATATGAAAGAAAAGCACCGACAAAAATCATTTGTCTCGGATCCATTTTTATTTAAATGGTATGGCAAACATTTTTTTCTAAGATGTTGGATTTTGGGTTTCCTGTGGGGCTCCTCGCTGACTCAGTCTGTGACTCTTGATCTTGGGGTTGTAAGTTCGAACCCCACTTGGGTGTAGAGATTAGTTCAAATAAAGTATTAAAAACATAAAAATAAAAATAGGGTGCCTGGGTGGCTCATTTTGTTGAGCGTCCGACCCTTGATTTTGGCTCAGGTCATGATCTCAGGATCGTGCTCGGCACAGTCTGCTTGTCCCTCTCTGTCTCTGCTCCTCTTCTCTCTCTCTCCCTCCCTACCTCCCCCTCTC
The DNA here is from genome assembly GCF_003265705.2 of Callorhinus ursinus. NCBI lineage: Eukaryota > Metazoa > Chordata > Mammalia > Carnivora > Otariidae > Callorhinus > Callorhinus ursinus. The sequence continues at coordinate 17,942,914 of NW_027397078.1, read as the reverse complement.
CCTCTCTCAAATAAATAAATAAATAAATAAATAAATAAATAAATAAAATCTTTAAAAAAATACAGTTCCCTATGACATATAACTGTTTACACAGAGTATTGCAGTTGTAAACATTGATCATCCTCTTGTCCTTTTTTACTTTTTTTTTTAAGATTTTATTTATTTATTTGAGAGAGAATGAAAGAGAGAGAGAGCACATGAGAGGGAAGAGGGTCAGAGGGAGAAGCAGATTCCCCGCTGAGCAGGGAGCCCGATGCGGGACTCGATCCCAGGACTCCAGGATCATGACCTGAGCCGAAGGCAGTCGCTTAACCGACTGAGCCACCCAGGCACCCGGCCTTTTTTTACTTTTTATGTACTGGTTAAACCCTGAGCCAGTGATTAAGCCTGTGTAATCATTTATCAAGATCTGAAGGAAACTTGAGCTCAATTTTTTTAACCTTTTCTGGGACTGGATTATATTTCAGAGTATCAGCACGAAAGAAAACCGTAAATGACAAGCTACCTAAAACTTGGAAGCACACTTGTCTTTAAACAACAACAGTGTGGTTTTGTTTTTATTGTTTTGCTTTGGAAGGGAGCAGGGTTTTTTTTTTTTTTTACTTTTGTAAGATCTAGAATATTCAGCTTGATCCAGATATACTTAATTTCTCCTTATTTCAAGTCCTTTATTACAAGATTCTTTGAATGTCTTACATTTCCTTCAATCCGGGGTAAAAAAAATTCTGTGTAGTTTGCAATTAATGAATTCTTCAACTCTGCCCAATTTAAAAAGAAACTGATTTTGATTTCAACTTTGAGGTTTCTGATCTTCAATATTTCTTTATATTCCGTTTAAGACTTGGAATTCATTCTGGCTTACCTGCGTCGTAGGGGTTTCATGCTGGATTCAGACTCTGGGTTCAAATCGTGGCTTTTCCACTTACTACCATTCTGTGCCTGTTCCCTCAACAGTTAAATTGGAGAAATTAAAAGTGTGGAGCTCTTAGGCGTGAGGTAAAAATGAGTGAGTTAATACATGTAGAGTACTTGGAGTGCCTAGCAGATTAGAAGGCTTCAGTAAGTGTTAGCCATGGCCAGTCTCCTGAATGGGCTGATACTCTTTTTAATCCAGGAATGCCAGATGGAATGATTGATGTATACATGACGGGTGTTCTTAGGAGAAATGCAGAGCTTACCTGGGTCACACACACTCATGTGAATCATTGGCATTCTGGCATTTATACACCTAAGAGCTGAAATAGTTTTCGGCCCCCACATTGGGACATATATATGTTTTAAATCACCCCCCTCCCTAACTCTCCGTTTTTCTTTTGGCCCCATGTGATTTCTGAAAATGTCATCAGGTGAGGGACAGTCATCAATTATAGCCTCTTCTCCTTTGCAAGTGACCTCTTACCCAGCTTAATTAATAGCTTAACTTTTGGCAAGTGATAACACATAGCAATGCAATCTGGTTGACTATTATTCTATCTCTTGTGGAGGAAGCAACCTGATAACACTTTGTGTAACTGTCAGCAGTCCTTGGCTCAGGGTGTGCTCCGGAACCTGAGGCCTCGCTTTCACCTCCCTTCCTGCCAGCCCTGTAGCTGGTCACAGTCAGCCCTCCCAGTAGAGATGTATTATTTGCCTTTGCTTCTAGTCCATTGAAAATAATTCCGATTATTTCTAGTTAATTTAAAAATTTTTTCTCTTAGGTACTTTTCCCTTCTATTGTTCTAACCAAAAACGATACAAATTTCTAAATATTCCCAAAATCATCTCCTCCTCTGGACTGTAACTACTTCACCAAACTGGCCCTGGTCTGTGGGCATTGAGGTAACCGCATTTCTCTTCACTCTTAAAACTGTTTTTCAGACCAGACCAAATCTAATGGACCTACATTGGATGTGACTTTATTTAATACAAATGAAAGTTTATCGCATCATCCAACTGGGTTTTTTTAAACTTACTTACTTCATGGTTTGAACCATTTAAATCAGATTTACGAGGTCTAAATAAGGGACATGCCTTACAAAAGCAGGCTGTATAGTGTTCTGGACTCCCGAGCATCTGTTTTCCTTCTTCTTCTTTTTTTTTTTTCCAAATGACTCTGGAACTTAGCAATCCCCTGTTCCCTCGGGACATGCTTCTCCTGTCTGTGGTGGTGGGCTTCACCTCCTGCCACCCTACCAGGGAAGTGCTTTCTCGGGGCCATGCCTTCCCAGACCAGCCTTTTCCCGTCTTCCTGTAAATTACCGCAACAGAGACTGTGGCACGCTCCTTCGCGTCCCTTTCTAGGGAAGGCTCACTCGCTACAGCACACAGCCTTTTTCAATTCACGGGTTGAGTGAGCGGTCAGTAACCAGCTGAGCCACTTCTCTAAGCAGGGCGCGGATACGTGGCAAGGTAGGGAAGAGTCATCCTGAAGTAGAAGCACGTATTTCCCTGGCCTTTGTCCACATGGATGAAGTCCACCAAACCAGAGCCTCAGACTGCCCTGTCTTCATTTCCTGTCCACTCCATGTCTCTTCCTTTGCTCTTTCTGTGCTCGCACGCGTAGAAAATGTTCATTCTGGGGAACTTGCCCAAGTGGTCTCCCATTTTCCCAGCGGTCCACGAGAGAACACAGACCTCGAATCGGGCCACCTCTAGCATGAATTGCCATTATTTCTCCTAATGCTCCAGCCGCTCCAGTCTCTCCTGGCCCTTCAGATCCAGTTGCCGTTGTTCCCTCTGGCTCTTCAGTTCCAGCTGCTGGCACTTCCTCAGGTATTGGTGCTCCGGCTCCTGCTCACTTCCCGGCCTTCCGACTCAGATATGATGGGGGAAATTGACCACCGCTGCTGGATGTGGATCTGGCACTCCTTTTGATTGTTCTCAGAAATTACCTCCGCAAGGGGCTCGGTCCTCCAGCTTGGGGTCTTCTCTTTGGCTTTTGGTCTCTTTTCCTGCAAATCTAATTCTGCCATCTTAGCTTCTTTAATGAGTTTTCTAATGTTTTTGTTCTTAATTCAATTAATTTTGAGCATTTGTGAATTGTTTAGTAGTGTATCAACCACTGACATTTTTCTCCTTGACAGTTATACTAATTCCATTCCATGTATTCTAATTGCCTTAAACTCTTGGGCTGTAAAAACAAAGTGAATCTGCCAGCCTTCTGTGATCATGGAAAAATGGCAGGAGAGGGACTACGGAGACCATCTAGTCCAACTGCCTTGTTTTATAGTCAGGAAATCTAAGCCACGAGGGGTAAAATGACTTGCTTGAGTCAGATAGCTTGTTGGTGGCAAAATTGGAAGACCTAGAACTTTGGTCTCCTGATTTCATGTCCGGTGTCTTGACTCACTTTGCTGAGGGGCTGATTCTGTGGATTCCACTGTGGATGCTTGCAAGCTCTCAAGTGAGGAGTGAAGTGCCCAGTTATGTAAGTGGTCACTGTCCAGGAGCAATTGAGTCACAGAGCCACTGGGACTCAGGGGAGCCACCTGGTCATCAGCTTGTCTGTCATTTGGTTTTTAAAGAAATGACTGGAACAAATTGCATATCCTAAAGATCATGCCCTAGAAAATAGCTTCTCAAGTTCTAGTATATAATACTGAATAACTTGGGATGCTTATAGCAAAAGTAGAAAGACTTGGGCCTTCTTTGCCTAGACCTGCAACCAGAATCCTGCAAGGTAGGGCTTGGAATGGGTGATTTCAAATTTTTCCAGGGGATTCTGGTTGTGCTTTCTGGATAAGGACCACTGCTGTGGAGTCTAGCAGTGTTTCTTAAAAGGCAGGCACCTATTTAAAAGGCGTATTTCTGGGCTCCCTCCCTGGACCTTCTTAGTATTCTAGAATTTCAGGGAATGGGGTCCATCTTTAAGCTCCCTAGTGATTATTTACATTAAAATACAGAAAAGCCATGATCTAGGAGGCTTTGAGTCATTAAACAGCCCAGAACAATGACTTTCAGGTCCTTTGTTCATGTCCCTTGATGAGAAATATATTTTCCATCATGATTCATCAAACTCACATAGCTAAAAAGTTTCACAAGTCTGTACTTACCTTACTGAGTTCAGTGAACTCTGTTATTTTCCATTCTAATCCATCCTATTTCATTTTTTAAGAGTAGGTAGTCAAAACACACTCAATTGATTTTTAACCCCCAGCCCAGTGTAGCTCGAAACACTGAGAATTGAGATGTGTTTGTTAATTCTACCTGTCACAGACTCAAAACTTCTCTCTTGAATTCCTCTCCTTTTCCCAATTACTGCTGTTAACACCTACTGGGGTTGCCTATGAGGAAGGTCTGCTTTGGTCACAGTCTTGCAATACAGCCCCTCTGTGAGAAGTGGACTGCCTTGGCGCCCTGGACAGGGGAGTTCTCGCCAACTCCATGCTGCTGCTGCCAATGGCTTGTATCAGTCACAGTGCAAGTAATAGAAAACTCAACCCTAATTAAATAAAGTGCAAGTTTTTTTTAAAAAAAGTAATTCTTTTGTTCATGGAACCAGCAGTGCAACAATAGCTTAGTTCAGATGCTGTTTGTCTCTAGACTCGACAATATGACCTGGATTCCCCCCAAGTCTTCTGGGATGGCTCAAGATGTGGCCAGTTCAGCTCTCTCTCTTCGTGGGGGCAGCAGGCCCAGCCACACACTGCCTAGTGGCGCTGAGGAGAGGGGCTCTGGCAGATTGAGCACAAATCTCCGTTGGCCTGATTAGACCACGCACTGTCTACTGAACCAGTCATGGGGATGGGGACATGATCCTGCAGCCGGGGGTAGGATCGAATCTCCAGCAAGCCACATGGCTGAGAATGAGGGAGGGACAATTTCCTGAAGAGAATTTGAGATACTGTTCCCAAGAGCAAGAAGAATATGTGGCGGGCAGCAAATGCAGATGTGCGCTACGGGCCACGGATTCCCCTGGTGTTCCTCTCTGCCTCCTCTTCCCTCAGTTGTGATGAGCCTTTTCTTGCTGCTTTTCACACCTGCAGAAACCAGTCTATTGTCCTGAAGTAGCCACTGTCAAAATCAAGCTCAGGCAGCCCTCAGGAGAAATGACAGTTTAAGTAAATAGAAAGAACTGATTAAAATTCACTACCGAAAAGAACTGGTTTTTATTTTATTTTATTTTTTTAAAGATTTCATTTATTTATTTGACAGAGAGAGACACAGCAAGAGAGGGAACACAAGCAGGGGGAGCGGGAGAGGGAGAAGCAGGCTTCCCGCTGAGCAAGGACCTGATGCGGGGCTCGATCCCAGGACCCTGGGCTCAGGACCCGAGCCGAAGGCAGACGCTTAATGACTGAGCCACCCAGGTGCCCCAAGAAGTGGTTTTTAAATGAACAGAAAGGAATAGTCTAAAGGGTGAACCGAACTTTGCAATTAAGTGGCCAGCATTCACGTGTGTAGTGGACAAGCCTGTTTTATCTTCCCTGGTGCCCTTTAAATAAACTATGGGGCTGAGGCTTTTCAGGAGGCCTCTGAGCACAGTCAGTGCCTAAAAATAGCAAGTGACCACTAACATTAAAAGTGATAGAAGTTAAGCACAGAACTTAAAGCTGACACATAAAACTCAGCTGACCTACTGGTTACCTTTCGCAGTTGCTTTATGTATTATGTGATACCTTCTCTTTCTCGGGCCTTCTGTCCTGAAGCAGAGCAGAAATATTTTCTACTAGAGGATCAGAAAGTGGACAAAACTTACTTAGTGTAAATAATGTTGATCTCTTAAAATAAATTTTTTATAATCCAGCAGGGAGCAAGAATGGTGACCTTTAAACAATTCTTTTAACAATCTGGCTTCTAGCCTGCTTTTGAAATGGAAGAGTTTAATGTACCTAAGCATTTCAGACATGGGAGACTGAATCTTACTTTTTCCTTCAATAAATAGTACCGGGTTCTCTGCTTTGTCACAAATTGCTCCCAAGTTTTGTAAGGTACCTGCTTTATACCCAGTACGGTGATCCTGAGCGGTGTGTTCTGCCCTTGGCAACTGGCCTGCCGAGCAATGTAAGATTTTCTCTGTACTCATGTATTCTGAGAAACTGCTTATCCAAAACATTTTTTCATGTTTTTTTCTATAAAAAGGTTACAAAATAAATGCCCTCAGGTTTGTATTGTTCTCCTAACTTGGTCTATAATTTTGCATAAAAGCTTTAAATTCTTCCTCATACATTTATTCTTTTTTCTAACAATGTGCCCCTTCATTTCTAATTTTCTAATTTCAATCTTTTGAAAGCTCTAGCATTTTAATTGCTTATGGAAACTAATCAGTATCCCATACGTGACAGTGATTTCATTAAGATCTGATTTTTTAAATGAAGTTTTTCATATATGTTATTATATTTTGGTCTATAGTGTGGCTTGATCTGAGAACCCAGTCTACCGTTGAGAATCTTAGTAAAAGAATTCCAGGAAATAATAACTTTGTCAAGGTAAGAGATCTCTTCAGAAGTATACTGTAAGAACACTTGTTTTTAAAAAAGGTTTAGAGATTTCACCTGAAAGACTATTCGGGCCTTCCATCCTATTGCACAATAGTTATTTGATATGTTTGATAGACTATTTCTCTGCAGACAGTTGAGGACAACTGAAGTATTTACCTTTCTGACTTCTTGCCCTGTGGTGGATTAGAGGATTCATATTCTGAGGTTGATAGGCTGGAGGGGATTATAAAGTGTCCCAGTGGCTTAAACCATACTCCCTCTTGTTTTCTACTATCTGTCAAAGAAAGTTCTGGATGCTTTTGAGTTTTTAGGCATCTGGACTTAGGGAGAGAAACTAAAAGTCACTCCAGCTCCTCACTGAACTCTTTCTTCATATGAAGGAGGCTGATAAAAAGTGCCTAAATTTCAGTCCATTTGTAGAGCTCTCTTGAGTTAAACGAAGGGAGAGAGAATTTTTGAAAGAGTATTTTTCTTATCAAGGTCAAGGCCCACTTCTCCTAGCATCCAAAGGAAGTTCTGTTTTTTAGCATATCCCCTTTGTATTTGTCAGTGGGACTCTTAAAACAGTGGTTCTTCGTTCTGAAACTAGGGTTCAAATCCCATTAACTGTAGCAGTTTAACAAACCATTCCCTACCCTCACCCCCCAAATAACTTCAGGCTACTCCTAAATATACCCTTACCCATTTCCTATTCTCTTCCTCTTTGTCACCATGCATAACCCTCACCCCCACCTCCAGCTGCACTTTGCTTCAAGTGATGCATGTTTTTCTCTTCAGGGCCATTTTAGGCAACTTTTACACTTGCTACCTAAATCATTAAAATGAGATATTATCGACTACCTCACTGTTGCCTTTGTGGGATGACCTTTGGTCCTTCAAATCAAAGAGGAATTATCCCATAAATTATTTCCTCTCATTATTTTTGAGTATTGATCTTACTTTTTTTCTAGGAAAGCTAGAAAACCATGGGTTAGTCATAACTTACAGGGTGCAGTAAAGTATTAAATGGTTTGGTTTGAATTTTCTTACCAAACATATCCATAGCAGATAAGAAGGAAAAAAGTATCACTTTCTGTAGGTAGGTGGTAAATCAGGAAACTAAGGATTAGGGGAGGGGAAAGATAGTTGCATTATTTTGATGTATGTATCTTCTTAACCACTTTCACCAGCCCTTATAAATATATTTGGTATTTAATATACTAACAAAAATAAGAGTTGGAGCTGATCGATTCTCAAGGAAGATTGATAAGCCCATATGTGTTTTATATTTACCATTTATCCTTTATTCAGTACACAACTCCCTTTGTTTAATGTCCTCACTGAGTTTTTAGGCAACTACTTTCTTAATATGGAGCAACTCAGTGTTGCTTTCTTCTGGCATGTCCTTGAGCTCTACTTTGTTCTCCACTTATTTTATGTTATTTGAATATGTATGTGTATATGTACATATTTATAATATATTTTTTACACATATAAGTATATTGTTATTAAGTCTTACCTGTTTTAAAACCTAAAATTTTCTGGTTATAGTTTGATATACTCTCTGATTCTTAATAGTTTAAAATATCACATTCATGAAATATAAAATGAAAAGGCAGAGTTTCAGACTAGGTTCTGCACATAATACTCATCACAAAAGCTAACGTCTACGTGTTCACCATCTAGATTACAGGATGTTGTGTCAATTTTCTCTTTACCTTGCAACGTGGATGCTCTTTGAACTGCAAACATATCACGCTGATCTTTGTTCATGAACATGCCTTCCTGTGCCATGAGATAGGAAAATTATTTTTATCCATAATACCATGGGGTTGACTTTAGGGCCATTGAATATTTTGTGATTTGTTGAGTTTCTCACTTTGGTGTTTTATTTTTTAGACTAGTTGGTAACTTAATTTGCTGGCTGAATTTCATAACTGTGTTTAGTCCAAGACAGGCCTTCCACTTAGCACTTACTTCAGTGCCGTGAAACTTCGTTGGCTCCTTGACAATGTGAGGAAAGTTCAGAGGGCTGTTGAAGAAGATAGAGCTCTTTTTGGGACCATTGATTCATGGCTTATTTGGGTACGTTTAAATATAATGTACGAATGGAGAAAGTTTTTCAGAATTTTTTTAGACTGGCTTGCCTGCTCTCTATTTTCTACCAAGAGTTCCAACTTTTTTTTAAAAGGTTTTATTTATTTATTTATTTATTTATTTACTTATTTATTTATTTATTTGAGAGAGAGAGAGAGAGAGAGAGAGCGAGAGAGAGCGCACGTGTGTGCATGCATGAGCTGGGAGAGGGGCGGAGGGCGAGGGAGAGGGAGAATCTTAAGCAGGCTCCATGCCCAGCACAGAGCTGATGTGGGTTCGATCTCATAACCCTGGGATCGTGACCTGAGCCGAAATCAAAGAGTTTGTCACTCAACCAGCTGAGCCATCCAGGCACCCCGAGTTGAAACTTCCCACTCGAGACAGCAGAACATTTCAACCTCCATTTAAGAGGCATTTTTGCCTACTTCCTCCTTATTTTTCTTGCTTTATTTCAATAAAAATGGAGGGTGATTACCAAAACCACATTTCATATTTATTGTCTTTAGAATAAGTAATTTAGGTAATTAATTAGTAATTAGTAATTTAGGTAGTCTTTTTCTCTTGCTTATCATTTGCTCTTTTCCAGTGGTCATTTCTTAAAAGTAACTATTTAACCTAAGAGAACACCTGTGTGAGTTTTAGCATTTGCTTTCAGCATGACACAGCTGTCTCTTATTAAGCCATAATATGAAAAAATCATAGAATTTCGATGTATAATCTCTTTGCCTAAGCTGAACACAGATGAGTAGAAACTAACATTTTTGACATTTCTTAAAAGTACATGTTTTTCTTAAAAGTGCATGTTTTCTTAAAAGTACATGTTCTCTCTCCCCCTTTCTCTTTTTTGTTCTCTGTTATTTTTCTTATGGGCATTTTCAAACATACCCAAAAGTAGAGGGACTAGTGTCCTCTGGCAACAACATGCCAGCTACAGCAATCAAGTCTGGCCGATCTTGTTTCAACTATACTCACATACCCTTTCTCCCCACAGATAAATGTAAAGCAAATCCCCACACATATAATTTCATTTGTAATTAACTTCAGTAAGTATGTGATTATCTTTTCCAACATTCAAGAGAGCTTCAGAGGAATATTGCCCCCATTCTCACTTGCCAGATCCACAGAGCAGATCTTCCAGAACCAGTACCAGGAAGCAGTACTTTCTCACCCCTCCCTGTGCTTGGCCAGGGCACGCTGTGCTTGGTGCTCTCTTGGCCCACAGTTTTCATACCTGTCACAGCTGAAATAGTTCTGACAGTCATTTGCTTGAAACCAGAGGAAGGCAGGGTGTGGCACCTGTGAGCTGCAGGAGGGAGCTCAGTTAGCTGCGGGGTGGGGGACCTACTCCCCGGATGCTGGGATGCCTTTCCTCCGCTGTTGTTCCTTTCTTACCTCTTATCACTCCCACACAAGAGAAAGCAGCAGTGCCCGAGGGTATTAACACGGGAGAATTTAAAACTCTGCTTTCAGGATAGTGCTTGGGTAGGTACAACCCAATGAGAATTGTTACTCCAAAAAACTAAATCACAGAGATACAGCATGTGAGATCCTGAAGCGGCAGACATGTTGATATATTTCACTTTGCCAAATGTAGTTAAGACTGCCTTTTGCAAAGATAACGGATGAAAACAAAACTGATTTTTTTTGTTTGTTTAATGACCAGTTTACTAGAATTCTGCTGTCTAATATGGTAGCCACTTAAGCACGTGTGGCTGAGCACTTCAAATATGGCTAGTGTGATTCAAGATATGCTGTAAGTGTAAAATATATACTGTACTTAAGTAGGTAAAATGTTGGGGTGCCTGGCTGGCTCAGTCAGTAGAACATGCGACTCTTGATCTGAGGGTTGTGAGTTCAAGCCCTACGTTGGGTGTAGAGATTACTTACAAATAAAATAAATAAATACATAGGTAAGATGTCTCAGTAGTAATTTTTTTATATTAAAAGGATATTTTGGGGGTGCCTGGTTGGCTCAGCCAGTGGAGCATGCAACTATTGATCTCAGGGTTGTAAGTTCAAATCCCATGTAGGGTGTAAAGATTACTTTAAAAGTTTTTTAAAAATAAATCTTTAATAAATAAATAAAAGGATATTTTTGATATATTGGGTTAAATAAAATATATAGTGTTATTAAAATTAATTTCAAGAGTAAAGAGTTTTACTCTTTACCAAAATTTACTAAAATTAATTTCAAGAGTTTTACTTTTTACCTGCTTCTTTATACCTTTTAAATGTAGCTATTAGAAAATTTAAAATTATGCATGTAGCTAGCATTGTATTTCTATTAGACACTGCTGAAAACTAGAAAATTAAGTGATTGACACATTCCATTCTCCTGCTTTATGTCCTCTGCTACTGATTATGGCCCTTGACAACATGTAAATTAAATTGCAAATTAGGGGGTGCCTCAGTTGGTTGAGCATCTGACTTTTGATTTTGGCTCACATCATGATCCCAAGGTCCTGAGATGGAGCCTGCATTGGGCTCTGCGCTCCGCAGGGAGTCTGCTTGAGGATTCTCTCCCTCTCCTTCTGCCCCTCCCCCTACTCACATACTCTTTCTCTCTCAACTAAATTAAATCTTTTTTTAAAAATAAAATTAAATAAATAGCAAATGAGTACAAATCAACATGTCCTTTTATTCCGTCTAGAGTTTGACAGGAGGGGCCAATGGAGGTGTCCACTGTACAGATGTAACAAATGCAAGTAGGACAATGCTTTTCAACATTCATTCTCTGGAATGGGATAAAGAGCTCTGCGAGTGAGTTGTGTTTTGCCCTAAAAAGCACTTCCCAATACGTTAGCTATTTGTAACCTAAATCTTACTATTTTCAGATGTTAGTGGAGCACCAAACTTTAATTGTTGATATTTCAACTATAGTATACAAGTCTATACTGTGTATTCAAAGAAGAGACTATTGTTGGATATATAGCGAACAGGCCAAATTAATTGTCTTGATTAGGAAGATTAGGTCTCTTTAGAAAAGTACTTTGTTTTCTGTGCGCTTCTTATTTTTCATCGGCTTGTATAAAGTTAGAATGATAAATACCCAAACATACAACTATGTTCTGCTGGCTTATTATTTAACTCTGCACTCAAATACATCCATTTTTTAATTGCTATTTACAATTTTGTCTTTAAATACATATAAATGTTTCTAGATATTTATTTAAAATAGTGTTATATACCCAATATTATCTTACTGTTTTTCAGATTTTTTGAAATTCCGATGAAAATTCTTCCAAATGTCCGGAGTTCTTCTGAGATCTATGGCCTAATGGTAAAAAAAAAAAAAAATTAATTTCATTTTAAAAAAAGCTTTACTATTCAGAATTCAAAAGTCAGTTGTGTTACATTTTCTAGTTTGAGAATTGTGACTTTTCTGTAAGTGTTGGTAGTCTATAAAATAAGAAATTAGTGCTGTTTAGTTTTATAACTTAAATTTTAGAATCCTTCTTACCAGTTGGTTTTATATTTTATAAACTTTCATTGGCTGTTCTTTGAGTATTCTACTTTTAAAGTATTTATGCAATAATCTAACTACAGAAGGTGGCATGGGAATGTTTGAGCCTGTTTATTCTTTTAATTGAAATAACTTTAGTAGTTGTGGTGTGTGCTTATAATTTATAGGAAGGACTCTTCACGTTAGTGTTCTTTTTCCTGTTGAATCTCTTTTAATGGCTAAACCACGTTTTTATATTAGATTCTTTGTCAGCCTGAGCAAAACTTTAGCAAAGAAACTGAAAACAAAGAGTCTGTTTCTGATTTGTGATTGCTAATTAAACTGGTTTCCATAATAGACATTTTACTGCTGCTTTCACTGAAACTGAGAGAAAAAGTACTTTCAGCAAAAAGTGTGATTAGCATCACTGAGTATCTCTGATTACGCATCAGGGATGAAAACCTCCAGGAGGATTTGAACTGGTATTGAGCACAAAAATCTAGAATTTATGATAAAATTTAAAAATACATCTAAGGTCAATTGCAAAAAAAAAATATTGTTTAGACATTTCATGACAAATATTAGAAACTACTTACAGAGTTAGTAATAGAGTTGAATACTAAGTGCTCTGGATAAAGCTTGAGCAGAGTTCTTAAATATTTATAATAAAGTCTTCTAAAGCATCATGGAAATTTTTAAGGGAAGCACGGCTCATCTACAATAAAAGTGCTTGGATGACTTCATAGCTGTCTACAGACTGCCTTGGGTCAGAGAAAACAATATCCTTGAGAAACCGTTTTAGAGAATGGTTGAAAAAGCATTTACTGGCCTAGTTTTTTTCTTGCGTTTAAAATATTATGCTTCTGTCCTCCTTTTTTCCCCTTGCTGACTATAGAAAATCTCTCATAGCCTGGTGAGTAGGTTGCCCACCAATTATGCTACCCATTCATTTGGAAAAGATACAGTGCATTTCCATGTAGTTTTAGACAAGCAGAAGTCCATTTACTAAGCAGATTTATCTAGAATCTCCATGACCCTCCAAATTGCTGTAAGCTCTAGAATAGCTCTAGGTTTTCTTTGAACTCAGTCATGTCTGTTTGTTTTTAAGTTTCCCATAAGACTGAAAGTGATATTTCAAAATAAAAGACTAAACTAGTTTTCTGGAATGAGAAATTCTGATGTTCCCTGTGACAAAGTACAGTTGTGATGTGCTTTGGGCTTTGGCGTAACAGGGAAATTAAATGTCCTAAACACCTATCTTAAATGATACTTGACCAACCTTTCAGACTAGTTAGTTGGAAATGCACTGTCACTTTTTCTGCATGCTTCACCAGAGGACATTACCAGGAATCCTCCAGAGACCCCTCCCTGTGATGGAAAAGGAGCGCTTTATGTGCCTGAGTGCACATCAGTAGATCCTGCTGGTAGTTTGATAATACCTTCAATAGTGTCAGCAAAGGCTTCTTCTCATATATTTAAGTATATGAAGACAGACAGCCTCTCGGTTTCCTACGGATTCACGTTCAGTTCCTTATGAAGTGTACCCTTCACTTGTTATCCAGGTTCAGATTTCCTAAGAGTATATCCAGTAAATAAAAAAGGCAGGTCTTGAATTAAGCAGAAAGCATGAAAGAAATAAAATAATATCCACCATCTAGAAGATGTTTTCTGTTCTGTACAGGGTTTCCACATACATTCTATTACTTCCTTATCATCAGAGCCATGTGAGGCAGCCTCTGTTCTTTCCCTTACTCTTCTAGATAGGGAACCTGAAGCTCCTAGAGGATCACAAATGGGAGACCAAGGGGGCACTCAGTGGAAAGCTTTTGTTTGGCCCTGTTCCTAGCACATCACGCTACTTCATGGATCACGTTCCTTCCCCCTAATTCCTTAATACCAGCACAAATTGCTTTGTATTAGAGTATTTTTTTAATGAAGTTTGGTAAAATACACAGTCACTTAAATCTCGTTTTTCTCCCTAGAATGCTAGCCATACTTGATCCAAATAAAAACCAGTATTCGTGACCTAAATTAACTCTTGCTTATCTAAACTTGAAGAATGATGTCGGCTATGAACAAGTAATACCCGGTACCCAAACACTCTTGGGTTTCTTACTTCTCTTAAAAGCAGTTTGGGTAAGGAAGGATAGGGTAAAATACCGCCTTCCAAAATGAGGCTGTTCCATGCTGGTTTGATAGCTATTCATATGTTTGTTTTAAAGGATGTGTTAGTTTTCCTTATTAATGGCAATGATAACAAAGAGCTATCAGGCCTAGGCATTCGTGTTACCTGGACTCCGTTTTATACATCAAGAAATTGAGGCATAGAGAAGTTTCAGCAGCCTGCTCAGTGGCTTAACACTAACCCACCAAGAGTAGACCCCTTGTCTCCTGATTCCCAGTCCAGTGTTTGACATCCATTCTCCAATACCATGTGTCTTCTTGTCATTCTAGAAATATGTCTAGTTGAAACACTTGCTTTGTCTTGTCTGCCCATATGCTCTGGCATGTTGCTGCTATTCGTGTTCATTCCTGTTGCAGTTGTGTTAGTAGAGACAATAGTTGGTAATTACTCATAATCCTTTTTTAAAATTTTATTAGAAAGCTGGGGCCTTGGAAGGTGTGCCAATATCTGGGGTAAGTTTCATCTCCCTGCTACCTCCCCAGCCCTACCCGCTTCCATGTGAGGCGTTTCTTCCTCTATCTTAATCAGTCTGCCCCTTCCAAAACTATGGAAAAAAGGTAAAAGCAGCAAAATTGGCTGATTCTTAGGTGACACAGTGTGGGCCATTGAGAACCTTTTGACCAAATTCTAACTCTTCCCTCCCGTACCTACTATCTTGTAGGGGATATTAAGAAATGGGGAAATGGACAAATGGAAGCAATGCAAAAATCAAGATAGTTCATTCCTTGATAAATGAAAGAAAGTAAAAATAAATCCTATGGCTGTTCTAAAAGGGAAATTAATAACATTATCTTAGTGTTCTTTATTGTCACTTGTGCTTTCAGTGTTTGGGGGACCAGTCTGCTGCATTGGTGGGACAAATGTGCTTCCAGGATGGACAAGCCAAAAATACGTGAGTTTAAGAAACAGACCCAAAAACCAATGGGGTTTTGTTTGTTTGTTTCTCCCTTTGGTGCTTTGAATGAGGAAAATCTGTTGAAGTTCCTCCAGGCTGAAAATCAATAGCTTAGGAGTTCCAATAAGTTTTTTGCCATTTAGTTTTCTTTCTCTCCTTCAAATAAATGTAAACACAATGCTAAGGCTTGTAAAGACCTTAATTTATAAAATTCAATACCTTTTCCATCCAGAAACTAAATTTTGGTTTAAAGTGTTAATGGTTTTGGTTGGGGGGGCGGGGAGTGGAGGAGGGCAGAGCAGATGGGAGGAAGAACCATGATTTAAATTAAGTTTCAGGGGCACCTGGCTGGCTCAGTCCGTAGAGCATGCGACTCATAATCTCAGGGTCGTGAGTTCAAGCCCCAGGTTGGGTGTAGAGAATACTTGAAAAAATGTTTGGGGGCACCTGGGTGGCTCATTTGGTTAAGCGTCTGCCTTCAGCTCAAGTCATGATCCCAGAGTCCTGGGATCGAGCCCCACATCGGCTCCCTGCTCAGCGTCTGGGGTGGTCTGTTTCTCCCTCTGCCTCTGGTCCTCAAACCCCACTGCCCCCCCCACCCAGCTCGTGCTCTCTTTCGCTCATTGTCTTTCTCAAATAAATAAATAAAATCTTTAAAAAATATTTTTTAATTAAAAATTTTTTAAAATGGGCTATATTTCTCAACATACTATTCCTGCCCTGGACTTTCTCACTGTAACTGTAAAGTTATATTTTTGTGGGATTTCCAGTGCTGTTTTCCTGGCCTTGTGCTTTCTCCTCATTATCTGGTATTTCTCCTTGGACAAGAAGTAGAAGGAATGATGGAAGTAGAGGTTTGGTGCATTTGTTTCCTAATCTTGTCTCCTTACTACTCAGACCTGGGGCATCTGTAAAAAGCCCTATATCTAAGAGTGATTAGATTTCTTGCATTTTCAGATAAGAAGACAGATGTCAGAGTGGTGAAGCTAGTTAAGTGAAAGGAGCAGTCTTTGCCCCCAGATCCATCTGATTCCACTTAGCCGGGGCTCTGAACCTCTCTGCGTTACTATACCCTGTGTAGGAAGGATTCCCATCCACCGAGTGGGAGACTATCTACATTTATTCTTTTCTAGAGGATTTCCTAATTCTCTCAGCAGTGTTAACCTCAGTGACTAAATTCTTCTTTTGTGGATAATGGAATGTCTCCCATTTTTAATGAAATGTTCTTGTGGCCCAGCAGGGTCCTCGGTCCTCATACAAGAGTGTGACATCATCTGTGTGAGAACAGGGGAGATATGTAATCTTTGGAGGTCATGGTATCCTGAGGTTATGACCAAGTGAGCTTGAGTGGGCATGGGTCTGGAAAACATACTCTTTGAATTCTGGCTTCCAGACAGCTGCACCAGGAGTCAAGAGAAATAATGGAAAACTAGGCTATTTCCCCTCCACCTTTCCTCCTCTGCCAGGCACGCTAGTGCTAGTAAATCAGTGATTCTCTCTCTCTCTCTCTCTCTCTCTCTCTCTCTCTCTCAAGTACCTAACATGGTGTAGAGCACATGGGACGTTTCCACCAAAATTGTTGGCTTTTCCTTCTCTTTCGACTCCCTTCCCGCTTAAGCATTATCAGCCAACTCCTGGAATGATGAATTTAAGCCAAGCCGCTGCAGGTTGGAGGAGGGAAATAGAAAATCATAAGTTCTTTGGGCTTGTATTTCTCTTCCTGAGGGGAGAGAAGACAAATATACACTTAATCATCTGAGAAGTCATAACTTACGTGCCGTAAGAAACTTTGAAATACTGCTCTTGGGTTTCAAAGGACGGGGAGAAAAATCGCAAAAGATTATGTTAATAACGAGGTGTTTTGAAGAAGGAGCTATATTGGTGAGTGCACGGAACGCTGAAAAATACGCAAAGAGCGAAATAAGACTTTGTTTAGAGAACGTAGAGAACATTCAAGTAGGGCGGTAGGAGGAAATAAGGCTAGGGTCGTATCGTGAAGCCCTAAATTTCAGACTGAGGAGTTTTTTTCTTGGTGCAGCAGTGGGACACTTCTGAAGGTTTATGAGCTGGTGTTCGGAGTGACTAGAACTGTTCATTAATAATACCGAAGTCCTCCTCCAAAGTGTGGAGAGACTAGAGGCAAAAACGCCATGCAGGCATCCTGGTCACAAAGACAGGGACCAAAAAGGGTGGGGACAGAGAGGGAGGCCGTAGGTGGGTGTTCGTGGCACCGTGGAGGGACAAGGGGCAGAAAGTAGGTATGGAGTCTAGTCGCCTCGGCCCAGTGTGTAGGCTGAGCCCACTGTCAGGAACAGGTCTCAATAGTATACTTTCTGTTTGGGACACGTCTGGGGTTCTGATAAGCTGTGCATTGTACACATTTGTAAATATGGAATGAGGTCAGTATGAAAGTAGAGATTTTGAATTTCCTTATTTAGAGGTGATTTTTGAAGCAATAGGAATAGACACAATTCCCAAGAAAAAGTTAGGAGAAGTAAGAGACACAGGGATGGGAAATTCATAAAAATGGACTGCAATTATTCATTCATGTGGAAATCTGGGGTAGAGACACTTAAGAGAGGGGGGCTTGGTCAGAGGTGCACAATGCTACAAAAAGGTTACGGAGGCTGAGAATGAGAAGAGACCATTGTACACAGAAAGTAGGCCTTCAGTGGTAACTTCTCAGAATGAAGCTTTAGGAGAATGCTCAAGATGAAAGCCGGGTTGCAAATGGCCAAAAGAGATGTGAGCAGGTAGAAAACAGAGACAGCGAGACAGAATGTACTTTGCAAAAATGGCCATCCAGAAATGGTGAGCCAAGTAGGCAGTTTGTTAAGTTGACAGGATCATGCCAAGTGTGGGGGATTTTCTTTGTGCTTCTAAGTTACAACAGGAGCAGAGAATGTTTCTTTGGAGTCCGAGCAGAGACCAGATGGGAGTTGTGCAATGAATGAGAAAGAAGTGATGGGCCAGATGAAGTCCTAAGAGGTTGGAGAGGGTGGGACTGAGAATTGGTCAGTCTCTTCAAACCTCAGCAGGGAGCACATGAGAGCCAGCTCAGAATTCAGTGGAAAGCCTGCCTCTGTTTTGGTGCCGAGGAACAGATTATGGTGATTTCTCATTCTTCTTTCAGCTTTTCTATATTTTCTGATTTTTCTTGAGTGAACATGGATTATTTGAACATTTAATTTTGCTTTCAAGGACGAGAACCTAAGATAGATGCCCTCCCTCCCCAGAGGCATAAAGTATTCTAAAGGAGGCCTTGACCTTCACGGCTTCGGCCGGGGCCACTCACACTCCTCCCTGAGGGGTAGTGGGCAGCCTTCAGCTTCACCGAGGTTAGAAAAAGCAGGCATCTTTCCGGGATGTTCAAACACACTGCAGTCTTGAGAAAGGATAGGTCGACCATATAAACGCTGAAAGCTCCATATAGGTTTGATGTATGGGAAGAAAAAATAATAAAATTTCAGAGGAAAATAACTGCCTGTATACTGCCTTGAAAGTTGTGCTCCGTAGGTAGCAAGAGTCTCTTCATACATTGATAATGCTCATTAATTACTTGTGAAGTATACTCACTTAAAAATTCACTTTTATTAAATGCCTGGAGCCTCTGTGTCAGTTTGCTACCTTAAGATTCATACACTACTCTTCGGTATGCAGGGTGTTTATATGGGGGCTAAATTGGCACAGATTTCTCCTTTAAAAAGCGGTGAAACGGGTAATTAACTTTTTAAAGCATGAAACAGGTGATCCATTTTTAAGAATATTTATTAAAGGAGATTAACATAAAAGATATAGCTTTTTCAGCATTGTGGAAGTAAAAGGGTATAGTGATTTATGTGTTTTCATTCATAAATGTATTATTACCTGTACCTAGTGTTAGTTGACTGTTATCTTTAAAAACGTAGGTATTCGTTAATCACATGCTCCCTGAATGTGTTGGCTGTTTGTCTACAGGCAGAGAATATATATTTGAGTGAAAAGAGATAGGATGTCTTGGGTTAATTCTTATTCACAACAGCGGTGCCTGGAAAAATGTTTGCTAGAAGAAAAAATTGCCCTCGGTTTCTATTTGCTTCACACCCACATGATGGGACCTGCTGACTTCGTGCTTACTGGTAGTGGCTTCTGCTGGGATCCTTCTGCCTGCCCCTGAACTGAGTGCTCCCTGTTCTCCCACCTGCCAGAATATCAAAGAGCACAGCAGCAAGGCCCGTGGGGAGGGAATCCCAAGCTTGGGCAGAACGGTTTGTAGAGAGCCAAGGTGGACAGTCACAGCTCACGGTGGAAAACTGTTTCCCTGTGACCCTTACTGGTATCACTTTGGATTACTTCTCTGCCTGGCACATGTCAAAACTCCTCACTCATGTCCAGACTTGTTGCAGAGTCCAAAGCTTATACTTTTAAGGCTGCCATAAGATAAATTCAGTTCTTCCATGGCGGCCATGTTCCATTCTCATTCTGACTCTCCCACCTGGTAGAACAGCCTAGCCTGCAGGGAGAACAGGAAAGCGAGGCCTTCAGTAGCTTCCCCCTCTCTGAGGTACATCTCCAGTTTCCCGCGTTCTGGACCTAACCTCCCCTCCATGCCAGAAGATAGCAGTGTGTCTCAGTTCATGATTGGATTGTACTAATGAGAGAGCTAAGTCGCCTACCCCATCAGTGAAATGCTTCATTCCATGTGGGTTAGTAGCAATGTCACTGTGACTGGACGTAGAATCTGTTGTCATTTGGTGATATTTTATAAACACAGTCCTGGGCTGTGACTAGGCACTAAATACCACGCTTGCATTTTTCCTTTAGGATTGCACTAAGTACGTTTTCTTCTAGACTTAGTCTTTAAAACGTTATTCCAAAAGGAGTATGTGATGCTTGTTAACTTTTGGAACTTTTCTAAAACTTTAGGATAATGACTTATTGTACATCAGTTTAAATGACTTGTATTATTGATGTTTTGTGATTTATTTTTAGTAAAATTGTCACACTGTTCATTCTTCCCCCAACTATAGGTATGGAACAGGCTGTTTCTTACTATGTAATACAGGCCGCAAGGTTGGTTTTTCCTAATTAAACGATTGAAAGTCTTCTTTAACTTCATATAAATAATGCTTGAGCATAATTTGCTATTAAGTTACTTTTGTTTCTATAGATTTTATTTACCCTTTATTAGGGTTTAATTTAGAGCTCAGTAAAAATGATGAAAATCAGTAAACTTAAGTGGCTCTAGTAAGAACTGTTTTAGGTTCTTTGAATTTTTTCATGTGTGATTTTGATTGCTGGTGGGATATCTATGCTAGGACCATGTCAGATTCTTAATGCAAATCTAATTTGGAACAAGGGATAAACATTTTGTACTGTTTAAATGTATTGTCCTTAATACTGGTGATTTTGACTGTTAAGATTTATTTTTTAATTGTTACATATTTATTGAATTATTTTTGTACCTAGGTCATTGTAGCTTTAAAAAATATTCTTCTGCTATCTTTTTATTTTCCTGGCTACTGAAATATTTTTGTCTTTCCTGCAGTGTGTATTTTCTGAGCATGGCCTTCTGACCACAGTGGCTTACAAGCTTGGCAGAGACAAACCAGTGTATTATGCATTGGAAGTAAGTACTTTCCAATCAACATGGGTAGTATGGCAAACAATCAAAGCCAGTGAAAATCATGATGCTTTCTAATACCTTTTCTGGTAAATCTTAACATATAGGACTGAAAAAACTCAGTTTTTTTCTTGGCATTTGGTTGAGTGGCAGGAACCTGGGACTGAGCTGGGGTCAGGACTCCCAGGAGATCTTGAGTGTATGGGCTCCTTGGTTCTTTACCAGTCCCTTGTGGCACCTTGTAGTCGCTTGGCAGTGTAAGGTTTTTTATCTCTGAAGTTTAATGAAGGTGTTGACTTGCTCTCCAAGTATTTCTGTCAGCTGGAAAATTCTGTGTTTTTATGACTACAGTACCCCAGTGTTCAAAGAGAACCACTGGGCACAAAAGCAGAGGGACTCTCTTCACGTGTCTCCCCATAAAAATAAATTTTGTGTCCAATTTTGGTGTGGGGAAGAAAGTGAGGAGATTTATGCCTTTTTTCAGTGGAAGTGTTTGTTTCAAACACATTTGTAAATTCTAGTAGGAATATATCAGTCTTAAGTCTGTAGGGCATGATGAATTTATATTAGAAACATAACTAACTTTTATTGGTAAGGTCAAAGAAGCAGTATTCTTTTTATCAAATCAGATACATTCTTTTTTTTTTTTAAAGATTTTATTTTTAAGTAATCTCTACACCCAGTGTGGGGCTCAAACTCAACCCCAAGTCACATGCTTTACTGACTGAGCCAGCCAGGCACCCCACATTCTTTTTGTTGTTGTTGAGTATAGTTAACACACAATATTACATTAGATTCAGGTATACAGCTTAGTGATTTAGCAAGCTTACACATTGGACTCTGCTCACCACAAGTGCAGCTCCCATATGTCCCATACAGAGCTATTATAGTATCATTAACTGTATTCCTTATGCTGTGCCTCTTATTCCTGTGACTTATTGATTCCATAACCAGAAGCCTGTGTCTCCTTCTCCCCTTCATCCATTTCGCCCATTCCCCACCCCTCCCCTTAGATACATTTCTTAAAGGCATCTCTTTACAATTCATTTTAAATGGTTCCCTTGAAATGTACAAATATCCAATTGATCTGAAGGCTTACTGAGGCTTGTTTCCTAAAGTGTCGATAATAATTTGGTCACAAGTATTAGACTTCTGTTTATAGTTCAGACATTTTATTAGTTGCTCTGCCTAGAGCATGAAGAATTTATTTCCATTTTTTTCTTGACCCCTCCTGACATAAGCACTGTGTTCTCTCTCCCCCAACCCCTTCTCTATGGATAATAGAAGCATTTGGGAAACACTTGGTCTGTGTAATAATGGTATCATATCATTTCTCAAAAGGTGAATTCCTATAAGCCCTGTCCTGCTCTCTTTCCCCCTGTGCAAAGTGCTTAGTACAGAGCTGGGCACATCGAATATGTACTGTCTGTTAAAAGTTACCTTTGGCAAATGAGGAAGCTGCTCTCTGTTTTCCTTATACTGGAGACAGTCAGTCGTTTAGAATTAGAGATGCCTTAGACCTGGAAAGGGCTTCTGGGATAGGGTTTACCAGGTCTTAACTTCCCTCCCAATACAAAGAGCCTTCTCTTCTTTCCTTCACCGATAGCCCTACAACTTCTGTTTGAAGATAGCATCAAAAACTGCTTCTTAACACCTCTACCACTAGACCTGGATCAGCTGTCAAGAGCATTCAAATACTAGGAGGCGGCTATCACTTTTTTTTAAAAAAAAGATTTTATTTATTTATTTGACAGAGAGAGACAGCGAGAGAGGGAACACAAGCAGGGGGAGTGGGAGAGGGAGAAGCAGGCTTCCCACCGAGCACGGAGCCCAATGCGGGGCTCGATCCCAGGACTCTGGGATCATGACCTGAGCCGAAGGCAGATGCTTAACGACTGAGCCACCCAAGTGCCCCATGGCTGTCATTTTTTCTGGGTCTTTCTACTCCAGAAAAAACTTCCCCAGTGCCCTGATGTCATATGGTTTCTGGATGCTT
This sequence comes from Callorhinus ursinus, assembly GCF_003265705.2. Classification (NCBI taxonomy): domain Eukaryota; kingdom Metazoa; phylum Chordata; class Mammalia; order Carnivora; family Otariidae; genus Callorhinus; species Callorhinus ursinus. Next base: position 17,920,299 of record NW_027397078.1, on the reverse strand, counting down.
TCTAGTTCTGGACTCCCTTCATTAGATGCATTCCAATTTGTCAGACTCTTCCAGAATGGAATAGAATATTCTACATGTAATCTGACTTGTACTTACTAGTGTGATTTATTCCTCTCTGACCACAAACACTGCTTCTGCTACTCTAGCCTAAGAGTTCATTAATTAGTCTAATAACCCCATCATATCATTGGCTCCAGAAGCAGATGTTAAAATATCTGGCTCTTTTTCAAATGACTCATTGTCATACCATGTCCTCTCCATTCCGTATTTGTGCAGATCTTTTTTTTTTTTTTTCCTCTTAAGTAATCTCTACACTCAAGCTGGGGCTTGAACTCATGACCCCGAGATCAAGGATCAAGAGTGACATGCTTTACCAACTGAGCCAGCCAGGTGCCCCTGCAGATCTTTTGTTAATCTATATTCATGTCTTTGCTTCTTCCTGTCAAATTTCATGATAGTGATTTCAACCTACAGTGACACAGTCTAGATTCTTTTTAACTCTTTACTCTGTTACTTTTCCAGTTTTGCCTCATCTGGGAACTTAACAAGCATATGCTTTAAGATTTTGTTTCAGTTCATGTAATTTTTTAAAGATTCATAGAATTTTAAAGCTGAGAGGGACAGTAGATAAGACTGACAAACAGGCTTCGCTATGTCCTCACAAGGCATTTGAGAGTAGGAAGTGAAATTGGAGTCACTTGGCCATAGTAACTTTTGACAGCTAGTTAGTAGCAGATCCAGGATGCAAATTCAGGTTATTGGACGTCAAAATCTAGACACCTGGCCACCCCTCTGCCATCTCCAGTCTCCCGAGTCCATTTCTTTTCAGTGCATCTCGGATTTGTCCCTTGCTTCGTCTGCTAACCTAGCAGCCTGCCTGAGCCACAACATACACACTTATACACACACACACACACACACACACACACACACACACACACACACGTTCATAGTAGGAGATAAGATTTTTTCTTTTTTCTGTATCTTCTCACTTTTTGTTTCAATTAATAGACATGTAAAAAAATTGAACCAAACCAAAAAAGAGGGCAAAGCGTAAAGCTACATTGGTAAAACTTTTTCTCAGTTAATTCCTGGTAATCCCACATGGTCACACCACTTCCATTTTTTGTGCTTATAAAGTGTATATTTAATAATCATTTCTTTAATTTGACAGATTGTTAGGATTGGCAATCTGAGGTATTAAAAATTTACTCTCCATTTTTTAAAAACTGAAACTGTAGCAGCACATCTTAAGTCTTTTAATTTTGCATTTTCCCTCTGCTGATTTGGAAGCAACATCATGCATTTCCTGTTGTTGTTGTTGTTTTGGGTTTCTTTTCTTTTCTGGGTACCTTTAAATTTTGAAGATATTATTTTAACCATAGGGTGCCTGGGTGGCTCAGTTGGTAGGGTATCCGACTCAATCTCAGGGTCATGAGTTCAAGCCCCACACTGGGTGTGGAGCCTACGTTAAAAAAATGTATTATTGGGCGCCTGGGTAGCTCAGTTGGTTAAGCGACTGCCTTCAGCTCAGGTCATGGTCCCAGAGTCCTGGAATCGAGTCCCACATCTGGCTCCCGGCTCAGCGGGGAGCCTGCTTCTCCCTCTGACCCTCTCCCCTCTCATGCTGTTTCTCTCTCTCTCTCTCTCTCTCTCTCTCTCTCTCTCAAGTAAATAAATAAATAAAATCTTTAAAAAAAAATAAATGTATTATTTAACTATATATTTTCTTAGCAGTGTTGATAGTTGTTTAGTAATTTGAATGTCCCACCCATGATGATAACCTCAAATGCTTTTCCTCTATCACCTCCACCAGCAATCCTGTCATTGAGTTTAAAGTTTTCGTTTCCCCTTTTTCTTTTTCTTTTTTTTAAAAAGTAGGCTCCTTGCCCAACGGGGAGCCCACAAGGTTCAAACTCCACCCTGAGATCAAGAGCTGAGTTGGGGGACGCCTGGGTGGCTCAGTTGGTTAAGCATCTGCCTTTGACTCGGGTCATGATCCCAGGGTCCTGGGATTGAGTCCCGCATCGGACTCCTTGCTCAGCATGGAGTCTGCTTCTCTCTCCGCCTACCGTTTTCTCTCTCTCTCTCTCTCTGACAAATAAATAAATAAAATCTTTAAAAAAAAATTTGGGCTGAGATCAGGAGTCTCAGCACAAGACGCACAAGACGTTTAACCGCCTCAGCCAGCCGGGTGCCCCTCCCCTTTTTCTTAAGCAGGCGGTAATTAGTTGTTTTCTTATCAGTAGATAGTAAATCATACTTAATGGCTTATTTTATCATTTTTTGTGTCCAGTATCATTTCTTTGGGGTCAAACCTTTTATGGCGCTCCCCCCATTTTTTTCTTGCAGAGGGGCATCCTTTTGTGGTTCTCTTATAAGAGCCTCAGGTAGTAAGCCTATTCCTTTTAGATTTGTCTTTACTTTGCCCTCTCTCTGCGGTGGGTATAAAATCTTAGGTGAAGCCATTGTTTCTCCTACATCCCTTCTGGCCATTTTTTTTAAAGGTTTTATTTATTTAATTGAGAGAGAATGAGAGAGAGAGAGAGAACATGAGAGGGGGGAGGGTCAGAGGGAGAAGCAGACTCCCTGCTGAGCAGGGAGCCTGATGGGGGACTCCATCCTGGGACTCCAGGGTCATTACCTGAGCCAAAGGCAGTCGCTTAACCAGCTGAGCCACCCAGGCACCCCCTTCTGGCCATTTTTTATGCTAATGAGACCTCTGATCTAAATGTGGTTTCTCTTACAGATAGCCTGGCTTATTTTCTGGGATGGGGGGGTTTTAACATGTTCTTATCAGTGATGTTCTACACTTTTACTATGATGTGCCAGGGTTTAGATTTGATTTTACTTACCCTGTTAGATAAATTGGATATAAGTCTGTCTTCAATTCTAGAAAATCCTCAGCAGTTATTTCTTTAAGCATTGCTACTCTACCATTACCTCTGGCCTCTTCTACAATTGCTATTGTATGAATATTGGCACCTTTAAACCCATCCTCCCCGACTCTGAACTGTTCTTTTATATATTTTCATCCCCTTGCTTCTCTGTCCTGCATCCCTCACTAGTTCCTCCCTACCTACCTTACATTCCAAATTCTCTCTTTAAGACAAACAAAGCAGTGACACCTGGGTGGCTCAGTCGGTTAAGCGCCTGCCTTTGGCTCAGGTCATGATCCAAGAGTCCTGGGATCGAGTCCCGCATTGGGGGTCCTTGCTCTGCAGGGAGCCTGCTTCTCTCTCTGCCTGCCACTCCCCCACTTGTGCTATCTCTGTCTCTCTGACATATAAATAAATAAAATCTTTTATTTTTTTATTTTTTTTAAAGATTTTATTTATTTGACAGAGACACAGCGAGAGAGGGAACACAAGCAAGGGGAGTGGGAGAGGGAGAAGCAGGCTTCCCGCGGAGCAGGGAGCCAGATGTGGGGCTCCATCCCAGGACCCTGGGACCATGACCTGAGCCGAAGGCAGACGCTTAACGACTGAGCCACCCAGGCGCCCCAATAAATAAAATCTTTAAAAAAAATAAAACAAAGCAAATCAAAACTTTTTTATTGTGAAATATAAAATACCTACAGAAAGATGCATAAAATATCAATGTACAGCTTGACAAATGATTATAAAGGGAAGACTCATGTATCCTCCACCCAGGGCAGGAAACAGAACAGGGCCAGCAGCCAGGAACCTGTGCGCCCCTCGCACTCACAGCTTCTCCCTCTCCCCTAAGGTCACCAGTGCCCTGGCTTTTATCATTTCCTTACTTTACTTTATAGTTCCAGCACTTAATATACACTACTCTCAGGGTGACTGGGTGGCTCAGGCGGTTAAACACCTGCCTTTGGCCCAGGTCATGATTTCAGGGTCCTGGGATCGAGCCCTTCATCAAGCCCCACGTTGGGGTGGGGGGTGGGGTCCCTGCTCAGCAGGGAGTCTGCTTCTCCCTCTCCCTCCCCACCCCCCGATTTGCCGGTGCGTGCTCTCTCTCAAATAAATAAATAAATAAAATCTTTATTAAAAAATAAGTGCAACCTTCAACACCAGAGTTGAGTTTTCGTGTTTTTAATACTTTGTATATTAAAAATAGACAAGAGAAAGTGAGAGAGACTGAGTCATACAGTATGTATTCTTTAATGTGGCTTCTCTCTCACCATCACATCTGTGAGATTCTCCATGTTATTACATAGAGCTTTGACATCATTCGTTTTCATCACTATATGAAAATGCCATGGTTTAGTATTTATGCAACTGTTGGTGACCTTTTAGTTGTCCTCTCTTTTCGTCTCTGATGAAAAATGCTGCTCTGAACATTTTTGTGTAGCTCTCCTGTATACATGCTGCTGTAGGAGAAGAACTTGTACACAGCAGATTATGTGTATCTTCCCTTTGGGGCGGATGACGCAAACCACTTTTCACAGTGGAGGCGGCAAGTTACAGTCACCTGCGGTGTATGTCTCCTCATCTTGTCTCTTCTAGAGTTGGCCCCGCCTATTACACTCTTAAATTTCACTCTGTAACTTCATTTCCACCAGTTTTAAGTGGCTATTTGTTCGTATCCCCCAATCTCGTTTTATTTCGCTTTTCTTTTGATTCATAATTTCATGGTTTGTTTTTTTTTTAATGGAAATCATGCCTTAATTTCTCTGAATTCTTCCAGCACTGACATTTTTTAAAGTCCTTGTCAGATTGGAGTGAATTCTCTTCCATCTGTTAAGTTTTGTTGGCTGATTTCGTGATAATGGATTTCTTCATTGGAATTTTTACTTCCGGTCCCATCTTCTATTAAAGCCGCAGCCATTGTCAGCAAATAGTTCTCCGTACACAAGCAGGAGAGCGCCACCTAGCCCCCGGCTTCAAGCACTGAAGCTGATTCTATCCCTTGTGTTGCGCAAGCTACTGTAGACCCCTTTCCTCTGGAGGAGCGGGTTCCTGGCCCCCACTCCTGCTTCCTGACGCATACGGAGAACCGAAGCAGAACCTCCTAGGCTTGTGGTCTCAAGCCCTGCTCCGTTGTGCATTTCTGTTTCTGTCCACCTCGACGACCGCTCTGCCTTTGAGTCAGCAGGTGTTGGTTTAGTGTTCCCTTTTTACATTTTGCCCTCTCATACTCTGTGTCTCAAACAGAGAGAGGGGATTTTTAAAGCGCAGACTCACCATTTCTGATGTGGACATCACCAAGAGAATTCTTTTTTTTTTTTTTCCTCCTTCCTCCCTGGCGTGTGATTCATCCGGGCCTGATAGGTTAACCTCTCTAGGTTCCTATTTTCATTATCACTAAAAAGGAATTGGGACACATGATCCTTGAGTTGTTCTAAAACTTTAATGTCCTATTAAACTGCTTCAGTTTGTCCCACTCTTTCACTAGGAAATTTTCCTTTTTTTCTTTAAAGATTTTTTTTTTTAATTTTTAAATAGTCTCTACACCCAATGTGGGGCTCAAACTCACAACCCTGAGATCAAGAGTAGCGCGCTCCACCACCTGAGCCAGCCAGATGCCCCAACTAGAAAATTTTTCTTAGTGGTGGAAGAGGTTGACGCAAAACAGAGCAGTTGAGTAGGTCTGCATTTTCTCTGCCATCTGTTAATAGGATGCCATCTTCCTTAAGCTGTGCTTCTCCCTTCTGTTGTTTATGTTTTCCAAATATTACTTCACAAAACAGAAATCCTTTGGGGGGCTTTAATTACGGATGAAGTTGAGATTACTTAGGACTTGAGACTTCCATGTTCTGTATTGTGGCACTGAGACGCAAGTTGCCTGAGGCCACGCTACTTGTCTGGCCACTTCACCACTCTTTTGGAGCAGGCTGGTGTAGAGTAGGTACCCAATAAATACCGTTTACATAACCAATCTTATGCCATTTTTGTCTTTTTAAATAAGAGTTTCAAAGAGGTCTTCTGTGTAGGCCCTCTTAGTTTCTTTAAATGTCCCTTCTCCCATCTCTTCTTTGGTATGATTTGTGATGATGGTGTTGACATTTCCTTTTTAGAGTTTTTCATCCTTTTTTAAAAAAAGATTTTATTTATTTGAGAGAGAGAGAGGGAGCACGAGCAGGGGGGAGGGTCAGAGGGAGAAGCAGACTCCCCGCAGAGCAGGGAGCCTGATGCAGGGCTCCATCCCAGGACCCTGGAATCATGACCTGAGCCGAAGGCAGATACTTAACCGACTGAGCCACCCAGGCGCCCTGAGGTTTTCACCCTTCTTAAGCCAGATGTTCCATTTTTGGTATAAGCCTATGTGTTAGTTATCTATTGCTGTGTAACAGTTTTACCACACATGTAAGTGGCTTACAACCACTTGTCTCACAAGGCTGCAGTCAAGGTGTTGGCTAAGGCTGTGGTCTCATCCAATCCTCCATCTCCTTCCAGGCCCACTCACTCAGATTATTGGCTGAATTCACTTCCTTGTGGTTGTAGCACCGAGGTCTTCAGTTTCTTGGTAGTTGTCAGCTCAGAGGCTGCCCTCAGCTCCTCAAGGCCATCTGCAGTTTCTTCTCACATGAAGACCCCAACAGAGGACCCCCTCTATTTTCTCAAAGCCAGCAAGGAACAGAGAGAGTCCAGACAACAGCCATGATAATCTTATGTAGCTTAATCATGTATACTTCATCATGTGCATCCATCACCTTTGACATGTGCTGCTGCTTGGCAGCAAGTCCTAAGTCCCACCGTGCTCAAGGAGAGAGGATCCCACATGGGCACGAACACCAGGAGGTGGGGACCATGGAGGCCACCTTAATTATGAATCTGTCTGCCACAGCCTTTGTAAACGTTGTTCTTGGACTTTTGTAATGTACTTTCCTGAAAAGTATACTTTCTGAGCAGTAAATGCTTTTTATCTTAATTCCCTAACTTGTTAACTGAAGTATTGATAATATAGATTACATTTTAAAAATAATGCTCGCCCAATTAAACTCTAGGTTTCTGTTCTTTCTTCTATGCAATTAAAAATGCTATAGAGTTAGATTTTGCATTTGTAATCTTACACAAATTAAGTATAGTATAAATTATATACACAGAGATGCATATTACTGTCACATACACAAAGCTATGTTTACCGTGCCTAATAGATGATTTTAAGCAATTTGAGGATAATCTTAATTTTACATAATTTTTCTCCATACCCACTGATTTTAACCGTAACTGCCTTGTATCATACAACTACCCCACATCCTGAAATGTCTCCTTTATATGGATACTGTTCATGGCAAGGAGCTCTTGAGGAAAAGTATATTTGTCTTCTATGACATTACATCAGATCTACTTTATTATTTATTATTATTTTTTTTTTAGAGAGAACACGCACAAGCATAAGCAGGGGTGGGGGGAGGGGCAGAGGGAGAGAAAGAATCTTTTTTTTGTTATTTTATAAAGATTTTTATTTATTTGCGTGGAAGGGCACACAAGCAGGGGGAGTGGCAGGCAGAGGGAGAGAAGCAGGCTCCCCGCTGAGCAGGGAGCCCGATTCGGGACTGGATCCCAGGACCCTGAGATCATGACCTGAGCCGAAGGCAGACGCTGAACTGACTGAGCCACCCAGGTGCCCCCTACTTCATTATTTTTAATCTGCTCTTCCCATAGCCTGTTTCTTAGCCTTCCGATTACCAGGCTATGTATTTAGTTGGGGTTTTTTTAAGATTTTATTTCCTTATTTGCGAGAGAGAAAGCACGAGTGGGGTGGGGAGGGGCAAAGGGAGAGAGACAAGCAGACTCCCCACTGAGCAAGGAGCCCTATGTGTGCCTGATCCCAGGACCCTGAGATTATGACCTGAGCTGAAGGCAGATGCTTAACCAGCTAAGCCACCCAGGCACCCCTAGTTTTTAAATTATTTATTCCTCTTGTCCTGTTCATCATTTCATTTATTTTTCTTTATACCTTCTCATTTCTGTTATGTCTTTCTTAGAGTACAGCTCTTCAGCTTGCATGCGCCTTTCCCATATAGGTCATGCCTTCGAATGAGAGTTCATTCATATATGTAGACGATACACTGAAGTATTGGATCTTTATATTTAGGATGTAATTGATAATAAGTTCTTTGATAGCAAGTAGACCATCACCTTCTATCATTTTAGGTTTCCATTCCTGTACTCTTTCCTGCCCACCTTGAAAGCATTATGCCGGGGCGCCCGGGTGGCTCAGTCGTTAAGCGTCTGCCTTCGGCTCAGGTCATGATCCCAGGGTCCTGGGATCGAGCCCCGCATCGGGCTCCCTGCTCGGCGGGGAGCCTGCTTCTCCCTCTCCCACTCCCCCTGCTTGTGTTCCCTCTCTCGCTGTGTCTCTCTCTGTCAAATAAATAAAATCTTTAAAAAAAAAAAAAAAAAAAGAAAGCATTATGCCATTTTCCACTTTATCCCCTGCCTCTGAATTCAGAAGACCACATCTTTTGTGAATTTGGAGGTTTCTTTCACTTTTATTAATTTTTTAGAAGGCTAGCTAATACCATGTATTATATCTGGGTACCAAAATTATATTCTTATTTCAGATGAGTGTTTTTAATGTATCTTTTATTTTCTTATATTCAGTTTATTTTTTCACTTACAACCAAACACTCCTATATACTCCTGATGACCACATTTAGAATAATTTTCTTCTGGAGCCTTGAGAGTGGCTTTGTATTTTTTTTTTCTTTTGTTTCAATCAAAGTAATGCCCTCTGGCTCACAACCAGTTACTTTTTCATGAAAACCTTGATACTCCTTTTGCTAAAACAATATCGTTTCCTCTCCAAAAAAAAAAAAAAAATTATCTAAGCCTATAACATACCGACTTTTCAATGGAAATGAGGTTCATCAGCATTTGGTTTCCCAAAGTATAAAGTTCCGCTAGCTGATAACCACAAAACCATTCCACCAGACTTCTAGCCCAGCAGCTGTTTGAAGGTATCAGTTTACTCACCTAAAAATATTGAAAATATTTGCATTTCTTGGTTAGATGCAGTTCAGGCCCAGTGTCTTTTGAGAATATAAGGAGAAAGGGACACCTGTTTTTTTAATTAGATCTAGAATTGTGCTCTCCAGTATGGTAAGCCACTAGGAACATGTGGCTAGTCCAAATTGACATGTGGTGTAAGTGTAAAATATACCCCTGATTTCAAAGACCTAGTACCAAAAAATCCCCATACCTCAATAATTTTTATATTGATTACATGTTGCAATGATAGTATTTTTAATATTTTGGAGTAAACACAATATATTGCAATTACTTTAACTTGTCTCATTTTACTTTTTTAATCTGATAACTACAAAATTTAAATTACGTATGTAGCTGACATGATATTTCTACTGAACAGTGCTGGTCTAGAAAATCTTACACATTTACTTGTTTTTAACAGCTACCATCTTTGAATTGTTTGCTTCCAAAGGACATTTGAGAGTAAAATTCTAAAGTCTTTAGTTTCCTTGATGGTTCCACTAAGTACCTAAATACATAACATATCAAAGTTAGGAAGTGTACTGAAAACTTCTCCAGAGAGAGACAGTGGGTTTAGAGTCCCTTCAAGGTATTTGTTGAATTGGGTTTTTCCCCATTTTTAAAGCCTGGTTAAATTTGCCCAGTGATGTCAGATCTCTTCCTTAGTAATTTTTTATAGCTAAAAAGCTGCCGTATAAAGAGAACAATTGTGGTAGTCTGCAGCTTTCCGGTAACATATAGTGACTTATTCTCATAGAAGTTATGAATGATAGAATGAATCATCATATTCCACGTCTAGCTTGTTATATCCTGGAAATGGACAGCAAGAAGGGGTGACCATCTGTAATTCAGTTAATTGAGTTGGAGGCAAGGAGGTGGGCAACAGATTAAAAAACATTCTGCTTTCTGTACTTAATCTCACCTGATGTTTTGGTTTGGGGTGACTCTGGAAGTAATTTACATTAATAATCTGTATGAATATAAAACATCAGAACCAAAAAACCTTTGAAATTCCTAATGGTTTGTGCTGGTACTTTTTTTTTTTCTCCTCAGGATCTTTTTATAATAGCTTTATTGAGACATAATTCACATATCACATGATTCACCCTGTTAAAGTATACAGTTCAGTGGTTTTCAGTATACACAGTCATGCAACCATCACCACAGCCTAACATTAGAACATTTTCATCACCCCAAAGAATAACCGCACCACCCCAACTCTAAGCATCCACTAATCTATTCTTTCTCTCTATGGATATGCTTTTTGCAGACATTTCATATAAATGGAATGGTGCACTTGATGGTCTTTTGTGACTGGCTCCTTTCACTTAACGTAATATTTTCAAGGTTCACGTTATAGCAGAACTTCATTCTTTCCTGTAACCAAATAATATTCCATTGTGTGAATATACTATATTTATTTGTCCATTCATCAGTCAGTGGAATTTGGATTATACTTTTTCAACACAGAAAAAACTAATGAAGCTAATATTTACATTTGGTAATAACTTTCCCCTCCATGCTCATATGGAGCCTCATAGTAGTTTAAGTAGGTGTTGGGATAGTCACCACCGTTTTATAGGTCATGAAATGGAGACTCACTAAGCCTAACTAACGGGCCTAAGATCACATAGCAGTTAAGAACTAGAACTTGGACTCAGCCTGTTCATCTGACTCCAGATCATACGTTTTCTTGCTTATTGCCACAGCCTCCTCCCTGCCTCCCCATCCCTTAGTGGTTTTGTTGAATAATTACTTTGTAGTTAGCTTCTTCGCTTTTTTGTTACTGTTGCTTGATTTAATATGCTGTTAGATACAGGAAATGGTTTTGAAAAAAACTTTTAATGTGGCCTTTCCTGATAACTTGGGAGATAGGGTGGGAATGTTTTCTGGGTGATAATCTACCTCATAGTTCAGCAGCAGTCCACAGAACAGCAGATTGGATAGGTCCAAGGGTGTGCTGGAGGGTTCACTTCTTTGCCCTGTCTCATGAAAAAAACGTCTCTAATGACCTAGATAAAACTATGTTTGCATTAGTAGACCTCGTTTATGATATTTGTAAAAGCCCCAAAGTCGATAGTTTTAAATTGTATCCATCTTAGAGTGTCCTTCATTTAGAAATGCTCGACGACATCTTTTTATAGTGCTAACATGTATTCTCTCTGGGCTTCCTTTTCTTTCGTAGGGTTCTGTAGCGATAGCCGGTGCTGTTATTCGTTGGCTAAGAGACAATCTTGGAATTATACAGACCTCAGAGGAAATTGGTGAGTATGTTCTAACACAGCGCTAGAATCTAAAGAATGAAAATTTTTAATATTTTACCTTTGCAGTCTGTTAATACTTGTACTTTGAGCCATATGTGACATTAAATGATATGGATTCCTATTACGAGTTGGATGTATATAGAAAAGACTATTTTGTGAAGATTTATAAAACAACAAATTGACATAATTAGTGGTGGCTATTAACAAACTGGCAAGGTAGGGCATAAAAATTACCCAAGTGTAAAATCGAACAGCAAAGATGGCCAGAATCTGCAGGTAAAGTAGTTCAGTTACACTTATCTGATGAGAAAGAACTTGAACTCTTAGATTAGAGCATTGAAACCCCAGTGCCTATCATTTAACTATTAATATGACTATTTTCAGTACAGATAATTATTTTTGAACACAAGCAGGGAGAGCAGGGTCAGAGGGAGAGGGAGAAGCAGACTCCTTGCTGAGCAGGGAGCCTGACTTGGGGCTCGATCCCAGGACCCTGGGATCATGACCTGAGCCAAAGGCAGACGCCTAACCGACTGAGCCACCCAGGCACCCCCCAGATAATTATTTTTGAACTCATCTACCCACTCTTTAATCTACTTGTTTACTTCGGCCTGAAGGTGAGACAATCAGAAGCACATTTCTTACTGGGGACACACTGGAGGCTACTTTTCCATCTCATAGTCAACCACCTTAGAAATAGTGGAAATGAGTTAAAATACCTTAATGAAACTAATCCAGTTCCTTTATTTCTTGGCCTGGGTTACATTGTAGTGGCAGGTATTCAATGTGGGGAAGTTTGTTTCTGTTTCTCCCAGCTTACATCCTTAATTCGGAAAATTTGCTCTACTAGTAAGTAAGAAATCAAAAGCCCTATCCTAATTTTTTATACAGATGTGTTTATTGACTAGAGTAATAGAATATTTTAGAATGATTTTTGTTTCTCTCTTTTTTATTATTATTAGAAAAACTTGCTAAAGAAGTAGGTACTTCTTACGGCTGCTATTTCGTCCCCGCGTTCTCAGGGTTATACGCACCTTACTGGGAGCCCAGTGCGAGAGGGTAAGAATTGAATATGAGGTATGCTTTTACGGGTCTTGATTTATTTACTAAATTAGCTAATAGCTTATAGTTTCTAGCTTCCTACCTATCTATTTTCAAATGATCTTAAAGTGTTGAGGAAATCTTTTCTGTTTGGAGAGTATTAATTTCCGGACCTTTAAATTGCAAGAAGTTATAAATCATCTGACAATAAGCCCCTGCCACATCCATGTCAGTGTTATGGTCTTTTATCTTCAAGGCCTCTGCCAATTATGTATCCAGGGGACATTGTCTAGATGAATTCTGATTTGGTGTTAAATTATTGTCATCTGTTCATTTGGATCCTGGACTTTTCCCTATGCGGATGCAGGATTCTGGACCATAAGGACTTTCCAAGCTGCTCATTGTTTATGTCGTTTTTTTTTTAATATGCATTTTTCCCCTGAACTTCTTTGTCTACCAAGGTCAACCTTTCCATATTCAGGACATTTCAGATTGACTCGTGTACTCCACTCTAATCTTAAAAATCTTTGTGTGTGTTTTTAGGATCATCTGTGGGCTCACTCAGTTCACCAATAAATGCCATATTGCTTTTGCTGCATTGGAAGCTGTTTGTTTCCAAACCCGGGAGGTAATAATAAGGGCTTTTTTTCTTGTACTTCGTCCACTTGTATCACTTTCAAACAAATTATATATTAATGCTGAAAATTTATTAAATGCTTCATTATTAAATACCTAATCAAAAATTAAGCCCGCCTAAGCTCTCTTCTAATAAGTACAAGTTTCTTCTCTTTTTGTTAGCTGTCATTGCCTTCTGAGTTCCTGTCATCCACCAGGCGCTGAGTGTTTTACAGTTGGGAGGATGTTAGGTAGAACACGTTAGGTAAAGGACATAAATAGCACAAGCATACGCATCAGGGCAGGAAACCAGGGTGCAAAGTTGGGGTTTTTGGCATGGCTGGTTCTTCGGGTGAGGGCAGAGGTGTAGTGAGAAGAAAGGCTGGTGTGATCCCTGAAGGAAGGCTTGGAAGATGAGAATAAGAAATCTAAATTTGAGGGGCACCTGGGTGGCTCAGTTGGTTAAGCGTCTGCCTTCGGCTCAGGTCATGATCCCGGGGTCCTGGGATCGAGCCCCGCATAGAGCTCCCAGCTCAGCAGGGAGCCTGCTTCTCCCTCTCCCACTCCTTGCCACTCTGCCTACTTGTGCTCTCCCTCTCTCTCTGTCTCTCTCTTTCTGTGTCAAATAAATAAATAAATACATCTTTTAAAAAGCATTAAAAAAAAGAAATCTAAGTTTGATTCTGTAGGCTTTGGGAAGCTCTTGAGGGTTTTTGCGTAGAAGACTGCCATTTTCAGAGATGTCATTATGGAGTAGTAGTTTAATTACGTGCATTGCATTGGTTCATTTAAGATTTTGGATGCCATGAACCGCGACTGTGGAATTCCGCTCAGTCATTTGCAGGTAGACGGAGGAATGACCAACAACAAAATTCTTATGCAGTTGCAAGCAGACATTCTGTATATCCCAGTAGGTCAGTAAGCCTTCATTCCTTTGCATTCTGAGAGGAATATTTCTTTTGGAAGAACTGGTATTTTTAGGCATATCTAACTGCAAAGATGTTGATGTTGCCGTGTTCCCTCAGTGAAGCCCTCGATGCCCGAAACAACCGCCCTGGGAGCTGCCATGGCCGCAGGGGCCGCAGAAGGAGTTGGCGTTTGGAGTCTCGAACCCGAGGATCTGTCCGCGGTCACAATGGAGCGCTTTGAACCCCAGATCAATGCTGAGGGTATGTTTAGAAAATGAAAATTGAGGGGCGTCCGGCTAGAGCACACATGACTCTTGATCTTGCGGGCATCGGTTTGAGTTCCACGTTGGGTGTAGACATTACTTAAAAATAAAATTTCTTTTAAAATGTAAATTTAATGGTATACCATGGAAAAGAGAGAGAGTTTGCCTTTCTGTTTATTCATAAGTTCAGAAACTAAGCAAAATAGCAAATGCTACTGTTTTCGATTGGCTACTAAGCATGTTGGGGTACACTGAGTCTGAATGAGGGGAAAAGTTCCTTATTATAAGAAAAAAAACTTCTAAAATCACTTTTTTTGCCATCCACTTCTACTGTTTACAGTCCTTTCATGCAGAAGGATAACACTGCTTCTAACTTGCTAACATAGCCTTTTTTAAAAGTGAGAAGGGAGATAGATCAGCCATGGAACTGACCATCTGTGGTGCCAGTGGCCCAGTTTTAGGACATGATTAGCTGGCCTAAGGGACATCCTGGTAACCTTGAAGCCCAGCAGAGCTAGCCTGACAAAAGCGGCAACAGTGTAAATAAGCAAGCCTCAAATACCTGATTCACTGTCCTAACCAGCTAAGCTAAGCCACAGGCTCTGACCAACACCTTTTTAAAATACAGTGGTGCATCTCTTAAATTGAAATAAATGTGAGTACAAAAATAAGGCTTTATATATACTGAATTTGATTTCATAGCCTTTCAAAAACCTATGTATGAAATCGCATCAAAGTAGATTTTGCACTACTGGGAAATAAGCTTTCAAATGCATTTCTCTTTAATTTTCTGGAAGACTAAGCCAGCACTTCTTAATTTTATTCCTTCTCACATACAAGAAAATGGATTGTAACACTAATAATTTTATAGTCAGTATACCACGTAACTTGATGTAGAAATGTGTTTCAAAATCTGATATTCTATCTGTAGGTAATTTTTATTTGTTAATATTGGATTAAATGGGGGCTCAAAAAAGTTTCTACGTCTGAAAAAAATCAATTTTTTAATAAACAAATAACGTTCAGAGTGAATATATGGTCTTGAGATGCTAATCCCACTCTTAAAGCAAGGAAGTTCTGTGCAAAGGGTTTTCTGTTTTCTGAGGACAGCCTTCTTTGCCATTTTTTAAGGCCTTAGCCCAGAGTTGGTCGGTTATGTCAGCTGTCCTTCCCTTCCCCAGCCCCATGCCTCCCCACACAACACGGACACGCGCACATGTGTAATAGGCATCTAGGTATAAATGGTTCATTCTCCAGCAAACTTTTTTTAGAGCTGAGTACAGGCCAGAAATTGTCCTGTTGTGGGGATATAGAGATGATTAAGACGAAGTCCTTGCCCCTCAGGAGACTCATGTATGTTGGGAGAGGCAGACAAAGCCATGACAGTTCACTGTGGTGGCTGGTCACCTGAGATGTGTGGGAGGTGGTGTGGGAAGATGGAGGAGGGGCATAAGTGGGGCCCTGGAAAGCTTTCTGAAGCAAGTGATGCTTGAGCAGTGTCGCTCAGGTGTCATAGGCTTCAGGTGCTGTGGCAAGGCCAGGAGGCCCGACAGGGACACCTTCCTGCAAGCCTCCCCATTACTAGGAGGAGTGCGTGTGGGTGGACGCACCAGTGGTGCCCATTTTTGTTTAGTCCTCTTACTGTGGATTTCCATTGTAAAAAAAAATCCTGTATCACAGGAATGCAATTTGAATCTTATGAAGAATCAGTACTTGTTAAATCCTTTGGCTAGACTGACTAACAATTCTCCTTCTAGTCTTTCCACATTCACAGTACACCCCTTCCCTATATCCCAAGCTTCCCCCGCTTCCTCCCCACAAGAAAGAGAGAACAGATCCAATGTGAATGCCTTTCTAATTCATCACCACTTGTTTGTGAATGGCCTGGTCTTCATAGGTAGCCTGGCTCCCAGTCTCCCTTCACCCCGAACACCATGCTGAATTTCCCCTCCACCTTCCAGCAGGTATCTCTCCCAAATCCAAGTTCTGGTAAAGCCCCATGCCAGTTGAATATGTGTCACAGTTTGTTGAAAATGCTGAGTGAACATAAGTACAGTGCTTGGACTATCTCCGTAAACTACTTCTCAGATGTGTGTTTTTCCTACCTTCTATTTCTAGAAAGTGAAATTCGTTACTCTACATGGAAGAAAGCTGTGATGAAGTCAGTGGGTTGGGTTACAACTCAGTCTTCGGAAAGTGGTAAAAATGTTTTTATTATTCTTGCCTCTTTGCCTAGTATGTTAAATAACTTATTTAAGTATCTAACTATTTACACTTAGCAAGGCTGCTCTGAAGAAAAGCATTATCATATGTCCAGAGTTTCTAACATTTTGAAAACACTTTAAAGTTCTAAACATAAAATGTAAATTATCAGATAGATACGTACTTAATTCTACCCTGCCCTCTCTTTTCCTTATTAGTTTTTTCCTGGTACTTCAGTGGGTAACTGAGCTTTCTAAAAGTAAAATTATTTCTTTCTTCTCAATGAAAAAGAAAATCAACTAGAGTCTTCCTTTTCTTTATTTTTTTTAAGTGTCTCCTTTTACCTTTTTGGGGGGCTGTCTTCATGGCCTGAACCAACCAAAACTTACATGAATTTCAGAATCTATTTCTCTACTTCCTAGGCTGATTCCAAGTTCTTAGTGAATGTACATTTTAAGAACTCATTGGAATCAGAGAGGAAGAAATGTACCAAATAGTAAATTAGAAGTGTCATAATCGATTGGGAAATGCTCTTGGCAGAAAATAGAAAACTTAAGTAGGAAGGTATTGGGCTTAAGTTAGCCATTCAGTCATAGACAGCCTTAAGCTGCCTTTACTATGCACTTGATAATTGGACAGACTTAAACGTGCCTTTGATATGCCATAATATATTAATTCTTTGCTAAATGAAGATTTAGAACATAATAAATAGAACAATGTCCAATAATATATTGAAGCATACACTTTAATGGAGAAGAGTTTATAAATGGAATATTACCTGCCTTCCAACCCAAAAGTGAATATAAAATTACTTTTAATGTATCTGGCTTTTAGGAGACACTTCTGGAACCATCCGTTACCACAGATCCCTGATCTGTATTTTCAGTCCTGGAGGTTCCTACCTGAAGCTTTTTTACCTCCTAAATAAGCTTAATATCCTTTTTCTTTAAATCTTTTGTTCTGAGACTCCATTTTCTTTCCAAAATGGTGGCAAAGCTTTTCTTACTAAGACCTTTTGTGATTTTGAGACCCTTTATAACAAAACTTCTCAATCATAAGTGTTTTCCTAGCCCGGTGCTAGTTGCTATGCAAGATACAACAACGTGGACCCTGATTTATTTTCTAGTTGCCCTTAATCAATGGCTAATGAGCAGTTGAGTCCTATGTTTTCGTTGACTTGTTGGATTTTTTTAAATGGCACAGTCATCCCTTTGTCCCTCCCTGCACCACAGTGACACACACACACGTCTTACTAGCGAGCAGTTGAAGATCAAATTTTAATTGCAAAATTCCCATAAAACCAACTGATCATTTTCACTTTGTTTGAATACCTCACTGTCAGTGAATTTAAAACATAAGAAAAAGTTGATGAAAGAAAATTGCATGATTTCTTTAGTTTCTGCTATTGAGAGGTTTAGATTTTTCGCATTTTGTTTTTGTTTCAGACTGCAATGCATTTAAGAGTTTGAAGATGTTTTTCAGTAGATTTATGAAACACACTCTAATGTATAATACTGAGTCTCTAAGCTGTGTAATAAACTCAGAATTATATTCAGTTAGTGACATGCTAATTGTATTTATTTAAGCAGTATAAACTACATATGACTATATATCAATAAGCTCTATAATAGTAGCAGTACAGATAGAATCCTATTTTAATAATCTTGAAAGGATATTAGAATTGCTACCTGGTCTTTATGCTCTTTAAATTGCTTTAGTTTATGGGGAAAATATTATGTTAGCTTCATCTCCAAAGCAGTTTGCCTCTTTGAAGCAGTCATATTTATTTTCTTATTTCTAACTATATTTGAATATATTATAATTTTTAATATACATTTTGACATGTGTTTAAAATGTAGAAATGATTGGGAGTTTGATACTTTTTAGAGAGAGCTTATCATAAATGATAAGCTTGGCTTTGCACTCCAGACACACCAAAACAACATTTTGAAAACAGGTCAAATTGGTTTAAAATGCACAGCTATCAAATAACAAGTAAGTGTGTGTGTGTGACCAAAAGGGATATATTTTCATTAAATAAATGCCACCTGTTGGCTAACTGAACATAATAAAAAAATAAAATAAAATATAAAATTAAAAATAAATACATAAATAAATAAATGCCACCTAAATTGGTAAGGACTTGTAAATGCAGATAGTCCTCAGGGTCTTCTTTGCAAACTAGAACTCACTGTAGCCATATCAGGAAATTAGTGATTAGAACTTAGCCTAACTGGAAAAAAAAAAAAAAGAACTTAGTGTAACTGATGGTTTGCTCTAAAAGAACAAGAATATATGTTCCCTTTCCTAAAATCAAATTAAAATGTGGTCTCCACAAATATGGAAACTAAAAGAAACCTTGGTTTTATCTGGAAAATAACATAAGCAGTGGTAAAATGGAGGAAAATGGTTTGTACCCCTCTTTTAATCTACCTTCTAAGGGAAAGAAATATATGGTGCAGGGAAAAAAAAAATCCTTTCCCAAAAAGGCAAATAAATGACTGTTGTCAGTTTATTATATCAAAAACTATGCCCATAGCAAATATTTAACTAGCTGCATTTCAGTGAAGCCCTTTCATCCAGTGGTTCCATATCTTAAAACTTGGAGGTTAATTTTGAATATGTTTCTTTTTAAAAGAGCATTAAATAATAGAGATACATAATTTTTAAATTCAAGAAAAGCATATGTATATAAAGAATATTCTTTAAAGGAAGGGATTTTGACAGAAGTTAGTTAGAAAATACCAACACAACCTTATTCTCAGGCAATTTTTTTAAAAATGTGGATTCACAGGGCACCTGGCTAGCTTAGTCGGTAGAGCTTGCGACTCTTGATCTTGGGGTCATGAGTTTGAGCCCCATGTTGGGTGTAGAGTTTACATACATACATAGATTAAAAAAAATATAGGGCTGCCTGGGTGGCTCAGTCATTTAAGCGTCTGACTTCGGCTCAGGTCATGATCTTGGGGTCCTAGGATGGAGCCCTGCATGGGACTCCACGTGGGCTCAGCAGGGAATCTGCTTCTCCCTCTTCCTCTGCCCCCCCCCGCTTGTGCTCTGTCTCTCAAATAAATAAATAAAATATTTTTAAAAATATATGGATTCATACAGTTTATTCAAGATTTTATTTTTAAGTAACCTCTGCACTTAGCATGGGGCTCAAACTCACAACCCCGAGATCAAAAGTCCCACGCTCCACGGATTGAGCCAGTCAGGTGCCCCTTTACAATTTAGTTTTTAAATTACAGTAATATTAATTATGAGGTGCATTTCCTTACATAGCAAATTCTGTTTAAAAAAGAAAACAAAACCAATATCTTAGCAAAAATAGGGTTTGAAGTTCATTTTTAGTAGACCAATATAACTCTTCTCTGATAACTAAAGGATCTCTACCTTGAATCTTGGGGGAATTGGATTGCTCCTTTAGTATCTTTGGGGTAAGAATCAAAAAAGCTAAAATCAACAGCCTCCCAAAAAGTTCTCCATCAACTCTCTTCAGCTTTGCCAGTGGAAGGCTTATGTGGGTTTATATATGTATTATGTTCTTGGCTACCTGTGGCATGCTACCCATATTGTTTGTTAACTGTCATAAGCCTTCAATATTGATTATATTTTTGATTTGAAGTAATAACTCTGCTAGCTTTTATGAATATACTATTTTTATAACTTAATTTTGTTTTGCTGTCATGTGATTCTTAACACAAATATTGTAATTATGTGTCTCTCTTTTGGTTTGCTTGACTGGAATTCCCTTCTACTTGGATGACCACAGGTGACCCTAGTATCTTCTGTAGTCTACCCTTGGGCTTTTTTATAGTGAGTAGCATGGTAATGTTAATCGGAGCAAGGTACATCTCAGGTCAGTTACTCTTTAAATTAGACAATTTTATTAGTTAGCACTAATGTATTTGTGTATAACTTGGCAGAAAATGTTTAGAGTTTTTCGTTCTTCCTGTGCTGAGGAACCTGGAAAATCCATGAAAGGTCTAATTTGTGAGACCAATTAATCTTTCGGAGCAGTCAGAATTGAGGCCTGTGGCTCTGCTTAATTCTCTTATTGTTGGTAGATGACAGTTTCTTTGAGGGGCCACGTTCTGCTGTCAGCCGCAGCAGGAAGCAGAAGTGAAAGTAGCGTGCTGTGAAAGCTTCCATGAGAGGACTTTCAGGGTGACAGGTGGATGCTAAAGTCTAATTTTTGACATTAATTCAATTGGCCTTCAAACGTATGTAAGTTCTTCATACTCAAGAAAACTTGCCATGCGTGTCTAAATATTTCAGTTAAGAGTTTCCACCAGAGTATGTTAGCAGAGTCTGGAAAAACTCTAAAATTGGGCAACATGTATAGTCGCTTTTATTTTAGTTAAAAGAATATATTTTGTGAGATGAAGTTTTAAAAATTATTGCTAAAATAAGGGGAGTCAAACTTAAAACCGAATTATTTTTTTGCACATTAACTTCTGCTTATTCTTAGAAAAATAAAACTGCTCAGCATGTTATGAAATACATTGCATAACCTGTGATGATTTAAATGTAATAATCGTTTTGGGGAGCTATTCCTGATGACAGCTCGATTTTTCTTCCAATTGAGGCTTAAGGGACTACATGGCAATGACTTGTTCCATATGTTACCAAGAAAGTGAAAATTTTTTTAAATCTTCATAACAAGGGAAAGAGTTAAATTATTTCTTGTAATTAATCAGATGTTGACCTGGGTTTAACATGTAAAATGTAAACTTTATTGATATGGAGGGAGCATCTGATTGTAGAAATCTGACAAGCCTTAACTCAGCTTGACGTCATTAGTTTAGCGCTATATATAAATATGGAATGAAAAGTGTTTACATCAGCAGAACATTAGATTATCTTTTAATGATAAAATATGAGTTACTTGCATGAGAACTTAAAACTAGACTTCCATTTTCCGTATCCTTCATCTTTGGGATAAGTTTATTCAAATCTGCTTTCATAAAAACAATACCTTATCTTGGTATTAGTGCTTTCCACCTTATGAAGGGCTTCTGTATACACAAGTCTATACAGAATTCACAGATGTCTGTTTTCTTTCTGCTTCTTGGGAATGTTTAGTGGAAAAGTCCAGATATTGTAATTTTCCAAAATACCCAAAATGGGTATCCAAAAATATTTTCCAAATATTGTGATAATCCAAAAATAAGTCATTTAGATTTATAAAGAAACTTATGAGTTGTTTTAGGAAAAGTTATATCATTTTTTCATTATCCTGAGGTGTTTTTTTGTTGTTGTTGTTTTTTGTTTGTTTTTTGTTTTTTTGGCTGCATGACGATGGTTTGGAAAAGGAGGGAAAATACTGCACCTGAATGTTTTCACTGATTTTTTTTTTCTCCTGTTTCCCCCTTGGTACTGTGAAGGAGGGAAAGGACTACTCTCTGTCAAAATTGAGACATACAGCTTATCTCTGAGCTAAGGGATACATTACTTGTCTAAATTCCTAGACTCCCAAAGGGATATGGCTACCATCTTTAGGTTCTCTCTCTTGGTAACATATGCTGAGATTTGAGAACAGTGGGAGTCACTTGCCTTGGTAAACAATTAGCAATAGTGTTAATATTTGCTAATTTTGGAATTGGCCTAGTTTTATTTGTTGCATTTTAACTGTGAAGCAGTATTTAGAAATCATGTGGAATGTGTAGCTCAAATGATTAAATAGTCTTCGTTGCCTTAACTCCTAAATTGCGTGTATGTTGTTGCTGATATATGTGGTTTTTGTCCCCCATTTTAGGTATCCCATAAATGATACCAACTCATGGATTCCAAAGATGCAAGCTCTTTGCCTAATGAGAGAATCCAGCGATTGTCTCTTAATGTGATGACACTATTCGTAGACTCTGATTTTATTTATAAGCCACTTGCTGCATGACCCTCCAAGTAGACCTGTGGCTTGAAATAAAGACAATGCAGCAGAAAGAATGCTATAGAAACATTTGGTGTGTTTTTTAACATCAAGAGTTAAGATTGGACCAGCCACCTTGGGGGCTGACCCCTCCTTTGCCATCGCGTCCTGCCCCATTCCCTCTGAGATCTAGGAAGAATTCAGGTCCTTCATTGGAATCTTTCATCAAACACACTCAAACGCTGATGGTCTAGGATTTGACTCTCTGCACTGCACACACTTGACTAAGGGGTGATTACTAACCAGCTAAAAATGAGTGGCTTTTTGTTTCTCTTTAATAGACCCTAAAAGTCCTCTTTTCTGCATATTAAGGAGACCACAACATCTTCCCTGAATGTTTAAATGGACACCTCTACTAAATCCTTAAAATGGAAATTTAGTACTCTCAAACTTAGATATTTTCCAGAAAGGTATTTGCCAAAACTGAAATTCGTCGGACATTTTACATGGTCTCACTAATTCACTGAATTGCTGTCTGGGTCTTCTAGGGAAGGACGCTTTTTCCTTTCTTTTTTCATCTCTCCTTTTTATATTTTTCACTTTGTATGTATAACATACATGGCTATATATATATTTTATATACTGAGGGCAACCCATTTATAAATTAAGAGTACATTTTACATGACCTCACTAATTACACTGAATTTCTGTCTGGATCTTACAGGGAAGAACCCTTTTTCTTTTCATCTCTCCTTTTTATATTTCTTACTTTGTATGTATAACATACATGCCTATATATTTTATATACAGAGGGTAGCCCGTTTATAAATTCAGAGCACATTGTATTCAGTAGGTTATAATGGAGCTGGTCTTAAGTGGACCACTATGTGTATAAATATTTTGGGGAAAACACTGTATACATTTTTGGGCAACGGTTATGCATATTTACAAGGAGAAACTTTTTCGTAAAGAGCCAGCATTTAAAGCTTAAGTATATGTTCCATGTCAATAAAAGAAAATGTACTTTATTGTGACTTCAACTATATCTCTTATACCTTATCTTTTTATTTAATTGTTTTAGCTGGATATATGTCTTTAAAAAAAAGGAAAAAGACAAAACTGTGGAATACTATGGTAAATATTGTTTTCAAACAAGCACTAGTCCATATAAAGTTGTCTACCTTTGACATAATTTAGACATATTAGGGATTCTTTTGAGGGAATAGCAAAAAAGGTTAAACACTTAAGTAGAAGAAAACCTTAGGAATAAAGCCAAGAATCTCTTTCTATCCAAATACGTTATTAATTGCTGGTAAGCAAGTATAATTTCTATTTGGAATCACAGAGAATTATGTCCACTTATTGTTCTAGTACAACTGAAGAAAGGTTTGCAATTAGAAATGGCTTCCAGTGAAACCAAGAATTTCTCAAAATGGTTAGTATTACATGTTATAAAAACCTACCTAATCTAGCACTTAATGTCAATTTTTTTAAATCTTAAAATTAATTTCTGTTTACTACAAGTAAGAAAATACTGCCTCCTAATATTTTCTTCAACCAGGGCTGACAATGGAAAATATTTATATATTAGTATAAAAGGTGTTGTTTTGTCTGGAATTAATGGTAGCTTGCATTTGCAATTCTGATTGTGCTGTTCCTAAATTATTCAGTCTACTTGGGTTTTATTGATGCAGCTGCTGCTTGTGTGACAAAAATATTATAGAAAGGTACTGTGAAATTATTACTTTGTGTTGAGGGTACTTTTAAACATAATTATGTTTCTACAAAAGTAGGTTGAGTTAATTGTAAATAATTGTTAAATCACTGTTCAAAATAATTTTAAGATTCCATTAATTTTCTATAAATTGCGATATTTATAAATGTTTGAAACTGTGCACATTGGTATTTAATGATAAATTGACTTAAAATAAATTGACCCCTCATTCTTACTTGCATTTCTCATTTATAGACTAGAACTTAAGATCAAAGTTAAATCCAGAAGGATGTTTCTTACTTGCATTTCTCATTTATAGGCTAGAACTTAAGATCAAAGTTAAATCCAGAAGGATGTAACTCAGCTGTTAGCACTTGATCAGGCACACTCTGAAGAATTAACCAAGAGCCTAAGAAGTAGTTTCTGTAATGATGAGCACCTTAATCATTCTATTGGATAAGACTACACTGTTCCATCTCAGCATCCAGAAAATACCCGCTGAGGTCAGAAATCATGATCACTTAGGGTCTCTTATGCCTAGCCATGCCTTTCTACTGGTTTCTTTCTGTTCTTTCTATCTGGGTTGGCCGGTGGAGTCAAGTGTGCCATTGTTCTCTCAATTTCATGCCAATACCTCAATCTTTTGTTCTTTAATCAGTAAAAAAAGTAAATGCATCTTTGCTTCTGTAACAATATCTTAGAATTTTTAGTGTTTCTTTTGAAGCACCCAAACTTAATTCTTTGGTTTCTGAGTGTTTTGTATCATGTTGGGAATGAAGAATGATGGCTATTTATGAGAAACCAGCAAAAGAAGATGTCATAGCACAGAAACTAACAGCATTGATGGTAGGTAGTGTTTAACTCATAGTATCTACCTAAGAGTAAATAGAAGTACAGAAATTATTTTTTACAGCTTTAATGAGGTATAAAATTCATACACAGAAAACTGCACATATTTAATGTAAATACTTCGAGGAGTTGGGACATATGCAAACAGCCATTATACCATCACCACAGTCATGGTAATAAACATAGCCATCCCCTCCACACGTTTCCTTGTGTCCCTTAGCTGTGTGTGTGTGTGTGTGTGTGTGGTAAGAATGCTTAACATGAGATCTACCCTCTTAACAAATTTTTAAGTGCACAGCACCGTGTTGTTAACTATAGGCAGTACATTAGACAGCAGATCTCTTGAACTTATTCTTCTTGTATAACTAACTAAACCCATTGAACAGCAACTCCCCATTTCCCCAACCCCTGGTAACCACCAATCTATTCTATGTTATATGAGTTTGACATTTTTGTTTCTTTTTTAGATTCCACATATAAGTGAGATCATGTAGTATTTGTCTTTCTGTGTCTGGCTTATTTCACTTAGCATAATGTCTTCCAGGTCCAGTGATGTTGTTGCAAATGGTAGGGTTTCTTCCTTTTTTTAATCCATCCACATTTTTTTAATCCATTCATCTGTCGATGGACTTTTGCTTTGTTTCCATATCTTGGATGTTGTGAATAGTGCTGCGGTGAACATGGGAGTGTAGATATTTCTTAGAGATCCTGATTTCCATTCTTCTGTATAAATACCCAGAAGTGGGATTATTGAGTCATGTAGTAATTCTATTTTTAACTTTTTAAGGAATCTCCATACTGTTTTCTGTAGTGACTGCACCATTTTACATTCCTACCAACAGTGTACAAGGGTTCCCAAAATTATTTTTTGACTAATTTTAATAGCTTATTTTAACTAAAAATACTTAAATAATGAAGTCTACTTGATCCTTTATTTTGCAACCTAATAACTTTTTTTTTCCTGAAACTTTCATAAGGTCACATAATAGTTAGAAAACTGGGTGACTTTCAGGGTGCCTGGCTGGCTCAGTTGGCAGAGCATGCAGCTCTTGATCTCGGGGTTATGAGTTTGAGCCCCACATTGGGCATAGAGCTTACTTAAAAAAAATAAATAATTGTAAAAAAAAAAAACCTCTTTTTTTAAAGATTGTATTTTTTTTTTAAGTAATCTGTACACCCAGTGTGAGGCTCAAACTCACAACCCTGAGATCAAGAGTCACACGCTTCACCGATTGAGCCAGCCAGGCACCCTGAAAATGGACCTTTAAATCAACTTCATTGCTACTTGGCCTGTACTTTATATAGGTACATACCTTTTTTTTTTTTTTTTAAGATTTTACTTATTTATTTGACAGAGACATAGCAAGAGAGGGAACACAGCAGGGGGAGCAGGAGAGGGAGAAGCAGGCTTCCCACTGAGCAGGGACCGCGATGCGGGGCTCGATCCCTGGACCCTGGGATCATGACCTGAGCCAAAAGCAGATGCTTAACGACTGAGCCACCCAGGCGCCCCTATAGGTATGTATCTTAATTCTGGTTTTATGATAAAATATTAGATGTGCCAAACACCATAGAGAAAAAACCCTCAAAAGTATTTCCTGAAGTTTTCCTTTCATCACATTTAGTGAAAATGACCCATTAAATTACATGTGGGGACTATAAAGATAAATACTCTGAGAAGCAGAAGGTAGGGTCAAAACAAGTTGCTCAAGGGGTGCCTGGCTGGCTCAGTTGGTGGAATGTGCGTCTCTTAATGTTAGGACTGTGAGTTCGAGCCCCACGTTGGGTATAAAAATTACTTTAAGATGTTTAACAATAAACTGGTACAACCACATAACAGAAGATGTGTGGCTTTAGAAAAGAATACTGTAGAAACATGGAAACCTATCTAGGAAAAATGAAAGAGCAAGGTGCAGAGGAGTGCATTAAGTGTGCTCTCTTTCTATTTAAAAAAAGAAAGAAAACGAGGATACCTAAGGAGCTGTTAATAGTGTTTACTTAGTGGGACAGAAAGCAGTGATAATTGGGCATACGGGAGACAAGGGTGAGAAAAACCTTTTCACTGTTTATATACATTTAAACTACATTAATTGTTAGCGTATGTAATCTTGAACCGTGTTAATGTATTAGCTGTTTATAAATCTAATTTAAGGGGTGCCTGGTCTCAGCTCAGGTCTTGATCTCGGGGTGGTGAGTTTAGGCCCCACATTGGGCTCCATGCTGGGTGTGGAGCCTACCTAAAAAAAATCTAATTTAAAATTTTTGAATTTAAGTTCAAAGGTCATTGTACATGAATGTTCATGGCAGCATTATTCATAATAGCCAAAAAGAGGAAACGAACAAATGTCTATGTTGATGAATGGACAAACCAAAGGTGGTATATCCATACAGTGGAATATTATTTAGCTATAAAAATGAATAAAGCACTGATACATCCATGTTGTAACATGACTGAACCTTGGAAACTGTACAAAGTGAAAAAAGATAGACACAAAAGCCACATATTGTATGATTCCATTTATCAGAAATGTCCAGAATAGGCAAATTCATAGAAGGAAAGATGTTTGCTTGAGTCTGGGCTTGGGGGAGAGGGGAAATGAGAAGTAACTGCTAATGGGTATGAGGTTTTTTGGGGGGGTGATTAAAATGTTGTGGAATTAGTGGTAATGGTTGTACAACTTTGTGAATATACTAAAAACCACTGAATTATACACTTTAAAGGGGTGCATTTATGGCATATGTATTATATCTCAATAAAATATATAACTTTAAGAACTCAGATGTCATAAGTTAGTTACCCACAGACCAAATTCAGCCCACAGGCTTGTTTAAAATAACAATATTATTTTTAATTTGCATTAATGTAAAGTCAGCCTATGACCAGTCCCTGATGGCATGTGAGTTTGTAATCTCTGAAATGAGCCCTCGGAAGGAAGGCTCCTTGAAAAAATGGAGATTAATAAATTTAACTCCTTTTTATTCCACTTTCATTAACTTTTTTAAGCATCTAATATTGGAAATAAGGGAAATGCTTTAGTCACTAATACATAAAAGACTATGATGAAACGAAAGATCTGGCCTTCCATTCACCTTCCCAGAGGTTTCCATGGTCTGTCCAATAGAATATACTCTCTACTAATATTAAAGGATGCATCTAACTTGTTTGCCCCAAAGCAGTCTTCCAAAAGTGTTACCCAAAATATATTACCATAATTACCAGTAACTTGATTTTTCTCTAAGTGGAACCCTTTGTGTCATTTCTTAAGGTTCTAAATAGTTCTTAAAAAAAAAAAAGATTTATTCGAGAGAAAGAGTGCAGAGGGGAGGGGAAGGGGGGAGGGAGAGAGTCTTAAGCAGACTCCACACTGAGCTCGGAGCCCAACCTCATGGCCCTGAGATCATGACCTGAAACTTAAGAGTCGGATCCTCAACCGATTGTGCCACCCACGAGCCCCAGGTTCTAAACAGTTTTAATTTCATATGTTCATTATCCTCTTTCTCTGCAAACTTTAAAGCTTCAGCCCTTTACTAATTTACCACCACATTTTTCTTGAAGAAACAATAGGTCTGTTTGTAATCTACCTCTTCAATTAATTGTAAATCAAATCCAAAGGACAGTGAATATTTGCCAGTTCACAGTCTCCACTCACTGGTTTCCCAGCTCAGGGAGCTCTTTTTTTTTTTTTTTAAACTAAACTCTACACCCAACGTGGGGCTCAAACTCATGACCCTTGAGATGAAGAGTCACGTCCTCTACTGACTCAGCCAGCCAGGTACCTCCCAGGGAGCTCTTTTTAAAGTGACCATTACTTGGGGCACCTGGCTGACTCAGTTGGTAGAGCATGCGACTCGATCTCGGGGTCCCAAGTTCAAGCTCTAAGTTGAGCCTAGTACTTGCTTTTAAAAACAAAACAAAAACAGGTGCCTGGGTGGCTCAGTTGTTTAAGCGTCTGCCTTCGGCTCAGGTCATGCTCCCAAGTTCCTGGGATTGAGCCCTGCATCAGGCTGTCAGGCTCCCTGCTCAGTGGAGAGCCTGCTTCTCCCTCTCCTTCTGCCACTCCCCCTGCTTGTGCTCCTCATGCGTGCTCTCTCTCTCTCTCTCAAATAAATAAAATCTTAAAAAACAAAAAACAAAAAAACCCGAGCATTCCTGTGCTTTTTTTTTTCAGATCAAATAGTTATTTTTGGAAATAGGTAAGCATAATACTGCTGTTAGAAAAATTGGAAAATAGCTTAGAAAGAAGAGTAGAAACTAATACATAATCCTAAACTGATGTCTGTGGTTATTTTTATTTTTTTCCCAAACTTTAAGGGAGTGTTTTCATAGATCTTGAATGTTCATAAACTTGATGTAAAAACGTTAACACACAAAACAACACGAGGTGTCATGTGTATGGACACATACAGGTGAACTAGAAGTATAACACTTGCATAGGGATGATAAATACCAAGTTCAGGATGGTGGTCACCCCTGGAAGGGAGACGGTGGAATCAGAGAACCTGAAAAGTTGTGTTTCTTCAAAAAATTAAAAGAGCTAAAGCCAATATAGCAAAATCTTAAGATCTGACACTTCTGAGTGGTGATACACATGTATTTACTATCTTCTCTGTGCTTGAAATATTTCATAATAGAAAGATAAGGCATATCGCTCTCCTAATTGTGCATGCTTAAGCCCATCCCTCACTGTCTGTTAGTACAATTTTGTTAATCCTGAAAGACTTCCCACTTAAAAGCGCTGAAGTCTTACTGATCTTCTGGCACAACTACTCCAAGCCCTTTTCTTCCCTCAGAGAGAGGCACAAATAGATGCCAGGCCTGGACAGGGCCGTGAGTATAGTACACAGGGCTTTGTATGCTCTGAAGCCTGTTGCAGCTAATTACTGCTTCCTAATTGACTTCAGTGACTCTGGCTAATTGAACTGCACTCCCTGGTAACTGCATGGGCGTCCCAGAAAGAAGGTTGCCTTTCAAAACCAAGGAAAGAAAATCCTGTCTTCGTAGGCAACCCCAGGTTCTTTGGTTGAGCCAAGCAATTGTTCAGTTCAAGCCAAAGATTTGTTTCCCACAACTGGAATAACAACTGGTGAGGCTACAAGTGTTAACATCGACTTCTTTCACCTGATCTTAGTAGGCAGGATTTCAAATATAACGAGTTTTTATTGAGTTATATTTTAGACACCATAATGCCAACATTAAGTGATTCTAACACGGATAGAGGCTGAACCATTTCTGCTGAAATGTTTCAAACATCCAATCACAATTTACGAAGCCATGTGTACCATACAAGATTCCTTTATCTTTTCCAAGTCCATCACTTGTAGTCACATCTTTCATCACGTTGCTAAAAACCATGTAGAACAGGATCCAGTAACCTGGCTATCTCTTGCAAAGCTGGTTTCTTTTTAGAAACAAATTTAACCACTAGGTGGCGCTGCTATCCACAGTCAGGCTTTTCTGTCATCTCAGGCATCTTTCCCATCTGTTGTAATGTCCGGCCCAAGTTGCTGGGGTACTCGTTGCTCGTTGCTCGTAATCCTAGTTAAATAAAAGCATTGTGGTGATCTTGGGAGATGTCCATGATGCCTTCATGCGAGGATCATAAAAACCAAAGGCTTAAACGAAGCCATAAATTCATTTACACTTAAAAAAAAATGCATTTACACTTGCCTGCAGTTTTGATTTTCCTTAGTTTTTTCAGGTCATCATAAAATTAGATTTATTATTCCCTTCACAATCTATACTTTAACATCTATCAATTATTTAAAAACTGGAATAGCTCTGGTAATTACACATTATATGCTTTTCTAAATTTATTCAAAAAAGATCTTAGGTTACAGCCTGTTTTCTTTAAAGGTATTTTTTTCTTTAGATTTATGTATTTATTTTAGAGAGAGTCCAAGCTTGAGTGGTGGGGGAGGGGCAGAGGGAGAGGGAGAGAGAATCTCAAGCAGACTCCCCGCTGAGTGTGGAGCCAACACGGGGCTCAATCTCAGGACCCTAAGATCATGACCTGAACAGAAATCAAGAGTAGGTGGCCTGACTGAGCCACCCAGGTGCCCCTGAAAGCTATTTTTAAACACATTGGTTCATAACTGACTTTTGGGATGACATGGTAGAAGCAACCAGTTCCCAAACAAAATTGTGCCCCCTTTTCCCAGGACCAACCAAATTACTTTTTTTTTTCTATTGTTTTTGTCTTACACCTGTTTGGTTCTAGAAAAGTATAAAGAAATAATCTCATAACAGTCCACAAACATGATCAAATCAAGACAAAATTTTGTTGATTGTGCCATATGTTGATATGATTATTGTCTCAATACCAAACCTTTTTTAACTCTTATGGTTGTCATTAGCTTTTTACATATTGAGCTTTACAAAGTTATGAAGAAAATAATCTTACTACAATCCATCAGCATTTAGATCATATGTTCTAAGCACCATAAGCACTTTAGCATCCAAATAAAATAAAACTTAACTAATTTAGAAAATTGTGAAAAATCTAATTTATAGAATATTTTGTAGCAAAAAAAAAACTTTTCCGAGTTGTATGAGACAAAGAAAAAGCAATCACAATAGATTCATATCAATGTTAATCAGCTACAAATAGGATTAAATTCCTTTAATCACAAAACATTTATTGAGCCAACAATTTTATTTTTTTAAAAGATTTTATTTATTCATTTGGGAGAGAGAGAGAGGGCATGAGCAGGGGAGAGAGGCAGAGGAAGAAGCAGACTCCCTGCTGAGTCGGGAGCCTAACGGGCTCAATCCCAGGAGCCTGGGATCACAACCTGAGCTGAAGGCAGACACTTAACCATCTGAGCCACCCAGGCGCCCCGAGCCAACGATTTTAACACCCTAATTCCTTGGCATCTTTTGAGTAAAGTGTATTTTTTTGTTGTTTTAAATTTTATTTATGTAAGTAATCTCTGTACCCAGTGTGAGGTTTGAACTCAGGACCCTGAGATCAAGAATCTCATGTTTCACTGACTGAGCCAGCCGGGTGTCCTGAGTAAAGTATATTTTAAATTGAAATATTTTTATATAAAATAAGGCATTTTTAATTTTTTTTAGTAGGATGCACACACAACATGGGCCTTGAACTCACAACCCTGAGATTAAGAGTCTAATGCTAAAAAAAAAAAAGAGAGAGAGAGTTGCATGCTCTACTGACTGAATCAACTAAGTGCCCCTAAAATAAGACATTTTTAAAAGAAATTTCTGTGAATATACTACTCTAAGAAGAATCATAAACAACTTTGGAATCACATAATCCAAATTAATTTTTAGCTTCGAGAAGTAATGGTATTTTGCTTTGCGTTGTCCTATTAGAAACTTCGTTGGGGGTGTATAGATGCTAAAAATGCATAAGCAGGAAAACATAGCAAAAGACTGACGCCAGCGCTCTTTTTTGGAGCTCTGCTATAGAAAGACATTAAAAAGGTTTTTATCCAAACCGGGTGAGTAGAATGTTAACTTGAAATAAAGTGAATGGCCTTAGAGCTATGTTATTCCTATCTCTGCACTCAGGTTTCTAGGTTAAGGAATAATGAGTTTTGTTTCTAAAATTGTTTTTAGTGGAGCTCACTTTAGTACCCTTGGAGAAAGGTGTAGAGAAAGGCAGGTGTGGTTTTTCCTACCAGGCTTGAGTCATCTATTGACTTTAGAATAAGCAGGTGAACTTGGCCATTCTAGCCACATAGGCTTAAAGATGTTTCTGACATCAAAGGGAAGAAAGAATTCAAATCCAATTCTGCCATTAAATATTTGGTTAGTAATGTAAAACATACTTAGATTATTACCAAAATGTACATAAATATCTTCTCAAAATCGTGAATAACAAACAATTCAGTTAGTGATGTTTTCAGTGTGAATATCTCAGTTAGGGTAGTTGCAGGTTTTGATAGTGAGCTGGGTATATCAGATATCCATGGCTGCATGGGAGACTACCGAAGAGGAAATCCAAAAAGCTATACTCTCTTTTTTAGGGAAGCATATATAGGTAGTAAAACTTAAAAATGCAAGGGAATGATTACCATAGAGGTCAGATTAGTGGTTACATCTGAGAGCGTGTGGAGAGGGTATGGTTGAGCAATGTCTTTAGTTCATTCAGGCTGCTATAACAAAAATATCATAGACTGGTGACTTCAACAACAAACATCTATTTCTCACAGTTCTGGAGGCCAGGAAGTCCAAGATCAAGGCACCCACTGGCAGAATCGGTGTCTAGAGAGGGCCTGCTTCCTGGTTCCTAGATACTTCTCACTGTGTCTTCAAAAGGCAGAAGGGGCAAGGAAGCTTCCGGATCTCTTTTATTAGGGCACTAATCCCATTCATGAAGGCTCCGCCCTCATGACCTAATCACTTCCCCAAAGCCCCTCGTCCAAACACCATCACACTGGGGATTAGGCTTCAACCTATAAATTTGGGAGGGACACAAGCATTCAGTGTATAGCAGATGGTATGATACAGGAAACTTACAGGATGATGGCCATTCTAGCTCATGATGGGTACATGGGTGTTCACTTTATAATAATACGTAGCTACTTCAACTACATATTATGTTTTATATACTCTTCTGCATATAAATCATATCTCACAATAAAACAGGCTAAACATATAAAATATCTAACAGAGACCATGGATGAAAATATCTTAAATGAGGAAGAAAAGTACAAGAGCAAAATCACAAGCCCATCCAACACTTTCACTCTCTTCCCTGCTATGTTTCGTCCATAGCACTTACCACCATTTGACACATTATGGATTTTATGAAATGACTTTGTCGTCTAGTTCCCTTACCTGCATCTGGAATATATTTTTCATGAACACAGGATTTTTGTTATTTGTTTACTTTTTAATCCTCTGTGCCTAGAAGTGTAATGGGTGCTGAATATGTATGTGTTGAATCAGTGACTGAATGAATAGCATTCTAAGAATTAACCTTTTGCTGCAAGAGAGACTGTTCTGGTGGTTTGTGAATGGCCATTTTAGAATGCCACTTTATGAGTGATGGGCCTCCTGGTGGCTTAGATAATGATTTTTCATCATGTATCTGGTGATCAGTCACTGGAGTGTTGAGCTTCCCACGGAGTTTGGTGAGAAGGATGGCCCGTTGGCCATTTTATATCCTAGGAGTTGCCTTTGCTGTCACTTTTCTGCTTATGCATTTTCCTTAAAGGTTGAGGTAAAGTGAGAAAGGTTAACAGAAATTACCACAACTCAGAGCAATTCTGGGACATAGCTCCAGCATATTACAGTCATCCTCTTATAAACTCCATGATACTGATTTTCTCCTGCTGTGACCGTGTGAGAATACTATTGAGGTTCCTAAGAAAGGTCTACACTACACTATTTTTTAATAATTTTTTAAGATTTTATTTATTTGGGGGGGGCATGGGGGGGGGGGGGGGCAGAGGGAGAAGCAGACTCCCCACTGAGCAGGGAGCCCGATTCGGGACTCGATCCCAGGACCCGGGATCATGACCTGAGCTGAAGGCAGACGCCTTAAGAACTGAGCCACCCAAGCGCCCTACACCACACTATTAACAGTGCTTTCCTACTGGACTATGGGAACAGGGACTTTTCACTTCTACTGGATATACATATGTATTGTTAGACCTCTTTTTTTTTTTTTAAGATTTATTTATTTGACAGAGAGAGACACAGCGAGAGAGGGAACACAAGCAGGGGGAGTGGGAGAGGGAGAAGCAGGCTTCCCGCCGAGCCCGATGCGGGGCTCGATCCCAGGACGCCGGGATCATGACCCGAGCCGAAGGCAGATGCCTAATGACTGAGCCACCCAGGCGCCCCCTATTGTTAGACTTTTTTTAAAAGGTTTAGTAAAGAATTACAACTACAGAGAACAAATTGAAAGCAAATCAAAATTTGCAGGAATCTTGAAGAAAAAGAAAATACATTCTGAAAACATCAGAGGAAATCAATGGGGGAAAGAACATAGTGGCTAAGGTCTTGGGCTCTCTGCCTGGGTTTGACGAACAGTAATGAGTCGTGTGGGCTTCGTCTCGTTGTTTAACTTGTTTGCATCATTCCCTCATCTAGAAAATAAAGATAACAATCCCCACTTCCTAGAGTTATGAGGATTAAGTTAAATAATACATACACATTGCTTAGAACAAGGGTGTCACAGAACGACGGCACAATAAATGTTAACTGGTATGATCATTTATTTTTAAAGGGAAAATAGTAATGATAAGATGTTACAAAAGCAGGAGGGTCTACAAAAGAAGAGGGTCCCTTCATGCCCTGGGCCCATCTCAAAATGTCAAATGTCCGCAGAGGCCAGCCAAGAAATATAAAGAGGGAAGAAGGAGAGCAAGCTGGGAAAGACAGAGCTCTGTAGAAAGACTACAGACGTTGCCTGAATGGGGGTTGCTGCCATAGGGGAATCGACAGCCCCTGTTGCAATATCTTCATCAGCATAATCCAACTCACATGAAATAGACACCGGGGACCTAAGAATAGACTACTTTAAATTCAGACGCTCTTGGGAGGTGGGTCACCAAAGCCTGAAAAATATTGCATGTCCTTAAAAAAAAAAGAGGAGCCAGAATTTGAATCTAGATCTGTCTTCCTTTAAGGCAAAATGCCTAAGAGGTTTAATATAAAATATTGACCTTCTGGTTTATAAAATGTTGCTCACATGGGATGATGATGACAGGCAGGCAACAAGAATGATGATGATGATGATGATTGAGTTGTTACTATATATCCAGCTTACTAAGTGCTTTACATCTTTTAGCATACATTATCACATTTAAGTCTCAAAAATACCCTTTAAGTTAGTTTATACTACTTCCATTCTACTAGATAATTTATTGAGCTATCAGAGGTGTTTCCTCCCTGCTGTACGCTTTTTTCCTTTTAATGATTGGAGGGCTTTAGGCTCAGGAGGAGGAGAAAGATCTAAGTGCTTCTAAGGCCAGTGAGGAAAGAAAGGAAACCTAGGGGGCCAAGCCCCGAATCTCCACAAGAGGGGAGACTCAGGCTCTTCTCCCTACCAAGATTTGGGGAGAAAACTTCAGAAGCCTTGTAGGTGAGCAGGTGTGGCAAGGAGCAGGTAGTGAGTGAGTCTCTTAGACAAGCTTCCCAAATCCCTAGAGGCAGCCAGAGATGTTGAATGCTTTGCCCAAGGTCAAAGAGCAAATGTGTAACAACTGAGATTCAAGGGACGCCTGGGTGGCTCGGTTGGTTGGATGTCTGCCTCTGGCTCAGGTCGTGATTCCAGGGTCCTGGGATCAAGTCCTGCATCCAGCTCCTTGCTCAGCAGGGAGCCTGCTTCTCCCTCTGCCCTTCCCCCTGCTCGTGTGCTGTCTCTCTGACAAATAAATAAATAAAATGTAAAAGAAATGCATTCACTTCTTTAAAAAAAAGAACTGAGATTCAAGCCCAAGTGTGTCAGGCTGCAAAGCCAAAGCTCTTCACCACTCTATCAGACTTCTTAACATCGTTCACTTTCTTCCGGTCATGATGAACTGCTGTCCTGCCATATGCATTTCTGGGCCCCCAAACTGGTTAATGTATACGTTCAAGAAATGGTAGTGGGACAGGAGACAGTCATGTGCAATTCAGCTGTCTGCCCTGAACTCCTACTGGGTTAGCTTTGATTCCACATTCTAATCTATGACACAGGCTTGTTTCCACTTTCACTCTATAAAGTCGCCATGATGACTATTTTCAAATGTATTTACTTGCAAGTGTTTGTTTTCTACTTCAGTAACCTCTGCCATTAATATTTATTATTAATCCATAAAGCACACATAATTAGACCTAAGTAGGTGACCCTAAATTAGCAAATTCCTAGCCCATCAACTGCAGAAGATTTATTGGTTCCAGGAGTAATTCATTTTTTTTTATCACTGATTCTCTGGGGGGATTTCAGAGCCTCTTTTCATGGCCATTGCTTCTCAGATAACTGGCAAAATAGCCTGAGCAGCCTTTGAAAGTGCTGGATATTTGATAAATGTCTAGAACTTTCATTTCAAGTTAAAGACAGATGGTGATCATTCCTCTGTGAATAATAATACCAGAAAAGGAAAGAATGTCTTGATATACTTGGGATAAAAAGGGCACAGTGAGTGACCCACTTGATAATTTAGTTTGGTGTACAAATTTCTTACCCACCTGTTCTGGCAAGTGACGAGTGTGGAAATAATAAACAAGCTAAAATATCTCTATGAATTTCATAAATATACGAATGGATCAAAAAAAGGCATCTCA
The DNA here is from genome assembly GCF_003265705.2 of Callorhinus ursinus. Taxonomy (NCBI): domain Eukaryota; kingdom Metazoa; phylum Chordata; class Mammalia; order Carnivora; family Otariidae; genus Callorhinus; species Callorhinus ursinus. The sequence goes on along the minus strand of NW_027397078.1, from coordinate 17,883,427 downwards.
GATAAACAACATTCAGGGAAAAAAATGAAAATAAGCCAAAGAAATAATTTACTGTGTCTTAAGACTTTAAAAACCACATTTTAAACGCAGAAGGGGAGAGAGGGAAGGAGAGACAAAGATTGAGAAAGAAAGTGGGGGATAGAGAAGCAAATGAAAAAACAAGCAGGGGCACCTGAGAGACTCAGTTGAGCGTCTCTCTCTTTTTTTTTTTTTTAAAGATTTTATTTATTTATTTCAGAGAGAGAGAGAGACAGAGAGAGCAAGCAGGGGGAGAGGCAGAGGGAGAGGGAGAAGCAGACTCCCCCCTGAGCAGGGAGCCCGACAGGGCTCAATCTCAAGACCCCGAGACCATAACCCAAGCCAGAGGCAGGCACTTAACTGACTGAGCCACCCAGGCGCCCCTTGATGATTTTAAATAAAAGTTACTGAGGATACAGCCTATGCAAGAGGGACACTCAGACCCTCCTCTGTCCCAGGAAAGCAGGAAATAAGTCTTCCATGTGAAAGGTGCCACCCCTGTACTGGGAGGTAAAGAGACATCCTTATTGCCAGACATGGGGAATTTAGAGTCCAGAGGCTGTATAAACAACCCTGGTTACTTTTTACTAATTTACTACCGCAGTCCAAATTCTGTTTGGAATTCCTGGCTAATTGACACTCCCAAAGTTAAGCTTTCTTTGTTCTGTCAATTTCTCACAGATTTATTGTGTCTTTCTCTACAAAGTATAAAAACTGCCTGCCTTGGTCATTTATTTAGGTCTCAATTTCATTCTTGGGCCTCCGTGCACACTTAATAAAACTTGGGGATTTTTTCCCCTGTTAATGCATGTCGTGTACATTTAATTCTTACTACAGCTGGAAGACCTTGAGGGTAGAGAAAGAATTTCTCATTCCCTTCCAAACCGCATGTAGCTGTCTGTTTCAGGACTTGGCCACCAGCTTGGTTCCAGCTCCCTCTATCCACGCCCCTGAGTGATCCTCTTGGACCATGACTCTGGGCTTGATATGTCACTTCTTTCACCCATGAGACAAGAGTAAATGGGGAGCAAGTAAAAGCTCCCAAAGTGATAGTACTTTGGGATATCTTCTCTTGTTTTGGCTTGGAGCCCTGAGACTACCATGTCAACCAGGCGGGCTCGCCTACAGGAGAGGAGAGCACGTGGGACTGTTAGCAAGTCACCTCAGCTGAGGGCTGTTAGCTGACCAGCGACAGCCCAGACCCCAGCAGGAGAGGAGCCACCCATCTGAGCATAGCCCAGACTGCCAAACTTCAGAATTGTGAGTCCATACATGATTGTTGTTTTAAGCCATTATGTTGGGGGTGGGGGGTGGGGGGGGGATGGTTTATGACCCAGCAAAAGCTTACAGATACACCACATCAGCCACCTCCCGGATTGCCTTGGCAAGTCTTATGTAAAACAAAGTGTCTTGTTTCCCTCTCTCACAAGTCAGTAGTGTGATATTGTGATTTATAATAAGACAAATATGTTTGGTTCCTGGCACAGAGCTCCTTAAACCCTTGGAACTTGCTGTGAGGAGAGTGGTCAAGGTGTCTTTTGTTATGTTAATGAGGCGATTTGGGGGAAAACCCTTGAAGATGGGGTTGCCATTGGAACCAATCATGTTCTTAAAGGGTTGGAGCTTCCAGCCCCACCCCCAGACCTCCAGGGAGGGGGGCGGACTGGAGATCGAGCTCCATCACCAATGGCCAATGATTTAATCAATCCCACCTGGGTCCTGAAGCCTCCACAAAAACCCAAAAGGCAGGTGTTGGGAGAGCTTCTGAGGTGGCGAACAGCTGGAGGTGCAGGGCGAGCGGCGCGCCCCAAGAGCTTGGGGGCCCTGTTCCCCTTCCCACATAGCTGGCCCTGCCTGTCTCTTCCATATGGCTGTTCCTGAGTTATCCTCCTCTGATTCACCAGTGACCTGGTAAGTAAATTGTTTCTGTGGGTTTTGTGAGCCACTCTAGCAAATGAATTGAACCTGAGGAGGGGACTCTAGAAACTTCTGATCTATAGCTGGTCCACGAGAAGCTCCGTGGCGACTTGCATTTCTGATTGGCATCTAAGGGGTGGGTTGGGGTCGGGGGATGAGAGTCTTGTGGGATTGAGCCCTTTACCTAGGGTATGTCCTGCTCTCTCCAGGTAGATGGTGTCAGAATTGAGTTGAATTGTAGGATGCCCAGCTGGTGTCGCAGACTGCTTGGTGGTGTGTTGGCGGGGCCGGGGGGGCTGGGTAACCCACACATGGGAATTGGGTGCAGTATCCCAAGTAGAATCCTTATTACAGGTATTATTGAACTGTTTGGGGAGCTGTGCGTCAGCTTTGACTCCTTCCTCTCCCTCAGCCTGCATATGTCCATCACCAAAGTCTCTTGTTTTTACTTCCTAGAAATCTGAAATCCCTCCCCTGTTCTGCGTTTACAGAGGTTGCACCTTAGTCCAGGCTCCTTCTGAGAGTAAATGGGGATGTGTCCTCCTCTCCCTGCCTCGCCCCTGGCCCCATTCAGATCTGCTGTCCAATGTAAGAGAATGAGCATTTTCAGGCAAATGTGACCATGCACCCCCCCATTCCACTTCCCCTCCTTCAGTCCCTCTCATTTATCTTAATGGAAAAGCCCCTGTTTTTTCCTTTCCCGGCCTGGGCCCCTCCATCCCCCACTTCTGGCCTCACCTCCATAGCCTTCTCTCTGCCCGAGTTCTTCCTTCAGGTTGGCTAACGGGCAGTGCCCCTGCCACAGAACCTTCTGTGGTATGCTGTCACTTTGACCACGGATTGTGCTCTGTTTGACCCCCACGGACTTTTTCCCAACCTTCTCCTTTCTTTTCCGGCATCGCCTGCTGAGGGAAGGCTTTCCTGCTGTCTTAGGGCAGCTTCTACCTTCCTTGACTGTACTGACCTCTCTATCACATTTGGTGGTTGAGTATGCTCGTGGTCGTGTGGTGCCTAAGATGAATGTCTGTATTCCCAACGACACTATAAACACTAGAAAGAAGTGCTGAACTTTGCTCACCCTTGGCACCCTAATGACTTAGCATAGTGCCTGACACATAACTGATACCCCGAATGTATTTGTTGATTGGATGAGTTCGATAGGCAGAATTATGATTGCACTTGGCATATGAAATCACCAGATAGTTCCTGAATGAGGAACTCCTGAACTCATAAGCCTGGGACAGGAAGGGCATAGCAAATGGGAAAATCCTATCTGACCCGAATTGCGTTTTTTGCGTGTCATAAGCTAAGTATTTTTGGAATGAATGAGTAATCTAATTAGAGGATTTTGAAGAGGTAAATAAGACTATGGACAGAAAACCAACAATGTTTCCTTTATACTTATAATAATTATGTGACTTCCTTTGTGTAGCTATGGCACTAATTTGTAAACAGAATTTAAATGAGTGCTTCCGTGGATGTACATCTATAAACAGTGGTGAAGTTCTATGGATTATACCTTGTGATCACAATTACTGAACATCTCTGTACAGTCTGTAAAAAGATTTCTCTTGGTTTGTATATAACTAAACTCTTACGAGTAGCAAAATGAGCATAAATTCAAGTCCACTTTTCTTAAACATAAGTAGCAATCAGAACAGAAGATATATATTATTTTGTCCTCTGATTATCCTCATTAACCTTCTTGAAAGCCTCTTCACCTCTCAAATGTATACAAGTGTAAAAAAAAAAAAGTCAGTGGTGTCCTAGAAAATCCACAGGTTCTGAAGTGCCTCACAGATGAAACAGACCTCCCGCAGTACATAGCTGCAGGAATGGTCCCCGAGTTACTCACGCCTTTCCGTACCCACGCCTGTGGGCCCCGTGTGCACAGACTGAGTGCTTGGCCATGTGACTTGCCTTGCCTCCAGAATGAGCATAAAATGATGGCTTATTTAAGCCTGTGTTAGGGGTTTTGTTTTGTTTTTTACACAGCTAAAGCTAGTGGCCCCAGTCTTGCTACTCTAACAGTTTTCTAAACATGAGCCTGATCTGTCAGTCCACTACTTCCAGGCCTTCGGGATTCAGAAGTGGCCTTGGGGCACCTGGCTGGCTCAGTTGGAAGAGCAGGCAGCTCTTGATCTCAGGGTCATGAGTTCGAGCCCCCTGTTGGGTGTAGAGATAACTTAAACTTAAAAAAAAATTCAGTAATGGCCTTGAGGAAGGAGTCCTCAACTCTGAGGAGTCAAGTGCTGGATGAGAAGGCTTCTCAGAAGAAAAGTCAAGATTCATTGAGGAGGTGCACCTGGGTGGCTCAGTTGGTTAAGTGTCTCTTGATATTTTTTTTTAAGTTTTTTTTTTCCCTAGGTCATGATCCCAGTGTCCTGGGATCAAGACCTGCATCAGGCTTCCTGCTCAGCGGGGAGTCTGCTTCTCCCTCTCCCTCTGCCCCTCCCCCCCATGTCCCCCTCTCTTCTCTCTCTCTCAGATAAATAAGATCTTAAAAAAATTGATTCAGGAGTGTGTGTGTGTGTGTGTGTGTGTGTGTCTGTCTGTTTTTGTCTTTCAGTGGGTCAGAAAAAGGCCCAGTGTCCATGGAATTACATATGCTTCTGTAGAGTCTGATCTAGGAGCCACTTTTCAGTGTATTTTGAAATTTCACAGACTCTAAAATTAGGAATCCTGGATAGGGGATCTTTGGCCACACATGACACTGCCTGAGAGCTTTAAGTCTTAGGGAAGGAGAAATGTCAGCAGTCCTTTCTTGCTGAATTTCTTTCCAATGCATACTCAGCATCTTAATGCGGTACTCCGACTAGAATGCAAGGCTCTTCACATTGTTAAACAGTGATAAATAGGTCCAGATGCTTTACTTTAAAAGGACATTTTAGTTAATGTTCCTTGAGGAGAAGCAATAGTAACCAGTGTTGCCATTTGTTTGGTCATTCTGGGCTCCAGATGGCCTCATCAGTGCTTGAGGAAATAGAAATGTTTTGTTGAGCTGGAAGATTAAATAATACGAGCTGAGCCACTTCTACCGCTTTGGGAGGGGTTTTAAATTGAAGCCACAGGCATTTCTGGTGAAACACACCAAGTGTAACCAAGTAATCAAAACTTTCTCTTGCAACAGGATGAGTGAGTTGTGAGTGTCTGACAACAATTGGCTTGAACTGTCGCTCTTTGCTTCCTAGAAGAATCGCCCTTGGGAGTATTATTGACTAACTTTACAAAAGAAATAGTTTCAGGACTATGTATCTTTAGGTCTCTAAGATGATTAAATACCTTCACTAAAGATTTTGGAGACGGGGTTACGCTGATAAAATGCTAGTAGGCGATTGCTTGGAAGTCACTGTTGGTTCTTCGACTTGAAACACACTTCCTCCAAAGGATGTCATCGGATTAGTTATGTGATGGTTGCGTCAAGGAGATAAGATTGTAAGCGTTATTCCCCATTACCACTTAATAAAAACGAGCTGCTATTGGCACTCTATCACACCAGTGATAGCTAGGAACCCAATTTAGATGCTGGAAACAATGTGAAGTAACTGCGGGAGATGGCAAACATGGCCAAAATCTTAGCCTTCATTCCCAGCCTGTAGTTGATTAATCCGCCCCTTGAATGTGGGTTGGCTATGTGACTTGCTTTGGCCAATGGGACACTAAAAATGCGATGCAACCACACGTTTGACAAGTGCTTGTACAGTTTGGGTTTGCCCTCTTGTGCACCTCACGGTGAATGCCATGTGAAGCACTCCAGGCTGTCCTGCAGAGGACAAGGAGCCACGTGGCCCTGTCACTAACAGCCACCAACCTGCCAGACATAAGGGGCTCATCGTCTACATCATCCAGCTGACCGCAGGAGTGGGGCATGCGTGAAAGCAAGTGATGTCAACACAAGAAGCCTCACCCAGAGTCTGCCGGCTCACCCGCGGGCCCGTGAGCTAATAAATGCTGGTTTTAAGCTGCTGACTCTGGCAGCAGTTAAGCAGTAAAAGCTAACTGCTACATAGCTTCAGCCAAAAAAGATTCATTGGAGACCCTTGTGTGTTTTGAGGCTGAAGGAAGTGGAGGAAAGGACAAGATAAACTTGAGCCTCAGGAACAACCCAACCCGTACCAAGGACTTGAACATCAGCACAAAATAAAACTGACCGCCATCTGGGGTGAAGAGAACTTTTAAAGGTACATGTAGCTGATAAGCAATATTAATTTTTAAAACTGTCCAGTGTTTACCCAAATAGAACTCCAGATCCACCTTTAAAAACATTCTCTGCCTGGGGCGCCTGGGTGGCCCAGTCCATTAAGCATCTGCCTTCAGCTCAGGGGCTCCAGTCGAGATCTCTGCATCCTGGGATCCAGTACCGAGTGGAGCCCCTCATCAGGCTCCCTGCTCAGCAGGGAGTCTGCTTCTCCTTCTCCCTCTCCCCACCTCACTCATGCTTTCTCTTTCTCAAATAAATAAAATTTTCAAAAACATTCCCTGCTTGACTACAGCAAAAGAAACACTTTGCTTTAATGCAGGGACTGCCTGAGAAAAGCAAGCATTTGCAACTTTAACTACTCTGGGGTCCTGATGCTGGCCTGGGTTTTCATCAAAGGCAAATACATGGTAGCTGCAGAAGCTGTTGGCCCATCAGAATGTTTCCTCTGGATCTTCATTACCAAGTATCCATCACTACATGTGCCATGTAGGCTTAAAAAAAAAAATTACCCTTTCAGGCACTGTCTCAGAATGGTAAAATAAAATTTATATTAGTAATGAATAAATGTGAATGTTTTGAAGAGTGAGGGCTCCTGTATTTTTAAAGTATATTTTTATTGAGATATAATTGATAAAACGGTGTATGTTTAAGATATACAACGTATTGATTTCATACATTTATATATTGCAATATGAATAACACGATAGTATTAGCTAACCTTTTGATTATGTCACGTAACTCTTTGGTGGTGGGACCAATGAAGAGCTAGTCTAGTAACTTAAGAGTTATAACATGACATGGATGAATGTAATCGCTACTAGTTGCCTTGTACCCTTAAACACCATCTCCCCAAATTCCACTCCCCCACCCCACCCCTGATAAACACTGTTCTACTCTGATTTTACAAGTTAGGCTTGGGGCACTTGGGTGGCTCAGTTGTTAAGCGTCTGCCTTCGGCTCAGGTCATGATCCCAGGGTCCTGGAATCGAGTCCCGCATTGGGCTCCCTGCTCAGTAGGAAGCCTGCTTCTCCCTCTCCCACTCCCCCTGCTTGTGTTCCCTCTCTCGCTGTGTCTCTATTGAATAAATAAAAGGAAAAAAAAGGTGTCCTCTCTGCCCTTACCACTGGGGCCTTCTCTTGATGTCCTTAGCTGTAGGAGAGCTGTTGTGTCAGTCTTCAGTCATCTGCAGAGTGAACTGAATTACATGGAGTTGTTGCCTCTCTGGGAGGAGGTGAGCTCAGGATCCTCTGCCCTTTTATTTCCCTGTCTTCACTAGTTACTCAAGGTGAAACTCCCAGTACCGTATGCAGTAGGACTGGTGAGGGGGGGCATCCGTGTTCTCCTGATCTTAGAGGACAAGCTTTTAGTCCCTTACCCTTGCAATATGAGGAACTATGGGTTTTGTCTTTCATGTCCTTGATGTTCCTCCTATAATCAGTCCATGGAGGGTTTTTATCATGAAAGGAGAGTGTATTTTGTGAAATGGTTTTTATGTTGGTATTAAAATGATTGGATTTTTACCTTTCATTCTATTGTGCTGAATCACATTAATTTATTTGTGTATGTTGAACTAGCGTTGCATCCCTGCAATAAATCCCCCTTGGTTGTGCTGTATACTCCTTTTTTTTTTTTTTTAAAGATTTTATTTGTTTATTTGACAGACACAGCGAGAGAGGGAACACAAGCAGGGGGAGTGGGAGAGGGAGAAGCAGGCTTCCCTCCAAGCAGGAAGCCCGATGCGGGGCTCAGTCCCAGGACCCTGGGATCATGATCCGAGCCGAAGGCAGACGTTTAACGACTGAGCCACCCAGGCGCCCCTGTATACTCCTTTTTATGTGTGTGTTTGTGGATATCTTGTTGACTTTCTGCATCTGTGTTGACCAGGGATGTTGGTCTATATTGGCAGCATCCTTACCTGACTTTGATATCAGAGTAATGCTGGCCTGGTAAAATGAATTAGGAAGTTTTCCCGCTTGAATTTTTTGGTAGAGTTTGAGGTTTAGCATGAGTTCTTTAAATATCAGGTAGAATTTACCAGTGAAGCCATCTGGTCCTGAAGTTTTCTGTGCTGGGAGATCTCTCACTACTGATTGAACCTTCTTCCTAGTAATTGGTCTGTTCAAACTTTGTTTCTTGCTGATTTAGTCTTTGTAGATAGTATGTTACTATGAATTTATCCATTTCTTCTAGTTTGTCCTCTTTGTAAGTGGGTAATTTTTCATAATATTAGGATCCTTTATATTTCTGCGGCATCAGGTGTAATGTCTCTTATTTTTATTTGAATATTTTTTTAGTCTAGCTAAAGGTTTGTCAGTTTTCTTTTTGAAAAACCAGGGTTGTTTTTCTATCTTTCTGATCTCTTCTTTTTCTTCTTCTTTTTTTTAATCTCTTCTATTTCCACTCTGATCTTTGTTATTTCCTTCCTTCTGCTAACTTTGGTCTTCGTTCTTTATCTAGTTCTTTGAGGTATAAAGGTAGGTTGTTCAAGATCCTCCTATTTTCTTAATATGTGCATTTACACTATAAACTTCCCTCTGAAAACTCTTTTTGCAGCATCCCATAAGTTTTCTTGTATTTTCTGTTTGGATTTGTTTTGTTTAAATGTATAAAAAGTTTTAAAAAGTACTCTTTGCCCCACGACTTGCTGGGGAGTGTGGTTAAATTGCACATACTGGTAGATTTTTTTTTCTAGCTTTCCTTTCGTGATTTCTAGTTTCATACCATTGTGGTTGGAAAAGATAGCCTGTATGACTTCACTCTACTGAAATTTGGTACACTTGTTTTTGTCTTCGTATGGTTTATCATGGAGAAGGTTATGTATGTACTTGGGAAGAATGTGTTCTGTTGGATATAATGTTCTATAAATGTCACATTAATTTGGTCTAATGGATCATTCAGGTCCAGTATTTACTTTGTTTTCTGTCTAGATGATCTATCCATTGTTGAAAATAGGCTATTGAAGTCCCCTACTATTACTGTACATTTATTTCTCCCTTCAAATCTGGTAGTATTTGCATGATAGGTTTCTGTGTTATGATGTTGGATGTCTATATACTTATCTCTCTTTTTTTGGGGGGGGATGATTGACCCTCTCTTTGTCTCTCATTAGCATTTTATAGTCAGTTCTGCTCTGATTTTTTAGTCTCTACTTGAATGGACTATCCTTTCCTGTGCCTTCACTTTGGGCCTTTTTGTGTCCTTAAAGCTGAAGTGAGTTTCTAGTAGGCAGCATATAGTTGGGTCTTTGTTTTTTTATAATATATCTAGCCACTCTGTCTTTTGATTGGTGAATCCCATCATTAGTGAGCTGCAAAAACTTTAATAATGCTCTCAATGTTTTCTGGTTGGTTTGTATTTCCATTGTTTTTTTGTTGTTGTTGTTCTGTCTACGTTTGTTTTCTTTTTTGTTTTAAAGATTTTATTTATTCATCAGAGAGAGAGCGCGAGAGAGCACAAGCAGGGAGTAACTGCAGGCAGAGGGAAAGGGAGAAGCAGACTCCCCAGTGAGCAGGGAGCCCGATGCGGGACTCGATCCCAGGACCCTGGGATCATGACCTGGGCTGAAGCAGACACTTAACTGACTGAGCCACCCAGACTTCCCTGCTCTGTCTACGTTTGTAAATAAGTGATGTTTTTCCCCCTTGGTGGTAAGGTCTGTTTGCCCTTTATCTTGTATGCATCTACTTTAAGTCTTGCTTTGTGGTTACCTCGAGGCGTACAGAACACATAAATAAAACAGTTCATCTTAAGCTGACAGCAACTTAACTTTATCTACAAAAGCTTCACTCTTTCACTCCCCTTCTTTATATTTTTGAAGTCCTTATTCAACTCTTCTATATTTATTCATTAACAAAAATTTCTTTAAAGATTGCATACATTTATTTGACAGAGAGAGAGCATGCATGAGTGGTGGCGAAGGGCAGAGGGAGAGAGAAGCAGACTCCCCACTGAGCGGGGAGCCTGACATGGGGCTCCATCCCAGGACCCTGGGATCATGACCCGAGCCAATGGCAGATGCTTAACGTCTGAGCCACCCAGGCTCCCCCATTAACAAATTTTAGTAGCTATAATTTTTAGTATTTAGACCTTTTTAGTACAGTTAAGTGGTTAAGTACACCATCCTTTTACATAGAGTTTTCTAAATCTCACTGTGTATCTTTACCAGTGTGTTAGATACTTTCATATGTTTTAATGTCACTGATGAGTATCTTTGTTTCAGCTTGAACTCCTTTCAGTATTTCTGGTTATTTCTCTTTTATACCTAAAGAATAACTTTGCAAGGTAGAGTATTCTCGGCTGATTATTTTTTCTTTGAATGCTTTTAGTATATCATTATACTATCTTCTGGTCTGGAGGGTTTCTGCAGAGAAATCCACTGATAGCCTAATGAGAGTTCCTCTGGAGATGACAATCTGCTTTTCCCTGGCTGCTTTTAGGATTCCCTATCTTTGATTTTTTAACAGTTTTATAACCATATATTGGGAGAAGTCTTTTTTAAAAAAAATTTTATTTGGGAGAGAGAGAGACAGAGTGGGAGCAGGGAGGAGAGGGAGAAGCAGTCTCTGCACTGAGCAGGGAGCCCGACATGGGGCTCGATCCCAGGACCCGGGGATCATGACCTGAGCTAAAGGCAAGATGCTTAATCGACTGAGCCACCCAGGCGCCCCATTGGGAGAAGTCTTTTGCATTGTGATAATGGGGTAATCTACTAGCTTCATGAACTTGGATGTCCAGTTCTCGCCCTAAGTCTGGAAAGTTCTCAGCTACTATTTCTTTAAGCTTTCTACCCTCTTTTCTCCCTCTCTACTCCTAGAACTCTGACTAGTCTCACATATTCTTTTGGTGCAATCCCGCAGATTACATAGGCTTTCCCCCCCCTTTTTAAATTGTTTTCTCAGGGCGCGTGTGTGGCTCAGTCAGTTAAGCGTCTGCCTTAGGCTCAGGTTATGATCCTGGGGTCCTGGGATCGAGCCCCGCATCGGGCTCCCTGCTCAGCGGGGAGTCTGCTTCTCCCTCTGCCTGCCGCTCCCCCTGCTTGTGTTCCCTCTCTCTCTCTCTCTCTCTCTCTCTCTCTCTCGCTCTCACTCTAGCTCAAATAATCTTTAAAAGAATAAAAAAATTGTTTCATTTCAAAATTCCTATTTTCTCAATTACTCTGGCTTGATTTTGCTATACTCTACTGCAGATGCTTTACGTTGTATCTTATTTCATTGAGTTTTTCAGCTCCAGAATTTTTGTTTGGTTTTTCCTTATGATTTCTCTCTGGTAAATACTTCATTGTGAACATGTTTATTTTTGTGATTTCATTGTCTTTCTGAGTTTTGTAGCATGAGTTTCTTCAAAAACAGCCATTGTGTGTTCCTGATCATCTAGATCATTAAAATCCCTTGCCTTGGCTATTGAATTACCTTGTGGAGATGACTTATTTCCTTACTTTGTTCATGTTCCTTATAGTTTTATATCCCTGCTTTCACATTTGCAGTAGCAAACACCTTACATCCTTGCTAGTTGCCTTTGGGTGAGTTATTCTGTTGGATGGTCCTGTTACCTGGCATTTTTCTGCTTTTATATGAATATGCCTGATCTATTCTTGCTCCTCCTTATAGCAGAATTGTTAAGTTTTCCTGTCTTGTGTTCTTAGAACTCACTAGGCTGGCTATTGGTAATCTCCCTGGTTTCCCAGAAGGTGGCACTGTAGTTCAGGTTTGTGGTTTCTCCCTTACACATTGACCTGGACCTGTTCTCGGAGCACACTACCACTACTGCACTCAAGACTGCACACAAAGCCAGTTGCAGAGTGGGGGAAGGTGTGTGTTTGGCTCTCAGGACATTGGGGGTATCCTGACCTGGTAGGGAGACCCCCAGGTGTGATAATCACAGAGGCTCAGGTGTGGACTTCTGATGAATGTAGTCCATAGAAACTGTCTCTTTCATGCTTTCAGATATTCTTACCTGCCTTTTTTTTTTAAGATTTTATTTGACAGATGGGGGGGAGAGCGGGAGGGGGTGCAGCAGGCAGAGGGAGAAGCAGACTCCCCGCAGAGCAGGGAACACCACATGGGGCTCAATCCCAGCACCCTGGGACCATGACCTGAACCAAAGGCAGACGCTTAACCGGCTGAGCCACCCAGGCGCCCCTCTTACTTGCTTCTTTGCTATATTTACCTTGCTCTCAGTCGGGGAGCTTCTGCTTGCGGACCCTCAGTACTGCTGGAGAGCCCCCGATTTTCCATCTGCCTCCCGTGCCACTGGAACACCTGGGCCCTGCATCACCACTCTCCTCCCCCATGAGAGGTGGGGAGAGGAAGGTTTGCCTGATAGTTAAGCCTTGTGGAGTGTTGCCTGGGAGCAGTGGGAGGGCTAGGGGGAGGGAGGGCACTGGTGAAGCTCTTACTGGTTCCCCTGATCCAAACTGGTCTTGTTTGGTTTTTTTCCTCTCCAGTGGCATGCTGGAATCTCCACAAGTTCTCTCTTGTCTGTAGGAATCTGCCTGGGTCAGCATTCTGAACAGTTTTCTGGAACTGCAATGAGAGGAATTGTGGCAACTTGGCTGTTCCCCGTGTTCGACAGCCAGTACTAAGGTGTGTCTTCCTAGTCCCGGATGTGCAGGTGGGGGAGAGCTGTCCTCGGCTCCTTGGGGTGTGGTGCTGGATCGCGCAACTCGCACAACGGCACAGTGTGTTCATGGATGCACATCGACTTCTTGGAAAAGGGCAACATCTTAGCTAGTCGTCAGGCTTTGAAATCTCTTATAAAAATTAGCCTTACTGGGGAGAACATAGAAATGCATTTGTCGGGGTGTCCAGGTGGCTCAGTCGTTAAGCATCTGCCTTCGGTTCAGGTCATGATCCCAGGGTCCTGGGATCGAGCCCTGCATTGGGCTCCCTGCTCCGCGGGAAGCCTGCTTCTCCCTCTCCCACTCCCCTGCTTGTGTTCCCTCTCTCGCTGTGTCTCACTCTGTCTAATAAATAAATAAAATCTTTAAAAAATAAATAAAATCTAGAAATGCATTTGTCAGTCACCTGGCTGCCTCAGTCGGTAGAGCATGCGACTCTTGATCCAGAGGTTGTGAGTTCGAGCCCCACTTTGGGTGTAGAGATTGCTTAAAAATAAAATCTGAAGGGAAAAAAAAGGCATTTGTCTTCAGTTTGGAGATAGACACGTCTAGGTTAGGTTGCTATTTAGAAGACGATAATTCAAGTATAGGCTGTAAAGTCAGATAAGGCTGAAGGTGACCTATGCTACTATCAAATTCTGCAACACTGGGCCTTGTACTTAAGTACCTTACAGTTAGCCTATAGCTAGTTAACAGAAGGCCCGAAACAGTAGAGACTCAGTACATTGAGCTACTGTTGTAATTAGGGCATTCATAAAGGAAGTTTTGGTCTTTGAAATTAAGTAACAAAGAAACCTCCTAGTCTACAAGAATATAGGTTAAGGTATTTCAGAGAAAAAGGTAGCTGCATTTCTCTGTGATTTATGTCCTTTGGAGTGAAATGACCGTGTATACCTCAGTAACGGACCCGCCTGAACCTAGGGTAGCCGGTAAGGCGACACTTGGACTCAGTGTGAAAGCTTTCCGTTGTAAGCAACAGAAACTGGCTATGGCCCAAAGGAAAAAAACGTATTTATTGAGTGAACCTTAAGTTCTATCTTGGACCCCAAGGACTGGAAGGTATTTCAGCCTTAGGGTTATGTTGTTGCCAAAACTGGATCACCCTCAGCAGCTGGTGGCTCTTTCATACCTCTGTAGTCAAAGAACACTTGGTATCATGGCTTCGAATTCAGGGGTTATAAATGAGGACTACCAGCAATGCCCAGGTTTTATGTTACAGTGTCTACCACCAGCCATTAAATGAATTCCTCTTTAGCCCCTGCTGTAGTGTCTGTAGAACTAAGCGTCCTGAGGAAGCATCGCTCAGCCTCAGTAGAGGCTGGAAGTAAACTTGTGTTATGTTTAGCCACTACCATGTAGGGCTTGTCAGCACATCATAACCTAAGCCATCCTGGCTAATAATACCTTTGCAAGTCACAGCCTTTGTAGATCCTCTCCTTAGCCTTTGATGATAGAAGCGCATGAGCAAGTTTGGAAAAGAGAACTTAGGTCAAAAAAAAAATTAATGTCCTTTATATCAAAGCTTACTTTCTTATGATCTTGATCCTGTGAATAGCTAACTCAGAAGTAGAATTAGCTGAAAAGTGGTAAAAGGAAAAACTATCTCTTTTCGAAAATGAGTTTTCTTGTTGGTTATAGAACATTATTTCTAGAGCATTTTCTTGCCTATTTAAAAAACAGTGCAGGCAGGGGCGCCTAGGTGGCTCAGTTGTTAGGCGTCTGCCTTCGGCTCAGGTCATGGTCCCGGGGTCCTGGAATCAAACCCCACCTTGGGCTCCCTGCTCAGCGGGAAGCCTTCCTCTCCCTCTCCCACTACCCCTGCTTGTGTTCCCTCTCTTGCTGTGTCTCTCTGTCAAATAAATAAATAAAATCTTAAAAAAAAAGTTATTCTAATTTAAAAATAAGTTGATACTGTGTTCTAGTTAATACATGTAAAAGTACAAAGAAGGGGCGCCTGGGCAGCTCAGTCGTTAAGCGTCTGCCTTCGGCTCAGGTCATGATCCCAGGGTCCTGGGATTGAGCCCCACATCGGGCTCCCTGCTCGGCGGGAAGCCTGCTTCTCCCTCTCCCACTCCCCCTGCTTGTGTTCCCTCTCTCGCTGTGTCTCTCTGTCAAATAAATAAATAAAATATTTTTTAAAAAAAACAGTAAAGGCAAACTTCAGATACTGTGGGTTTGTTTCCAAGACCTCTGCAATAGAGCAAATAATGGAAAAATGCTAGTTTGTTTTTTTTGGCTTCTCAGTGCATATGAAAGTTAAATTTATACTATATGGTCATCTGTTAAGTGTGTAATGGCATTAGGTCTAAAAAAAACCATGTGCATACTTAATTATTGCTAAACAATGCTGAACATTATCTGAACTTTGTAATCATTCAACATAGACTACCATTGAAAATGTGATAGTGGAAGTTAAAAATATTGCTACAAATACCAAACGTAATAGACACAAAGAGAAAAATGCTATTGGAAAAATCGCACCGATAAGCTTGATTGATGGAGGGTTGCCAAAAAAGTGCAAGTTGTAAAAGAAACAAAAACAAAATGCAATTTCTGCTAAACAAAATAAAGTGAAGCACAATAAAACAAGGTGTACCTGGGGTGCCTGGGTGGCTCAGTAGGTGGAGCATGAGACTCTTAATCTTGGAGTTGGGAGTTTGAGCCCTATGCTGGGCGTAGAGGTTACTTATAAAAAAAAAAGTGTGCCTGTATCTGGAAGTTCACACAAAAAGAAAAAAAGTTTGATTTCATACATTTAAGATTTGAATAACTTAATTCAGGTGTTGCTTTAAATGGACTATAAATAACAAATTACCTGTATTTCAGTGGTTTCAGTTTACTTAAAAGGACTAAATGGATGGAAATGACCAGGTTTAGAAGCCACTCCAGGTCATGTATTTGACTAAACTCAAAGCAATACTCCACTCTAGCTCTAGTTTAGCAACTTGCTTCTCTGGATCTCCTTTCTCTTGAATTGAGATAAAATAGAAGGCTCCTCAAAAAATGGCAGGGAGAATGGGATTATAAGCAAGAATCATTAGAATATGAAAACCAAGCTCATAAATCTGTGGTCATATACCATGACCATAGATAAGAATAAGAAAATATCTTTTTACCACACATTTACCAAGGAGTCTTCTTTATTTCCTTTAGTAACTTATTCTTGATTTTGCTATTGTGTGTTAAAAATAAAAAAAAATTTTTTAAGATGTTATTTCTTGATTTAGAGAGATGGTGTGCTTGAGTGGCGGGGAGGGCGGGCGTGAGGCAGACGGAGAGGGAGAGAGAGAATCCCAAGCTGACTGTGCACTGAGCGTGGAGCCCGACAAACTACCTTACTGTGGGGCGGGGGGAGAGGTGGAGCAGAAATTCATCTCCTGTAACCAAGCAACAGTGGAGCTAGATTCACGGACACATAGACCTGAGTGAGGTGGGCCTTCCCACCCGCACACACGCATGTGCACATGCACCCTTATGTTGCTGCTCTCTTCCTGCTATGAGAATGAGTTCTTCACAAAAGGAACTACTGGACAGAGAAGTCCTAGCCACCCATCTGTACAGTGTTTTGACTAGCAGGGAAGGAAACTTCCTCTTCAGTTGCCATCCAAAAAGTATGGAGAGGAACTTTACCCCAGCTGGGGCCATTTGCCTCTCCGTCAGACTCCCAGGTGTGGACAAGGGGAACGAGAGACTACAGTTAGCAGGTTTAGAAACACCTGGATTTACTGAGGGAGGAGCACCTCCCCAAAATGATCCTTGTTCTAGCAATATAGATTTGATCTGGAATACATTTATTATCTATGGTGTAGTTGTGAGCTAAGAGATCTAAACTCACAGAACAGAGTACAATGCAAAAAAAACCCAAAAAACAAAACAAAAACACCTTTCCAAAGATTTAAGTGGGCTCCATGCCCTGTGTGGAGCTTGAACTCCTGACCTTGAAATTAAGAGTCACATGTTCTACCAACGGAGCCAGCCAGCTGTCCCCCAAAGGTTTTTTTTAAAATGATCTTTATAAGTTTTGGTATGCTAAGGAGTCATCACTATAATTTATATGCCTTTATTAATAGAATCCAAATACATAAACCAAAAATTGACAGAAATAAGAGGCTCATAGCCAAATCCAAATGCATAGTGAGAGATATTATTCTAGTTTAATATATCAAGATAAAAATCATTAAGGATACAGACAATTTGGGGGCGCCTGGGTGGCTCAGTCGTTAAGCGTCTGCCTTCGGCTCAGGTCATGATCCCAGGATCCTGAGATTGAGCCCCACATCGGGCTCCCTGCTCCTCGGGAAGCTTGCTTCTCCCTCTCCCACTCCCCCTGCTTGTGTTCCCTCTCTAGCTGTCTCTCTGTCAAATAAATAAATAAAATCTTTAAAAAAAAAAAAAAGGATACAGACAATTTGAACCATGCAATCACATTTGATCTAATAGAAATAGTACACTCAGTAGGGGTAAAGTACATATTCTTTTCAAATACAACATTTGTAAAAATGGGTCCAAAAAACTGGTCCATAAAACAAATACCAACATAACCCAAAAATCGGAATCATGGAGGTCCTGGTTTTTGAGCAAGTATAGTTGAGCAGGAGTTCACATACCCTGTTGCTAAGTAGGCTCATCATAAAGTGATCCTTCAAAAGAGAACTAAAAACTCATGACAAAATAGGAGGGGGAAAACCTACCAAAAAGCTCCAGAGAGTGAAACAAATCAGGTATATTTTGGATGGAATTAAAACTTGGAGGAAGGAAATAGCATATGGGTTTTCACTTCAAACTGGTTTTTAAAAACAACAATGCACAAAAGCTTTGGGGAATGTTCCTCGCTTCTTCACAGATCCCTTGATGGGGGAAATTGATTAACTTAAAGTCAAGATTTGGTGAGTATTTGGCAAATGTCTTTGTGTTATGGAAGTTTATGCCTAACTTTGCCCCATCCAAATAATACATATGGTGGCCACCCCCCACCCCAATTTTTTCTCCATGCTTTCTAAAATCAATCTGACCTATGATCCTACACGTTAGCCTGTCTGAACTCCTTGGACTCATTCTGTGATGATTATTACACTGAAATAGAGTAGTCTTCACTCACTGGCTTACTTTTGAGAATTGATAGCAAAAAGATGCTTATTGACATAGACGATATAGAGAGATGACCTGGAATCTCACAATACAAAGGTTAGAATTCACTTACTAGTCCTTCCTCCTCTTCTTTCATTAAATCTTCCCTTCCCGTAAGTAACAAATGTAATGCCTCTGCTATCGTCTTGTTAGCTAAGTAGTGGGTCACTACCTCAATGATGGATTTGTAATTAAAGTTCTTTTTGCCCATAACACTTTTTTTTAACCATGTGGAAAGTTTCTGTAATGAAGTAGAAATCTGGTAAATTGAGACCATTTGAATTGGATTTGTGTGGCTCATGTTTATTTGTGGCAATTTTAAATGCAAAAGACCCCAAGGACAGACCGATGCACTTGGTAACAGTTCACTAAGAAAGTGCATTGGAAAGTGATCAGGACAACCAAGAGCTGAAATAGGTGCACTTGAAAAAACTAAAATTGCTGAAAGAATAGAATATAGCCTGTTGTTTTCTTTTTAATCTCTTATGAAAAGTGAAGCTGCTTTTCTCTCTTGAATGCAAGAGGTACTCTTGGCTAAAGGCCCTTGTAATGAGTCAAGTAAAGGAAATGTTTTTGATTATATGAGGAATTTTTTTTAAAGAAAGAAAATAGGGCATACTTATTTATAACTTGTCAGTAACTATGAGTTTTATGGCTATGACTTCTTGTTAGCTGCCAACCAAGTATGTTTTTTCTGTCTCCTGGTGATCTCTGTCACCATTCCTGGAGCCCTATTAACAAAAATTAAATGGTATGTCAGTAAGTTTGTTTTTATTTCAACACACAAATGTTTTTAATAAGTTTTTAAAGTGGGGAATAGTTAAATCCATTTGCTCTTGTTAGAAGACATTTTAACTTAAAAGCTGTTAACAAGATTGAAATCTATAGGAAAATATTCACAGAAAACAAGGTTGAACTGGAGTCTGAGATGTTGAGTGCTTCTTTCACAAATGGGATTTCAGCTAATTTTACTTTGCTCTTTATACTTACATTTTTCTACCATGAAGGTAAATTTCAAAATTAGAAGAAAAAGATGGTAAAATGGAAAATATCTTTGATAAAGGCCATATTTAAACCAGTCCATATCTCAGAGCAATCATTTCATTTATAAAAATAGATACTTAGGGACGCCTGGGTGGCTCAGTCAGTTAAGTGTCTGCCTTCGGCTCAGGTCATGATCCTGGGGTCCTGGGATCGAGCCCTGCATCGGGCTCCTGTTTAGTGGGAAGCCTGCTTCTCCCTCTCCTGCTCCCCCACTTCTGCTCTCTGTCTCTTTCTGACAAATAAATAAAATCTTTAAAGAAAAAACATATTTATTGACACCCTTTGTTTATATCCACCATAGGTCCTAATAAAGTAGCCTAAGAAAGTGTTTAAGTGTAAGGCACAGGAATAAAGCACTTCTAGAGAAAGAATTAACATGTAAATCCTGGTAAAGAATTGAACTATTCATATTTACAAGGACTTGGATATAGTTAATTTTTAAATTTTATTGGGGCACCTGGCTCACTCAGTTGAAAGGGCATGCAACTCTTGATCTCGGGGTTGTGAGTTCAAGACCCACATTGGGTGTAGAGATTACTTAAAAAAATTTTTTTAAGTTTATTTATTTTTTAACTTTTTTAAAAGTAAGCTCTACACCCAGCATGGGGCTGGACCTTTACCACCCCAAGTTCAAGAGTCACATGCTCCACCGACTGCGCCAGCCAGGCGTCCCCTGATAGAAATAGTACATGTATTTTAGTGATTAAAGAAACTCAGGTTCAGTGGGGTAAATGACTTGACTAATGTCACATAACCAGTTAAGTGGCTGGGCTAGATTGTTGCAGTATTGGCACCAAAAGAACATTATCTCCTTTGATCCACATTGACTCTAGGCCTTGTGAGTTGCTGGGCCCTATGGGACATAAGCAGAGAAACAATCAGAGGCTCGAAAGGCTTATCCTCTGCTGCTCTTTGGAACCATGAGTCTACCGTGGGAAGAAGCTTGGGCTAGCCTAGTGGTAGAGAAGCCAACATGGAGAGCAGGGCTGGGATTGCCCCACTGATGCCTGTTACCCAAGCTACTCTGACAACAGCCAGACACGTACAGCCATCCTAGGCCCTCCCGTTGAACAGAACTTCTGGCTGATTGCAGACATCCAGTTGAGCCAGCCCCACCACAGCCATCCAGCAGCTCCACAGAATTGTGAGAAAAAATAGAAGCTCATCTTTTAAAAAACGATGAAGATTTGAGGATTGTTGGTTACACAACAAAAGCTGATAGAATGACTTGGGGTGCCAGGCTCAATCGGTAGAGCATGCGACTCTTGATCTCAGGGTTGTGAGTTCAAGCCCCACACCGGGTGTGGATCTATACTTAAAAAAAAAAAAACAAAAACATACAGTGACCAAACATGGATTTGATACTTCTCCCTATGAAATGGTGATCTTTCCTATTATATATGACTGCCTATCAATATTCCTGCCAGTTTTCACACAGATGAAAGGAATATATATTACGTGCAATGGGGCCATAGGTAATTAATATTCAACTAAATCCACGTGGCAAAAAAAGTGGGAAAATCCCTGGTGTGGACGATTGCTGTATACAGCTCAACATGTTCCCTCTGAAAAGAAAGACTGCTTTTTGGTCAGAGTCCACAGGAAGCTTGACCATGGGTTGGGGGTCAGAAGAGAAAGGGAGAGCAGGTTGCTTTGGAGCTAGCCTTTAGGTATGAGTAGAATGTTGACAGAGGAAGGTGGAGTAAAGAGATGAGATCATGAGGTGTGTTCACAGGGAAGGTGGTAGACGATGGTTGAGTTTAAGTCAGTCCACCTGGGGCTAAATCCTGTATTACCTGCATTACCCTTGACAACACCGTAGATCCAGGTAGTGGGAACCGGAAGTGCGAAGGCCCTATGGGCAGCAGAGGATGGGCTTGGAGAGGTAGCCACGGCCTTGCCGATCATGACTGAATAGCTTTGATCAACAAACGTAACAAAATAAGAATGAGATTTTATGTAAAAAAAAAAAATTCTAAGCAAAAGTACAGTAAGACGGCTCAAGAAGCAATCAGAGGAAGGAAGAAAAAATAAGGGGTAATTGTAGCGATTTAGAGAAGAAGCAAGGCAGTGGCCACACTGATGGAAAAAAAGCATCCGATTCAAAGCCTGCTACAGAATCTGAATTGTCAGGACTTAATGACCGGGTAGATGAGGAGGGTGAAATCCAGGGAAGAAACATAGATGACTAATGCTTTGAAAGTGTATGGAAGAAGTAATTTTTTAAAGTAATCTCTATGCCCAACGTGGGGCTCAAACTCACGACCCTGAGATCAAGAGTTGCCTGCTCTACTGACTGAGCCAGCCAGGCGCCCAGGAGAAGTAATCTTTGATACCAGCTGTATGCCAAGCACTTTATACTCCATGTCTCCTTTAATTTTTTACTAATCCTAAATGGCATAAATATATCCTTCCCATGCTATAGAAGAGGAAACTGAAGCTACAGATAGTTCAAAAATGTGCCCAGTTTCAAAGGGTGGTAAAGTCAGAATGTGAGCTGAAGCTTGTGTAACCTCTGGTTGGCTGGGGGGATAATGATGTCATAAACACGGGGCAGAGTGGAGGGAAGGGATGGATGGAGTGGCGGTTGAAACCTGCATCTCGGGCACTGGCAAGCATTTGTGGATGGATATTCAAGCACCAGGAGGAATGGGGACTTGCAAGGGTCTTGGAAGAGATCAGGAAGCAAATTGGGATCAGCTGCATTTGACTTCCCTCAGTTTACTTGCTTCACACAATCATACATGAGTAAATCTTTTTTTTTCCCCCTAGGCAAAGGACTTTATTAACCTTGTTTCAAACTTTATTCCCAGGCTTCTTCAGCTTAATTAGCTGCAACGAATGAATTGTGTATAAGCAAAAACTGAAAAGAGCTGCAGTGTCCAAAGGGCTTGGGCTTAAAAGTATTAGAGATCTAGATTTTATCAGATCCATGAACAAAATTTTAAAAAGCAGTCATAATATAAAATAGCAGCTCCCAGTAACTTCTTCAAGTTTTATCTTCTTCAGAAGTTGACTCAATTCAGTTTGCTTCATTCTTGGAAGCTTCATCAAAATTCTCCACAAGATCTGGAACTTCATCATCCTCCTCCTCTCTGGTGGCAAGTGGTGCTTTTCCAGCCACAGATTGGGCAGAGCTTCAGCCAGTCTTCTTAAACTAGTCAGACTGTCTGCACCAAGTTGGTTTTACTGGGTGGCATTTCTGTCAGCTGCTTTGTCTCAGCATGGCCTGGAATGGTGAAAGTGTTCGCTGCCAGCGATGCCTGAACTTTGGGGTTGTTAAAGTGGATCACTGGTCCTTGGTTTGTGAACATATTCACTTCTTCAATACCAGAGATATTGTTTACCCCTAACTTCTTTCAGGAGAACTGAAGTTTTTTATCATCTGCTGTAGCCATTCTCTGAACCACCACCTTCTTTTGGCGAGCAGTTCCTTTCCCACCAATGCGCACTTGTGCTTGCACTTTGGCGAGTTTCTCCTGGTTTGTGATAGTTTCTTTCATCTTGTTGGAGCGGAAATGGGACCGCACGGGGAAATAGGGTTGGCGCCCAGGGGGTCTCGGGCAGACCAGCTGAGATTAGGTGCACACACTCGGGGATGCAAGATGGCAGCTAGAGCGAGTAAATCCTTTTTTTAATAGGCTTGGCTTTTGCTTTTATTCTTTTGAAGATTTTATTAGAGCAAGGGAGCACACGAGTAGGGGGATGGGCTGGGGGAGAGGCCGACTCCCCACCAAGCAGGGAGCTCCACGTGGGGCTTGATCCCAGGACCCTGAGATCATGATCTGAGCGAAAGGCAAATGCCCAACCGACTGAGCCACCCAGGTGCCCCAAATCCTTTTTTTTTTATTTTAAAAGTTTATTTATTTTAGAGGGAGAGAGAGGTAGGAAGCGAGCATGAGCAGGAGGGGCAGAGGGAGATGCAGAAAGAACCCCAAGCTGACTCCGAGCTGAGCTTCATCTCAGACCCCCGAGATCACAACCCCAGGTGAAATGAAGAGTCAGATGCCCAACCGACTGAGCCACCCAAGTAGCCCATATGTGAGTAAATTCTATTGAAACAAATTAAAGTTTAATTCTAAATAAAACCTTGTGTGTCAGTTTGGATTCTCATCTATGTATGGAAGATCATCCCATGAATTTCATCTAAGCCAAGCAAGTCCAACCTTGATCACCTTGAACAGAATGAGTTAGTTATCTCTGAACCAAAAATAAACATCTGTTAGTTGAAGTATTCTTTTAATGTTTTCAAGGCAACAGTAACACAAGGGATCAAGGTCTTGGATTACTGATGTTGATTTACTGTCCACTGAATTTGTAGGAAGCCAAGAACCAGAGAGTCAAATGCAGGTAAAATATTTGGAGAACTTGATATAAATACCTGGTATTTAATATTTTATGTCCGTATTTTTTCTCCCTAGTATATGTGCCACCGAAGAGAACACAGTATTCATTCTCCTTGGGTAACGGGTTGGGAAAGGGTCCAGTAGTGAATATGCTAGACTTCGTAGGCTTAGACAGTTTCCATCGCAACTATTTAATTCTGTTACAACTACTCTGTCACTGTAATGGGAAAGCAGTCATAGAGGATATGTAAACAAAAGGGTATGGGTGTGTTCCAATAAAACTTCATTTGTCTCCAAACAGTGGGCTGGGTTTGGCCCACAGGCTGCTCTTTGCTAACCTCTGCCTTAGATAATTATATAAGCCAGTAGTGCTTTTTTCTGATATACATGTATTTTGCAAACTTTAGCTTGGAATGGGGTACTGTAGTCCTTTTGTTTAGAAAATTATTTTGTGATTATGTTATCTGAGAATCTGGAATATTGGAGATCATTCAGATTTTGAAGGGAGTAACCATTTCTTGTTTATCTTTGTATATCCTGCACAGTGCTCAGTGCATGCAATATATATATTGCAGTTCCTGGCCATTGATACGTTGCTGAATTAATTGCATGTTGTTAACTGCCTTGTCTAAGGCAAGGATATGGTACCTTTGAAGAAGCAGTGTGGCTAGTGGGGGATGCTCAGAACTGCACAATAAGAAGGTAAAGTTTCCAGATTCTGGCCATAACACTGAAGTGGTACAAGTCAACATCCCTTCTCTAGACCCATTTTCATCATCTGTAGAACCAGGGAGTTGGATTTTGGCAGACTTCTGGCTGCCTAGCTGACTGCCATTTCCAACCTCCCCCTTCCTTGCCTATCTCCTTATAGAGGCTGAAAATGTCAAATTCTCACTTAATCCAGCTTCCTTTGCAGTCAGAATTGACCAGAATTGACCATATGACCCATTCTGGCCAATTGGGTAGAAGGGAAATGATAGGAGCCCTCTAGGAAAGATTGGATTCCCCCACCCCAGCAACCCATGAAAGAAGCAGGCCATGTAAGGAGAGCTCCTTTTCCTTGTTCACTGTGGACACCCTGTCATGTGAGGACTTAATGCCAGAGCTGTGGCAGACATAGCCTATCGTAAGGCCATAGGCCTTTAGGAAGCTTTGGTACAATTATTTTGCAGCCAAATGCACTTTAACCAATACGATGAACTTTAGGGTACCTTTTATCTTTTTTTTTTTTAAGATTTTATTTATTTGACAGCGCGCGCGTGAACAAGCAGGGGGATCAGCAAAGGGAGAGGGAGAAGCAGGCTCCCGGCTGAACAGGGAGCCCAGCACAGGGCTCAATCCCAGGACCCTGGGATGATGACCTGGGCTGAAGGCAGATGCTTAACTGACTGAGCCACCCAGGCGCCCCTAGGGTACCTTCTAGATCTGTGACTAAAGGGCACCTGGATGGCTCAGATGGTTAAATGTCTGCCTTCAGCTCAGGTCATGATCCCAGAGTCTTGGGATCGAGCCCCGTGTCGGGCTCCCTGCTCAATGGGGACCCTGCTTCTCCCTCTTCCTCTGCCTGTCCCCACTGCTTGTGTTCTCTCTCTCTCTCAAATAAATTTTTAAAAATCTGTGACTAAAGTACATGTGCAGCTAATCAAAGATCTCAGACTTGAACTTACTGATCTTAATTGGCTTTTACTGAAACTAGTGTACAAGGTAGTCATTCTCCTAAGGAGACATTGATACCCACATTTACATGGATGATCTCAAAAAGGACATGCACTCAACTGAGATATGCTTCAACAGAGGTTGAGGGTTGGGTGTTTTTTTTTTCCAGGTAAGTGATCAAATACAAAATAAAAAATTATTTTTAAGAAGTTGGAAAATGTTGAACAGTATCATTTGATGCTTGATCAAAACCAAATGGTTCATCAAAGTTCTAATTAAGCCAAACAGAATACTTGTAGTTGAGCTGAAACAAAGTTGCTGTGATGTCAAAAGGAAATACATAGTCTTAGATTGTACCAGAGGCACTTAGAAGCTATATGCTAATCAAAATTTATTGAGTTGCCTTCAATTCAGAATAACTGTTTTTCATTAGATGTTTAAAAAAAAAAAAGATTTGAGAGAGAAGGAGTGCATGAGTGGGGAGAGGGGCAGAGGGAGAGCGAGAACCCCAAGCACACTCCCCACTAAGTATGGAGTCCTACGTGGGGCTCGACCTCATGACCCTGAGATGATGACCCGAGCTGAAACCAAGAGTTGGATGCCCAACCAACTGAACCACACAGGTGCCCCCTGTAGGTATTTTCTTTATTTTTTTTTTCATAATGAGATAACTACCTTTGTGTAACAGTGAAACATTTGAGAACAAATATTTGGGGAAGATGGATTTTTCTGCATCTAATGTACTAGAGAGGATTTTAGAAAACTAGGCATAAATCTGAGAGTTGGAGGGAAATTAATAAAAATCTGATAATCTAGACCATTAATGGCACAGATGGGAATGTCAGGAAACCAGAATATAAAAATACTATTAAGATACTGATAACAGGGGCGCCTGGGTGTCTCAGTCAGTTAAGCATCTGCCTTTGGCTCAGGTCATGATCTCAGGGTCCTGGGATCAAGGCCCGAGTCAGGCACGTTGCTCAAGGAGGGAACCTGCTTCTCCCTCTCCATCTGTCCTTCCCCCTTCCTTGTGCTCTCTCTCTCATGCTCTCTGTCTCTCTCAAATAAAATCTTAAAAAAAAAAAGATACTGATAACAATTGAGTTAATGACAAAATGGTATCACAGAATACACAATTATAAGTTTATGACATAGAGACTAAAAGCGAGGAAAAAGGAAGATAAGTTCATGACGTATGTAGGAATAACAAGTTAAATAATACTTGTTCTTTCTAAAGAACAGAAATTTTAGGCAAAAAATTTTTTTAGTAGAGAATGACTTTTTGGTGACAAAAATATCCTAGCCAGTCTTTCAGAAATGAGTCATTTTTATAATTATAAAAAATTGTTAAATATTTTTAATATTCTAATTTTAGATTTACGGTCTGCCAAGGTATGATTTTGGGCCTTCATCTCCCACATCATTTGTATTGTAGAATGTCTCACTTTTGGGACGCCTGGGTGGCTCAGTCAGTTAAGCGTCTGCCTTCAGCTCAGGTCATGATCTCAGGGTCCTGGGATTGAGCCCCACATCAGGCTCCCTGCTCAGCGGGGAGCCTGCTTCTCCCTCTGCTCCTCCCCCCACCACTCATTCTCTCTCTCTCTCTCTGACAAATAAATAAAATCTTAAAAAAAAAATAGAATGTCTCACTAACCCAAGGTTGCATGATGGACTAAAAATTTTGTTGACCTTGGGTATTGAGTTTTACACCTATTGGTCTCTGGATTTTCATAGGAGGTTTCTACTTCAAAATTTAGCATATGACTTTTTTCTTGTAATTTAAACTTTGATTACCTCCACATAGTTCTCACAATGTAATGGTAACTTTTTGTTACTGGCGTATATACTTTAATTTTTCATAAAGATTTTATTGTTTAAGTAATGTCTACCCCCAACATGAGGCTTGAACTCACAACCGCGAGATCAAGAGTCACATACACTAACGATGGAGCCAACCAGGTGCCCTGTGGCTTATTTACTAGAACAATACTAAATGAAGACCTGTTTTGTCTAGCTAAATTCAGATGATGCTGTTACACAAGTAAAGCTCCATATTGCTACAGATTTGTTTTTATTCTGCTGTACAGCTGTGGTAGATTGCAAAAATGTCCACAATACTCTGTAACTCTACCCACCCAGCAGTGAAGTCTACTTCCCCCTTGCGTCTGGACTGGCCAAATGACCTGCATGGAGAAATAGAATGTAGTGTAAGGATACACAAAATTCTGGGCATAGAATGAACGAGGTCTTACAGCTTTGTTTTTTTTCTGGCTCTTGGAACCCTTTCACCACCATGTGATCTAGCCAGGACTAGTCTGCTGGAGGAGACAAAAGAGTAGAGACAAGTTGTCCTAGCGGAGGCTCCCAAGACCAAGGAACCCCCAGCCAACCCGGTGGCCACCATGAATGAACCCAGCCAAGACTGCCTCAGAAGTTCCCTCTTGGGGCGCCTGGGTGGCTCAGTCGTTAAGCATCTGCCTTCGGCTCAGGTCATGATCCCAGAGTCCTGGGATCTAGCCCCACATCGGGCTCTCTGCTCAGCGGGAAGCCTGCTTCTCCCTCTCCCACTTCCCCTGCTTGTGTTCCCTCTCTTGCTGTGTCTCTCTCTGTCAAATAAATAAATAAAATCTTTAAAGAAAAAAAAAATTTCCCTCTTGAGCCCAGCCCAAACTGCTGACCCATAGAATACTGAGCTAAATGTAGATTGTTCTTTTTCTTTTTAAAAAAAGATTAAGTCGTCTCTACATCCAATGTAGGGCTCGAATTCATGACCCTGAGATCAAGAGTTGCATGTTCTACCGACTAAGCCAGCCAGGTGACCCTGTAGATTGTTCTTTTAAGACAATCAGTTTGGGACTAGTTAGTTACACAAGCAATAATTAACAGATACAATCTGCCTCTAACATGTTAGTGCATTTTTCCTCTTTTATGTGTGTTTCTCACATGTTTATTCTTTTATAAGTTGGTAAGCCTTAAAGATGATGTAGGTGATAGAATTTAAAACTTTATAGTCTTGAGTATGACAAAAAGAGGTGTGTTAGTTTGAGAGGGATTGATCATAACCTCCTTCTCTTCCATCTCCCACTCAAGTTTAAAACTGATTAAGTGACAGACCCAGGAGTAAGGCAGAGGAGAATGAAGTATCATTGTAACGACTGGTTAGGCCTGGCTTGGAGGAAATGGCTTAGATTATGAGCTTTATGTTACTGAGTGGACGGAATGAGAATTATACTCCCACTCCGAGGCCCTGGCTGAACTGAATGACTTCAGGCCCCTCTGGGAGTTGCGGTGGGGGCAGGGAGAAGCCAAGCGGACTGTATGCCCTCTGTAGGCAGGAAGTGCCTGAAGACTGAGAGGAAACATTGGGTCAAGAGGGACAGTCCCTTCTCCCACTTTACCAACAGATCAGTCACTGCCCTTAGCAGAGGAGCAGAGAGAGGCCAGGCGTCCTGTTTTAATGGACCGTTTCTCCAAATGTAAAGCTACACCAGGAGCAGCGGACAAGGGCGCCTGGGTGGCTCAGTTGGTTAAGCGACTGCCTTCGGCTCAGGTCATGATCCTGGAGTCCCGGGATCGAGTCCCACATCGGGCTCCCTGCTCAGCAGGGAGTCTGCTTCTCCCTCTGACCCTCTTCCCTCTCGTGCTCCTATCTCTCATTCTCTCTCTCTCAAATAAATAAAATCTTTAAAAAAAAAAAAAAGCGGACAAGTATTCCTGCTTACCACCGTCACAAACTGGAAATGCTATGGGCAACCTGTACATGACTCAAAAGTTAGTAGATTTACAGTAAGAAATGCAGTGAAAAGGCAAAACACTTTTTCATAGATAAGAGTAGTGATAATAGCTCATGGTTTTTGAGCATTTATTATGGCCGGGCAATGCCCTAAGGAAAGTATGTCATCATAGAAGCCTGTGATACAGGTGCCTTTGTTATCCCTTTTTATAGATAATGCAGTTAATGAGATAGACAGCCTGATACCAGCCCCAAAGGAGACAACATGGAATGGACGAGGGATATTTTCTGGATTGTTTCCACCCACGAGTAACAAGTGTATTTTGAAAGTCAGATAATAAATGTTGGTGGGTATGTGGAGAAATCGGAAGCTTTGTGCATTTTTAAAAAGATTTTAAGTAACCTCTACACCAGCGTGGGGCTTGAGCTGACAACCCCAAGATGAAGAGTTGTGCGCTCCACTGACTGAGCCAGCCGGGCGCCCTGCCTCATAGGGGTCTGATGAGAATACAAATGTTGTGATTTCATTTCTCCTTCATCGACAGCTGTACGTGGAGATGCTGGACCACGGGGCCGTTCACCTTGTAAGCTTTTGAGGCTCCTCCATGCTGCTTTTCACAATGGCTGTTCCAGTGTACGTTTCCACCCAGTTTTCTTCACATCCTCACCAACGCTCCTCTCTTCTCTTTGCTAGTAGACATCCTAACAGCTGAAAGGTGATAATTGACTGTGTTGTTTTTTTTTTAAGAGGAAAAAAACAACTTATTCTTGAAGCTGTGGAGAGCTTCCACCCTATGTAGAACCCTGGGTAGCTGTGAGCTCTGCTGGGTCCAGAGAAAGTCCTCTGGGTTTATACTCCCTGGGCCTGGGCAGGGGCACTTTGCCCTTCTAGCTCTCTCCAGGCTCCCCCCATGGGGAGGCCCCACTGAGTATGCTAGGGGGGGCATATAACTCTGCAACCCAGAGGGGGCAGTCCTCAGAACCTATTGCTCTGGCCCACTCTGGCTTTGTGCTTTCTGTCCAGCTTGGAGAGGGTGCTAGGGCAATTTGCAATGAGGGCAGAGGGAGGTGAGGCTGCACGAAGAAGCAGGTGGGAATGGACCATGTTGCTCCCTCTCAGGTCAGGGGCTGCAAGCATTCCATCTTCTCTCAGCTCTGTCTCCTTTCTTCATGGTCAGTCCAGTCCCTACCGTGGCCTCCCACCCCTGAACCTTTGGAGGAGGAAGTGGGGCCTGCGGGCCTATCACGGCCCCTCACCTAGCCCTCTGCGGATTGAAACCTCCCACACTGGGCTTCCTTACCTCGCTGAGGCCTAGAACACAGGAGCTGAGAAGATCCTTATCCAACTGGCTCACTGCATGGATGGGCTACGGGGAGGCGAGGACTGGGTGGGCGACTTGTCCAAGGTTACCCAGAAGGTCATTGGCAGGGCTAGGACTCAGGGCTCCTTGGCCTCACAGGAGCCCTATTTCCAGCTTCTGAGTCCCCAGGCCCCCGGCCCATAAGGGAGGGTGGGGCACTGCGGCAGAGAAGTGCTTAGGGGCCTCAGGGAGGTGGCTCCCGGGAGGCTGGCAGAGCACTGGGGGTGACTCCGTGGGCTGGCGGTAGTGGCTGTGGGGGGTTACTGCTGCTGTTGGTCCTGCTGCTTGTTCACGTCGTGCTCCTTTGCCCCGGGGTTTTGGAGCCTGACCTTCGGCTGCACCTCGGTGAGCCCCAGATGAGCGGCCAGCCCTGACTTCTGCCAGATGGTGACGCTGAGGCTCTAGGGGCCGCTCCTTTTCTAGCTCCACGCACCGGTCGTCGGTGTAGACCACTCAGTACTTACCCTGGGTTCCAGTCTACGTCGCTCCACCAGCTTTAACTCAGCGGTTTCCAGACGCATCTGCACAGCACACACTCTGGGAGTTTGTGAAAATGCAGCTTCCAGGGCATCCCTGATGCCAGGAATTGTCTGTGTGGTTTTGATTTGCGTTTCCCTGATGATGAGTGACGTTGAGCACCTTTTCCTAGACTTGTTGGCCATTTTTAGCTCTTTGGGAAAATGTCCAGGTCCTTGGCCCATTTTTTAATTGGGTTATTCTTTTTTTTTTTTTTGCTATTGAGTTGTGGGAGTTCCTTGTATATTGTGGATATCAACCCCCCATTGGGGGTCCATCCTTCAAGCAGCAGCTTTAAAAGTTGGAGCATTGGATGTGTGGTCCAAACCTCTCCCTCCTCAGGGAGAAGCTGCAAGTTGGGGATTCCCTCCCAATTGCATGACGTTGTGCTGGGGTAGGATTTATGCTGAGAGCATGTCTCAGCCTTTCCCGATTACTTATTTCCATGTCGGCATTTCCTCAGTTGCCAACTATGTAGGAATCACTCAACTAGTTTCTGAATTTCGGAGGGAATTGGTCTGTGTGAGCTGTGTACTCAGTGCATCTGTGGGAGGAGAGAAATACAAGAACCTCTTTCATTGCTGTCTTTCTCTAGAGTCTCCTTTGTGCTCTAAGCAATACCATCAAGTTCATGATTTTGAGGTATCCAGTTGATCTATTTTTCCTTTGATGTAGACCAAATAGCATGTTTTGGTGTCCTATCTGGAAACAGTGGTCTACTCCAAAGGTGGAAGGTTTACTCCTATGTTTTCTTCTAAGAAGAAAGTTGCATTTCTTACATTTAGGTCTTAGATCCATTTTGAGTTAGTTTTTGTATATGTCATAAGGAGGGGGTTGAAGTTTATTCCTTGGCAGATAAATATCCAATTGTCCTAACACCACTTAATGAAAAGACCATTTCTCCGCCATTCAGTCGTCTTGGCACCATTGTTGAAAATCAGTTGGCCATAAATGTAAGAGTTTATTTCTTGACTCTCACTTGTATTCCATGGATCTACATGTCTATCTTTATGGCAGTACCATGCTATAGCTTCATAGTAAGTTTCAAAATTGGGAACTGTTGTCCTCCAACGTTGTTTTCTTTTCAAGGTTGTGTTGGCTTCTGGTAACTTGCCTTTCCATAAGAATTTTAGGATCAGCTTGTCATTTTCTACAAAGAAATCAGCTGTGATTCTGATAGGCATTGCATGGAATCTGTAGGTCATTTGGGGGAGTATTGTTTTAACAATATTAAGTCTTCCAATCCATACACAATGGGATGTCTTTGCACTTACTTAGATTTATGATTTCTTTCAACCATGCCTTTTAGTTTTCAATGTACAAGTCTTTCATTTCTCTTTTAGTCCTAAGAGTTTTCTTATTTTTGATGCTGTTATAGATTGTTTTTTTTTATTTTGATTTTTCATGTGGTACATTGCTAGTATATAGAATGTAATTGATTTTCCATATTGATCTTACACCTTGCAGCCTTGCTGAACTTACTACTTGGAATAGCTTTTTTCTTGGATTCCTTAGGATTTTCTGTATACAAGATCATGTCATCTACAAATACAGATAGTTTTATTTTTTTCCTTTGTGATAGGGATGTCTTTTATTTCTTTTCCTTTCCTTAGTACCATGTGTAGAACCTCAAGTACAATGTTGAGTAGAAGTGGTGGGTGAGAATCCTTGTCTTGTTCCTGGTCTTAGGTGGAAAGCATCCAGCCTTTCACCACTGAGTATGTTAGCTGTGGGTTTTTCACAAATGTCCTTTATCAGGTTGAGGAAGTCCCCTTATATTCCTATTTTGTTGAATGTTTTAACCACAAAGGTGTGTTGGATTTTTGTGAGCTGCTTTTTCTGCATCAATAGACACGATCACTTGGTTTTTGTCATTGGTTCTATTAATGTGGTGTATTAGACTGATTTTCAGATGTTAAATCAATCTTACATTCCTGGGATAAATCCCACTTGGTTGTAGTGTATAATCATTTTTATATATTGCTAGATTCAATTTGCTAGTGTTTTGTTGAGGGTTTTGGCATCAATATTCGTAAAAGATATTGATCTGTAGCTTTCTTGAGATGTTTTTGTCTAGCTTTGATATCTAGATAATACTGGTTTCATGGAATGAGTTGAAAGTGTTCTTTTCTATTCTGTTTTTAGAAAAGGTTGCAAAGGATTGGTAATATTTCTTTACATATTGAGTAGAATTCTCCGGTGAAGCCATCTGGGCCTGGGATTTTCTTTGTAGGATGTTTTTAATTAATCTAATTTCTTCCTTACACCTCTATTAAGCTTTTCTATTTCTTTTTGAGTCAGTTTCAGTAGTTTGTGTTTCTCTGGGAATTTGTTTCATCTAAGTTATCTAATTTGTTGGCTTACAGTTGTTGAATAATATTCCTTTATTTTTTGAAAGCTTTTATTTATATATTGAGAGAGAGTGCACGTGTGTGCACTCACAAATGGGGGGGAGGGGCAGAGGGAGAAGAAGAAGCAGACTGAGCAGGGAGTCTGACACGGGGCTCGATCCCGGGACCCTGGGATCATGACCTGAGCAGAAGGCAGACGCTTAACTGACAGAGCCACCCAGGCACCCTGATAATAATCCTTTATAACCATTTTTATTTCTGTAATTTCAGTAGTGATGGCCCCTCTTTCATTCCTGACTAATTTGAATTCTCTTTCCTTCTCTTTTTATTTTTCATTTTTTTTTAAAGATTTTATTTATTTATTTGACAGAAACATGGTGAGAGAGGGAACACAAGCAGGAGGAGTGGGAGAGGGAGAAGCAGACTCCCCACTGAGCAGGGAGCCCGATGCAGGCCTTGATCCCAGGATCCTGGGATCATGACCTGAGCCAAAGGCAGACGCTCAATGACTGAGCCACCCAGGAGCCCCTCTTCCCCTCTCTTTTGAAAAAATATTTATTTATTTGAAAGAGAAAGAGTGGGAGGTGGGAGGAGCAGAGGGTGTGGAGAGAGAGAATCTCAAGCAGACTCCCTGCTGAGCATGAGCTCAGCGAGGGCTGAATCCTGGGACCATTAGATCACGACCTGAGCTGAAATGAGAGTGGATGCTTAACTGAGGGAACCACCTATGCGTGCCTCTCTTTCTCTCTTTTTATTTTGGTCAGTGTAGTAAAGGTTTATCAATTTTGCTGATCTTTTCAAATAATCAACATTTCAGTGGTTTTTCTTTATTTGTTCTATTCTCTTTCATTTAATTCTATTCCAATCTTAATTATTTCCTTCCCTCTGTTTGCTTTAGGTTGAGTTTGCTTTTCTTTTTTCATTGTCTTTAGGTGGAAGATTAGGTTATTGACACCTTTTTTTTTTTTAATATAGGTGTTTACAGCTATAAATTTCCCTCTTGGGGCCCCTGGATGGCTCAGTTAGGTAAGTGTCAGACTTCAGCTCAGGTCATGATCTCAGGGTCCTGGGATTGAGCCCTGCATCAGGCTCCATACCTAGCCAGGAGTCTGCTTGTCCCTCTCCCTCTGCCTCTCCCCACCTTGTGCTCTCTCTCTCTCTCTCTCAAATAAAATATTTTTTAGTCATTTGTGCAAGCAAGAGTGAGAACGCGTGCACGCGCAGGGGGAGGAACAGAGAGAGAGGGACCAGCAGACACTGTGCTGAGCGGGGAGTCCAATGCAGGGCTCATTCTCATGACCCTGCGATCAAGAGTGACCACTTACCCGACAGAGCCACCCAGGCTCCCCTCAAAGAAATAAATATAATCTTAAAAAAAAATTTCCCTCTAGGCCCATAAGTTTTGGTATCTTTTGTCTTTGAACGTGTTGAGTGTGATATGTTAATGGAATGTTTAGATGAAGCCGTTTTAATAGGACATTGAGAACCGTCCTGGCATTTAAGAGAAAGTTCAAGAATAGAGGTAAAGGGAGAAAAGAGTCATCAGTGTCCAAATGATGATTGAGAGGAGTGAGTGGTTTTCTCCAAGGGGAGGATATGGAGCAAAAAAGAAAACAGGGCCGATGGTGAAACACTGTGTCAACAGCATGAATAGGGTGGGCAGGGGAGGAGGCATCTAAGAAGGAGACTTAGAAAGTTCTCAATAGTAGAAAGAAACCAGGAAGGTCCTGAGATATTAGAGACCAGCACAAGAGAGGACAAGAAGTAGTTAACACCACAAGGTCAAGTGAGATATAAGGCCTGAGACCACATCATTCTCAATTTAAAAATCAATTTCAGGGGCGCCTGGGTGGCTCAGTCGTTAAGTGTCTGCCTTCGGCTCAGGTCATGATCTCAGGGTCCTGGGATCGAGCCCAGGATCGGGCTCCCTGCTCGGCGGGAAGCCTGCTTCTCCCTCTCCCACTCCCTCTGCTTGTGTTCCCTCTCTCGCTGTGTCTCTCTCTCTGTCAAATAAATAAATAAAATCTTAAAAAAAATCAATTTCAGGGGCGCCTGGGTGGCTGAGTTCGTTAAGCGCCCAGCTCTTGATTTTGGCTGAGGTCCTGGGATCAAGCCCCAAGTTGGGCTCAGTGCTGGGCATGGAGCCTGCTTAGGGTTCTCTCTCTCCCTCTCCCTCTGCCTCGCCCCTGCTCACATGTACTCTCTCTTCCAAAAAAAACCCCCAAAAAACAAAAAAACATTTTCAGCAGGCAGTTTGGCACCGAGTCCGGTCTATGGCAGAGGAATGCGTAGTTGAGAAAGAGTAGAAAGCTAGTATAAAGTTATAAGTGTCCCTGTAAAAGGAACAGGGGAGAGAGAGGAGGAATTAGTTTTTGGGAAATCAAAAAAGTACAGTTAAAAAATTAAAGTCACGGATGCACATAGTTCAGATGATATAGAAGGACTACTACTGAAAAGCAACCATCTTCTACCCTGAGGTAACACTAACTCTCTGCCCAGTGTCATGTTGGTAAATCATATGTTTATATAAATTCTTAACTTACCAACTTTCAATAATAACTAGTGACTTTCTGCTTCCACAGATGAGGATTTAACTCATTCACACCCACACCCCTTCTCCCCTTTCCTCCTGATACAGTCCTATTACGACTGTAGTTACCTTCCTAGTTGCCTTTGAGACTTACGGAAATAGGCTTAGAGCTCTGCTTCTTAGCTCATCAACTATGGCCAGTGTCCTTTGTCTCTGCGCTTGGTAAGACTGGGACATCAATGCTAATGCCCTCTTTTTGTCACTACTCCAGCCTCCAGGCTGACGTCCTGCGTCCTTTCACACTGACCACATTGATAGCATTTATACTCTTTTCCCTAACCACAGTGCACCCCTGATTTGGTCTCCAGGTTGATTCTAAAAGCTAACAACCAGTAGCGTTCATATTGCTCAGACTTTGTTAACTGTAGAACCAAAGTGGATATTGATGTGTTACCTCCTGGGGTTTCTAAGAAATTAGAACACTTACCCTCTGGAGCTTTCTGTTCACCTATGGCGGTCTGAGCTGATGGCCCCTGCACAGCTGTTTTCCAGGGGCTTCTTTCATGGCTTTGCTAAGACGCACCATCGGTTTCCTACTTAATGTTCCTCCTCTCGCTTACCCCCTCATTTTGCCAGAACATATTCTCCAGAAATTTCTCTGAAAGCATATGGAAAAGGTAAACTGCTGAGTCCTGGCTTTGACTAAAAATGTCTTTATTCTGTTTTGAGACTATATAATTTTAGTCTGAAAATCACCTTGACTCAAAATTGAGGATGAAAACACATGTGGTATTAATATTGAGAATTCTCAAACCAGGCTGATTATTATTTCTCTTTGAGTGATGTGTTTATTCTTCCTGGAAGCTTTTTGGGTCCTCCCATCATTATTTTTAGGTAAGCTCTACACCCAGCATGGGGTTTGAACTCAAAATGCCGAGATCAAGAGTTGCACGTACCTCTTACTGAGGAAGCCAGGCACCATTGTGTCTTGCCGTTATTCAGGAAGTTCACGGTGACAGTGCAAGTCTTTCGCTACTGATCTTCCATATCACTGAGTAAACCTTGTATTTTCCTGAATCCTAGGAATGTTCTCTTGTTTCTTCTGTGGCAAGTTTCTCCCTCTGTATCTCTGTTTTCTCTCTGGAACTCAGTATTTGGAGATTGAACGTCCTGAATTGGGTCTCTATAGGTCTTCATTTTTCTCCTATTTTCCCTGTCCTTGTGTTGAGCGGCACATTTGGGAAATTTCTTCAACTTCAACTTTTCATTAGATGGTTACCATGTTAGTAATTGTATTTTTTAATTTCAAAAGTTTATTTGGTATTCCAGTTATTCCATGATGTTACAGCATCATGTTCTAGCTTAAAGAATACAATTCCTTTTCCATTTCTCTTAAATGTGATTTGTTTTTGTAAGCTTGCTTCTTATCCCTGAATTTTCTTTGTGGTTGGTTGTTGTGTTATTTTTGTTTTGTTTTGGGTTTGTGTGTGTGTGGTTTTTGTTGTCGTTTTGCTGGAGTTATTTCTATTTCTTGGTTTTTTTTTTAAAGATTTTATTTATTTATTAGGGAGAGAGAGAGAGAGAATGAGAGAGAGCATGAGAGGGAAGAGGGTCAGAGGTTAGAAGCAGACTCCCTGCTGAGCAGGGAAGCCCGATGCGGGACTCGATCCAGGGACTCCAGGATCATGACCTGAGCCGAAGGCAGTCGCTTAACCAACTGAGCCACCCAGGCGCCCTATTTCTATTTCTTGTAAGTTGCAGGCTTACTCAGCTGTCTGGTGATCTTGATTGTTGGTGACGGTAGAGGGCTCACTGGGCACAGGGCTTATTTACTATCTGGCAATGTGAATGGGCAGGAAGCTGCCATTAGCTCCGAATTGTTCTCCTTAGAGAAAAATCCTCCAGTTTTGTTGCTGTTCCTTGCTGGACAATTAACCACGTGGTCACAAGCAGTGTTCTGAGTTGGAGTTTGGGAGTAGATGGTAGGTATTTGATGGTTATCCATTCGGCTTCTCCCTCCTGTCCTCTCCAGAACCTATAGACTCTGAACCCAAGACATTCTGTGCACTTGGCAGTCATGTCAGCTGCTTCTCACGTACCCTTGGCTGCAGGTTATTCCCATCTGCCGTCATCAGTCCACTCTTAACTGCCCACCAGATATTTGTTGTCCTCTCTTGTCCCTCAATAACCCCCATTCTGTTTATTCAGTGTTGTGCTTTTGTACCTTTTTAATTCCTTTATTATCATTTTAATGGAGTCTTGATGGGGAGAAGGTAAAGAAGTGTACTCATTCCACAACTCAGAACTCCAATTCTGGAAGATTTGGGGAGGATCACTTCTTATTTTTTTTATTAAATATTTTATTTATTTATCAGAGAGAGAGAGACAGAGGCAGGCAGAGGGAGAAGCGGGCTCCTTGCTGAGCAAGGAGCCTGATGCGGGACTCGATCCCAGGACCCTGGGATCATGACCTGAGCCAAAGGCAGATGCTTAACCGACTGAGCCACCCAAGCGTCCCGAGGATCACTTCTTATATAGGTGTAATTTCAAACTTCCAAAATTATTTTGCTTCATTTGCATATCCTTCCCCTCTGTGTGTATATGTATACATATAGATCACATAGCTATACACACATGTCCATCAGTTTGTTGTGAAAAATTGGAAAGTCTGTTAATGATACCATCCTTTTTACCCCTAGATACTTAACATATGTACTTCCTAAGAATTGGACCCTTTCGGGGCGTCTGAGTGGCTCAGTCGTTAAGCGTCTGCCTTCGGCTCAGGTCATGATTCCGGGGTCCTGGAATAGAGCCCCATGTTGGGCTCCCTGCTCAGCAGCAGGTCTGCTTCTCCCGCTCCCTCTGTGATCTCTCTGCCTCTCATTCTCTCTCAAATAAATAAAAATCTTTAAAAAAAAAGAATTGGACATTTTCTTACAAAAGACAATGTAATTTCAAAATCGGGGAAATTATTTGATGTACTATTACCTAACCCATGGCCCTTAGTCAAGTATTGTCAATTTTCATCATCATGTTTTTATAGCAAGTTTTCCTGGTCTAGGAGCAAATTCAAGATCTTACACATTACATTACAGTGAGTCACTGTGTCTCATTAATATAGAACAGTTCTGCCTTCTTTGTCTTTCATAATATCGATGTTTTCTGACCATTATTTTGTAGAATGTCATGTAATATTGGGTTGCTGTGATACTAAGGATTAGATAGAGTTGTGCTGTTGGGGCAGGAATACCATGTGGAGGATGTTTTCTTATCAGGAGCCACATGCTGTCCATTGGACATATTACTGGTGATGGTAATTCTGATCACTTGTTTAAGTTAGTGTCTGATGGGTTTCTCCACTATCAAGGTATCTTTTTTCCTCTTTAAGTTATAGGCTGTTTGTTTTTAAAGATTTTATTTTTAAGTAATTTCCACACCCATCACTGGGCTCAAACTCAAGCCCTGACATCAAGAGTCACATGCTCCACCAACTGAGCCAGCCAGGTGCCCCCCACCCCTGCAGTTATAATCTATTTGTAAGGAGATGAGGGTATTTAAGGGTGAGAAGCCCTGAGCATATTTGAGAAGGAAGGAGCCCTTGGAGAAGCAGAGTTAGGGAAGACTACTGAAACATGGGAGCCTGGAGATAGGGAAGAAGTGATGCCATTGTGTAAATGAAAACTCCTACCTAAAGTACCATACGAGGCAGTAGGAGTCCAAGAATAGGCATGTCATTAATTCATTCATCTAAAACTATAGACCTGATTAATAGAAGATTCATGTTATTTTATTTCAGTGCTTCTAACATCTAAAGCTCCTCCCAAAACTGGTATCAGGTTGTCACTGGTGAGAACTACACCGGTGAGGAACAGGGGTGGAGAAGACAATTTTCTATTCTATGCTTTTGTGTAATATTTGGATGATGAGCTTTTTGGTTAATTACCTATCGTAAACTATAAATTAAATAGAAATTTTCTGGGTACCTGGCTGGCTCAGTCTGTTAAGTGTCTGCCTTCGGCTCAGGTCATGATCCCAGGATGCTGGGATCGACTCCTGCATCAGGCTCCCTGCTCAGTGGGGAGTCTGCTTCTCCCTCTCCTTCTGCCCCTCCCCTTGCTCATGTTCTCTCTCTCTCAAATAAATAAAATCTTTAAAAAAATAAATAGAAAATTTCTGACCATTGTGAAAAGTAGTTGACAATTTCTCTTTACAAGTTTAACTTGGCCAAGGAAATCAATATTAATGTGGCTCATAATTATCAAATCGTATATCTGTAGCATTATTAATATATTCTTTGAGCACAACTATTTTTCCCTTTCTTTACCATTTTTTTGTCTTTAGGTATTTGTAATTAAACTTCTTTTTAAAAAGATTTCATTTTTAGGGTGCCTGGTGGCTCAGTTGTTAGGCGTCTGCTTGGGCTTGGGTCATAATCCCGGGGTCCTGGGATCGAGCCCCGCATTGGGCTCCCTGCTCAGTGGGAAGCCTGCTTCTCCCTCTCCCACTCCCCCTGCTTGTGTTCCATCTCTCTCTGTGTCTTTCTCTGTCAAATAAATAAATAAAATCTTTAAAATTTTTTTTCATTTTTAAGTAATCTTTATACCCAACATGGGGCTTGAACTCACAACCTTGAGATCAAGGGTCACATGCACTACCAACTGAGCCAGCCAGGTGCTCCCATTTTTAAAAAAATTTTTCTTGTTCTTGCCTTCATTTTTTTTATTACATATACGTATATATCATTGAAGTAAAATTAATAGGCAGTATTGTATTAGTTTAGGTGTACAACATAATGATTCAACAATTCTTTACATTACTCAGTGCTCACCATGGTAAGCGTAGATTCCATCTCTCACCAAACAACATTATTACAATCTTACTGACTATATTCCATATACTGTACTTTTCATCTCCATGATTTATTTCTTTTACAACTAGAAGTTTGTACCTCTTAATCCCCTTCACCCGTTTTCCCCAACTCATGTCCACCTCCCCTCTGGCAACCACCAGTTCTCTGTAGTTAAAAGTCTGGTCTTTTGGTTTGTTTCTTAGTTTCTTTTTTTTTTTTTTTCTTTTTTAAAGAAAGATGTATTTATTTTAGAGAGTAGAGTGTGTGCAAGCAAGGGGAGGGGAAGAGTGGGAGAGAGAATCTCAAGCAGACTCCACACTGAGCACAGAGCCCAATGCAGGGCTCATTCTCAAGACCCTGAGATCATGACCTGAGCTGAAACCAAGAGTTGGTTGCCTAACCAACTGAGCTACCCAGGCACCCCTCTTTGTCCGTTTTGTTTCTTAGATTCCACATTTGAGTGAAATCATGCAGAATTTGTCTTTCT
This sequence comes from Callorhinus ursinus, assembly GCF_003265705.2. NCBI lineage: Eukaryota > Metazoa > Chordata > Mammalia > Carnivora > Otariidae > Callorhinus > Callorhinus ursinus. The sequence continues at coordinate 17,842,674 of NW_027397078.1, read as the reverse complement.
CTGTAGAACTCATTTCACTTAACATAGTACCCTCTAAGTGCATTCATGTTGTCACAAATGGCAAGATCTCATTCACTTTTATGGCTGAGTAGTAGTCCACTGTTATGTATATACCACTTCTTCATTCATCTGTGGATGGACACACGGGTTGCTTCCAAATCTTGGCTATTGTAAATAATGCTATAATAAACATAGGAGTTTGTATGTCTTTTCAAATTAGTGTTTTCATTTTCTTTGGAGAAATACCTGGTGGTGGAATTACGGCATCATATGGGAGTTCAGTTTTTAATTGTTTGAGGATCATGCATAGTCTTGTCCACGGTGGCTGTACCAATTTATAATCCCACCAACAGTGCATGAGGGTTCCTTTTTCTCCACATCATTGCCAATGTTTGTCTTTCTTGTCTTTTTGATTTTAGCCATTCTGACAGGTATAAGGTGCTATCTCAGTGTGGTTTTGATTTGCATTTCCCTGATGATTAGTTATGTTGAGCATTCTTTCATCTGCCCATTGGCCATCTGTGTGTTGTCTTTGGAAAAACATCTCTTGAGGTCCTCTGCTTATTTTTAAGCAGATTATTGGGTTTTTTGGTGTTAGATTGTATAAGTTCTCTATATATTTTATTTTATTTTATTAAGATTTTATTTATTTGACACAGAGAGACAAAACTAGAGAGAGAACATAAGCAGGGGGAGCAGGAGAGGGAGAAGCAGGCTTCCCACAGAGCAGGGAGCCCAATGCGGGGCTCGATCCCAGGATCCTGGGATCATGACCTGAGCTGAAGGCAGACGCTTAACGACTGAGCCACCCAGGCACTCCTCTCTATATATTTTAGACTTTAATCCCTTATCAGACCTATCAGTTGCAAATATCTGCTCCCATTCAGTAGGTTGTCTTTTTTGTTTTATTGATGGTTTCCTGTACTGTGCAAAAGCTTTTCTTTTTGATGTAGTCCCAATACTTTATTTTTGCTTTTGTTCACCTTTCCTGAGGAGACCTATCTAGAAAAATGTTTCTACGACCGATGTCAAAGAAATTACCGCCTATGTTTCTTCTAAGAGTTTTATAGTTTCAGGTCTCATATTTAGGTCTTTAATCAATTTTGAGTTGATTTTTATGTACAGTGCAAGAAAGGAGTCCAGTTTCCTTCTTCTGCATGTAGCTTTTGTGTGTATTTTTTTTTAAGCAGTCATTGAAGAGACCCTCTTTTCCCCATTGTATATTCTTGCCTCCCCTGTCATAGATTAATAGGGAAGATAAGTGTGGGTTTATTTCTGGGCTCTGTGCTGTTGCACAGACCCATGTCCATTTTAGTGCCAGTCCTATATTCTTTTGATTATTTTAGCTTTGTAGTATATCATGAAATCGGGAATTGTGATGCCTCCACCTTTGCTCCTCTTTTTCAAGGTTGCTTTGGCTATTCGGGGTCTTTTGTGATTCCATACAAATTTGGGGATTATTTGTTCTGGTTCTGTGAAAAATGCTGTTGGTATTTTGATAGGCATTGCATTGAATGTGTAAATTGCTCTAAGTAGTATGGACAGTTCAATGATACTAATTCTAGCAGTATATGAGCAGGGGATATCTTTACATTTGTTTGCATCATCTTTAATTTCTTTCATCAATTTTTTTTATAGTTTTCAGAGTAAGGGTCTTTCACCTCCTTGGTTAAGTTTATTCCTAGGTATTACACTCTTTTTAATGCACCTGTAAATGGGATTTTTTTTCTTATTTTCTCTTTCTGATACTTTATTTGTTTATAGAAATGCAACAGATTTCTGTATATTTTGTATCTTGTGACTTGACTAAAGTCATGTATCAGTACTAGTAGTTTTTTGATGGAGTCATTAGGGTTTTCTCTGTATCACGTCATCTGTACACAGTGACAGTTTTACTTCTGTCTTTCCAATTTGGATGCCTTTTATTTCTTTTTCTCATCTGATTGTTACGACTAGGACTTCCAGTACCATGTTGAAGAATAGGGGTGAGAGTGGACATAAGGATGTTATTATTTGTTTCTGATTTTAGGCAGAAAGTTCTCAGTTTTTCACCACTGAGATGATGTTAGCTATGGGTTTGACATATATGGCCTTTACTTTGTTGAGGTATATTCCCTCAGACCTGCTTACTTAAGAGTTTTTATCATGAATAGATGTGTACTGTCAAATGATTTTTCTGTTCCTTTTGAGACGATCATAGGCTTTTATCCTTTCTCATTTTTTTAAAGATTTTTTTTTTTTTATTAGAGAGGGAGAGGTAGAGCTATCACGGAGGCTGGGGGAGAGGGAGAAGCAGACTTGCTGCTAAGCAGAGAGCCTGACTTGGGGCTCGATCCCAGAACCCTAAGATGATGACCTGAGCCAAAGGCAGGCACTTAACTGAATGAGCCACCCAGGCGCCCCATATCCTTTCTGTATTACTATCAATGTCTCCCTTTATGTCTGTTAATAGTTGCTTTATGTATTTAGGTACTCCCATCCCTGGTGCATTAAATATTGACAATTGGTACATCTTCTTGTTGGATTTTCCCTTTATCATTATGTAGTGCCTTTCTTTGTTGCTATAGACTTTGTTTCAAAGTCTCTTTTGTCTTATAGAAGCATTGCTTCCCCAGTTCTTTTGTTTTTGTTTTTGTTTTTTGGGGGATTTTTTGCTTCCATTTACATGGTAGATGTTCTCCTATCTTTTCGCTTTCAGTCTGCACGTGTCTTTAGGTTTGAAGTGAGTCTCTTAAAGGCAGCATATAGATGGGTCTGGCTTTTTTTCCATTCAATCACCCTATGTCTTTCAATTTAAGCATTTAGTCCATTTACATTTAAAGTACTTATTGAGGGGCACCTGGGTGGCTCAGTCGTTAAGCGTCTGCCTTCGGCTCAGGTCATGATCCCAGGGTCCTGGGATCGAGCTCCCTGCTCCATGGGGGACCTGCTTCTCCCTCTCCCACTCACCCTGCTTGTGTTCCTGCTCTCGCTGTGTCTCTCTCTTTCAAATAAATAAAATCTTTAAAAAAAATACTTATTGATTACTTATTGCCTTTTTTATTACTTCTCAGGGTATTTTTGGCGGGGGGTAGTTCTCTGTTCCTTTCTTTGGCTCTCTTCCCTGTGGTTTGATGACTTTTTTTTTTTTTAAGTGTTATGGATGGATTCCTTTCTGGTTTTCTGTATGTATCTATATAGGATTTTGATTTGTAGTTGCCATTAGGTTCATATATATGATCTATGCGTTGTATATAGCAGTTTATATTAAACTAATGGTTGCTTAAGTTTGAACCCATTCTAAAAGTTATAAATTTTTACTTCCCCCTGCATTTTATGTACATGACATCATATATATATGACTTCATATATATATTGCCTTGTATGCGTTTGGTTCCCTCTTGCTGCTTTTAAAATTCTCTATCACTCCTTTTTGCCATTTTAATTATTGCATGTTTTGGTGTGGACCTCCTTGGTTTTCATGTTGTTAGGGGTTCTCTACACTTCCTGGATGTCGATGTCTGTTTTCTTCCCCTGATTAGGGAAATTTTCAACTATTGTTTCTTCACATAGGTTTGCCATCCCTCCCCCTTTCTCCCCTGGGATCCCCATAATGCAGCTGTTACTATGCTTGATGATGTTGCTGAGTTGCCTTAACCTGTTTGCGTTTAAAAAGTTTTCTTCCTCTTGCTGTTTTACTTAGTTGCTTTCCATTACTTTGTCTTCCAGATCCCTCATCCTTTCTTCCACATCCTCTAATCTGGTGATTCCCTCTAGTGTTTTTTTTTTTTTACTTCAGCCCCTGAGTTCTCCATCTCTGATTGTTTTTTTATATTTTCCTGCTCTTTGTTGAAGGTCTCACCGAGATCCTCCACTTGTTTCTCCAGTCTAGTATCTTCATGACCATTGCTTTGAATTCTTGATCAGGCATATTGTTTATCTCGATTTCATTTAGCTTTTTTTGTTGTGATTTTGTCCTGTTCTTTTATTGGAAGAATACTCCTCTGACTCCTCATTTTGTCTAACTCAGTGTGTTTGTTTCAATGTGTTCAGAAGGTCAACTGTGTCTTCTGGTCTTGAAAGTAGTGGCTTTATGAAGAGGAGGTCCAATGCTGCTCTGTAGCGCAGTGCCCCCTCGTCACCAGAAGCAGGCGCTCTCCAAGTGTCTCCTCTGTGGGCTGCGTGCATCCTGCTGTGGCTGAGCCACGTTACTCTTCAGTCCAGGCAGCCACAATGACCCACTTGACCTGTACCCTGAATGGCAGGGCACTATCCCTGCTTGACCTCCTTCGAGGCTGTCATTGGTGGGCCGGGGCTGGCAGTGTGCTAGCTGTCTGTAATGAGCCTTCCCGCCACAGCAGCAGGTGCACCAAAGGGCAGGGCCTGCTCCCTGTGCAGCCTGCTGGGAGGCGAAGCTGCTGGGACTGAGTGCAGCAGTGTGTGTGGTTATTCCTACCTCGCCCCAGGACAGGAGTCACTTCGGAGTGACACTGGTCCCTGCCCGTGCCGCCTGCAGGGTGTGGCTGGGCAGGAGCTACTTTGGAGGGACACCTGCCCATGTGGGTGGATGGGATGGGGGATCTCCACAGGGGAACGTGGGGGTGGTCACATGGTGCTAGCAAGATAGGTGGGAAGTGTTAGCGCTGGCTCCTGCCAGTACCCAGCTATTCGGGCTGGGAGAGGGGAAGAAAAATGGCATCTGCCAGCACTTCGTTCCCAGAGATGTCTTCTGAAAAATCCCTGCCCCTCCAGTGCATGTTCTAAGTAAATACCTGTCCTCTACGTGTACGCCGGGTGCTTTTTAAACTGCTGCTTCTACGCTGTGTCTCTGCCGACTTATTTATTATCCAGGCTCTTGGGTGGAGGGGGGGGGGCATTTCCTGTTGCCCTCTGGCTCTCCTGGAGTTAAGCCTCCTGATTTTTCAAGTCCCTGGAGTTAAGCCCCTCTGATTTTAAAAGGTCTCCAAGTTAAGCCCCACTGGTTTTCAAAGTCAAATGCTATGGGGACTTGTGTTCCCAGTGCATGTCCCCCATCTCTGGGGTGTCTGGTGTGGAAGTTGGCCCTGTTACTTCTTGGTGCTTGTGGCGTCCCTCCCATTGGTGGTGAGTCTCCTTGGGGTTTTGGTTCCCATCATTATCTCTGCTTCTGCTGTCTTTTTTGATGTGGCCTCCTTTCTATGATTAAGTGTGGAAGGTGTGTTTTGCTAGTCCTCAGGTCATTTTTAGAGGTAGTTACACAGATGTAACTCTTACCTTGTGTCTGTGGGACAAGCTGAGCTCAGGATCCTTCTTTTCTGCCATTTTCCTCCCTTTGATCAAGAAGGGTTTTAAGCCCTTGGGACTCAGCAGTGGACACTGGACATCCTGCTCATAAAAGGTCCCGGTCTCTACTCACAAATCATAGCAACTGTTGTAATTATTCTAGCTTTTAGCAGTCGTATTTGTTTCTGCAGATATATCCATACCACACTGAAATACTAAGCATTCACTTTCTGCCACTGAGACTGTAGTCCTCACTAAATCCCTCTTTTCAAATAGGCAGAGTGTTTTCTTTCCTGCTCTGAGAAGGGTTTTCTATTTCACCCAGGCTTTTTTGTTAGGATGAGAATACCTCCAGAGTACATACGACTGGAAAAGAGACATTCCTGATAGTCTACATTGGTTTGTTGACTGAATCCCACCATCACATGTCCTCTGAGCTACAGCATTCTTAGTTAAAAACTAAGACTATGACAAAACACATAACAAAACACACAGTCTGTATCATTTCTTTATATAAAGTTCAAAACAGGCAAAACTGATCTATGATAATAAATTAAAATAATGGTTATCCTTTGGGGAAAACCAACATAAAGAAGCCGCAAAGGAGCCTTTGAGGTGCTGGAAATATTCCATATCTTGATGTGGTTGGTAATTTATATGTATGTCTATATATGTAGAATTTTTCAGCTTGTACATTTAAGATTTATGTACTTTTATATATCCTCATTTACATAAATCAGCAAACAGACGCTTGTTATCCTCTCTCATTAAAATCTTGTCTTACTATTTGTGTTACTATGATTTATAATGAGAAATACATATTTGTTCTTTGTCCCTTTCCTGGTACGGAGCTCCTAAAAGCGTTAGCATTTCCTGTGATGAGAGTGGTAAAGGTGTCTTTGTTACATTCATAGGTGATTTTGGGAAAGCACCTAAGGATGGGGGCTGATTGCCAGGGGCACCGACCACATGCTTAAGACAGTTGAACTGTTGCCTCCTGCTGCCTGACCTCTGGGGAGAGGAGAAGGGCTGGAGGTGAAGTTCAATCCCTAGGGGCCAATGAATGAATCATTCATGCCTATGTAATGAAGCTTCCATAAAGACCCAAAAAAGGGTGGGGTTCAAAGAGATTCTGAATTGGTGACTGCCTGGAGATTCAGGGAAAGTCATGTGCTGGAGAGAGCCCAGCAGCTCTGCTCCTTTCCTCTTCCCTTGCTCTGTGCATCTCTTCCATCTGGCTATTCCTGACTTCTATCCTGATATTATACACCAGGAATCTAGGAAGGCAAATGTTTCTCTGAGTTCTGTGAGCTGTTCTAGCAAATTAATTGAACCTAAGAAGCGGGTAGTGGGAACCTCTGATGTATAGCCAGTCAGACAGAAGCATAGGTGACCAATTGGACTTTTGATTGGTGTCTGAAGGGACAGGCATTCTTTTAGGACTGAGTTCTTAACCTCTGGGATCTGATACTATCTTTGGGTAGATAGTGTCAGAATTGAGTTGAATTGTAAGACACCTGGTTACTGTCTGCTGAGGATTGGATCTCACACACACACACACACACACACACACACACACACACACAGGTCTATCTCTATAGAGTAGTTCCACTTAATCTTACATTGATTTACATGTGTAGGTTTATTTTCAGTTTTCAGCTCAAGAGCTCTATCAAAACTGTTTAGGGGGCGCCTGGGTGGCTCAGTTGGTTGAGCGACTGCCTTTGGCTCAGGTCATGATCCTGGAGTCCTGGGATCGAGTCCCGCGTCGGGCTCCCTGCTCAGCAGGGAGTCTGCTTCTCCCTCTAACCCTCTTCCCTCTCGTGCTATCTCTCATTCTCTCTCTCTATAATAAATAAATAAAATCTTAAAAAAAACTGTTTAGGGGCACCTGGGTGGCTCAGTTTGTCAAGCCTCCAACTCTTAGTTTCAGCTCAGGTCATGATCTCAGGGTCCTGGGATCAAGCCCCACATAGGGCTCTGCGCTTGGTGCTGAATCTGCTGGAGACTCTCCCTCTCCCTTGGCCCCTCACATTGCTTGTGCAATCTCTCTCTCTCTCTCTCTCTTTCAAATAAATTAATTTTAAAAAACCCTCTTCCTTTAGCTTTGCATTCTAGAATATTAGTAAAATCCCTGGTATGGTACAATGGTAGGGATTCTGGAGTAGGTTGGAATTGTGTGGAGAATAGAAATTCTCTGTTAAATCACAGAAACCCTCAAATATACCACAAACAGAAGCCATAGACTTTTTTTTTTAAGATTTTATTTATTTGACAGACAAAGCAGGAACACAAGCAGGGGGAGTGGGAGAGAGAGAAGCAGGTTTCCCGCAGAGCAGGGAGCCCGATGCGGGGCTCAATCCCAGGACTCTGGGGTCATGACCTGAGCCGAAGGCAAACGCTTAACGACTGAGCCACCCAGGCACACCAGCCATAGACCTTTTTGCCATAAACTTGAACTCAAGGGGTTGTAGAACTACCGAAGAGGTAGAAAATGAGTCCTGTGGGATGCTTAGGAGGCTCTACCAGACCACATGATTTTGGGAACCCTCCATACCCTTCACAAGTGTCCACTTGTGACAGAGGAGGCTGTCAGGGCGAGGGAAGCAGAGAGCCCACTGCTGAACGCCCACTGGAGCTCAAGTTCTCAGCTGTGTCTTCATGTCCATTTCTGATAACTTAAAAATTCCTCCCGCCATTTATGCTCCAGAAAGAAAACAAAGAGGCACAGGACACTCTTTCCCTCGGTGTTTTTCTCAGTGAAGGAGTGATCCTCTACAAGGGTGCTGGCAGCTGATAAACACTGCGGGTGGTTCCGTTCATGCAGACGGCCTGGGTTCCAAGGGCGCAGCCCACCTCCTTGGTGGCTTAGGCCGGGCGTGCTGTCCAGCTGTGTCATCACAGCCATGGAACTCCCATCGGGGGTCAAAACCATCACTTCCTTTCAACCCTCACTTGGAGCTGGCTCGGTATACCAAGCTTCTGTTTCCCTTAGGACAAAATCTCTCTCCGTGGTCTTTTTTTTTTTTTTTTTTTTTTTGATGTCTGATATTATTTGTCACTCTTAGAAAATCTCATTTTTGACTGGACTCAGACTTGGAGGTAGAAGCTCTCAGAGAGGACAGCCTCCGTCTCTTGGCAGTCTGTTCCTGGCGTTTCTCTTTGGCCTCCTTCATTCTCTTCGCCAAAAGTTTAGCATATTCTGCAGCGTCTTCCTTATTTTTCTGAGTGCGCTGCTTCTTCAAAGCAATACGCCGCCGTTTGTGCTGGAGGACACGTAGAGTGACAAGACGCTGAATTGTAGGCGCTTTGGTTCTAGGTTTCTTCCCTTCTTTGTTTAGGGGCTTTCTCACAACATACTGGCGGACATGATCTTCTTTAGAGAGATGGAAAGTTTGTGGATTCTGCTGGCTCTTTTGGGCCCCAGGCGACGAAGCACAGTGAGTCCAGGAATATCCTTCTCCCTTTTTTTTTGCAACGACCAAGTTGAGAACACTGAGATTGGCATCCACAGTGCAACCCCGAAGAGACTTGCACTTTCTCTCTCCCGTCCTCCTTGGTCTATAGCAGGAATGTCCCTTAATCAGCAGCGGGTGGACACGGCCATGGGTCAAGACACCCTGCTTCATGGGGAAGGCTTCTTTGTCATTGCCACCACGGATTCGGACCACATAACCCTTTCCTTCTTCACCCAGAGCATCAGCAGCAACTTCCGTAGCCATACGCTTCTCATAAAAGGTACGAAGTTTGTGTTCATCATCCACTTCAATGAGTTTCTGGCAGCCAGTAGCCACCTGCAGCTGGCTTGGTATACCAAGCTTCTGTTTCCATTAGGACAAAACCTCTCTCAGTGGTCTTAATGTGCATTCACAAAATATTTTTGTCAGCACCCTGCCGCCACTCCCATTAACACTTGTTAACCCACTACACTCGTTAACTCAAGTATAGTAGACATTGATTCAACCGGGTCTTCATTAAACATCTCTCATTTGCCAGGCAATGTGCACCGTGTATATGTGTATATAAAACACCTCTGGGGACACGAGTTGAGTTTTTCTTTAGTCCGAAGTTGCTCCCTCTGTGGTGTATACTTCAGGGGATGAAATTAGGGAGTAAAGAGATGTTGCATAGGGGCGCCTGGGTGGCACAGTCCATGAGGCGTCCGACTCTTGGTTCTGGCTCAGGCCCTGATCTCAGGGTCGTGACATCACGTCCCACACTGGGCTCCATGCTCAGCATGGAGTGTGCTTAAGACTCTCTCTGCCCCTCTCCCCTGCTCTCACGTGTGCTCCCTCTCAAGTAAATAAATCTTCAAAAAAAAAAAAAGTTGCTTAAATCTACCTACCAGAAGACTGAAGTCCCAGCCCCAAGTTAGCCAAAACACTCAGTTGTGTTTTCTTATAAGAGAGGGAAAACCTAAACTCCTCCACATGGAAAGCTTGTTCATTGCCCAAAGATAGTGTGTGTATAGCAGCCCCAATAACTGGTAAGCAAAAAGTCAGTCAGAATTCTGAGGCTAAAATTAAAAAGCATGCATGTGGGTGTGTGCGTGTATACATAAGGCGAAGGGGAGAAAGAGGGAATACTCTTCACTGGAATTTTTCTTGTGCCAAAAACACAAAATTTGTCTGAGTTGGAAAAGAGTTAATAATGTAAGGGTACTTCAGACCAAATACATTTTGATGAGCATGGGATTCAACCACATCTATGACTCAGTTCCAATGAAGATACACTGAAAAGTCTCACGAGGAATAAGCCCCACTCCCACACAGTTGGCACAGCCACATTATTGAGGCAGTTGCTTTATGCACACAGGATCGCCGGCACTTCACTAGATGGCAGGTCTTTAACTGAAAGAGGTGATGTGTCAGGAGGACCAAATCCTAGTGCTCGGACATTTTAAAGTGAACGGGCTAGCCTAGTCTGGTGGTTCTAACCGTTGGCTGGAAATCAGAACTACCTATGGGGCTTTGTTAAAATGCTGACTGCTGGGTTCCCCCAGCCATAAATTCTGACTCATGCAGCCTGGGGCGATCCTGTAGAACAGCACTGTGCCTTCGAAGACTGGGGAATAAATCTCTGTTGTCCACATTGGTCTCAAAAGCCAATAAAAAGAATAAAACAATCCATCCAACAACTGAAATCCCGTAAGCGCAGCAATCTTAGGAGACCCAGTCATTAGGTATCATGCTCCAGGCCAACATCCTTACAGACCACACCAAGGACAAAGGTCATCTGCTCAAAGCAGATGGGGCAAAAACTGACTCTCATCAAGTTTCTAGAGCATAGATGAGCCAGTCCCATCCCATTGCTGGGGGTGAGATATGGGGCTCCCTCAGAGGAGATTTAGAGATCAGAAATGAAATCATCAGATGCTTTTGTCAAAATACCCATATGTGAGAGTTAGCTTGAACTTAGGAACGTGAAAAAGCAGTCCATTGGAGAGTCTTAACTTCACACAATTGTGAAGTCATCTGCTGCCAGAGCTTCCCCAATCCTCCCTCTGTAAACAATTAGAATCATTTTTAGACTGTTTTTGAAAACCATAGACTTCAGCCATGGTTTAGAATTCTAAACTTTTTGGGGGGGGGAAACAGTTCAAAAGACCCTAAGAATTAGACACATCTTCAATGAGGCTAGCATTTGAGATCCACACAAGCACATGCTTGGCACCTGCCATACACATTGCTTTGTTCATTTGATTTCCCTGCCCTGAGAGGGAGTGTATGCAACCGTATGGAAGAAATACTTTCTGATTGGGGAAGTAAGGCATGGTCTATAAGAATTTTTATCAGGGCACACACAATGATTCTGGGAAAAAAGCAGATATCTAAGCAGACAGAGATCAAGCCTCTATTTCTCTACGAACAAACAAATATTTGTGTCTCCAACAGCACAAATACATGTGATGTTTTTCTTGAGGTGTAACTGACATACATTATATTTCAGGTATATAACATAATGATTTGATATTTGTATACATTGTGAAATAATCACTATAGTAAGCCTAGTGAACATTTGTCAGCATATGTAATTACAGAGTTGTTTTTTTCTTGTGAGACAGTTACTGAGATCTACTTTTAGCAACATTCAAACATGCAACACAGTGTTAACTGTACTCACCATTCTGTACATGACATCCTCATGACTTACTTTATAAGTGGGGATTTGTTTCCCTGCCCTCACCCATTTGCTCCCCTCCCCTGGGACAACCACCAATAGGATCTCTGTATGTGAGCTTTTTTTTTTTTTTATGATTCCACATACAAATGAGATCATATAGTATTTGTCTTTCTCTGACGCATTCAAGGTTCATACATGCTGTTACAAATGGGAAGATTTCCTCCTTTTTTATGGCTGAATAATATTTCATTGTACATATACATCACATTTTCCTTATCCATCTGTTGATGGATGCTAAGATTATTTCCATGTCTTGGCTCTTGTAAATAATGCTGCAATGAACATGCAGATGTAGATAGCTCTTAGAATGAGTGTTTTCATTTTCTGGGTATAAGTGCCCAGAAGAGGAGTTGCTGAAACATATATGGTAGTTCTATCTTAGTAACTTTTGAGCAAGCTCCATACTGTTGTCCACAGTGCTTATACCCATTTACATTCCCACCAACAGCACACAAGGGCTCCCTTTTCTCCACATCCTTGCCAACACTTGCTATTTCTTGTCTTTTTGAGTCTAGCCATTCCGACACGTGTAAGGTGATGTCTCCTTGTCGTTTTGATTTGCATTTGCCTGATAATAAGTGATGGTGAGCATCTTTTCATGTACTGAGGTCATTTGTATGTACTTTTTGGTAAAACGTCTCTTCAGATCTTCTGCCCATTTTTAAGTTGGATTGTTTATTTGCTGTTGAGTTGTAGGAATTCTTTATATATTTTGGTTATTAACCACTTATCAAATATATGATTTACAAATGTCTTCTTCCATTCAGTAAGTTGCCTTTTCGTTTTGTTGATGGTTCCCCCCTTTTTTTGAGATGGGGGAGGGGCGTGGAAGGGAGAGGGAGAGAATTTTAAGCAGGCTCCACACCCACTGTGGGGCCCCAACATGGGGCTTGATCTCAGGACCCTGAGATTATGACCTGAGCCAAAATCAAGAGTCAGATGCTTAGCTGACTGAGCCACCCAGGTGACTCAATGGTTCCCTTTTCTAATGTAATCCCACGTGTTTTATTTTTTGTTGTTGTTACCTCTGCTTTTGGTGTCAGATCCAAAAAATCCTCACCAAGACAAATGTTAAGGAGTTTACCCCTATTTTCATCTAGTAGTTTTATGGTTAAAGATCTTACATTCATGTCTTTGATTCATTGTCGGTTAATTTTTGTGTATGGTGTAAGATGGTGGTCCAGTTTCATTCTTTTGCATGTAGCTGTCCAGTTTTCCCAATACCATTTATTAAAGAGATTGTCCTTTTCCCATTGTTGATTATTGGCTCACTTGTCATGTGTTAATTTACCACATCTGCATGGGTTAATTTCTGGGTGCTCTGTTCAGTTACGTTGATCTGTGTGTCTGTATTTATGCCAGTACCATCCTGTTGTGATTACTACAGGCTTTAGTTTGAAATGAGGCTGTGACAGAGATTCACATCCCCACCAGCACAAATACATGCAGATTTTAATGCCATAATTTTTTAAAGAAGTAAACTGTTTTTGGGGCACCTGAGTGGCTCAGTCAGTTAAGCATCTGCCTTCAGCTCAGGTCTTGATCTCAGGGTCCTGGGATGGAGCCCCGCATCGGGCTCCCTGTTCTGCGGGAAGCCGGCTTCTCCCTCTCCCACTCCCCCTGGTTGTGTTCCCTCTCTCGCTGTCTCTCTCTCTCTCTCTGTCAAATAAATAAATAAAGTCTTTAAAAACAAAAACAAAAACATGAAGTTCACTTGGGTCTAATTCAGATTTTCGAAAGTCAGCATTACAGAGCATTCTTTTCAAAATGAGGGTTTGTAGCCACATTGTGAAAACTTGAAGATCCAGTCTGCAGCATTCAGTGAATCACTTTGGAGAGCAGGGTTACGGTCTGGGTACCTAAGATAAACTGATATACTTTGCAAACCATTGGGACCATTTTTTATTTTTTTATTTTTTATTTTTTTAAAGATTTTATTTCTTTATTTGACAGAGAGACACAGCAAGAGAGGGAACACAAGCAGGGGGAGTGGGAGAGGGAGAAGCAGGCTTCCCCCGAAGCAGGGAGCCCGATGCGGGGTTCGATCCCAGGACCCCGGGATCGCGACCTGAGCCAAAGGCAAACGCTTAACGACTAAGCCACCCAGGCGCCCCTGGGACCATTTTTTAAATGCTCTTATTTTGGATAACTGTAGAGTCACAGGAAGTAGCAAAATAGTACATAGAGTCCCGTGAAATCCTGTAGGGTCCCCTCAACCCAACTTCTCCCCACAATGGGCCTGTCCTATGTAACTGTAGTTTAATGCCACGATAACATTTTATATTGATAATGGTATTAAGTTCAGTCACGATTTGTAGTAAAGCAAACCAGCTGTTCAAATAATTGTGTCTTTGGGATAATGACTTCTGATTCTACTGAAGAAGATTGTGTAGAACAAGAGTCCTGGCCTGCTCTTTTAAGACAGATAACCTTTAATCATATACAAGGTGGTAATTCTTTTGTGCAGGGGAATCCTTCTGTAGTTAGAACATGTTTTGCTAAAGCTTCATCTGTTTTAAATTTAACAAAGTGTATAATTATTAGTCGAGCAACCTTTGATTCTTTCTAAGTTCATATATCCTCAAAATTTTAGTTGAATGTCTTCTATATTCAGTTGCCTATAATTAATGTGACAATCCTTAAGTCACATCATAAGACATTCAATTCTGTAGAATAAATTGTGCTATTCTAAGAAATGATGTGGCAGTTGAAAACCTAATGATACTCCTACAGATCAGTATTTTGATATAAATAATCATTATATTCACTACTTGATATCTGCTTAATTGAAGTATATATAAATATTTTGGCAAAGCAGCCCATCCACATGGATGGATGAAAAGAGCTAAGGTTTCCAGTGTCTTACTTTAAGTTCGTAATTTATCCTGGAGACATCTTAAATTTGCCTTGTAGGCATGCTGAGACCTTAGTGATAGAGACCAGCAAAGTCAAAGAGAAGTTGAGAACCATCAAGACCAAGACTGACATCACTAATTTGATTGTACACCTGATCCTAGGGAAGCATATTTTCATTTTTAAATAGAATGTTTTCTATGACGGAAGCTTTTTTTTTTCCCAAGATTTCACTTCTTTATTTGAGAGAGAGAGAGAGAGAGAGAGTGCATAAGCAGGGGGAGCGGCAGAGGGGGAGGGAGACGCAGGCTCCCCGCTGAGCAGGGAGCCTGATGTGGGACATATTTATTGAACGATAGATACTTTAGGAGGACAATCGTCAATCTCTTTAGTATTAGCATGTGTTACTATATCTTCTTCAGAAGGATGTGGGAACTTCAACATACTCCAAATTGATTGGATCACTGTTAATCCTAGGGGATTCTTTCTAGCTCTAAGAAAGCCCAGGCAAACGTCAGGTTAATTTTTTAATTAGTGGTTTTTCTACTTACTTATTTCCATGAGGCTAACAGTTCGCCCTGAATCAGAAACATGGTCTACTTTAGATGCACGTGGACTCGATCCCAGGATCCTGGGATCATGACCTGAGCCGAAGGTCTGAACCACCCCGGCACCCCTATGACAGAAGCTTTAAACATGTTGGTATTATCTGTGCATTTATTTTTCAAGGGGAGGAAGAAAAACCTAATAATTCGCAGAAAAAAGCTTGCCAATTTAGAACCCATCATTTGCTTTACCTTTTGATGTAACAGACAAGGTTAGATGTAATTCCAACCATATTTTCTTATTTTTTTAAGTAGGCTCCATGCCCAACATAGGGCTTGAACTCTGGACCCTGAGGTTGAGAGTCACGCGTCCTACCCGCTGAGCCAGCCAGGTGCCCCCCAACCATATTTTAAAGAACTATGCTTTACAGTGGGGATTTTCACTGAGCTGATTTCAGCATTTTATGGGTGGTGGTATGCCAACTTATCTGGCTGGGACTTGGGACATCATCTGGATCAGAACAAAAATAGTTTTAAAGACAGAGGAAATATTTTCATGATGTAAAGAAATCACGATATCAACTGATTTTGGACTATACCAAAGCTTGATTATAGATATATTTTGCTTTTCTTAGCAATTTGAAAAGTGTCACCTGAAATATTTATTGCTAGACATAATAACTTGAATTTGCCAGGAAAGAAAGAAATACTAGATAATAAAAGTTGAAATCATCTGAAATGGGTATTTGAGAAATTGTACCAGTGCTGCTGGAAATGGCAACCACTGGAGTTAGGCCAACAAAGTTATTTTGTATAGGGAATGAGATGCTCACACCATCATTGGAAGGGCCGGAGGAGTAGAAGTCTGGGGTGTCTGCCATAATCTTCCAGATTAACTGAGATCCAGAAATTAGGAAAGGCCAGCACACTTTGAAATAAGCATCTGGATTTCATACCTTCTCCCCATACAGCTGGTATATAAATGGTGATGGGTAGAACATGGCCACTGCAAGAATTCACAAATGTTAGAAACTATCAGCCACCACCCTGCAAGATTTTTCTCTTCTCAGCCATCCAAATCTTACATGAATTGACTAAAGTTGAATTGCATCCAGTGCCTTAATGGAAAGCTATCTGTGAAATAAAATTTTCAAGTTATTGTAATAGAAGGAACAGAGAAGGGATTGAAAAGATGCCAAGTGCTATTTGACAAGATCTGGGACAGAAGTAATCTCTATGTAGTTGGAAATTCCATATGTGGGTATGTTACATGGTTCAGCGTGGCCCGGAGAGTAATTCATGGAACATTGATTCTGCAGATACTTATCAGGGAGAAATAGGACTCATGCTCCCAAGTGTTTAGAGATCCCTGCATCCCCACCTTTTGCAAAGTCCTGGTGCAAATAGCACATTAAAGACTCGGAGAAGCCGCCTTTTCTCTTCTGGAGAGTGCACATCATAGGGTCACAGTGGTGATCTCTGGGAAGTGGAAAAGGGCCTCAAAAGACCGTTCCTTGCCACTCTCTACTGTTTTGAACAAACGGAACTTGATAGAGTGTTAAGAAATTATCTTTTATAAAAATAAAAAAGTTTGTTTTCCTTCTAAGATTCAAATAAGAAGTTGAGATGTAGGAGCTGAAGGCATGAATCCCCTGGAGGAAGAGGCCCACGTGTTATTTACAACCGAGGAACAATACCAGTGGTTTTCAGTGTGAGATCTTAGGGCTCCCTGTATCAGAATCACTTGGGACGAAGAGTGACTTACTTACTAAAATGAATATTCTGGGCCCCTCTTGAGATCTACTCTGTCAGAATTCCTGAGGTTGGGACGTGATTATTTGCATTTTTTAAACAGATGTCCCATAAGTTTAATTTTTTTCACTTTCTTAGTGTGATAAAATAGATATAACAAAATGTGCCTTAACCATTTTTAAGTGTACAATTAAGTGGCATTAATCACGTTGACAGTGCTGTGCACCAGTCACCACTGTTTCCAAAACTTTTCATCACTTGAAACAAAGACTCTGGGGGGCGCCTGCCTGGCTCAGTCGGTAGAGCATGTGACTCTTGATCTCAGGGTCGTGAATTCAAGCCCCATGTTGGGCATGGAGCCTACTTAAAATAATAATAATAATAATAGTAATAATAATAATAAACAACAGAGACTCTGCAATTATTAAGCAATAGTTCCCATTTCCCCCTTTCTCCTAGGCCCCTGTAACCTGTAATCTACTTTCTGTCTCTATTAATTGGCCTATTCTAGATATTTTATGTAAGTGGGACCATACAATATTTGTCCTTTTGTTGGGCTTCTTTCAATTAGCATAATGTTTTCAAGATTCATCAGTGTTGCAGCAGGTATCAGGACTTGATTCCTTTTTTTTTTTTTTTAATGGCGGAAGTGTCCATTGTATGTATAGACCACATTTTATTTATCTCTTCCTCTGCCGCTGAACACTTGGGTTGTTGCCATCTTTTGGCCTCTGTGAATAATGCTGCAGTGAACATTGGTGTGCAGGTAACTGTTTGAGTCTCTTTTCAATTCTTTGGGTAGCGTTTTCCCAAGAATATCCGAACATTTTAATGATACTGATGCTTGCAGCCCATGAGTGTTGAGTATCTTTTCATTTGTTTGTGTCATCTTTGAGTTCTTCTTTTAGGTACTTTTATCTCTTTTTTTTTCCCTTTGTCATTATACCTAAAGGTTCTTTTCTTTCCAAAGAGCCAAATTTTGGTTTCATAGGTTCTCTTATTTTCTCTCTATTTTATTTCTCTCTGCTCTAGTCTTTACTATTTCCTTCCCTCTTCTAGCTCTTAGTTTAGTCTGCTCTTCTTTTTCTAGTTCCTCAAAGTATAAATTTAGGTTACTGATTTGAGATCTTTGTGGGTTTTTTTATTTTTAACACAGGCATTTATACTTAGAACTTTGCCTCTAAGTACTGCCCTCACTACATCCCAAAAGCTTTGGTAGTTGTATTTTTTTTTTAACTCTAAGTATTTTCTATTTTCCTTTGCAATTTCTTCTTTGATGCACTGGTTGTTTAAGAGTGTGTTGTTTCATTTCCACATACCTGTGAATTTCCCAGTTTTCCATTTTTTAAGGTGATTTCTAATTTTATTCCCTAATGGTTGGAGAAAATGTTTTGTAGGATTTCAATCTTTTAAAATTTATTGAGACCTGTTTGGCCTAACATCTCTCCGGGAGAAGGTTCTGTGTGCACTTGTGAAGACTGTGTTTTCCAGCGTGGTTGGATGGAGTGTTCTTTGTGTCTGTTAAGTATAGATGATTTATAGTGTTGTTCCAGTTCTCTGTTTCTTTATTGATTTTCTGTCCAGATGTTTTATCCATAACTTAAAGTGTTATATTGAAGTCTTCAACCGTTTGCAGAACTATTTCTCCCTTCAGTTACGAAAGTTTGCTTCCTATGTTTTGCAATGTTAGTAATTTTTATGTTTTTTAAAGATTTTATTTATTTATTTGACAGAGACACAGCGAGAAAGGGAACACAAGCAGGGGGAGTGGGAGAGGGAGAAGCAGACTCCCCGCTGAGCAGAGAGCCCGATGCGGGGCTCGATCCCAGGACCGTGGGATCATGACCTGAGCCGAAGGCAGACGCTTAACAACTGAGCCATCCAGGCACCCCAGTGTTCATAATTTTTAAAAGTAAAAATAACATAATATTAATAATAGCTAACAGCTTTTGAGCATTTAGATTATACTAGGAACTCTTCTATGTGCCTCAAATAGAGTAATTCATTTAATCTTCACAACAACCCCACAAGGTCGAGTGCTGTTAACATCCGCATTTCATAGAGGAGGTGATTGAGTTTGAATGAAATAAAGCAATTTGTAGAAGATCACACAGCAAGTAGGTAGTTTACCTCCACAAACAGAATCCTTAACCATTAATGCTCCAGGCACTTCTCTCTGCTAAAACAAATACAAAACACTGTCATAAGAATTTGTGTGGCACTACACACACACACACACACACACACACACACACACACACACACACACACAGCGTGTGTGCTTATAATTAGAGGAATATGGTTATTTTAGAGAATAAATACAAATGGAGGACTGAATATAGTGCTTCATCCATTGTGGCTCTTGGAAGTTAAACTGGTGTTCTTTGTACCAAAACATTGATCCTAAGACTAATTCATATTTGCTCTTGGAAACTAGCATATTGATGGGATAGGAAGACAGATTTATTTATTAAATTTTTAGTCCTTAAAGAATTTTTTTTACTCCTTGGTGCAAATTCTCCTTCTAAAATTAAAATGTTTTAGATACAACGTCAGAGATTCTAAGTTTTTGGTCTCCAAATAACTTCTTCATCATGTTTTAAAAAATAAATAAAATCAACAAGACTTGGCAGGTTAGGAAAAGTACAATTTTCTTGATTCTCTGTGTAGAGCATGTAATTGTGTCTCACAGATTTTATATCAAGATATTCCCATCTTGCATCACTTCTTTATTCTTCCTTAGACTTCTTGACGTTGTGATTATGAAATTATTACATGCCCATTATAAACAACAATTCCAATATGGACTTTATCATATTAAGGCATGTTCTCTCTGAACCCATTTTCTTGAGAGTTTTTGTCATGAAAACATGTTGTATTTTGTCAAACGCTTTTTCTGCATCTGTTGAGATTGGTTATATGCCATTTATCTTTCCTCTTGTTAATGTGATGTATCACATTCATTGATGTATAGATTTTGAACCACCTTCGTATCCCTGGAATCAATCCTACCCAATCGTGGTGAATGATTTTTTAATGTATTGTTGAATTAAGTTTGCTAATACCTCATTGAGGATTTTTGCATCTGCATTTACCTGAGATACTGGTCTGTAGTTTTCGTTTTTGTAATGTCTCTGGTTTCAGTATCAGAGTAATGATGGCCTTGTAGAGTGAATATGGAAGTTTTCCTTCCTCTTTTATTTTTTGGAATAGTTTGAAAAGAACAGGTATTCTTTTTTACGTGTTTGCTAGAATTCACCTGTGAGGCCATCTGGTCCTGAGCTTTCATTTGTTGGGAGTGTTTGGATTGCTGATTGAATTTCATTACTAGTAATTGGTCTGTTCAAATTGTCTATTTCTCCCCGATTCACTTTTGAAAGATAGTGTGTATCTAGGAATTTATCCATTTCTTCTAGGTTGTCCAATTTGATGGCATAAAATTTTTCATAACATTCTCTTACAGTCCTTTGTATTTCTTGGTGTCCATTATTTCTTCACCTTTACTTCTGATTCCAGTCCTCTTTTTTCCTTGATGAGCCTAGCTAAAGGTTTATCAGTTGTTGATCCATTCAAAGACACAGCTCTTGGCTTCATTGATCTTTTCTTTTGTTTTTGAGTCTGTACTCCATTTACTTCCACTCAATTTTTATTATTACCTTCCTTATACTAGCTCTGGGTTTTATTAGTTCTTCTTTTTCCAGGTCCTTCAGGTGTAAGGTTAGGTTGTTTGAGATTCTTCTTGTTCCTTAAGGTAGACCTGTATTGCTATAAAACTTCCTCTTAGAACAGCTTTTGCTGAATCCCACAGATTTTGGACCGTTGTGTTTTCATTATCATTTGTCTTCATGTATTTTTTAAATTTCCTTTTTGATTTCATGTTTGGCCCATTTGTTGTTGAGCAGCATGTTGTTCAGCTTGCATGATTTGTGTTTTCTCCAGAGTTGATTTCCAGTTTCATACTGTAGAAATTGATTGTCACTGTAATTGATTTCTAGTTTAAGACTGTTGTGGTTGCAAAAGATGCTTGATATAATTGCAGGCTTATTAAATTTATTGAGTCTTGTTTTGTGTCCTAACATCCACCCTGGAGAATGTTCTATGTGCCCTTGAAAAAAAAATGTGTATTCTGTTATTTTAGGATGGAATATCTGTATATATCTGTTAGACCCATCTGGTCTAATGTGTCATTCAAAGCCACTGTTTCCTTGATGTTCTGTTGGGATGATCTATCCATTGATGTAAGTGGGGTACTAAAGAACCCTACTGTTACTCTATTAATTTCACTTTGTCCTTTTATGTCTGTTAAAAGTTGCTTTATGTTTATAAGTGCTCCTGTGTTGGGTATATGGATTAATATTTCTGTCATTACATAATGCCCTTCTTTTTTCTGTTATTAGTCTTTGTTTTATTTTTTTAAAAGATTATTTATTTTAGGGGTGCCTGGGTGGCTCAGTTGGTTAAGCGTCTGCCTTCAGCTCAAGTCATGATCCTGGGGTCCTGGGATTGAGCCCTGCATCGGGCTCCCTGCTCAGCAGGGAGTCTGCTTCTCCCTCTCCCTCTGCTGCTCCCCCTGCTTGTACTCTCTCTCTCTCTTTCTCTGTCAAATAAATAAATAAAATCTTTTCTTAAAAAAAAAAGTATTAGAGGGCAAGCGGGGGGAGGGGTAGATGGAGAGAGAGAATCCTGAAGCCGACTCCCCACTAAGCGTGGAGTCCAGTGTGGGGCTCGATTTCACAACCCTGAGATCATGGCCTGAGCTGAAAGCAAGAGTCCACTGCTCATCCAACTGAGCCACCCAGCCACCCCTAGTCTTTGTTTTAAAGCCTTTTTTAAATCTGAAGTAAGTATTGTTGCCCCTACTTTTTTTTCACTTCCATTTGTATGGTACATGGTTTTCCAACTTGGCATTTGCAGTCTATGTGTCTTTAGGTATGTAGTGAGTCTCTTGTAGACAGCATGTACATGGGTTTTTTTTTTTTATCTATTCAGTTTTTTTATTGGAGCATTTAGTCCCTTTACATTTAAAGAAATTATTGGGGTGCGTGGGTGGCTCAGTCAGTTAAGCACCCAGCTCTTGATTTCAGCTCAGGTCATGATCTCAGGGTCATGAGGTGGAGCCCTGTGTCAGGAGTGGTGCCTGCCTAAGATTCTTTCTCTCCCTCTCCCTCCCCCCCCATTCACTTGCTCTCTTTGTGTCTCAAAAAAATAAATAATAAAATGTACACTTAAATAATTATTGATAGGTTTTACTGATTGCCATTTTGTTAATTTTTTCTGGTGTGTGTGTGTGAGAGAGAGAGAGAGAGAGAGAGAGAGCAAGCTCCACACCCAATGTGGGGCTTGAACTCAGGACCCCAAGATCCAGAGTCATATGCTCTACTGACTGAGCCAGCCAGGTGCCCCTTTCTGGTTGTTTTTGTAGTTCTTCTTTGTTAGTTTTTTTCTTCTCTTGCTCTCTTCCCTTGTAGTTTGATAGCTTTCTTTATTGTTATGTTTGGATTCCTTTCTCTTTTTTTGTATGTATTACAGGTTTTTGATTGTGGTTACCATTAGGTTCACATATATCTTATATGCATAGCACCCTATACTAAGTTGGTGGTCGCTTAAGTTTGAACATGTTCTATAAACACTACATTTTTATTCCTCCCTCCTCATTTTATATAGATGATGTCATATTTTATATCTTTTTCTTTTGTGTATTCCTTGACTATATTTTGTAGATATCATTGATTTTGCTATTTTGGTGTTTTATCCTCCACATTAGCTTTATAAGTGATTAATCTACTACTTTTACTGTATCTTTGCTTTTAGCTGTGAAATTCTTCCCTTTCACAATTTTCTTCTTGTTACTGACTTTTCTTTCCACTTAAAGAATTTCCTTTAATATTTCTTGTAAGGCTGGATTAGTGGAGATAAATTCCTTCGACTTTTGTTTGTCTGGGAAACTTCTTATCTCTCCTTCAACTGGGGATGATAACCTTGTTGGGAAAAGTATTCTTAGTTTTTCCAGCACTTTGAATACATCCTGTGACTTCTCTTCTGGCCTGCAAAGTTTTTGCTGAAAAAGCTTATAGCCTTATGGGATTTCCTTTGTATGTAACTGAGTTTTCCTTTTCTCTTACTACTTGTAAAGTTCTCTTTTTATCATTACTTTTTGCCATTTTAATTATTATGTGTCTTGGTGTGGTCCTCCTTGGACTGATGTTGTTGAGGGCTCTCCCTGCCTCTTTGATCTGGTTGTGCTTTTCCTTTCCCAGTGATCAGTAAAGTTTTCAGCTATTTTTTCTTCAAATAACTTTTCTGCCCTCTTCACTCTCCTCTTTCTGGGACCTCTATAATGCAAATGTAATACACTTGATGATGTTGCCAAGTTCACTCAACCTATTGCCATTTTTTATTCCTCTTTTCCCATTTACTCTTTAGCTTGGTTGATTTCCATGACTGTCTTCTAGATTGCTGATCTGTTTTTCTGCATCCTCTAATTCACTATTAATTGCTTTCAATGTATTTTTTTATTTCATTTATTGAATTTTTCATCTCTGATTCTTTTTTACACTTTTTCTCCTGGTTGAAGTTCTCACTGATGGCTCCCACCCTTTTCTCAAGTCCACTGAGTATCTTGATGAGCATTACTCTGAATTTTATCGAGCATATGGTTTATCTCCATTTCATTTAGCTCTTCTCCTGATTTTGTCTTGTTCTTTAATTTTGCAGAGATTCCTCTCTCTATTTTGTCTTAGTTTCAGTGTTGGTTTCTTAAAAGTAGTGGCCTCATGTAGTGGAGGTCCTGTGGCACCCTCTAGCACAGTCCCCACCCACCCACCCCACCTCCCGGTCACCAGAATTAGGTACTCCAAGGGGTATTCACTCTGTGGGCTACATAAACACTACCATTGGAGCTGAGCCATGGGTTATCTTTAGCTGAGCCAGCTACAATGAGCTCCTTTGCCTGCTTTGGGTCCACGGGGCAGGGTTTGGTCTCTGCATTGAGAGGTTTGGGGCCACTGTGAGCTCTTTGGTGGGCAGGGCTGACAGTCAGCCGAGATGTCTGTAACTAGCCTCTGGACCATTGCTGCAGGTGCACCCAAGGTCAGGGTTTGCTTCCTGTGCAGCCAGCTAAGAGGCAACATTCCTGAAACTTGTGTGTGGGGTTATCCCCAACTCTCCCCAGGGCAGGAGTCACTTCGGAGTGGCACTGGTCCCTGCTGGGGCTGCCTGTGGGGTGTGGCAGGGCAGGAGCTGCTTTGGGGGGACATTTGCTCTGGCAGGTGGGTTGGATGGGTGGGTCTGCAGGGGAATCCTGGGGCAGGGCATGTGCTGCTAGCAAGATAGATGGGAGAGCTATCTAGGCTGGGGGAGTGGAGGAGAAATTGTGCCCACCAGCTTTTTTCTTCCCGAAGACATCTGAAGATCCCTGCCCCTCTAGCACATGTTCTAAGATTAGTCAATAAATCTTCACAAGTACTGGGGTGCCTGGGTGGCTCAGTCATTACGCGTCTGCCTTTGGCTCAGGTCATAATCCCAGGGTCCTGGGATCGAGCCCCGCGTCGGGCTCCATGCTCCGTGGGAAGCCTGCTTCTCCCTCTCCCACTCCCCCTGCTTATGTTCCCTCTTTCGCTGTGTCTCTCTCTGTCAAATAAATAAAATCTAAAAAAAAAAAAAAAAAATCTTCACAAGTACCCCAGGCAGTTTCAAACCGCTGTATGTGCTGTGTCTTGGATGGAGTTATTTATTCTGACTCTTGAAGGGCAAGGACTCCATTTCTTTTTGCCTTTCTGCTCTCCTAGAGGTGAGCCCACTGGTGTTCAAAGCTCCCAAAATTAAACCCAACAGGTTTTCAAAGCGAGGGATTCATCTTCCCCGTGTGGGTCCCCAGTGCCAGGGGTGCCTGGTGTGAGGTCTCATCGTCCTGTTTCTGTGGGATTGCAGTGTTTCTCCTGTCTGTGGTTAGTCTTACCTGGGATTTGGTTCCCAGCTGCATCTCTGCCTTCCTGTTTTGCTGATGTGGCCTCTTCTCTGCAGTTAAACTGGAAGATCTGTTCTGCCAGTCTTCAGGTCATTTTCAGAGTTAGTGGCATAGATGTATCTGTTTGCCTCACGGTGTCCGTGGGATGAGATGAGCTTAGGATCCTCCTACTCTGCCATCATCCCCCTCAGTCTAGCCTTTCTTATTGATGAGATCAGCAGTTTCTGTTGAGCTGAAGTTCTTCTACGGATAACCACCTATTTATG
Source organism: Callorhinus ursinus (assembly GCF_003265705.2). NCBI lineage: Eukaryota > Metazoa > Chordata > Mammalia > Carnivora > Otariidae > Callorhinus > Callorhinus ursinus. The sequence continues at coordinate 17,817,868 of NW_027397078.1, read as the reverse complement.
GTTTTCTCCTGTATGTTTCCTTATGTGTGTGTGTGACAGGAAAACAAGAGACAGCAAATGCCTGTTCATGGATATGACATATGTAGGACTTTCCTCCAGTATTCCTATGACCTGGATTGATCATTATGCTGGCTTCTTTCTGCTATGTGTCCCTGCATGAATTTTGAGATTACAAGAAGTTGTAAATTGTAAATCACATACATCATATTGATACTGGTTTTCTCACCAGAATGCTTGTGATTATGGATGAATAACCAGCATTTTTGTGCAGACTTTATCACATAATTCACTTTGGTATGGCTTCTCACCTGTATGACTCATTACATGAGTTTTCAGCTGGTTACATGGCTATCTTTCCACACATATGGCAGCCATAGAGTTTGACTCCTTTATATATTCTCACATAGCTTCTCAAGCTCTTGGCTTGTATAAACACTTTGCCATATATGTTACTCATCAGCCTGGCCTTGGAATATGGGTATCTCCGGCTTTTCAAAAATTTGTGATACACCACTTCGCTTTTACAAAAGACCTACATTCATACATGTTTTTGCTAACCAAAAGAAATTGGAAGAGGACTAATTTTTACCAAAAAAGGCAGAAAATGAAAGGTGTTCAGCAGCATGTGACCCGAGCGGTGAGAGCGGCCCCACCAAGCACCCTCGCTGAGAACTGCACTGAGCATCTCAGCATCAAGCTGCCATCACTTTAAACTCTGTGAGCATCTGTGCTTGATCCTGATTTGTGTGTGTGTGTGTGTGTGTGTGTGTGTGTGTGTGTGTGTGTGTGTATTAGCAAGATGTGTCCTAAGGTATCAGAAGAACCTTAAATTTAAAGAGGTTATTTCTGGGGTCTGGGAGTGCTCAAAAAATGTCTCAAATTAATGGTGACTCCTTCTTTCCTTTATGCCATTTCAGCTTACAGAAGCTTTTATTGGAATGCTCTGCTTCTGGTTAGCTGGGAAACCTCGATCTCTGATCCATTTTTTCCCTGGAGCTCTCCACCTCATCAGGATTCTTGACACTGGCTGTATTAGATACAGCGTGTTCTTTCAGAGTATAGTTGAGCTGTGATTTTCCACATTTCTCTTTCACTGTTTGAGTTGGCACAAAGACTTCTTGTGCTGGAAATTATTTCATAGAGTTCTGAATTATCATTTCTTTGTGCAACTTGTTCTCTCACAGGTGTAGACAATGTATTTGCATGTAGAAATTTTTCAACAGATTCATTCTCTAAAACACAGAGATACTGTACTGTTTTATTCTGCCCTGTTTTCTGGGAGTTGAAAGCCTTCTTTTTAGTGTCAGATAACATCTTTGCTAACGCCCCTTGTTAAGGATTTGCCTGAACTAAATCTGATTTTATTCTTAATTCGTTTTTAATCAAGTTTTTTAGAAGAGTTTTTTAGTTTTCTTTCTGGTGGGTTGATTTGTTTTTAGATTTAATGTCTCACAGTCAGAAAAATGTGGCCTATATAATTGCTTTAAACATTGCAGTTTCCTGGATTCTTTTTTTTTTTTTTTTGTAAATGTTTGGTAAATATTTGAAAGAACATTTAGTCCATGTGAGATATATAATTTTATTACATGGAGGTTTCACTAAGCTGATTCTAATACTATGTCTGTTTTGCATTTCACACTCAGAGTTCTGTTCAAGTTTACCAGAAATGCAGGAGAATTCTGATGTCACTTTTATCTTTGTAGGTACTATTTTGTTTTTAACCCTCCCACCATGAGTCTATTTTATTTGTTGCTTCTCTATTTGCTGTGTCATTTCTTCTTTTTTTTAATTTTATTGTTATGTTAATCACCATACATTACATCATTAGTTTTTGATGTAGTGTTCCATGATTCATTGTTTGTGCATAACACCCAGTGCTCTATGCAGAATGTGCCCTCTTTAATACCCATCACCAGGCTAACCCATCCCCCTACCCTCCTCCCCTTTAGAACCATTTTCAGAGCCATTGTCTCTAATGGTTTTTCAGAGCCATTGTCTCTAATGGTTCGTCTCCCCCTCCGACTTACTCCCCTTCATTCTTCCCCTCC
>NW_027397078.1:17671088-17815720 GCF_003265705.2 Callorhinus ursinus | reverse complement strand
CTCCAGCAACACTCAGTTTGTTTCCTGAGATTAAGAATTCCTCATATCAGTGAGATCATATGATACATGTCTTTCTCTGATTGACTTATTTCACTCAGCATAACACCCCCCAGTTCTATCCACGTCATTGCAAATGGCAAGATCTCATTCCTTTTGATGGCTGCATAATATTCCATTGTGTATATATACCACCTCTTCTTTATCCATTCATCTGTCGATGGACATCTTCGTGATTTCCACAGTTTGGCTATTGTGGACATTGCTGCTATAAACATCGGGGTGCACATACCCCTTCAGATCCCTACATTTGTATCTTTGTGGTAAATACCCAGTAGTGCAATTGCTGGATCGTATGGTAGCTCTATTTTCAACTTTTTGAGGAATGTCCATACTGTTTTCCAGAGTGGTTGCACCAGCTTGCATTCCCACCCACAGTGTAGGAGGGTTCCCCTTGCTCCGCATCCCCGCCAACATCTGTCGTTTCCTGACTTGTTCATTCTAGCCACTCTGACTGGTGTGAGGTGGTATCTCATGGACGTTTTGATTTGGATTTCCCTGATGCCGAGCGATGTTGAGCACTTTTTCATGTGTCTGTTGGCCATTTGGATGTCTTCCTTGGAAAAATGTCTGTTCATGTCTTCTACCCATTTCTTGATTGGATTATTTGTTCTTTGGGTGTTGAGTTTGATAAGTTCTTTATAGATTTTGGATACTAGCCCTTTATCTGATATGTCATTTGCAAATATTTTCTCCCATTCTGTCGGTTGTCTTTTGGTTTTGTGGAATGTTTCTTTTGCTGTGCAAAAGCTTTTTATCTTGATGAAATCCCAAGAGTTCATTTTTGCCCTTGCTTCCCTTGCCTTTGGCGATGTTTCTAGGAAGAAGTTGCTGCCTGTGTTCTCCTTTAGGATTTGGATGGACTCCTGTCTCACGTTTAGGTCTTTCAACCATTTGGAGTCTATTTTTGTGTGTGGTGTAAGGAAATGGTCTAGTTTCATTCTTCTGCATGTGGCTGTCCAATTTTCCCAACACCATTTGTTGAAGAGACTGTCTTTTTTCCATTGGACATTCTTTCCTGCTTTGTCAAAGATGAGTTGACCATAGAGTTGAGGGTCCATTTCTGGGCTCTCTATTCTGTTCCATTGATCGATGTGTCTGTTTTTGTGCCAGTACCATACTGTCTTGATGATGACAGCTTTGTAATAGAACTGGAAGTCCGGAATTGTGATGCCGCCAGCTTTGCTTTTCTTTTTCAATATTCCTCTGGCTATTCGGGGTCTGCTCTGGTTCCATACAAATTTTAGGATGATTTGTTCCATTTCTTTGAAAAAAGTGGATGGTATTTTGATGGGGATTGCATTCAATGTGTAGATTGCTCTAGGTAGCATTGACGTCTTCACAGTGTTTGTTCTTCCAATCCATGAGCATGGAACGTTTTTCCATTTCTCTGTGTCTTCTTCAATTTCTTTCATGAGTATTTTATAGTTTTCTGAGTACAGATCCTTTGCCTCTTTGGTTAAATTTATTCCTAGGTATCTTATGGTTTTGGGCGCAATTGTAAATGGGATCAACTCCTTGATTTGTCTCTCTTCTGTCTTGTTGTTGGTGTATAGGAATGCCACTGATTTCTGTGTATTGATTTTATATCCTGCCACTTTACTGAATTCCTGTATGAGTTCTAGCAGTTTTAGGGTGGAGTCTTTTGGGTTTTCCACATACAGTATCATATCATCTGCAAAGAGTGAGAGTTTGACTTCCTCTTTGCCGATTTGGATGCCTTTGATTTCTTTTTGTTGTCTGATTGCTGTGGCTAGGACTTCTAATACTATGTTGAATAGCAGTGGTGAGAGTGGACATCCCTGCCGCATTCCTGACCTTAGGGGAAAAGCTCTCAGCTTCTCCCCATTGAGAATGATATTCGCTGTAGGTTTTTCATAGATGGCTTTTATGATATTGAGGTATGTACCCTCTATCCCTATACTCTGAAGAGTTTTGATCAAGAAAGGATGCTGTACTTTGTCAAATGCTTTTTCTGCATCTATTGAGAGGATGATATGACTCTTGTTCTTTCTTTTGTTAAAGTATTGTATCACGTTGATTGATTTGCGGATGTTGAACCAACCTTACGGCCCAGGGATAAATCCCACTTGGTCGTGGTGAATAATCCTTTTAATGTACTGTTGGATCCTATTGGCTAGTATTTTGGTGAGAATTTTTGCATCCATGTTCATCAAGGATATTGGTCTGTAATTCTCCTTTTTGATGGGGTCTTTGGTTTTGGGATCAAGGTAATGGTGGCCTCATAAAATGAGTTTGGAAGTTTTCCTTCCATTTCTATTTTTTGGAACAGTTTCAGGAGAATAGGTATTAATTCTTCTTTAAATGTTTGATAGAATTCCCCTGGGAAGCCATCTGGCCCTGGGCTTTGGTTTGTTGGGAGATTTTTGATGACTGCTTCAATTTCCTTAGTGGTTATAGGTCTGTTCAGGTTTTCTATTTCTTCCTGGTTCAATTTTGGTAGTTGATACATCTCTAGGAATGCACCCATTTCTTCCAGGTTATCTAACTTGCTCATAATATGTTCTTATAATTGTTTGTATTTCTTTGGTGTTGGTTGTGATCTCTCCTCTTTCATTCATGATTTTGTTGATTTGGGTCATTTCTCTTTTCTTTTTGATGTCTGGCCAGGGGTTTATCAATCTTGTTAATTCTTTCATGTGTCATTTCTTCTTGTATTTTTAATTATTGCTTCTCCTAGATCTAGATTTCACATTTGTTGTGTCAGCTCTTCATCTTTCTTCTGAATTCTAGGATAATTTTCTATTGACTCAGGTTTCTTAAGTTTCACTACCTGTATGTGCAGTTTAGGATTTTGGAAAAACCAGTTTTCATTTGACGGAAACCATTTTGATCTGATTGATCCTTTCTGAGAGATATCACTGTACATTTTGTTTGGAATTAAAATTAGAAATTAAAGTTTTCTGCTCTGATTCTGTAGGATGAGGTCCTTCTTTTAGAATGCTAAATCTTTCCTTGCATTTCTTGATTTTTAAGGAATCTTTAAAAAGATTATGTGGATCCCAATGCTCAGATCTTTTAATCCTTAATGAAAAAGAAAGCTCAAGCTTTGTACTTTTTTCTATGGATTTTCCTCGATGAGAAAATGCTTGCTGACAGAGCATAGGAAAGACAGGGAAGTGCATGTTCTGCTAAGCCTTTGTTTTTAGCCAAGCACCTGTGGGTACTGCTTTAGGTATTTCCTGGGGAGTTGAAAATTGTTCCTTGGAATCCTCAGCTAGGCCAAGCAAATTTTTCCTCCGTGTTTGTTGGGTAGCTGGAAGTTAGTTACTTGGTGCATCACGCCTCTTATCTCAGTGGCCAAACTACTCCCTTAAAGGCCTTGCTTATTTAATGAAACCCATGGTGCAAGTAAGACAAAGACAAAAGCCACAGTCTCAGTGCTTCCTGTCCAGCACACTTATCCTTGCATAGAGCTTGGGGGTCATCACGGGCTCTCTTGGGGAGTCCCATAGACGTGCTCTGCAGGTTTTCCTTGATGACCTTCATTGGTGACTGGAACTGTGGACTGGCTGATCCTGGTTGCTACTGCCTTCAGTACGTCCCCATCTGTACCTTGTCATTTCTGACCCCCAGAACATCATTTCCTGTTCTCCAACCATTAAAGATGTTTTCATTAGTTATTTTAGAATTTGGGAAGAGAAACTCAAATCCAAAGCTTAAAATAGGAGTTCCCTTGCCACATGTGACCGTTTGATTCCTTGCCAAATTGTATAGGGAATGCAAGCGACTTCAATTATGCTTAACCCAAAGATATTTTTATGAATTAAACCTAACCTACCCATGGCAGACTATTCTTAGTGCTTTAAATCAAAATTGGATGGGATTTTTAAAAGGCTATAAATGTTAGTGGTTCTTGACCACTGCCACAGTACTCCCTGAAAACCGCCTGGGTCCCCAAGAGAATAAAGGCACAAATAAGTCAAAACCAAGGAAAGTAATATATCGAGCACTGTGTTCCCAAACCACAATGTAAAACTTGAGGAAGCCAGGCTGTGTGAAAAGCACCTGATTTTCCCTGCACTTTGTATTTTTTTTTAAGATTTTTTATTTATTTGACAGAGAGCGAGCGAGAGCAGGGACACAAGTAGGGGGAGTGGGAGGAGAAGCCGGCTTCCCACGGAGCAGGGAGCCCGATGCGGGACTCGATCCCAGGACCCTGGGATTATGACCTGAGCCAAAGGCAGACGCCTAACGACTGATCCACCCAGGTGCCCTGCACTCCGTATTTCTTAACCACCAGAATGTCAAGAAAGGGCGGTCAGAAGCATACCCATCAAATTCCAAGAGCCAGGAAAAGTGAGGTGGTTTGCCTGATACGAGAACCTGGAAGTGGTGAACCATAATATCACCCACATAATCTGTATCCCATTAAAACCTTTGAAACTCCTATCATAAAACATGGCCAGAGCTCCATCATAGCAAAAGGCCAACAGACCAAAGTTAAGTAGGAAGTCTTTGGAGGAATGCGGGTGGGAGACAAACACCCTCCACCCAACAGTGCCCCAGACTTCTGTGTGGAAAACTGAGCTACTCAATACCTAGAGAGAAATTATGATAAAGATTGTGGGATTATAGGGAGATCATATAGTTCTCACAGATGCCTCTCTTAATTACAAAAAAATGAGTACCATAATGACTCAGTATTGTGTTAACAGATTTGAAGTCATTTTCTATTTCAAAATCCATTATTGAAAAGGGACAACCTAGGGGCGCCTGGGTGACTCAGTCGTTAAGCATCTGCCTTCAGCTCAGGTCATGATCCCAGGGTCCTGGGATCGAGCCCCGCATCGGGCTCCCTGCTCCGCGGGAAGCCTGCTTCTCCCTCTCCCACTCCCCCTGCTTGTGTTCCCTCTCTCGCTGTGTCTCTGTCAAATAAATAAAATCTTAAAAAAAAAAAAAGAAAAGGGACAACCTAGGATGTGGAAAATAAGGGAGTAGGAGAATAAGAAAAATAGTCTACCAACCATTGTTAAAACTGTCTTGGATTTTTTTTGTCCATGCATTACTTTACTTAAAGATGCGGTGGGGAGGTAACCAAATAGTAATGAGGGAAAGTTTATGATTTCAGATATGGAGAGAAAACACTTGTGTAGTTTCAAGACGTAAGGGACAACAATTTCAAGTATTCTACTCAGACCCTAATTGAGAACTGCTTGTTAAAAAAAAAAAAAAAAACTTGGAAAATTTAACACAGGATATTTGATATTTTGCAAGGTGCGATAGGAGTATATGGTACTTATGTTTAAAAAAAAAAAGTTGATACCTTCCAACCTACTGGAATTTAGACACAGGGCCAAGGTCAATGATACATGTCTTCACTGAGCTGCTCTAATGTTTAGCAAATAAATGCCATTAACAAAAAAAAAATAAAAAATAAAGTTGATAGATGGAATTGCTACGATGTCTAGGATTTGTTCTTTTCAAAATAATCACGGGGGTGGGGGAAATGAGAATACAGATGAAATGCATTTGCTTACATAAGGGTCCTTTTGGAAGCTGGGTAATGAGCAAAGGAAGGATCATTCTACAATTCTGTATTTGGGTGTGTATATGAATTTTAATAATTTTAAAAAGTAATAAAAATGTTTTGACTTCAAATATGCTTACTCGCTGAAAAGGCTACCTCCTAGAATTCATCTGTGCTGATCGCTATGCAAATGTTGGAACATGGACTATAGCCTCTAGCAAGTGGGTCAAGGCCTCTGACAATTTGCCTTGGACAAATGACAGGTGACCCCTGAACAACATGGGGGTTCGGGGGCACTGGCCCCCCTGCACCGTGGTAAATCCGCATGTAACTTCTGGGTCCCCAAAAACGTAATAAATAGTCTAATGTGGACTGGAAACCTTATAGATACCATAGTCCTTCACCGCATATGTTTTATGTTCTATGTATCAATAGACTATATTGCTACAATAAAGCACACTGAGGAAAGGAAGTATGGAGAAAATCACAAGGAAGACGAAACACATTTGTAGTCCTGTACTGTATTTATCACAGTCCACACGTAAGTGGACCTATGCAGTTCAAACCCGTATTGTTCAAGGGTCAACTTGGAGCTAGCTACAAATGACAAAAAAATTGAGAAAATTACTCATTATTTAAGTTCCTAACATATTCCACCGTTTTCATAAAATTTGCTTATATATCCTTCTACCCAATTTTTAAAGTTAGTGTACACTTAATGCCCAAATCTAACATTTACGACGTGTTCTAATAGAGGAACAGAAATATGGAGGACTATGTTTTTGAGACCGCGTATTTCAGTCTAGAAAATTATGTGTTGGACTAGTTTGATACTATAAATCATTTCTAACTACACAGAAAAGATGCAGAATGTAGTGTTTGCTTTTAGTTTATTAATTTATTTTGCAGGAATCTTTGAATTTCCGAATATGTACTGTTTGGAAGTACGATGCATGCATAGCCTTTTAAGATGCTTTTGTACAATTTCACCTCAAAATGATTCACAGCATACACAGAAATCTAAAAGAAACATGGTATTTACAAGATTTAATAAGTTCTTGCTGTTTTAATGAAGAAACATCAATTCTTTTACAGTAGGGAAACATGGACATTGGGTGTCATTATAAATAAGAATTCAGAATTGTTCAGTCTCAAAGCAACTTTTCATGGCTTTAGAAACTAAGACTGTCATCATCCTATTAATCTCTGAATGCCCAAGCCATGCAAAATCTACTTGTATTAAATATTTGGGGATGCAAATAATAAAAAAAATGCAGGTCTAGTGAATGTGAAAACGTCATCAGAATTAACTTTTACAATAAGAAAATACTGTTAATTCTTTCAAAGAGATACAGTAGTGGTGCAACAGACAGTGCCCAATTTATTCTGATTTTTTATAGTTAATATTTCAGTGGTCATTTTTCTTGCTCGACCAATATACAGACACACACTGTAACATGGATTCATTCAAAGTCTGAACAGTGGTTACAACAGTAAAATAGATCAAATTTAACTATGAAGGGACATCTTCACATTCCAGGATACATCACCGATATTTTCAAAGGACAAATTTTCTATGCCTTATATCCTTGTTTTTTGTTTATACTGTCAAAGACATTATTACAGTCACCTTTTAAAATACTATATAAAACGGAGTTGCCACAGAAAGCTGGATATGAACCCTCAATAACCGGGACAAAACAATGACAAAATTTACGGAAACGGTATTTTTTTTTAATAATTAAAAAGTACTAAAATCGAGACCAGCTCCTTAAAAATTAAACTGCTCATCACACTTCCCATTTCGTTCAGGGAAATAAACAAATTAGCAACACTTTCCCCACAATCCTTTATCTTCTCTAAAACTACCTTTTCTACAATGCAGTTCTTTTATTTCTTTAAAACCTCCTGCCTCTTTGCTCTCGCATACAAGGTCATTATCAATTCCAAACATTTGACAATGCGTAGCAAGTTTCTGGCTCCTCTATTCCCACTTTAAATTCTGCAGACCTACTCCAAAAGTTAAGGGGCAATGTACTTTTAACAAAACAGCAAATGTGCTTTCTAAAAACCCAGTTTACAAAGCCATGAAATAGTGTAACATGTATCGTCAGGCCTATGTGTTACCAGGTACATCAAACTAGTCATGTTTTCAGAAACAATACTTTTTACTAGAAACACAAAGTGCACCCACGGAACCAGAGAGCCGAAGTAGGGCGGCAGATGGGCACTGCGCGCCTTCTCTCCTCCCACTCCGATGCCGACTGTGCCTGCACATCCATCTGACCAGGAGACCTTTTGCAAAGGCACCTTGAAAGTGGACTGAATTCTTGCTTAAAGCGGTCACGGGCAAGTATATACAGGGGACACAGGTAAACCTCCCAAATGTGTCAGTGTCAGACAGTTTTGCTTACTTGAAAAACTGAATACAGCCTATGCTGGCCTATGAAACTTGGGCACAACCAGAACTGAACACAGACGAAACATCTTTAAAATCCAGCTCTGATGTCTCCTACCCCACCCTCTAACCTATCAGAGAGACTGGTTGCTTCTTTTGCCTGGCAGGTGAAAACGATGATTTACTAGATAGATCACCAAAGGACTGGAACCATGCATCTAGGGTATGAGAACAGCTTACTAACCTGGATGTGTGTTCATGCAATAGTTGTAGTCATCTACAGGGTTTTAATATAGCATCCGACTCTTTGCATACATGCTACTTTCATTCTCAACCGACAAGTGCCAAGTTAACTGCTGCCCCTTCAGCAGATCTAAGAATACTGGTAAACCTTTAGCTAGAACACCAAGCAGGATATATGTTTTTCCCCTAATTTGTTATTTAATACCAAGTGGGGTTGATCATCCCTAAAGAGATACGAAACCATACAAAGGCGAAGGCCTTGGCATATTATAGAATAGTAGGACTGAGAGACGGCTACTGGAGACGGACAGATCCCAGTGTCACAGAAACCTTAAAAGAATGCCGTTTTCAGGTCAATGCTTTTAAGCCCATCTGTTTTCTCACCATTATTTTCACAGTTTGGCCACAGTTTTATGAGAGATGTTTTATCAGTGTCATCACATAGCCACGCATACTTTTGTGAGACGAGTGGATAATTGGGGGCGGGGGGATTTTCCACATAGGAAAAAAACGTCTTCAAAGCTGTACGCCAAGTGTGAAATTAGATGATTTTGATGGAAAATGATGATGTGTTATTAAGCCTTTGGTTTCATTATACTATTAAGTGCAGCTTGTTTTTCCAGGTCTGCCAGATATCACTTCTAAAGTAGAATACAATGAGAGCTTGAAGAGCGTGTGTGTGTGTGTGTGTGTGTGTGTGTGTGTGTGTGTGTGTGTGTGGTGGGGCACACGGTATGGGAGAGTAGAGAGTCCTCAAATTAAAACCTCTGGTAAAATCCTTTAGGATCAGAAGCCCTACTGACTTTATTGCTATTTATATTCACCCAAATAACAGGAAGATTCCAAAATCCAATTCTGAGCTAGGAAGGAAATTCAACAGTGATAGAGACCTTCATTAAATGTCCTATTCATAATTTTCCAGTGGTACACCCTAGTGAGTCACGATTTTATATCTCTTCAGTTATTCATGCCCTAAAGTTGGGGTTTCATAAACAAGGAGTGCTTTAGTATCACCTGAACTAGTTGAACAAACTCAGTATTACCTCTGAATACCGTATGTTAAATTGAAACAGTTCTTAGTTTTAAAGTCCTTGGTATTCACCTTTCTCTTAATCCTGTTTCTTGACTAGCCTTCTCTTCCTCCCAAGTAATGCAGTGTACAACTTTATGATCTTGACCAACTGTGATTTCCCTCACACTGGTTTATTAACATGTGCAAATCAATCTGTATTGAACAGCTAATTTTTTTTTTCAGCTAAGTAAGGATTCTGGCACAAAACACTGTGCTGTAAACATCGTGAATTTGTTACAAAACTGGAAGGAGGGAAAAAAAAAAAAAGGCCCTATGGACTGCAAACATTTCTTACAGAACCACAGCTGAGCTCAAGATTACCAAATGCATTTTGGAATGGATTTACATTTGGCGTACATTCACTGTGCTATTGGCAAAGCAAAGTTTTATGAGAAGGTCATTCATAAAATCGTACTTGGTAAGGACTTGTTACTTTTAAAGCCAATGGCCTAATAAAAGCATGCAGTAACTTAAAAATTATATCTACTATGTGGCATCATTAGGTCTTAGTTACCAGTGTTGATTTAGCTCGATGAATTATTGTACAAGTAAAAGAGATCTTATCACCTCTGATTGTACTTTTGAAGGAAGGGCAAGATATGCCTCATTCCTGACTGCTACAAATCACATTTTAAGCCACTGTGTTTGTGTTTGAAATTACCTCTGAAAACAGCAATTACAAATACCCTTATTATTTTGCTTCCCCCTCCCCCACAAAAAAGTCATATTCTGGGTGCTTTTTCCTGTCCTTCTCAGTAGGCAACAATGGGAAGAAGCCTGGGGAACCTTGGTTTTCTAGAGAGCTGTGACCAGGGCAGTCTGCCCCGGGAAGTCACAGTCAGTCTGCATGAACTGTAGGTAACATGTCACAGCATGATTGAAAGTTCTAGTTTATAAAGTGAGGGCCGCTCAGCAGTAACTTTAACAACTGGGAGTCCACAGAAGGGTTCTTGACTTCTCTGTGGACATTCTTTCAGGAGTGAATCCTTTCCCAGTTTCAAGTATCCCTTTCTATCTCACTCTGCAATGAGTCAAGAAAGGAAAAAAACAAAAACACAAAATAAAGAGAACACCCCATTTTTCTTGAGTGAGCACGAGCCCTAGAGGGGCACTGCTCCTCCCCCGGTGGAATCAGAAATGAAAAGGCCGGGCAGATGCACAGACTCCCAAGGTTCCTTTTCTTCTAGTGGGTGCTCCCAGTTTCTCTCTCAAGTCGACGTGGACTCTTGGGAGTTCAAGTGTACCGTGGCATCTCGCACTGCTCACAGCGGTTCAGTGCGGGGTGGTTCAGGAAGGTGCAGCTGTCACAATTCCATGGGGCCCCCTCATAGTCTTCATCGCGGGGTTGTGTCCGGGGACTCTGTTTGGAGCCAGTTAGATGCTCTGAGGGAAGTTAGGATCAAGAGAGAAAAGAGATTGAATTTTTCCAAATATAATCCAAACTGAAAAAATTACAAAAAAAAAAAAAAGTTTCCTACTTGACCTAAGGTGAAAGCCAGTGAATGTCCATACTACTAGAACAGGAAGTTTATGATACAAATTGTACTTGGTTTGAAAAGATAAACTGAAGTCCAGGATAGACTACCTTCCTCATTCATTATCCATAGATAGTGGTTATACTGTATTCTAGCCGAATGAACAGAAGGAGAAATATCAGGCAGCATGCGAAATTCTGCCCCCAACTTCAGCCCCCCAGGACACGCCCCCTCGTAGTAGTGGCTGTACTGTATTCAATATCCACTGGGATGTCTGTCTCTTTCTGGGAGACCTGCAGCTTCACAGTGTGTATGTGTTAATTATAATGGTTGACAATGACTGCGATGGTTCCTAACCAAGTTGCTCCCAGAATAGTTAAAAGAGAGAGACTATAGTTTTTCATAAAAGCTAAATTCATTCAATGTGAAAGATTGTTTTTTCTATTTTTTCCTTTTTGACATCATAAGGTCCTTCAGATAGTTTTTAAAAATGTCTATATCTGGCAATGTAAAATGCTCGCAACCTTAGGTGGGTCCTCAGGATTTTTTCTTTTTAAAGATTTTATTTATTAGAGAAAGAGAGCACGAGCCGGGAAGGGGTGGGGGTGGGTGGGGGAGGAGGCGCAGAGGGAGACGGATGAGCAGGGAGCCTGAGCCCCACAAGATCCCAGGACCGTGGGATCATGACCTGAACCAAAGGTTAACTGGCTGAGCGACCCAGTGGCCCCAGGCCTCAGGATTTTCTTTAAAAATACTTGAAACTAAAAAAAAAAAAAAAAAAAAAATACTTGAAACTTAGGGTGCCTAGGTGGCTCAGTCAAGTGTCTGCCTTCGGGTCAGGTCATGAACCCAGGGTTCTGGGATCGAGCCCCACGTCGGGCTCCCTGCTCAGCAGGGAGGTCTGCTTCTCCCTCTGCCTCTCCCTCTGTCCCTGCTCACGTACTCTGTCAAATAAATAAATAAAATCTTAAAAAAAAAATACTTGAAACTTAGATTCCTCCTAGATCCTCATCTTTCTGGCCTTGAGCTCAAAACAAGGCTCTTTGCTTCGGGAGTTAATTTGTAAATCCTGCTTTTTAGGAACAGTCCCTACTGAAAGTGGCAGCAGTGAGTAGGAGGCTAAAGATATCTGGGTGGAATTCCCCCTGGAATCTGGAGCATGGCCAGGAGGCTGGGAAAAATCTACCTGTAAAACACTGGAAATCATCACTGTGGACTGCAAATGAGATTAAGATCTAAGGTAGGCAGCCTACCTAAACCGGTCACAGAAGAAACTAAGATGGAAGGCTTTGATCAGTTACCATTTGGGGTTAAGTCTATCTTCCAATGGAAATTAATGAGCTCACTTGCGGTTAGCAATTCGTATTTCATGACAAATGGCTGGTGTGAAAAGAGAACTAAGTTTTAGACCTCGAACCTTACAACAGGCAATAATAAGGCTCAGGCTGAAACAGGAGGGAGATGTTAGCCTTACCACAGAATAGACAACCACTGGGTTCATCAACCTATTCGTAGAACTATAAAAAGAAGAATGGGTTTGTTTCTCTGGCCTCAACTGATGATCTGAGTGGCCATTATCACCCACCTTGTATCTTTTGGCTCATGACTCCAAAACACAGAGACTTGATAGTTTTCTTTTTTGTACAATATGGAAGAATAAAAAGCACATTTTAACTGTTACAGCCTTCTGTTAGAGGAAAAATGTTCTCCACGCCACTTCCAGAAAAGGTCCTCTCTCATACAATACTCTTTGGTTTTCAGGGCATTTTGTTCTCCTAAAAGGTAAACACTTAAACCGTATTGCTGTTGGTTTTTAATAAACAGGCTCTGAAAACTCACTTTTATACTTTTCTAGAGCAGGCAACTTTTTACTTCATGAAATGTAACTCCAAACCTAGCCTTAAATTTTATTTTCTAAACTCCATAAATACCTGCACAACCTATTTTAATGTAACTAATACAGGATACTTGGGGCTCCTCTTCATTGTCTAATACTGTACACAAAGTAAAAACAATTTCCCCTATATCCTTCGGAGTTCTTGCCTGAGACCTGCCCTATAATAAAAGACAGACTAACAAGAGAAGAAACCGAGTTCATTAACATGTGTACCTCACACACACAGGGCAGAGACCTAGGAAAACTAACTCCCCAAAGGGGGCCAAGCTGCCACTTAACATACCATCTACAGCTAAAGACAAAAGAAAGATGCTGGGGGCAGGGCAGGGGAAGCCAGTTATGGAAGATCTACCTAGATTTAAGTCAGTTCCCTTCTCCACTGATCCAATTCTCTTTTGATTTAGTCACAAGGCTCTCTGGGAGGGGCAGGGAAACACTTCCTAGGTGGAGACTACTTTTATCAATGTAGATGTTCCTTACTCAAGGGTAACTTGTACTCCGTTGTCAGGGCCGCTCCAGCCTTCACAGTCCCTCAGAGTAACCCTTCCTTGTGCCAAAGAGGCGTGTGTGGTGGGGGCACGTTTTCTCCTTCAGGGCCGGGATGATTTAACTTGGAATCAAGTCACTCTGAAGTAACTTATCAAAAAAGTTTTCAAGGCACCTAATTTACAATTATTGTTGGTAAGACACTGCTCATTTCATCACAGGGAAGTACTGTTTAAATAGAAGCCTCTAAGGGCGCCTGGGTGGCTCAGTCGTTGGGCATCTGCCTTCGGCTCAGGTCATGATCCCGGGGTCTTAGGATCGAGCCCCGCATCAGGCTCCCTGCTCAGCGGGAAGCCTGCTTCTCCCTCTCCCACTCCCCCTGCTTGTGTTCCTGCTCTCAAATAAATAGAAGCCTCTAAAACCCAAAAGACATTTTAGATGTCCCTTTTCATTTGATTGACAGTTGTAAAATCTTGTCTTTTTATGGACTGTTTAAATAACAAAATATTTCAAGCCTCATAGGAAAAAAAACCTTAAAATATGCATATTTATACACAAAGGAAAAGTGAAGTCAATATGTTTTTCCTTTAAGACTATTTTTAGGGGCGCCTGGCTGACTCAGTCAGAAGAGCATGCCACTCTTGATCTTGGGGTCATGAGTTAAAGCCCCACGTTGGGTGTAGAGATTCCTAAAAAAAAAAAAAAAAAAGACTTAAAAGACTATTTTTAAATGGGTTAATAGGCCAGATTTCCATAAAAATAATCATCAAAAACATCACAAATCAACAGTTTCACCAATATTGTTTATATTACACAGTCATACTTACATAAACTCAAACATAAACAGTATTTTTAGAACCCTTATTTCAACTGAATCCCAGGGTAAAACTCAAGAAGCATTAGAAAATTGCAGTGAGAAGTTGTAAAATCCCGAATTTCAAGTTATTTCTTTAATTACTTGGCCTTGCTTTCTAGAAGCTATTATTAGAGCAATCTGTCCAATATGGTGACTACTGGCCACTTGAAATGTGACCAGTGTGAACTGAGATGTGCTCTAAGTGTAAAATGTACACCAGATTTCAAGGATGTTGTACGAAATAAAGAATGCAAAATATCTGGCTAGTTTATATTGACTTCATATTGAAACAATAATACTTTGCAATATGCTAGGTGAAATATTTTATGTATCTGCCTTGTATTATATTTCTATTGGACAGCACAGCCTTAGAAACTCAGTTAAGAGAATAATTTTTTTTTTAAGTAATCTCTACACCCAACAAGGGGCTCAAACTCAAAAATCCCAAGATCAAGAGTCGCACGCTCCACCAATTGAGCCAGCCAGTCACTTGGAGAGAGTAATTTTTTTAAGGGGGGGAGGGGGAAAGGCAGCCTTTACTTGTGGTAACTCTACATGGGCTAACATGTGTCTTTGGACTTTGTGCACAAAATCCGGACACACAAGTACAAACCCTCAGCAGCTGCTGCCTGGGTGTCATGGACGTCTGCCTGTACTTTGGAGGTCACGCTAATTCTTCGGGCTTTCCTCTCAATTGTGCAAGGGTCTGACGAATCTGCATGAAAAGAAGCAAAGCCAGGAGAAAAGGGATTAAAGCCATCCATGAGAAGAGTGGACAGGCTCCCCAGGATCTCCCATGGGACATGGACGGTTGCCTGTTTACCCTTTCTATTGCTTCATGTTCCCTTTAGTTCTCCTGTGAGGGTAAGTGCCATTTTTAATACTGCTTTTACAATCTATACAGAACAGTGTTCTTAGAACTTTTTCCATCCTCTACAATTACTTGGAATCAATGCCTAATTTCACCAGTTGCCCCCCTTCCCAGTGCAAACTCAGTGATGGTAATTAAATGTCAATGTAAGGGCAAACTGTGGAAGATGATACTTTAGCAACTGCCTTAGTAAGCAACAGTTATTAGAAAACCAGAGGTTGAAAGTACATGATGTGTAAGGCTAGCCAAAGAATCCATTAAAATAATATAAAACTATAATACACCGTAATTAAATAAAACTATAGTACATCATAATTAAAGAGGAGTAGCAGTAACTGAAAAAATCAGAACTCAATATGGGCTGCAGGTATCCCGATTTTTTGCTAGAATTTTGTTTCTATTAATTTATACATTATTAGTAAGTAGTCCTTTCTTTCTATTAAGACTTGGTATCATTTGCCCTTAAGAACAAAGAAAGATCTTGTATTTTCTGATCCATTCTGAGCCCACATAAGTAATCCCCTAGGACAATCCACCTTTGGAAATCACTGCTCCAGAATTCTAAGCATGGTGCCTCGGTACTTAAACACTCTGTTATCAGAGTAAACAAAAGCAGAGTAAATGGTCTCCTTAGGCTCCAAAGAGTAAGTTCTATTTCTTAAATTTGTAAAGTACTTTTATAGTGTCACATACTTACTCTCACAGACTCTTAACAACAGCCCTGTAAAATACACAAACTATTAAGTATTTGGACTGATCGCCTTTCTGGTGCACAGACTAGATCTGAACAAGGTCAGGTGGCCAAAACTACCGAGACACACGCTCCAGGAGTGGGACACCAAGGCCAAAGCTCTCACCACTGTGTTAACAATGACAGCTTGGGGAGGACTTGGCTGAGTCCCCCGAGGAGCTGACATGCACACTGCACTGCTTCAATACAAAGGTCAGTCCAAAAAGGTTTCTGGGTCTCCCTCTTTTTCCTTCTGTTTCTTTTTCTTACTCTTTCCTTTTTATCACCATACTTCAGACAAACATCCTTATTCCACTTGGATTTACCATATACGTCTGTAATAACTCCAAGGCATTTATTCTAACCAATAAACCAATTCTACCAGTTATTTATACTTTAAGTAATACTGCAAGAAAATCTACATTAAGCTACATTTTTTTAGAAGAGGCCAATTTAGTTAAAAAATCTGCAAATGCTTAGAAGAAAACAAATTTGACTTCATAGAGAAAATCAAATAGCTTTTAGGAATGTAATGAAAAGCCTTCTTAAGGAATTGTAGCATTAAGTTCTACTGATAAATTTTAATAGAGGTGAAAGGTTTAAAAATTATAAGGGTTACATAATACTATTTTATACTCTCACCAACAGTATATATAATAAAAGCTCAACTGGATTTCTATAGTAGAGATTCATTTATAGTGAAGATGTTAGTTCTCTAGTCTACTCAAAACTGTATAGGTAGACGATATGCTGCCTGGGGGAGGAGTCCTGTCTTAACTTTGTAGCATCAAGCGTCTATCTACATAATCCATCTACATACTGAGCATTTGCTACATAATTTAAAAGTTGGTTGTAATTGGAATTTAATTACAGCTAACTCTGAGGGACTATCCAATTATCAGCTTTAGCAAAATTTGTTTGAATTCAAAGTGCCATAGAATAGAGCTTTTTTTGTACAGAAGTACTTGTAGAGAGCCCGCTGAAGCTTGATATTACAGCGTCCTAATAATGCAAGCTCTGCACCGTTCCTAGCTGAGCCAAACGCCAGCTCCCCACCTCAAATACATGGTGTTGGTCTCAAAGACAGCAGGCAGAGTGACCGTCTGCCACCCCAATGTCACCACTGCTAGAACACGGAGTATATGGGCTCCTGGCAGCTGATCTATCCCATTACCTCAAGAAATTGTCCTTTTATTTCTGAGTTTTCAAGGTAAAACTTACACAAGGAAATACACAAACCACGTGTTGCCATTTGAGGAGTTTTGGCAAATGCATATACACCTGAATAACCCAAATCCCGATCAAGACATTCTCATTAGCCCATAAAATCCTCCCATGCCTTTTCCCAGTTAATCCCCAACCTCTAGAGCTGTTATCCCAGAGATAACAGCTGTTCTGGGTTTTTTTTTTGACATAAATATATAGCTTATGAGATGCATATAAACAATCATACAGTATTCATTGTTTTGTGTTTTAATTCTTGCAGCATCATGTCCTTGAGGTTGGTCAATGTTGTGTTTAACAGTAGTTGATTTGTACTGCTCAGTAGTATTCCATGATTTGAACATATCAATTTGTTTATCCATTCATCTGTTGATGGCCTCTTGGTATGTTCCCAAGTTTTTGGTTATTTTGAATAAAAATGCTATGAATCTTCTAATACAAATCATTTTGTGGACATAGGCTTTAAATTCTTTTGATTAAGTCTATAGAAGGCGAACTGATAAGCTACCGGGCAGGTGAATGAATGTTTGGTTTCATAAGAAATGGTCACCCCATCTTAAACTTTTATCAGAAATGTGTTAAGAATTCTGTTTGTTCTACATCCTCATTAATGTTTCATACCATCATTATTCAGGAATCTCAGGATTTTAATTTGCCTTTTCTTAAGGTCTATTCAAGTTGAGCACTTTCATGTACTTACTGGCCATTTATATATATTTTTTTGTCAAGTGTCAACTCAAATGTTTTGACCTTTTTAAAATTGGATTGTCCTTTTATTACTGTGTTATAGAAGTTCTTTATATGTTCTAGGTACCAGGTTGGGTTTTTTTGTTTGTTTGTTTGTTTTTTACCAGATATGTTTTCAAATATTTTCTCCCAGCCCCCTGGCTTGCCTTTTCACTTTCTTAATAGTGTCTCTTGATGAGTAGAAGTGTTGAATTTTAATGAAGGCTCATGTACCAACCGTTCTGGGTCCTAAAAATTCTAAGCTAAACCCAAGTTGCAAGGATATTTTATGTTTTGCTCTGGAAGCTCTAGAATTTAGCTCAACACGTAAGTGTGTATGACCTATCTCAGATTTTTGTGTATAGTAGGAGGTAAGAATCAAAACTGGTAATTTTTCCATATGGTTATCTAGTTCTTCCAGCACTGATTGCTCCAGCGACTTTCCCTTCTCCATTGGTTGCTTTGGTCAAGAATTTGGCAGTGTTAAGTGAGGGTCTATATCTGGGCTATTTATAAAGCTACAGTCATTTCTCTATCTACTTTTTATCCCTATGTCAATAACACACCATGATGACTGTAGCTTTAGAGTTAAGTCCTAAGGTTAGTTAGGGCAAGACTTCCAACTTCCTTCTTTTTACAGATGATTTTGGATATTCTTTGTACAAACAAGGGGAAAAATAAGTTTCCCAATTTTTATTTAATTGCAAACATGGTGTATTACTCTCATTCCTTTTGGCAACGTTTTGTAGTTTTCAGCCTATACTGCTGGTTAGATTTATTCATAAGTGTAATGTGTTTTTTGATGGTTTTGTAATTCTCTTTTTAATTTCGTTCTTAAGTTGTTTGCTTAGTATATAGAAATATGGTTCTTGTATAATGACCTTCCATCCCAAGACCTTGTTAAAGTCACTGATTAGTTCTAATAGTTGTTTCTTTACCTTAGGTTGTCTTTGCAAATAACCATGTTAGTTGGAATGGCTGCTGACTTAAGTCAGATGCTTTCCCTGCATCTAGTAAAATGATAATGAGCTTTTTCTCCTTTGACTGATAGTACATTCCTAAGCTAAAACAAACTTGGTCATGATATATTATTCTATTTATTGTGAATATTAAGGATTTTTTTGCTTTAAGTGCAGGAGAGTTAGTGATCTGTAATTCTGTTTTCTTTTTTGGGGGGGGTGGTGAGTAGGTAATCCTTTTATCAATTTTGAAATCAGGGCTCTGCTGACTCCATAAGACCAAAAAAAAAAAAAAAAAAGGTTGGGGGGGGAGCTTTCCTTCTTCTCCTGTTTTCTCAAAGATTTTGTGTAAGAGTGGTAGGATCTCTTCCTTAAATGTGTTACAGTATTCACCAACCAGTGCAATCATCTGGATTTGGAGTTTTCTTTCTGGGAAAATTTTTAAGATAATGGATTCAATTTCTTTAATAGATATACAGCTATTATTAGGTCCTATGTCATCTAGTTTTCAGTTTGAGTAGATGAGTCCATTTCACATCAAGTGCCGAGTTTACTGGCAGAAAGATGTTCATCACATTTTCTTATTTTAATGGGTTTTTGATAATTTGTGTTAAGTTTTACTTATCTTTACATCTCCTTGACTTTGTTCTTCTTTCCTAGCTTAAGGTGGAATTTTAGGTCACTGATTATTAAACTTCAGGTCTTGTGTATTTACAAATTTCTTTGTAAGCACTGCATAAATTCTGTGTAAGTAAAGAATCTGACCTTGCCTAAAGATGGGTCTAGCTTTAATCCCTAGCTCCTGGGAGATAACCACAAAAATCCTGACATTTCCCAAGTGATCGGAGGGTCTTTCTTATTTACAGTGGGCCCTTTGGACCATACCTGAGAGTTTATGCTAATGAGATGGCTCATGGTAGACACACTGTCTGCTCATCAACTGGCTCCTCTAGGTTCAGGTTAACAACTTCTCAACATACTCCCTTAAATAGGGTGATTCTTTTATAACAGCCCTTAATCAATTATCTCTTGGATTAGTAATAGGTAGTGCTTCTTTAGTAGACACTCAGGCAACATCAAGTTTAAAGACTCCTGTATTATTAATCCAAATGGTTAAAGTGATCAGTGATACATAACTCTATCACTTTCAGCTTGAAGCGGCCAAATCTAATACTTGGAAGTCATCCACTAAGATTCTTATGTGTATTATTCTTAGGAATCATACTATTTTAAACGCGGATCAGATGAAACACCTATGGTAGTAGTAGTATTGCACTGCAACCTCTAAAGCAAATACTTAAAATACCTAGAAAACTGTTCAACTAAAATTTAGGTGACAGACTTTATATATTACCTAAGGAGTAGTAACTCTGACAAGATTTTAACATGTTTCACCCTTAAGTTGCTTAAAGCAAAATGGATTAAGATAGGAAATGCATACTTCAGCTCAGTCTTGAGAGCTATATAAAAGAACATGAGCCTTGAGTAAGAATGGGACAGAAAAAATTTATCTAAATTCAATGAAGATGTAAATTTAATTCAAATTAGTTTTTTAAGACACTGAAATGCCAATTAAACAGTGGTAACATTATTTAATAGAGCCAAAAGTGATGCCTCCAAATCTTGGTTACAGAGGATTTATTTTGTCTTTCATGAAAACACACCTAGTCCCTATCTAATTATTATTATGTTCACCTGTTGGGCACACAAGGATTCTTCTGTGACCTGCCAATTTAACATTCTAACTTAAGACCTTTAAAGTTCTCATTATTTTATAAGAATTATCTTTTAGGATTACAGTTATTACAGAGGTAAGTAAATTTATAATGTTAGCTATAAAGTTCTTTTTAAAAAATTAAATTGTATATCCCATTTAATTACCTTTGACAATAATTCCATGAGTTACTAATTTTAGTGCTTTTCAAAGTATGGTTAACTTTTTTTAAGCTGAACAAGTTAGTATCTCTAATGGAAATTTCTTCAGCTACAGAGGTGAACTCTCAAAGAATTCTGATATTTATTTCTATGATGTTTATGGCATTTCCCTACTCACCTTTTTTAGATGGCTTTGGTGGTACAACTGGGCCAGGTTCTATGTTGTCATAAAAATTATTCATGGCTTTTGGATCAAAGTTTCCTATAAAGAAAATAAAATCACCATGCATTTAAGGCTCTTTCTCCTATTTGACTTTTTTGTTAAAGAATATACAAAAAAATCTAAAAAGGGAAACTGCTTTCCAGGGTTTCAAAACTCCTATCACCTTCCCACTGAAAATGTTTTTCTTGATCACTGTGAGAAAAGACGCAAGCAAACTACCACATCAGTGTTGGCCTATAAACTATCACTTGAAGGAATATTTTTCTAATTGCAAAGCTAGTCTCTTTCAGCAGGATTATGTACGTGGCACACTTAGGGAGGTAAATGAGGAAGAGAAATTAAAGGATGGCTGAACTATTTCATGTCATTCATAATTTACCTTAAAAAGTTATCCATTATAAATTCAACAGTGGAAGAAGTCAAACATACAAAGATGAATCCAGTTAGATATAAGAGCAGCAGCTCACAGATTCCTATCTTCAAGAACTGGAGAATACTGAATGTTGTCTACAGATTTAACAAAGATGGTAAGGTGCCAATTTCAGAATGATAAATAAAATGATCCCTGAGAATTTTGTCTTGCCACAAAATTTTCAACTCTCTTAAACAGTTCACTCCTTGGCCTCGTGTCGATTTCAGTCCCAATTCCTGCCATGACTCCTCTAAGGTGGGTTCTGAGACAGTGGCAACCTTAGGTCCTACCTTCACTTCTGTGAACCTATCACTGTAATCGGCTTGTTCTGCACAATTCCAATTAAGCATTGTAACTACGTATGCTATCAGGTACTACTAGTTCAAATATATTAGATGTCTTGATTTCTAGACATTATCTCTCCCCCCACAAAGTTTTCCTCACTGAAACCAACAATAAACCTGCTTTTCAGCAAACCAAATAATGATCTGCATCTAGATCCATTCTCTCACTTCAAAGTTTACATTGGAATTCAGTATAAAATTTTTCCAGAGTGTGGAAGAGTAGAATTCGGTATAAAATGGACATATATGGACCCCTTATGAAAGGAGATTTAGAAATACTTAGGCACCAAAAAAAGCTCTTTGTTGCCCAATGGAGACCAAAAACACAGCTCTTTGCATATAAAACTTTAATAGTGGTTTCCCTTGCAGGTCCTATTACAAATGCTTTTATCCATTTGGAAGATAATGAAAGCCACAGTGCTGTAAGAGGTTGCATATGTATTTCTTCAATTACTTAAGTTACAGCTGATGTTTTAATTTCTAGATCTCATAAGGCTTACTATAAATACCCTAACCAAATGTTTGTGTGTTTTGCTTTAAAAAACACCCAAGCAAAAACTGATAGTCTTCCAATAGACTAATAATAATCTATATCACCCCTCCATGATGCAGAGCTCCACTGCTTCAAGCTACGAGTCTCTACAGGGACCACCTTCTGAACTGGCTGGACTGCTCAACTTTCACATTCAAATTCGCTTCTATTTAGATTGGTGGGCATCTTTTAGGTTCCCCCGCTTCTGTTAAAGTTAGCTCATTGCCATTTTTAGTCAAGATTTATTATATACTCTCAAAATAGAGTAGAAGCTCTCTTAGCTGCCATAATTGAAAACAGTAAGTGGTGGTAATGGGAGAGGCTGAATGAAATAGACCTTTTGAGAAAAATTACTTGTCAACTTCAGTGTTGGACCAAGACTTTTTTTTTTTTTTTAAACATGTGTCCAATGAAGTTCTATACTGTCTTTCTTACATAAACTACACCTGTGATGGGCTACAGGGGCAGTGGGCAAACTTTTTCTTATGTATAGGTCCAGAAAATCAACAATTTTACGCTTTGTGGACCTGTAATAGTCTGTTGCAAGCCCTCAACAGTGCTGGTGAAGCAAAAAAGCAGACCCAGACAATATGTGAACAAATGGGCATGACTATATTCGACTAAAACTACAAAAAGAGCCAGCAGGCTAGTTCACTGAACCCTAAGTTCTACAATTTTATTTTGAATAAAAGAACAGAATCCTCTTAGATTTTTGTGATTTATCCCCTTAACCCTTTCCAGTTTTCACCCGTATCTAATTCACAGACCACCCCCCCCAACTGCACCTTTTTGGTTTTTTGGTTTTTTTATGGGAAGAACAGCTCCTCGTGCATTCTTGTCAGCCTAATAAACATTACAGAAATAGAGTAACTGGCATATACAGGTTAGGGAACAGGTACAACTAACTCTCACTGAGGGGACAATTCAATTGGTAGGAGCAATAGTACTTGAACATGCCAGTATGTGGCCCCCCTAGTCAGCAGTGTGCAGCAGCTGTGGACAGGGTCAGAGTATTTTACAGGGGAAATGAAGAACAGCTCTAACCTGGTGAGCTGGGTAAATGAAAGTTAAGAGAGCTTCTACTGTAGTACAATTCTATAAGAACGTTAAAAACAAAACAAAACCAAAAAAAAGCCAAACAAAAAAACCCATTCTCCAAAAAGTCTGAGATATACGTGGATGTTTTCATGCTATATAAAAATGGCATATAGAATTTATTTTAAAAGTGATAAATCTGGTATTGATACGTGATTCCCTATTTTTACAGCTACTTTTGATGATTATCACAACATCAATCTAGTAAGTTTTATAATTAAGACCCATCAATACAAAATCTTCACAGTAAATGACCAGAACAAGGTAAATGCAGAGTAACAACATAGAGCAGTCTAAATGACAAAAAATTAATGATGGAATTGCCAAAGTAAAACTATTTTTGATCCCCCAAATCTATGACCATGGGGTGGAGGGATCTCTTGAATAGGATCATAATGGATAAAAACTCTCTCTTAAATCTGTAAAACCAAAAATGATTGCTATTTAAGCAGCTTAAAACACCACACTATTACTTATGGTTTACCAAATAATCAAGTCTATACCTCTAGATTGAAGGAGGTCAACTTCTTTCAGTGTACAGTCAACATTTATCTGGAGTTGTCTGTTCATGCTTCTCAATCTTGTCATTTCCTCAGGCTAGTAAGAAAGGACCCAAAATAGCAATTGTGGGAAAGTCATTATCAAGCCCAACATTTAAGAACTGCTATTCATGTTAATAGTTCTGATTGGTTATTACCAACAATATGGCCTTAGTCTATAAGAGGGCATGTATAAAGAAGCCCTAAACGTTTTAAAGGAACAGTCAGGTAAAATGGGGACATCAGTATGGCCACATAAACACAAAATCTGCATAAAACGTGGCAAGCTACAGTACTAGACTATGTCTTATCATACAAAATACCATTTTAATCACAGAGCACTAAAAATATTTTACTTCTATGTTTTCATGGTAAGGGAATCTATGAGAATCAATCTGTAAAATAAGCAATGTCCGTGATTTTAGTGTTGTCCAGGCTTGAAAAAATAATACTAAGTGTCAGGCACTGTGTTTACCAGAGGTCTCATTCTTTCCTCAAAACATCTTTCAAGGCAAGTAGTAGTAATATCGCTAATTTATACATGAGGAAGCTGATTCACCCGGAGTGCATGTAATCTTCCCAAGATTATAAAACACAGTGATTGGTAGAACCAAGATTTAGATCAAAGGAAGCACTCTATTACATGAAAATTTCACAAATGGATCCCATTCTTCCTCCAACTTTGTTTCCTTGTTCCTTGATTTCAAGCCCAGTCTACCTATCCTTAGGCGTTTTAGAGGCATACATGAGACACTGAAATGTACAGAATGCCCTATTCTTCAGTTAAAGGTTTTTGGAAGGCTTTACATCCTCTGACCGTCTAGATTTCTTTACTATTTATATATTTATAATATATACACACACACACACACACACACACACACACACACACACAGAGTAACAAAATTAAGAGTTTGAATTCCAGAGGCATGGATACTGAAGATTTCAGCACAGCCCAGATATTAACTCAGTTACTGATATGCTTTCAACTACACGAAGTAAAAGATAAATATGTGCTATGACAGAATAAAATCCTCTTCTGTTAAAAACCTATATTTTTCTACAAACTATGTTAATACAAGAGCAAAGAAAAAGCAAAAAGGTTCTTAATTCACAATAATGCAAGCTCTTATGCTTTTAGGACACGTTATCAGAATAACTGGGACTGCCCCTTATATTAGCAAGCATGAAACATTTAAAATAAGTGATGATGTAATGTATGGTGATTACCATAACATAAAATAAGTGATAGAATACAGTAAGAACTACAGTCCCTTAGAATGCTACAGGAACACAAAAGTCATTCAGAAATATTTATTAGGGATTGCTTTCCTTTTTTCCTATCTGAAAAATTATGGGACATTACCATGTAAAATGCTTACACCTTGTTTACCAGGCAATATTAAAAGGGCTTAAAATATACCTCAGCATTTATACTAAAAATAAAGCACTTGTCCAGGGGTTTCAAAGATACTGTCTTCCTAGGAAGATACATATTCCTAGGAATATGTAAAAGAACCCATTCTCCGTAGAATCATAATGGGAAAATTACCTAAAGGAGTTGATTCTTCCTATGTATTGGGGCGGGGGGTGTTTTAGTCACAGTGGTCCTAAATAGTGAAGCTCTAGAACTAAGTATGGAAGGACTGTAATACACTTTATAGTCTAGACACTACAGCACATTTGCTTATAACAAGAGATCTAGTCAACAAGATCATTTCCAAAGACAGGAGAACCACTGGAATTTACTAAAAGAATAGTTTATCTGTAAGCTTCTTATGTCCTTTTTCATAGTTTCTGACTAAACCAAGGTAAAAAAAAAAATTCGGAAAAGTCAGTACCATGTGCCAAAAAGTACACTGCCTTTTCAGGGAAGAGGGGTTTCAAGATCGGCTGTGTGTAATTTAGAGCTGTTTGTAAAAGATCTGACATTTCAAAGTGAAAAATTCTAAGCTTTTTTCAAAAGGTGGCAAAACTACCTTAAGTCAACTGAGCACTTTAAGAAGTTGTATCACAGAGACCCAGTCGAAGACCACTGTTGTTGTTTAGTGGCTTGGCCCTAATTATGCATCTGAGACTAACGTGGGTTATTCCAAAAACCCACTTAGAACAAGACAAATGACAGGAAAAACTTGACTGAGGGGGTAATGGGCGTCTCTCAGCTTAATCCAATCTTATTTATCTTTCAAGGTTTAACTTAAATGTCCCCCTCTGCCATGAAACTGTCTCATCTTTGAACCCTATCGGCAAAAAAGCTAACATTTCTATCTCAAAACTCTGAAAGTACTTAACATCCTTACCATTTAACTGGCCAACACTTCTGATTTAATGTCAATTTACATGAACTTTTCTCTCTCTCTCTCTCTCACAAATACACACAGGTTCACAGACACACATCTATCCTTTCACATACAGATCTCTTTATGTGACGACCTCTTCGACAGCACTTAACACAGGGCTTTGGGAACAGCAGATTACGGCCATCTTGCACTTCTGCCCTCCTTAGATTATTTCACTGGTGCTCTAAGCTTCTACAGCTGGTAACTAATATGCATTTCAATCTCATGAGGCACACACTTTTTTTTTAATACATGGCTTGATAAGAAATGTGAAAACTTGAAGGTAGAAATATATGCTTAATAGCAAAAAACAGTCCATTCTCTATCATGTAATCCTACATGCGAGTGGGACAAAGATAAAGACAGTCATTTTACTGAGCACCTAACTCCATGCCAGGCACTTTACATATATTGTTTTCATCTTGACAACAATATTAAAATATACGTATTAGAATTCCCATTTATAGATAGGGAAAATCAAATGCAGATAAGTTAGATACAGCCAGTGACTGCCAGAACTATTCTGCCTCCAGAGCCTATGTGGGCACTTCTTTTTTAAGATTTATTTATTTTAGAGGCAGCAAGTGGGAGAGCTTGGGGGAGAGGGACAGAGGGAGAGGAAGAGCGAGAATCTCCAGCAGACTCCTCGCTGAGCATGGAGTCCGATGTGGGGCTCGATCCCATCACCCTGAGATCATGACATGAGCAAAAATGAAGAGTCGGCTGCTTAACTGACTGAGCCACCCAGGCGCCCCTTATGTGAGCATTCTTTACAACTCTGTCATGGCACCTCGAATGACCCTCTATCAACAAAAGGGAATTCTGACAAAATGCTTTACTTCTGGATTAATTTCCTACATAATATACTTTATATGTTATGCATACACCTAAGACTAAATCTAAATTTTGCAAAAACAGTTCGTGGGTGTGTGGGTGTGTGCGTGTGTGTGTATCTCAAGCAGGTTTTTCCAGTGTTGTCCAACCAACATTAGTAAGAATACTATTTATTGGGGACCGCATAAATTATGGATATTATCTTATTTAATCCCATGAGATAGGTACTCACAGATAATATAGGTAAGAAAACAAGCAAAGAAAGTTACTTCTCCAAGGATATATGAGTGACAGGTAAGTAGCAGGAGGATTCAAATTCACATCTGAATAGAGGCCCTGTCTGAACCTCCACGTAGAACTGTCCGTCCCTCAGCCATGCATTGCTAATAGTCCTTCATTTTACTCTAGGCCTGGCAGCAGAAACACAAGGGAATCAAACAAATTTCTTATCTCTCAAATATTGTCACCCATATGGGCTATCAATTTCTGAAGCTGGGTGATGGCTACACAGGGGGTTCACTCCACTCTTCTTTCTTTTTTTAAGTAACGCATCAATAAAAGTGCTCATCTAAAATCCGGATTTTTTTTGAAGCACTAACCTGTTACCTTTGACAGTTCTCTACTTTCCAACACAACAAAAAAAATCAACAGGGCTCATTTTAGCAGAAATTACCACACAGCAAGAGGTTACTAAACCAAACTTATTTGGTTAAGTTAGGGTAAATGACTTTTATGCTAAGAAAATCTGTTTATGCTCCATAAGTACCTAAAAGATTCTAAAGTGCCCAACCACCAGGGTAGATTCCTATGTGGGTTATGTTCTTCAATACCTCCCCCAATCAGAGAATTCAATTAAGATTTCAAGTGGAGAAAACAATGAGAAACTTATTACCACCTTTCAGTTAAAGATAGCTTTGTGATTTTCTAAGTGTTTTAAGTAAAACCCTCCCTCCATTCTTACTTCTAATACTGACTATATTTAGGAATTTTGTCAATATTAGAAAAAATTTCATCAGGTTACTAAATATGCCTGTTTATCAATAATTTCCTTCTGAAAAACTCCACTGGTTCCCCATTACCAGCAGAATGACGTTCAAACACCTCACCCTCAAGGTCTAAACCCCAATCGGCAGATGCACACTAACCTGTTAAGACATCAGAAATCTCAGCTTAAGTGTAAGACCTCTATTTGCTGCCTCCTGAAAGTCTGTCTCTGTCTTAACTTCACACCTTCATTATCTCCATGTTCTTTTCCCTCCTTTTCTCCCTTCTTTTCCCTTCTAAAATGCCCTCCCCTTTCCCCTATGCCTATACAGCAACACTATGCTGTTTAGAGCAGCGGGTCCTCACCCTTTTCCCCTTCACTCTATTAACCTTACGAAAGTCAGATGAAAACTGTAGACATGCATCCATACTGCACATAATTTCAGAAGTTCACAGATTGCCTTTGAAGCCATGAGCCTCCATTAAAAACTTATCTACGAAGGCGGAGCTGCAGACATGCTGTCTGCAAGAGGCATGACATACATGCTCACTTCTCCAAACCTGTAAATGCTGAGAAATTACCCTCCGTTGAGAGAGGTCAGGAAAATAAGGAATGGCTCCAAAGACAAAGTAAAGGGTGAGGTGAAGCCCTGAAGAATACACACGACTTACCCATGAAGAGCTTCAGGAGGGCATTCCAGCAGAAGAAATGCACTGAGTACACAGACAGACTAGTTGATGTACGAGTTCTCTCATTACCCGTGAACATTACCAGCACTTACCACACTGAATTCTAATTATCTGTCCATGGGTCTATTTCTCTCACTAGCAGGTATGCACTAAGCACCCAGCGCAGGACCACATTCATAAACTCAACAAGGACTGCTGCACCAATAAATGTCAAAAGGTGAAGTGATAGGTCGGATCACAGAAAGCTTGTATTGTCACGCGATTTTAGGAGACTGGTTTCAAAACGTTCTGAAGAGTTTAACATTTTTTAGAACTCATAAATAGTACTTAGTATGTTAAGAATATATTATCCAAATCTTTTCGTTAGGGCAGTTTCGATTAGGACCACTGTCAATACTGTTACCTTCGTTCCTACAATTATTTATACTTAACAAAATTGCTCTGCCTTAAAATGCTCTACGATATCGGTATGAACGATATCGTTCTAACTCCTCTGAATCAACGTACTTAAGAAAATAACTTTTAAATCTTTGGAATTTATAAGTACATTATATGCTTAAAAGAAAAAATGAACATATGAGAAAAAAATATAAAATGCTCGGGCAGGGTGCACTTTTCTATTTTGACAGAAAGCAATTCACAGTAAATGAGATGCCATACCTTCATTATAACTGTCAGTTATTTGACAATACTGATGAACCTATGGAATTCACACATGTGAGAAGACATAAAAGCATCGAATTATGGTGATGAGAACAACCGAAGGTGAAAGTCGCTCATCCATTGTGGAAAAAACGAAAAGACCCTGCCAGGAACAGAACCTAAAAGAAAAACATATGCCCTGGACAGCCATCCTCCCCAGCTTCCTGTCCACGCAGGCCAACAGAGGACTTACCGTGGGGACCGCAGTGGTGCAGCTGACCCTTCTGAGCCGTCTCTGCATCAGGTCATGCTCCATACTGTTAACTTCAGCCTTCAACCGCTCTAGCTCCTCTTTCTCAAGTTTCAACTGCTTGGCTAACCTCTCCATCCTTGCTCGCTGATGTAACAGCAAAGCTATAGTGTTACAGAGAGAGTCATTGCAGAGGGTAACATTGAACAAGTGACTGGAAAACTTCTATATGCACTGCTAATGCATAAAATACTCAAAAGAAACCCTGTCCTCCATTTTGAGTTGGCATTTACTCTTGTATCTTGCTAATGCTATTTTGCTTTAATTTGGCTCTTGTAACTGCTGCCAAAATGACGTCACCTGTACGTCCCTCTTGCTCTGTTGGCCTTTGTTTCCCTAAGATTGTCTTTTTAACTGCACCTGTGTAGGTTTTAAACAGGTTTAATACCAGGCATGTCGAACTGTAGTCATAATTACTACTCTTATATAATGAAAGAATATGAAATTCTCAGATACCTTGAAATCTGAATAGACTTTTAAAAAAATTCTGTCCTTTTGGGCACCTGGGTGGCTCAGCTGGTTAAGCGACTGCCTTCGGCTCAGGTCATGATCCTGGAATCCCTGGATCAAGTCCTACATCGGGCTCCCTGCTGAGTAGGGAGTCTGCTTTTCCCTCTGACCCTCCCCCGTCTCATGTGCTCTCTCTCTCTCTCTCATTCTCTAATAAATAAATAAATAAAATCTTAAAAAAAAATTTTTCTGTCCTTTTAGTTAGGTCCACTATTAACTAATCCACCATTAGTCTTCATCACCAATCCCACTTATAAATATACATCACTTAAAAATATGTATCACTTATAAACATTACACCCTCCAGGCCAATCTCATTAGAAATAGGATTCAAATTCCTTAACCGTGATAAACTTTAGCCCACCCGCTATGAATCTCCTTCCCTACTCTGTGGTCTGCTTTTTGACAGTATCAATTTCACCTGTCTATGCTTTTGTCCCAATGAGTGTTATTCCTAAAAACAGCCTTCTTAGGTCACTATTATCATGCTTATATTTTCATATTTTAAAACAAAGTCTGTAGAGAACTCTGAAGCACTGACCCTATTTTTTTTCTAACCCTATTCTTGGTAGCAATGCTATTGCCCAATATTTAATAAATACTAACAATTTAATTAAAACTAAACAGCTAATATAAATTTATTTTGAAAAAGCCACCTCAGCACAAAGATTAAATTTCATAAAAGGGCAAAAATTACCTTGCGTATAGGCATAGTCATCTGATCCAGAACTAGAACTCCTCTGGTATTTATGGCTTCCCTTTTCTCCCCCCGAGCCTGGTACCACTGAAATGGGCTGAATAGGTTCTGGCGCAGCAGAACGTTCTTCTTGGTCCACTAAATTTAAAAGATTTTCAGTCATTGCTCGACCTACAGTAATTTTAAAAACTGTTGTTGGGTTTGGTATCACTCGAGGAGATGGTGATGGAGCACATGAAGGTCCGGTTGGCTGTGTATATGTAATGTACACAGGATTAACACTAAATGGAGGTTTTGGTTGACTGGATATCCCTCTCGAAGGAGAACTTGAAGGTGGTGTGGTGGCTGTGTACAGTGAGTGCTGATTCCGTGGAGACGGCTGATTACTGATAGGTGAAGGGCTCCTGTTCATTGCTGTCCCAGGTCTTTGAGAGGGTTCAACTGTAATTTCTATCTTCTTCATGGATCCTTTGGGTAAGCTAGATGTTGTGTATGGGAGATAAGATACTGAATGGCTTCCTTGTTTCTGATAGCTAGGAGGTCCTTGTTGATATGGATGGGGTGGAGTAGTTGAAGGACTAGGAGGCATAAAGACGTGGGAACTTGGGTGGCCCAGCTGGGAAGGTTGCACTTGATGCTGTGGAGAGCTGAAGGGTGAAGGACACTGAGAAGGAGGTGGTGAATGGTAAGCAGGTTGAGGAATCTGCTGCTGTTTGGGAGAATACTGAGAAGGCTGATAGTTCTGTTGATGTGGATAAACAGGTAAGGGCCGTTGGCTATAGTGAGCCACTGGGCCCTGTGGTGAGGACTGCCATGGTGTAGTCTGAGGAGTTTGTCTTCCCGATGAACTCTGAGATGTCTGTCTAATATAAATAGAACCAGGAGACCCATAGAGATTGCTTGGAATTTGTGGAAGAATTTGTAAAGCTCTTGGTACAGTCTGTCCAGAAGGGAGGTTCTGGGATACTGTAACAGTAATCGGATTTGTGCTATACCGAGGTATGTGCATGTATGAAGGAGGTGGCGGCGGCGAAGGCCCTTGCATAGCAGACGGATTCATTCCTGTTGGCATGGAAGATGGTTGCTGAGGTGGCTGCGAAGGAGGAGTGGCTGCACTTCTGTTCTGTTCATTCATAAAAAATGGATTGTAGTTTGGAGTAGCAGCCACAACAGCTGGAGCGGAGTGTGGTTCCTGAACTAAACATATCAGCTGTTTACTTGCTGCATGCTGTGGATCAATATGTCCATCACTTGAGCTATGTACCAGTGTTCGACCCCCGTTAAGTTGTGCCCCATCTCCTGGGTGGTAGCTACTAGGAGAATGGATACCCAGATTAATATGCAAAAGGCGATTTCTATTCATCCTGTTGTCATCTGGACTATGGTATTCCATATATAAGTATTTGCTACTCTCCTGGGAAAGGGCTCGGCAACAGGCTTCAAGATTGTTGTTGTTCTAGGGGAGAAAAATGGTAAAATTAATACTGACAAAATGAACAAATCTTAACTGAAGTCAAGCTTTGCAGGTTATGCAAAGACGACTGTCATAAAATAAGTAGAGAACAGCATCTTAAGCACGAACAGCTTCATAGTCACCTACCCTGACAAGGAGATCCCAAACAATTCATACTGTTTCACAGACATTTAGTTCCTATGACTGGTACTCCTGCTACTGCTACACAAATGGAAAGCACCCACTCATGAACAGTGTGACTCAACTCCAAGTCTTCTGAGTGCAAATCCAGGACTCATTTTAGGTCTGATGCATCTCAACAAATTAACATGTTGGGCCAATCTTGGATTCACCACAATGCTCTAACATATAAGTTAAAGCAATATTCATCATTAATATTTAATCTGAAAAACATGGGGGCGCCTGGGTGGCTCAGTCGGTTAAGCGGCTGCCTTCGGCTCAGGTCACGATCCCAGGGTCCTGCTTGGGCTCCCTGCTCGGCGGGAAGCCTGCTTCTCCCTCTCCCACTCCCCCTACTTGTGTTCCTGCTCTCGCTATCTCTCTCTCTGTCAAATACATAAATAAAATCTTTAAAATAAATACATTAATAAACAAACTGAAAAACATGAAAATAACCATGCTTTAGTTTTCGAAAGGCACTGAAACCACAAAAGGAGAAAAATTATAATAAAATTCCTAGAGTCAAAACAATAAAAATTCTAAAGCAGCCTTTTAACCAAATTTATCCCTATTATAATTTCAACTATCATTAGGAGAGATTAAGCTAAACAAAGAAATCAGTAAAAACAAGCACACTTTTTGAACTATGGTTCCACAACTTGGCCAAAGTTAAGGCTATTTAACAGAAAACCAGGTCTCGACTGCCTTAATGAAATTCACTCACACTCCCAGTCTCAACATTTTTTACCCACTGAAAAGTAGCTTGGTCAACTTTCAAATCATTGTAGGATTTGAATTTTTTGAGTCACTACACCTACACTCAAAAATGGTAATACCAGAGTGACATTTTAGATACTCCAACAATAATCAACTAATGAAGGAAGTTCTTTTTAATTTGAAAATTATAAGGTAGTTTTCCATTAAAATACAAAATTCTGAACTATTTTATTAGCCTAAAGCACTATTATCCATTGCCCTTGGAATAAAATTTCTCAATTTCTGTGACTTTCTCTGTAGTTCATAAATAGACAGATAAGCACATACATACCTACTATTGCATACTGATTTTAGGAAAAAGCACAGTTTATATAAAAATGAAAGGAAACACTTCTACTTCTGCTGAGAAGCAAATAAGGTTAAACCTAAAACAGAACATACAATGCTGTAATTTTAGAGCTGGAAGAACTTTTAGGGTTCATCTATTCCAACTCAACTCATTTACAGATGAGGAAAGAGATGCCCAAAGAGTTACATGGCTTGAGAACAAGCACTTAACTAGTTAACAGAGGAGAGCCAGTTCTAGATTCTCCGTCTCCTACTCCCACTGCTGTTTTGACTATAACACAGTAATTTCACGGGAGAGGATGTCAGGCCAAAAGTAAATTGCTATACTAAAGCTTTAAGAAGTAAACAAAGATTCAGTTAAGCAAACCTTTGCAAAATGAATTCTCAGAAATTTAAAGAATTAGCTTCATCAAAACTTCATACATAACCTGTATCTGTTGCCTTATATAAAGCTTTGATACTAAAATTCTGAGTCATAGAGAAAAGCAATTGCTGAAATTTAAGAAGAAAATTGTTAAAACTCAAAGTATGGCCTTTTTAAAAGTCCTACTTAAAAATCACTGTGATCAAGGAAGAGAAGCTAGGTATTAAGCAAATTTGGATCCAAAGGATTTAAACTGCCTACTAGAAAATGACACTGACAGATATCTGAAAGAGAAGAATATGTAAGAAAAGTGAAAATAAAGTATCTCTGCAATTGGACTGAAAGGAGAACAAAAATCAGTCCGTTTTATATGAAATCTAAAGCAGTCGTGGATACTTCACTATTTGACATTTGTATCAACGCTGCTGAAATTTCATGTTTTCTACAGTGAATTAGGGAGCCTGAACAATATCCTCACACGAAGACCCCAATTCACAATGATACAAAGTTGGTTTGTCAGCCTATTCAAATGAATGTCTATAGTAACAAGGTAAGTAAATTTTCACATGAAGAAAAAATTGAAACCAGCAATACAAAGTACTTTAAGTATTATTTTTATGAAATCATTTTTAAAAGAATACCACCAAAATAGATTCAAATGTTATCTTTAACCTGCAGAATGCCTTCAAAAGAAAAAAAATGGATACAAAATTTTCCAAATAGTAAATATAAATAAAGAAATCAAAATCAGTTAGTTGGATAAAGAGGTCAGAATTCTTTTCTCTTTCAGGCGCCTGGGTGGCTCAGTCGGTTGAGCGACTGCCTTCGGCTCAGGTCATGATCCTGGAGTCCCGGGATCGAGTCCCGCATCGGGCTCCCTGCTCAGCGGGGAGTCTGCTTCTCCCTCTGACCCTCCCCCCTCCCATGTGCTCTCTCTCTCTCTCTCTCATTCTCGCTCTCTCAAATAAATAAAATCTTTAAAAAAAAAAATTCTTTTCTCTTTCTTTTTTCTTTTTCTTAAGTAGACTCCATGTCCAATGTGGGACTTGAACTCATGACCCTGAGATCAAGAGTTGGATGTTCTACCGACTGAGCCAGCCAGGTGCCCCAAGAGGTGAGAATTAAACAAACAAACAAAAACCATATATAAACTCTTGAAAAGATCAAGGCAAAAAAAAAAAAAAATCATACTCCTAAAAAGTGACCCTAAATTGAGAGATGACAGCTCCAGAGAGGCTTTAAGACTGTATATTAAATGTAAACTACTAAGTCTTTAAATGCAAACAGAAAAACTTTTCAGAGCCACTCAGTGGTAGTAAGTCCCCATACCAATAAATTCTATTAATCCCAAAGGAACAAAGAAGAGAAAGACTTGGGTCAATGTAAATTAGCAACAAATGTTCATTAAGCTCAATTTAAAGTTCATTCCTTCAGTTTAGTGTGATAAAGACTAAGCCATGAAAAAATACAGGTGATAAAGGGATAAATTAAATTTGGAAAAAACAAAGTCAGAGATGGGGGATAGGTGGTAAGGATAGGTAAGGAAGGTGACTGCTAGGAAATGGTTTTAGCTAAGAGCCTCACTCATGCTTGGTTTTACTCCAGTGGGAAGCACCTTTGCTCTACCAGAGACCAAAATGCGGCTGAAGTAAAGAACAGAAATTCAGACTGGGAATGTGTGTTTGAAAAAACAAAAAGCAAGCTATAATACAAAAACTGTAAGCCCGAAGGTCTAGACCTAGTAGAAGGGCTAGGAAGCACCTCTTTTACCACAATTGTTCTGTTCTATTTGTAATTAACCTCCACTGTATATAGGCTTAGGTGATAACCTGAGCTGCTCACACTGCAGTAAGGTAGAATTTGAACTGACTGTAGTGTGAGGAAGTCCAGTGGGCAAGACAAAGGTGCTGTACCCAAAAGTGAACCAAAGAGGGAAATGCTGTAACCCAAAACACACTGAGATCCTGTGGAGGATGATGCAAAATTCAACAAGGGAAGCATTAGGCCGGTTTCTCTCTTGTCCCTTGAATGGGAAAACACATTCTACCCAATATTAAAGATACATTTC
This sequence comes from Callorhinus ursinus, assembly GCF_003265705.2. Lineage (NCBI taxonomy): Eukaryota > Metazoa > Chordata > Mammalia > Carnivora > Otariidae > Callorhinus > Callorhinus ursinus. The sequence goes on along the minus strand of NW_027397078.1, from coordinate 17,780,079 downwards.
ACTACAAGACAACCAAACCAAAGGAATATGATTAAACTAGAGAAAGTGGCCTTATACTTAAAATTACCTATTAGTAAGCACTTATCAACTAGAAAAACAGTAAGAAAGGGACTGGACTCTATACACTTTAAAAAATAGGCCTGGGGCGCCTGGGTGGCTCAGTCATTAAGCGTCTGCCTTCGGCTCAGGTCATGATCCCAGGGTCCTGGGATCGAGCCCTACCATCGGGCTCCCTGCTCAGCGGGAAGCCTGCTTCTCCCTCTCCCATTCCCCCTGCTTATGTTCCCTCTCTCGCTGTCTCTCTCTGTCAAATAAATAAAAAAAATATTAAAAATAAATAAAAATAAAAAATAGGCCCAAAAGTATATAGCCTAAAAAGTTTTGATAAATCTGAGATTCACAATTCAAATCTAAGGATTTGGGCACTGATCAAACAACTCTAAAAATGTAAAAAGTGAAATACGAACATAATCAGTTTTCATTTTGCTACATGCCTTTTTTTCCCCCCAAATCAGTGGTTCTCAATGGGGTAGGTTTTGCCTCCCGTAAGATATTTAGCAATGTGTGGAGACATTTTTGGTTGTCACAACTGCAAGAGTGCTATTGGCATCTAGTGGTAGAGACCAGGAATGCTGCTAAACAGCCTACAATGTACAAGGCAGGGCCCCACAACAAAGATTACCCAGCCCAAAATGTCAACAGCACCATGGTTGTGAAATCCTGCTCTAAGTATCTCCTACTGCCCTCCACATAGACAAAAAAACTTAAGGAGAACTGTAGCTTAATATCACTATCATTGCTGGGTAATCTACCTGTAACATGCACTGAGACACAACACCCTCTGGAATCTCCGGGAAACGTTGTCGGAGGTCATGGAGAACCTGCATATCAAGCTGTGGAGTGCTCTGCGCCATGCCAGAACAAATGGTGGTCAAGTATCTGTTAGGAAACTGATGCTAACCGGCCTTCCAATAGTAATGATCTTCCAACACCGCATTCATTTTCTATTAAAAGAAATCAAAGTTAATCACTATGTTTGTACACCTAAAACTCATGTAACATTGTGTGTCAACAATAATTCAATAAGGTACGGTTGAATTTACTTACATATTTCACTTTATTCAAATAGAAATGATCACTATGTTAAAATGGAGAGTTGTAAAATTGACAGATTCAACTTAGCCAGACTTTTCTGATATAATATAGCCAATCCCTGGTTTAGAAACAAAAAAAGCGAAAAAACATCTGAAAACCCGTTTCATTTTAATGGCTTAAAAAATAAAGCAGCAGCTAGATTAAAACTACAGAGTATTACTATTTGGCAACAATATTTTGCTAGCCTTGAGAAATGCTACTTATGTATAATCACTCATATTTTCCCAAGGTCTATCACATCACTCCCCTAAAGCACAGTGATCATTTTGATGTCCGAAATAATAAGAAAAGAAGGACTTGATGATAACACCACAAAGCATTACCTGTCCTGTCTTACATCCTACTTGTACTCTGAGGCTAAAAGATTTGAATTTGAAGTATGAGTAAGGGAAACCCAAAGTCTAAAGGAAATAACTTAGCGAACAAAAATGGAAACTTAGAATCCTTTGTTTTTAACCATGATGCTTTGCTGGAGGTGAGGTGGGGGATGGGCTAAATGAGAAATGGGAATTAAGGATGGCACTTGTGATGAGCACTAGATGTTGTATAAAAGTGATGGATAACTAGATTCTACTCCTGAAACCAATACTACACTATATGTGAACTAACTTGAATGTAAACAAAATCTTGGAAGAAAAAGAAATTCATTAATTAAAAAGATCATGCTGCTGACCCATCATTAGCCAGACCTACATAGCTAGGCTTTCACTTATTTCTGATGCCACTGACAGAGGTGCTAAGATGGCAGGATTTAAGGGTACAGTTTGAGTGTAGAAAATTAACATCCAATCTCACCGGCACTACTCAAATTGAGCACCCACATATAAATAAGGCAACTAGTGAAATAATGAATTCATAAATTCACTGGCAGCACCAAGGGTCAATGAACTGATACGTGTTTTAATACAGCTGACCTTTGAATGACATAGGGGTTATGGGCACCAATCCCAGTGCAGTCGAAAATCCGTATTTAAGTTCTGACTCCCCCAAAACTTAACTAACAGCATACTGTTGACCTTACTGATAACATAAACAGTCGATTAATACATATTTTGTATGTTAAATGATGTATTATATACTGTACTCTTACAATAGAGTAAATTAGAGAAAAAATATTACAAAAATCCTAAGAAAAAAACATTTATAGTACTGTACTGTATTTATTTTTAAAAATCTGCATATAAGTGGACCCATACAGTTCCAACCTATGTTGTTCAAGGGTTCAACTGCACATATTTCCCATTTTTTTAAAGGGGGAAAACGTAGTGTATACCATACAACCTCATAATTTCTGCTGTGTTCATTCACTAGATGGTCAAATATTTTTAAGTATGTGAAGTAAACACCTGCATCATCTTAAGAGGCATGGAAACCATGATTGTAAGCTACATGGTCTAAACCACACACATAAGGAAGGGTCATTCCACACCAAATCTTCTTTACCTTGCAAATAAGTCCTGAAACTTTAAATCATGTCATTACTTGGGGGCAATGTAGAGAACTACAATCAATATTTCAAAAATAAAAAATGTTCGGATGGGTGTAAGAAGGCAGCATAGGAAGACCCTGAACTCACGTCCTCCCATGGACACACCACATTTACACCTATATATACATCAATTCCTCCCGAAGAACAAAGGGCTGACAGGACACCTTCCGCACAATACAAGGCTAGAGGGACGTCAATCAGAACGGCAAGAGAAAGAGATGCATGGTAACAAGGGCAACCCCCCGCCCTTGACGCCACAAACTGCAATAGTGGAAGGTATCACTGTCCAGCGCACTGAAAAAAAGCTGCAGTTTAAAGGGTAACTAGACTGTAAGTGAAGGAAAACCATTTACTGACCCCAGAACATCCACCCCAGTGGGGTAACGACTGGAAGTCTCCCTGGGGTCAGAGGTGCTGGTGAGTGCCACTGGTGACCTGCCCACTCCCACCGTTGACAGTCCACGCAGGAGCAGGGACCGGATGTTCTAGACAGCCTGTCTCTTTGGCTAGTGCTGGACCCCAAGCACACACCAGGCCCAGCCATCTAAGCAGGGGAGCCCCAGTGAGGCGCACGCCAGGGCACACCTCGCCTATATCCAACACGGCTCCAGTAATCTCACCAAGGGGGCACAGTGCAAAGCCCCTTGAGACACCGCCATCCACGCCAGGTGCTGCTCCAGTTTTCCATTAGGGTAGCCCTGCTGCAGAGTGCCCCAGGACCCCAGGACCACATGGATAGCAGCTCCAGGCAGCAAGCTACCCAAACGTGCAAGGAACACACAGTCTGCATGGAGGATGTGTCTACACAAGGCCACTCCTCTAAGACTGGGAGAGGCGGCTCTTCCACCTCATTCATAGAAACAAACATAGAAAATCAGATTTAAAAAAGGAGCAGAGGAATATGCTAGTAAGACAAAATTTCAAGGAAATAACTAAACCAAAATGAGATAAGCCATCCAACTGACAAAGATTTCAAAGTAACGATCATAAAGTTGCTCAACAGACTTGAGAGAAGAGAGGATGAATTCACTAAGAACTTCCACAGAAAGACACTGTTTTTAAAAAAAAAAAAAGACTAAAGTAACTGAAATAAAAAATATACTAGAGGTAATCAACAGATTAGATGATACAGAAGATGCAGAAGAACAGATGAGCAATCCAAAAAATGGGAACAAAAAACATTCAAGCTGAACACCAAAAAGAAATGGAATTTTAAAAAATGACAACATCAAGCAAATTAACATTCTCATGATATGGATCTCAGGAGACTAAGAGAGAAAGGGGCAGAAAATTTATGTGAAGAAATAACAGGGGCACCTGGGTGGCTCAGATGGTTGGGCATCTGCCTTCGGCTCAGGTCATGATCCCAGGGTCCTTGGATCGAGCCCCACATCAGGCTCCTGGCTCAGCGGGGAGCCTGCTTCTCCTTCTCCCTGCTCATGCTTTCTCTCTCTCTGTTATCTCTGTGTCTCAAATGAATAAATTAAATCTTAAAAAAAAAAAAAAAAAGAAATAACAGCTGAAAACTTCCCTAACCTACAGAACAAAAGAGACATCCAGGTTCAAGAAGCAGAGAGCCCCAAAGAGGGCCATACCAAAACACGTAATAATTAAAATGTCAAAGATCAAAGATAATGAGATCTTACGAGCAGCAAGAGGAAACCAAACAGTTATGCACAACAAAAAAACCTATGAGGATATCAGCTGATTTTTCAGCAGAAACACTGCAGGCCAAAAGATGTACTCAAAGTGCCCAAAGGAAAAAAAATTGACAACCAACAATCCTCTGCACTACAAGGTTATCACATAAAATCAGAGAAACAGAGTTTCCCAGACAAACAAGTTAAAGGAGTTCATCACCACTGAACCAGCCTTACAAGAAATGCTAAAGGGACTTCTTTAAGTGGAAAAGAAAAAGCCATGATGAGAGGGTAAGAAAACAATGAAAGGAAAAAATTTCAAGGGTAAAGGGAAACACACAGTACATCAATCACTTACACTGCTAGTATGAAGGTTAAAAGGCAACAGGAGTAAAATCATTTGTACTTAAAAAATTAAGGGAGTCACAAAAAGATGTAAAACATATATAAAAGATGGATGAGAAAGTAAAAATATAGTTCTTTTAGAATGTGTGATAGAACTTTGGCAATGAGCAACTTAATATAAACTGCTATATACTTAGGATGTTATGTATGAACTTCAAGGTAACTATAACACAAAAACCTATAAGAAATACACCAAAAAATAAAAAGGAATCCAAGCATAAAACTAAAAGTCATCAATCACAAGGGAAGAGCAAGAGAATAAAGAAACAGACAACTACAAAAGCTATCAAAAAAATTAACAAATGACAGTAAGTACATACCTATCAATAATTACTTTAAATGTGAATGGTCTAAATATTCTGATCAAAAGCCACAGGGTATGCATTAAAAAAAAAAAAAAAACAAGACCCATCTACATGCTGCCTAGGAGAGACTTAACTTCAGACAAAAAGACACATACAGACTGAAAATGAAGAGATGGAAACACATTCCATGTAAATGGAAGCCAAAAAAAAAAAAAAAAAAAAAAACTTGGGGGGCAATACTTCTATCAGACAAAATAAACTTTAAAACAAAGATTGCGAGGCACCTGGGTGGCTGAGTTAGTTAAGCGGCTCAGGTCATGATCCCAGGGTCCTGGGATAGAGCACCACATCGGGCTCCCTGCTCAGCAGGGAGTTCACTTCTGCCCCTCCCTTTGCCCCTCTCCTCACCTCCCTGCTTGTGCTCTCTGCTCTCTCTTGGGCTCTCTCTAAAATAAATAAAATATTAAAAAAAAATAAAATAAAGACTGCAACGGAAGACAAAGAAAGGCATTATGTAATGATAAAAGGATCAATCCAACAAGAGAATATTACAGTTGTAAATACACACCCAACATTAGGGCACCTAAATACAAAAAACAAATGTTAACAGGGGGCACCTGGGTGGCTCAGTCGTTAAGAGTCTGCCTTGGCTCGGGTCATGATCCCAGGGTCCTGGGATCAAGCCCCACATCGGGCTCCCTGCTCAGCGGGAAGTCTGCTCCTCCCTCTCCCACTCCCCCTGCTTGTGTTCCCTCTCTCACTATCCCTCTCTGTCAAATAAATAAATAAAATCTTTAAAAAAAAAATGTTAACAGACGAACCATGAGAGACTATGGACTCTGAAAAACAAACTGAGGGTTCTAGAGGGGAGGAGGGTGGGGGGATGGGTTAGCGTGGTGATGGGTATTAAAGAGGGCACATTCTGCATGGAGCACAGGGTGTTATGCACAATGAATCATGGAACCCTACATCAAAAACTAATGATGTAATGTATGGTGATTAACATAACAATAAAAATTTTAAAAAAGATTATTGCAACAAAAAAAAACGTTAACAAACAAAAGGGGAGAAACAGAATAATATAGAAATTGCAAGACACTTTAACATTCCACTTACATCAATGTATAGATCACTGACACAGAAAATCCAACAAGATACACTGGCTTTGAATGACATATTAGACCAGAGGGACCAAATATGTACAGAACATTCCATCCCAAAACAGAAGAATACATAACTCATTTCAAGTGCACATGGAACATTCTCCAAGATAAATCACATGTTAGGCCACAAATCAAGTCGCAATTAATTTAAGAAGACTGAAATCATATCAAACATGTTTTCTAATGACAATATGGAACTAGACATCAGTAACCACAGCAACAACAAAAACTGGAAAAACACTACCATGCAGAAGCTAACAAATATGCTACTAACCAACCAATGTGTCAACAAGGACATGAAAGAGGAAATTTAAAAATACCTGGAGACGAATGAAAATAAAAACACAACAATTCAAAATCTTTGTGACACAGCAGAAGCACTTCTAAGAGGGACGTTTATAGTGATACAGGCCGATCTCAAAAAAAAACAAGAAAAATCTCTACACCTGAAGGGACCAGAAAAAGTAAGGACAAACAAAGCCCAGGGTTACCAGAAGGAAGAAAAGAGTAAAAATCAGAGTGGGAATAAATGAAATAGAGACTGAAACACAATAGAAAAGATCAGTGAACCAAGAGCTGGTTCTTTGAAAAGATAAAAAAGAACCCTGAAAGACCTTTAGCCAAACTCATCAAGAAAAAGAAAAGAATCAAATAAAATCAGAAATGAAAGAGGAGAGGGCGCCTGGGTGGCTCAGTCGGTTAAGTTGGCATCCAAGTCTTGATCTCAGGGCTGTGGGATCAAGCGCACACTGGGCATGGAGTCTGCTTAAGATTCTCTCTCTCCCTCTCCCTCCCCACCCCCCTCTCTTTGTGTGCTCTCTCTCTCAAAAAAAAGGGGGGGGGAAGGAAAAGAAAAGAGAAAAATGAAAGAGGAGAAATAACAACTGACGCCACAAAACCACAAAGAATTATATGCCAAGACACTGGACATTGTAGAAAAGATGGGTAATTCCTAGAGATACACAATCTTCCAAGACTGGATCAGGAAGAAGAGAATATCTGAAGAGTGATTAGTTCTAGTAACAAAACTGAATCGATAATCAAAAAACTACCGCCCCCCCCAAAAAAGTCCAGGACCATATGGCTACACAAGTAAATTCTACCAAACATTTAAAGAGCTAACACCTAACCTTCTCAAAGTATTCAAAAAAAAATAGAAGGAAAACTTCCATATTCATTCTATGAGACGAGCATTACCCTGATATCAAAACTAGGTAAAGACACTACAATAAAAGGAAATTACAGGGGTGCCTGGATGGCTCAATTGGTTAAGCGTCCGATTCTTGATTTCAACTCAGGTCATGATCTCAGGTTCATGAGATCGAGCCCCACATCGGGTTCCACGAGGAGTCCGCTTAAGATTCTCTCCCTCTCCCTCTATCCCTCCCACCCCTGCTCACACACTCTCTTAAAAAAAATTAATTAAAAAATGACAGAGTACTATCTCTGATAAACAAAGATGCAGAAATCATCAACAAAATATGAGCAAACCAAATTCTACACACTGACAAAGTCATTCACCACAATCAAATGGGGTTTATTCCAGGGATGTGAGGATGGTTCAATATCTAAGAATCAATGAACACGATACACCACATTAACAAAAGGATAAAAAGTATATGATCATCTGAATAGCTGGAGAAAAAAATTTTGACGAAATTCAACATGCATCCACGATAAAAACATTCAACAAAGTGGGTTCAGAAGAAGATAACTCAACATAATACAGACCATAGATGAAAAACAGTACGCTGAATGGAGAATAAGTGAGAGTTTTCCCCCTAAGGTCAGGAACAAGACAAGGATGTCCACTCTCACCAGTTTTATTCAAGACGGTACTGGAAGTCCTAGTCACAGCAATCAGACGCTAGAAATAAAAGGCATCCAAAGTGGTGAGGAAGAAATAAAACTCACTATTCACAGATGACAAGACATTATACAGAAAAAACGCCAAAGATACCACCAAAAAACAATTAGAATAAATGATTTCAGTAAAGTTACAGGATACAAAATACACAGAAGTCTGTTGCATTTCTATACACTTAACGACAAAATGAGAAAATCCCATTTACAAGTGCATCAAAACAGAATAAAATGTAGAAATAAACTTAACTAAGGAAATGAAAGACCTGTACTCTGAAAACTGTAAGACACTGATGAAAGAAACTGAAGATGACACAAACAATTGGAAAGATCCATCAGGCTCATGGAGTGGTATAATTATTATTGTTAAAATGTCCATACTACCCAAAGTAATCTACAGATTCAATGCAATCCCTATCAAAATACCCACAGCATTTTTCAGAGAACCACAACAAATAATCCCAAAATTTGTATGGAACCACAAAAGACCCCAAAGAGCCAAAGCACTCTTGAGAAAGAAGAACAAAGCTGGAGATATCACAATCCCAGATTTCAAGCTATACTACAAAGGTATAGTAATCAAAATGGTATGGTAATGTACAAAAATAGACACATAAGATCAATGAAACAGAACATAGAGCCCAGAAAGAAACCCAGGCATACAGAGTCAATTAATCTACAATAAAGGAAGCAAGCATATACAATGGGGTAAAAACAGTCTCTTCAATAAATGGTGCTAAAAAAAAAAACTGGAGAGCTAATGCCAAAGAATGAAACTGTGCCACTTTCTTACACCATACACAAAAATAAACTCAAAATGGATTAAAGACCTAAATGTGAGACCTGAAAGCATAAAAATCCTAAAAGAAAACATAGTCAGTCATGTCTTAGACATCAGCCTTAGCAACATTTTTTTTTTTAAAGATTTTATTTATTTGACAGAGAGAGAGAGAGAACGAGAGCAGGAACACAAGTAGGGGGAGTGGGAGAGGGAGAAGCAGGCTTCCCGCGGAGCAAGGAGCCCGATGCGGGGCTCAATCCCAGGACACTGGGATCCTGACCTGAGCGAAAGGCAGACGCTTAATGACTGAGTCACCCAGGCACCCCAGCAACATTTTTCTTCATGTCTCCTTAGGGAAACAAGAAAAACTATGGGGACTACATCAAACTAAAAAGCTTTTACATGGCAAAAGAAACCATCAACAAACAGAGAAGACAACCTATTGAAGGGGAGAAGATATTTCCTATTGAAGGGGAGAAAATATATAAAGAATGCATACAACACCAAAACCAAACCAAACCAAAACACCAAACATTCCAATTAAAAATGGGCAGAAGAACCTGAATAGGCATTTTTTCCAAAGAAGACATCCAGATGACCAAGAGACACGTGAGAAGTCACTCAACACCATGCATCATCAGGAAAATGCAAATCAAAATCACAATGAATTAGCACTTCACTCTTGTCAAAATGTCTAATATCAAAAAGACAAAACTAAGTGTTGGCAAGGATGTGGAGGAAAAAAATCCTCATGCACTAATGATGAGAATGTAAACTGGTGCAGCCACTATGGAAAACAGTATGGAGGTTTCCCAAAAAATTAAAAATAGAACTACCATACAATCCAGTGATTCCACTGCTGGGTATTTACCTGAAGAAAATGAAAACCCTAATTTGAAAGGATACATGCACCCCCATTTTTACTGCAGCATTATTTATAATAGCCAAGTTATAGAAACATCCCAAGTGTCCACTGATAGCTGAATGGTAAGGAACATGTGGAATATATACACAATGGAGTATTACTCAGCCACAAAAAAATAACATCTTGTCACTCACAACAACATTAACCTACAGGGTATTATGCTAAGTGAAATAAACCAATCACAGAAGGACCTATACTATATGATTTCACTTACATGCGGAATCTAAAAAAAAAAAAAAAGAACAAGCAAGAAAACAGAAACAGACTCATAAAGAGAGAAGAAACTGGTGGTTGCCAGAGGAGAGGAGGGATGGGCAAAATACATGAAGGGGATTAAGAGGTACCAACATCTAGTTATAAAATAAATAGGTCACAGGGATAAAAAGACAGTAGGAAATACAGTCAATAATATTGTAATAATGATGTATCGTGAAAAATGGTAGCTACACTTATTGTACTGAGCATTCCTAATGTATAGAATTGTTGAATCAGTCTCTAATATGACATTGTAAGTCCACTATCCTTGAATAAAAAAAATTTTTAACTGAATAAATCTTTGAAAAAATAAAGAAATAAAGATATTTAAGGAAAATACTGAATTACTTTTGCTCGTTTATAATTAGATAGATACTTAAAAAACATCATGTAATCTCAAACCTGATATTGGTTATAGGCAGGGCATTTCATTTTGCATACAAACTGCTAGCTTTCACTGGGTGTCTGGCTTGCTCTCCTCTTCCTTCCAAGCTAAGACTGTCAGGAGTTATGTACACTCTTTTTGTCTACCAAGCGGCCACAAAGCCCATACCTGTGAGACTCTGCCTAACCACAGGTTAAAAAAAAAAAAGCCATCAGTGACTGTTTTAATGACTTCCAGTCACAACACGAAAGCTATCCAATGAACATGAAGAAAAATTAAAATGTGGGGGAATATGACCGGCACATATATGGGCTTTCTGTCCACCCTGTACTCTTCTCCCTACAATCCATACCTTAGTCTGCTTTAACCTGGCTCTTATCACTGTTCCACTGAAATACCACAATCTCTCTGCTGCTAAATCCAGAGGATATATTTTCTGGTCCCTATGCCCCCTTGATCTCTGCAGCATCTGACAATACTGATTGCTCCTTTTTTTAGCCTCTTTGACAACATACTAGCCTGGTTTCTTCCCACCTCTTTTGTCCCATTAACGTCCGTCTGGTTTTTGCCCTAAGTTGCTTCCTCTTTCCATTCTACATCCTTTTAACCAGTGATCATATCCACTAGTAGGCATTCAGTAACATTTAAAGGCTGAGGATTCCCAAATTGGTATCTTGAACATCATGCTCTCTCCAAGACTCCAGACACATAGAGCCACTTGCCTACTACAGAGCACCATCTGGATATGCCCAAAGATAATTGTCAATATGTTCAAAAAGGAAATCCTCACCACAACCCCTTCCCCAAATGCTCTCTGTTCTCTCCACGAATGTTACCACTATTCACTCAGTAACAATACAAGAAACCAGGGTGTGATCCCTGACTTCCCATTCTTGCACAACCAACTACAGGGTGAAACAAAGCGGTTATGGTTTCCACCACAGTTCTGCCATCTGTTAGTGTCTAAGAAAATACTCAATCCTCACACCTTTGAAATTTCACCTATAAAATGGAAATAATAGTAGGGCTGTAGTAAAACTTAAATGTCAAACGTTAGTTAAGTCAGAAAGCACTAGTTACCATTATTCGGGGCATTTCCGAATATTGTCATCAACATTACGGCTCCAATGTCATGCTGCTCTCTCACCTCTGGTCTTGCCTTCCTCCCACATCACAGCCAGAGTATTTGTGTTCTAAGATGCAGATCTGATCATGCCCCCTCCACTCTGCATCCCAACAGAACAGAGCCAGGTGTGATTCCGTGAATGGCTGTCCTGTGCTACCTCCTCCTAGGGCATGAGACCATGATCATCCATCTGCCTGAGATGCTTTTCTTCCTCCCTCCCCACTGCTTCTTGAAGCCACATCGATCCTGTACACGTTGGTACTGATGGCACTTCCTCTAAGAGGGCTTCCACTGACAACCCCCTTCCCCGAGTCCTACCGCCATGCCTCTCCTCTACCCACAGCGCGCTAGAGGACCCTCCACTGTGCTTTCACTGCAGGTTGTGCTTATCCTCACAGGCGCACTGAACACACGACACTGAAGCCACCAGTGTATCTAAAGGTCTCTCATATAAACTGCAGCTCTATCTAGAACATGCTGTTACACCACAGAGTGGGGGAAGTACTCAAAAATGATGGGAGCTTGTCCTAAGGACCTGAGAGCCAGTTTGAAAAGGCTCCCACTGGCCAAACCTGTGACAATTTGAGTACCAAAATAATTAAGGACAGTAATGAATTACAGGCCTGTAGAAAACAGGAACCCATGAGTCGCTATCAGTATTAAATACACACGTACATAAATGGAGAAGGGAGGACTTTTATTTATATTAGAATCCAACTGGTAAACATGCAAGGAGTGCTGAAGCCTAAAAAAAATCATTTTGCCAATATCACAGTACAGACTGCTTCAAGAAAAAAATCATCAATGGATGCTAAATCTAGGAGTAGATTTGGATGAAGAGTAGTATGTATGAATGGTCTTCAAGTATCTCCCCAAAGAACTGCTTATTAGTTGTGGGGGGAGAAGGGGAGATTACACAGTAGATAAATCAAACAGTATCATGATTAGTAATCAAAATTAACATCAATGAGGGAAAGATGGACAACGTACACCTCTAGATGGGACACCCTGAGAAAACATATTACTTTCCAATATTCCAGTCAGGAATGCAGAACCTGAGGGGTGCCTGCATGGCTCCGGCAGTTAAGCACCCGCCTTCCATCTTCGGCTCAGGTCATGATCCCAGGGTCCTGGGATCGAGTCCTGCGTCACGCTCCCTGCTCAGTGGGGGAACCTGCTTCTCCCTCTCCCTCTGCCTTCTATTCCCCCTGCTTGTACTCTCTCTCTCAAATAAATAAAATCTTAAAAAAAAAGGAATGCGGAACCTGAAACTTATGAAGAAAGACAAGCCAAAATGATAAATGTTCTATTTAAAAAAAAAAAAAAAAGAGGGGTGGAAACAGGGTGAGAATGTCATCTTAAAAAAGCCAATGTCATAAAAGAAAAAGGCAAGAAAAATACCACAGATTAAAGGAGACAGAGTACATGACAACTTAATCTAATAAAATTCCTAGACTGGGTCCTACACTAAGTGGGGAAAATGTTATAAAAGAATGGATCAATTCAAAAACTAATGATGTAACGTATGGTGATTAACCTAACAATAAAAAATTTTAAAAAAAGAATGGATCAATTGACAAAATTGAAAGATGGTAGATTATGAAAAGTATTCCATTATGTTTAATTTATTGAACTTACTAAGTTTACTGAATTGCTAACTGTGCTATGGTTCTATGTGAGACTACACTTAGTTTTGGAAATTAGGCAGTGAAATATTTAGGGGTAAACAGTATGACAACTTACTCTCAAAATGATTCAGGAAAAAAAATATACCATGTATGTGTACATGTGTGCCTGTACACAAACACACACACATACATGCACAGAACGAGGGCACAAATAAAGCCAACAGGGGAAATATTAATAGGCCAATATGCATCAAGGATATAAGGTGCTCTTTGTAAAAATTTTTACTCTTGCAACTCTGTACCTCTGGAATTATTTCCAAATAAAAACTCAAAACAAAACAAAACAAAAACAAAAAGGCTGTAGTTCCAGTCAAGGGCTATGCTTTGTTCACCCCTGCATTTCCAGAGCCTGAGCTCATACTTGCTCATATGTCTGTTAAATAACGAAGAGTCACTTTTACTATACCAAACCAATCTACCTAATAAAATAAAAAATATATAGACCAACCTTGTCCTGTACCTCCTATGCACACCCCCCAAAAAATATTGGGAGATACAGGGATCACCTCTGTAGAATAATTTATGAATGCTTAGGAAAAAGGGAAAATAGATTTAAGCTACTAATTCTTTGAGTATGTTTTTCCAGTTTTCTACTCTTAAAATATCCCAAATCTGAAAAGCTAAAATATTCTACCAGATTAACAATCCAGGCTTAATTTAAAATGTACATTATTTCAAAGTCTTTAGGGTTAACTTTAGTCCTTAGGGTCAATTCAAACCTGTTCGGGGGCGCCTGAGTGGTTCTGTCGGTTAAGTGGCCAACTCTGGGTTTCAACTCAGGTCATGATCTCATGGTCATGAGATCGGGACCCGCGTTGGACTCTGTGCTCAGCGAGTAGTCTGCTTCAGATTCTCTCTCCCTCTCCCTCTAGCTTGCGCGCTCTCTCAAATAAATAAAATCTTTAAACCTGTTTGAATTACCCACCATTTTCATCAAAACAACCATTATCTGCCATTTTCACAGTAAGGTGATCTATAATTTGCACTAGCCAAAGGAGTCCTAGATGAATAACCCTGCCAAGTCACTGAAGGTCTAAGACAGCACTGTCTAATAAAAATATAATGCAAGTCCCTTTAAATGTTCTAGTAGCCACATGAAGGAAAAAGCAAAGGTGAAATTTCAATATATTTTATTTAATCTATCAAAAATAGTATTGTTTTAATATATGATGAATATAAAAATCACTGATGAGCTATTTTACATATTTCTCTCCAACGAGGTCCTTGAGATCCAGTGTGCATTTTATACGAACAGCACATCACAATTCAGACTGGCCACATTTCAAGTAGTCAGCAGCTACCCGCAGGTAGCAGTGGCTACCTTACTGGACAGCACAGCTCTAAGGCTTTAGGATTTTCATTCAATTAAAAGGCTAAGACCTACAACTCTTAGATTCTATAATTCAGTATCTCCTTTGAGGGTATACAACTGATTAGGCACAGGGTCTGGCACAGACTAGGTATTCAATGAACATTTGTTAGGTGAAATAGAAAAGAAAAATGAAATTCACTGAATTTAATGGTAAGAATGACCTTAAGTCATCAAATCTGCTTGTATTTACAGAAATGATGACAAGCTTCCCACCAGGAAATGATACTTCAATACTTGAGGGGCTAACCATATTCAGAACACTTGATAGCTATTTAACTGTCGTCAAAAAAGAGTTTCTGAAGCACCCAAAAGCTTAACTCAAGCTTCTCTAGTGGTTCCAAAGAACTGTTTTATTCATTTCTCAACCCTAATTTCAAGTCTTTAAAATATAAGGATAATACAACTGCCTTCTTACGAAGAAGAAAAGGCGACAAGGGTAAACAAAAACAAAGACGCTTCAGGCGTCAAGCAAGAGTTTGGGTTCTGTCCAGTTCTGAGCTCTTGGGAGCTGCTAGCTCTCCGCCAGCTCTGTCCACCTTTAAAACCTCAGGAGCCACCAACGCCAAAGTTACCATTAATTTCACCACTACTGCTATCAGATACCATTTACTGAACAACTGTGCCCTCCAAGGTAGCTGTGATTACCTCTAGCTTACAAATAAGAAAACAACCTCAGGGCGCCTGGGTGGCTCAGTCAGTTAAGCGTCTGCCTTCAGCTCAGGTCATGATCCCGGGCTCCTGGGATCGAGCCCCGCATCGGGCTTCCTGCTTGGCAGGAAGCCTGCTTCTCCCTCTCCCACTCCCCCTGCTTGTATTCCCTCTCTTGTTATGTCTCTGTCAAATAAATAAAAATCTTTAAAAAAATAAAAAATTTTAAAAAATAAGGAAACAACGTCACAGAATGGGCATATGGCAGAATCATGACTCAAATCCAAGCCTGCCTTCTCCAAAGGCTGTGTTCTTTCCACCATGTCACTGGTAGGTATCAAGGACACTACCAGTAGGGTGAGGATGAGCGCCTTTCTTTGGGGGAAAAAAGACAAGAAACCCCCAACAACTTATCATCCAAAAAGGGGGTTACAGGGGTGGGAGGTGAAGGGCTGAGAGGGGTGCAAAGAACCCTTGTATAAATAAGCTGTTGTAGGACATGTAAGAGGCAGAGCTAAAAGGACAAAATTTGCCCTTAAGAGTTACAAATACTTGCCTTTGAAAATAACATATTAAAAATCATCTTTAAAATCAAAGCCAACAACTTACCCACAAAGATGGCTACCATCTGAAAAGATGATTTAAATTTTACTTATTTATTTGACAAAGAGAGAGAGAGAGCACAAGCAAGGGGAGCAGCAGAGAGAGAGGGAGAAGCAGGCTCCCTGCTGAGCAGGGACCCCGACGTGGGGCTCAGTCCCAGGACCCTGGGATCATGACCTGAGCCAAAGGCAGACGCTTAACCAACTGAGCCACCCAGGCGTCCCCTGAAAAGATGATTAACAGCAGACCTACTTTTCACAGCAAATATGAAAATGTCTTCTCTTTAAAGGATTATGTACGTAATCTGAACAGTGGTTAGCACTCTGCCCTATACAGTCATGCTCATAAGCACTAACTGACATGGATAATCATTAAGTATTTCACAATATATAACTCTCTGAATAATTTCCTGATGATTAAAAAAATGTTAAAATTCTTCTTTAAAAAAAGCAATTTCCTTTCTGCTGAGAGGTTAAAACAGATAGTTTACAAATAGAAAGTATTGTAGCAAGTAAGATGAGCCTGTCTCCCTAAAAAACAAAGTTTTAAAATAAAGTACTACACTACGTTTTTGCATGTAATCCCACAGCATACAACTAAGATGAAACACTGGCCTATAGTATCTTATATTATAGATTTCGATGTGATGCACATCAAAACACACCAGCTATTCTTGTCCAGATATTATCAGTGTATGCAACAACTATGCTTAATAGATACGGAGTTTGTTTCTCAACCTTTTAACAGGCTGCTTCTTTTTATACAATTCTAAAGTGATGAGTGATGATCTGAAACCAACCAGAGGACTCAAGCAGTATCTGAACTGTGCTGGCTAGGCTGGCTGTGACCTAACTCCTGGGACACCCTTGAAACACCCCCACCAAAGCACAGATGGCCACAGCTGTGGCTTGTGGAGCTGTGTAGGCGGTAACCCTAGATCAAAAATAAGAAGAAATACTAAAGGCATAAACCCCACGATCGTCATAGGGTTCTAAAGCCACATAAACCAAGAAGTTCTACAGGGTGGAGCCTTTGTGGTCTGTCAGCTTTGCGGGCAACTCCCAATTTCTGAGGGCAGGATGGAGAGTAGGGGGCCCAGACGCTAGGCTCAGTGGTGGAATCACTCTGAGCCTTCTTCCAGGGGTGCAGCTAGCCCCACCCCCATTCAGGAGTGCCAGCACCACAAGGCGCAGTGGGTTCTGATCCTCAGAAAGCAGCTACTGGGATTTCTCCAACAGAATTCCTCTTCCCAAACAGAGAGAAAGCTCCCCCAAAGCTCTGTTCTAATGCTGCCATTCTCCGCACTCTAGAAAATGACCTCACACCTAGTGCTTTGTTTCCACAGCAAATATTTTCTGAGATCAGCAAATATGCAGGGTTGTGCGGTTATAGGCCTGAGTGTTTACTTCTGCCACATTTTAGCTCACTTCCTAAAATAATTATAGCAGAGGTTACAAACCAATGGTCTGTAGGCCAAATCCAGCCCACTGATCTGCTTGGTTTGACGACCTCAGTAGTGTTAAAGAAAAAAGCTGAGCCACATTTTTTTTTATTTTTTTGAAGATTCTTTATTTCTTTAAGTCATCTCTACACCCAAAGTGGGGTTCGAACTCACACAACCCGGAGATCAAGAGTCACGTGCTCCACTGACTGAGCCAGCCAGGTGCCCAGAGCCACACTTTAAAATAGAGAAATTTTACCTAACAACCTGGATACCCAACTTTTCTCCGAAAAAATGAGAAGCTACAGCAATAGCAGGCAACTGGCTACAGCTAAGGCATGGCTGCGCCCTGTAGAAGGGACACATACTTTCCAGCCTGCCTACTGTCCACACTCCCTAGGCCGTCCCAGACACAGAGGCCTGAGGTCGCCTCACCCACTGGCATACCAGCAGGGTCTGTGCCACCTGCAATATGTTCCATAAAAGGTTTAAAGCCAGTACTGTATCAGTCTAGTCTAGTGTGTCTCGACAGTCGGCTACTGATATGGTAATTTGGGGTACAATAATGCTTCATCATGCAAGCTTGCCCCATGTGTCACAAGGTGGTTAGCATCCTGGCCTGTAAAATGCCAGGAGCGCCCCCAGGTGGTCCCTAGAGAGACAACAGTATCTCAGGCTGACAGCCGCTGCTAGCATCTTAAGTTTGGCGAGGTGAACACTGCTGAGGTTTGAGGAAAAGTTAGCCTGGCCTTGAGAGAACTTTTAAGGAAAGGAATCATTCATTTTTCTGATTAGTCTGGCCCAGCCAATAACCAGTGAACAAAAACATGTATACTCATATAAACCTTTGGAATTTTTACCCATATTCTTGTTGCTTTGGAAGTTTTGGTTTTAGATGGTATTTATTGAGCCATATGTATGTACCAGGCACCAGGCTAAGTGCTTTGTCTCATTTAATCCCCCTTATCCCACAGGAGAGGCAAATAATATCATCCACATTTTACAAATGAGGAAATGTGAGGCTCAGAG
Organism: Callorhinus ursinus; assembly: GCF_003265705.2. Lineage (NCBI taxonomy): Eukaryota > Metazoa > Chordata > Mammalia > Carnivora > Otariidae > Callorhinus > Callorhinus ursinus. The sequence goes on along the minus strand of NW_027397078.1, from coordinate 17,761,806 downwards.
ACAGTAAATAATTTGCCTGTAGTCACAGAGTCAACAAGCAGCAAAGCTAGTAAACGAACATTATTCTCCTATACTTCTGGCTACATGGTAGGACTCTGATGATGTCAAAACTCTTAAAGACAGTTTAAATCAAAACCTGATTATAAAACAGAAGGGGTTTTTGTATTAAATAGTAAATTCTTCTAGGTAAGCAGCAACAAGAAGTGGCCAGTAGTGGAGCGTAACTAATGATCTTTTACTGGTAGAGGTAAGGGTTCCAATTTCAAGATTTTTCATGCATATATGTAAAGGTGCAACTAAATGACAAGGAAGGGATAGGAATACGATACTTGTCATTTCCCCTAAATGAGCCTTCCAAATAATTTCAAAGACAATCATCCCACAGGATTTTGATTATAATGGAAACCATTCTGAAACAGTCACATATTCACTGCATCTATCTTACATATTCTCAAAGGAGATATACTACGGATCAGTATTTATATTAAAATAATCAAAAGCATTTTCATGTTAAATATAGTCCCCCAGAAACAAATAGAAGCATATTCAGTTTTTTTTTGTTTTTTTTTTTAAAGATTTTACTCATTTATTTCAGACAGAGAGAGAGACAGCACGAGCGAGCACATGAGCAGGGGAAGGGGCAGAGACAGAAGCAGGCTCCGGGCTGAGCAGGGAGCCCACCTGGGATCATGACCTGAGCCGAAGGCAGACACTTAACTGACTGAGCCACCCAAGCGCCCCCATATTGTTTAAATTTAAAATGAGCACCTGTCCTCCCAAGTGAGTATCTGCTTGCTAGCTGCCACCTCTACAGAACCCATGATATGTGCCACTCCTGCCGCACCCCACGACCTCCCCAACAAAAATAAAAATAAAGGTACTTGGGATCTTCTCCCAATTCTGAGTATGGAAACAAAAAAGCAGGATATGAGTATTTGTTTTTTTACTCTTTATTTTTTTTTTAAATTATTTTTTGGAGAGAGAGGGGGGAGGGAGGGAGCTCGAGCCAGCAGTGGGGAGGGGCAGATGGAGAGAATCCTGAAGCAGACTCCCAGCCCAGTGGGGAGCCTGACACGGGGCTTGATCCCACAGCCTAGGAGATCATAACCCGAGCCGAAACTAAGAGCCAGATGCCCAACTGACTGAGCCACCCAGGTGCCCCAATTATTAGTTTTTAAGTCAGCTCTATGCACAAAATGGGGTTCAAACTCATGACCCCGAAATCAGGAGCCGCATCTTCCATCGACTGAACCGCCCACGTGCCCCAAAGAAGTAGGATATTAAAAAATAAAGCAAAATGCCCTTATAGAGTGGTATATGAAAAAAGAAATGGGAAAGCCTTGATTCTTACTAGAAATATTTTGTTCATTTAGGAATACTGAATTGGTGGTAGGAAAAAAATGGTATCTAGGTTAGAAAAATCAAAGGTTTCCTTTATAAAGTGACTTTAAAAATATCTCAAGAACATTCTGGAAAAGGCAAAACTATAGAGACAGTAAAAAGATCAGTGGTTGCCAGAGGTTTGTGGGGAGGGTTCATAGATGAAGCATAAGCAATTTTAAGGGGGTGAAATTATTTTGTATAATACTCTAATAATAGATACATAACATCATGTACTTGTCAAAACCCACAGAACTTTATAACACAAAGAGTGAACCCTTTTTCTTTCTGAGGAGGCAAGGAGCAAGGGAAAGGGAGAGAAAGAATCTTAAGAAGGCTCCACGCCCAGCCCGGAGCCTGATGCAGGGCTCAGTCTCATGACCCTGAGATCATGACCTGAGCCAAAATCAAGAGTCAGACACCTAACCAACTGAGCCACCCAGGCGCCCCAAGAGTGAACCTTAAAGCATGTAAATTTAAGATCATTTAGTAGGTCAGGGGATCCCAGGAAGGAATAGACACCATCTGATGTAATCTAACTGTATTACAAATGCATGAAACAATGTCATTCCAGAGGGTGGGGGGGAAAGGTGCTGACCTACATAACTTTGGAAATGAGTGGCATTTGTAAGACTAAAGTAAAGGCAAAAGGAAATGTACATAAGCAATGTACTCTAGTTAATAAAGCTGTTTCCCATTGAGGTAGAAGTTAACAAAACTGATATATATCTGTATATTATTACATATGTACCAGGAGTGAACAATTAAGTACATTGATGGTGAATGGTGAGAGCCAGGTTTCTCACTGTCTGGGAAAGGTTACAGACAAGCAAGGAGAGAAGGCTAGAATGATCCATGTGCTAATGGATTAGGTTGAAGACATCAGTAAAAACTCATGTTTAGCTTAATATTGATATAGATATATAAAAACAGATACAGAGAAACATGTATAGACATGCATAAACATACAGATAGTGTATACGTGGGATTTCAGCTAACAGAACCTAGAAACACCATCCCCCCCAAAGTAGCAATGAGCCTACCTCGTACTCAGATCTTGATTTCTAATAACATTAGCATTCTCTAATAAAAGAAACCAGGGCTTTGAGGAGAAATGGCTGATTCTAGAACTAAAACAGTAAGGAGGTGCTCAAAAGGAACCCCACCCCATGATAATGGGGGCATGTTAGGGTAACACATGCACCAACCAAAAGAGCTCATCAATGGCCAAGGCTAGAAAAATTTAAGCAACAAAACAAATAAAGTAGTAATGCAATATGACCCAAAGTATAAAATAATTATCCATAAACCTCTAATGATACAAAGAAATGACTAAATAAATGAGCAAACAGGGGAGAAGAGACAATCTCCCATTCAGAAGAATTCCCAATAATTTATGTAGAACACCCGAAAGGAGATGCCGTATAACTTCCGACTCCTTAAGTGGCGACTACACAGTGCCTTCATTCCTAACAACACAGTACAAAAGAGAATTAAAAAAAAAAAAAAGTAACATTAGAGTGGAGAATGGAGAAAGCGGACATAAACCTTCTCAGCCGAGTGACCAAAGCCAACGTTAACAGTGACAAATCATGTTGGCAGTACGTACTCTTGACGTGATGTGACAAGAATATAAGAATGGCACTTTACCTCTGTGGTCTTCCCCCACAAAACCCAGAACACCAGTCTAACAATGAGAAAAACATCAGACAAATCCCGACTGAGGGACATTCTACAAAATACCTGATCAGTTCTCCTCACAACTGACAAGGTCATCAAACCAATGAAAGTCTGAGAAATTGTCACAGCAAGAAGAGTCTAAGAAGACATGACAACTAAACGTCATCCTGGTGGGATCCTAAAACAGAAAAAATACATTAGTTAAAAAGTAAGGAAAAGGGAGTGAACTATGGACTTTAGCTAATAACAGTGTTTCAATATTGGTTAATTAACTGTAACAAACGTACCATGCCAAGGTCACCTATTAATAATAAAAAGAAACTGGGTGCTGGGCATATGGGAACTCTCTGTATTATCCTCTCAGTTTTTCTGTAAAAATAAAACTGCATAAAACAATCTACTTAATTTTAAAAAATTTACCTCAAGATGATTTATGATCTCTGGCACAGGAGTCTTATTCACATCTCCAGCTCTAAAAGCACCTTCTTTTCAGTAGTCTAGAAAGGTGACAAAATGAGGAGTTAGTTATCCTTTTGCTAACTTCCTAACTCAGTATGGAAACATGACAAAAACTCAAGACTTCTGGTGCTTTTAGGTAACAGCACACAGGATGCTATACCACACTTTTAGGGCAGGTGGTTCCTTCCCAAGTATCATCACAAGCTAAATCATCTTCTTTTCTTTTAGATCACAAGTATTTTCTACAGTAACTAAATTCTACATTATCCCAAGAAGACAGAAAAGCAGTCCAGAAAAATAAAAAAATAACCCACGATTTGTTTTCTTAAGGCTTTTGTAGCACACCTGGTTGTGACGTAGCATCCTGAGCCCCCATCTATTTATAGAAAAAAGGATGAAGCCCAGGCCCTGCAAGCATGTAGGAAACTTTAAATTGTACGGCCAAAATAATAAGTATCTTTTTTTAAAAAATGCTAACTGTAATATAACCCATTTCTGTTCCATGAAGAGCAATTTATATAAAGAACAGTAACCTGACTGGCTTATTTTGACAGATGAGCACTCTCTCTCCCCATCATTCAGAAACTACAATAGTCCCCTCTTACACGTGGTTTCGCCTCCTGCAGTTTCAGTTACCTGTGGTCAACTGCAGTCAGAAGCAGAGGATTCACCTTTCAACATAGCATCAGAAGATCAACAGTGACCTAACGCTATGTCACAGTGCCTATGCCACTCATCCCACTGTAGATCAATAGGCATTTTATCATCTCACATCATCATAAGAAGGGTGAGTACAGTACAATAAGCTTTTTTAAAATATTTTATTTATTTATTTCAGAGAGAGAGAGAGAGAGAGAGAGCAAGAGCAGGAGAGAGGGGAAGAAAGAGAAGCAGGCTCCTGGTTGGGCAGGGAGCCCGACGCGGGGCTCGATCCCAGGACCCCAGGACCATGACCTGAGCCGAAGGCAGACGCTTCACTGACTGAGCCACACAGGCACCCCTAAAATAAGCTATTTCTTTTTAAGATTTTATTTATTTATTTGAGAGAGAGAGAGAAAATGAGAGAGAGCACGAGAGGGGAGAGGTCAGAGGGAGAAGCAGACTCACCGCTAAGCAGGAAGCCTGATGCGGGACTCGATCCCGGGACTCCAGGATCACGACTTGAGCTGAAGGCAGTCGCTTAACCAACTGAGCCACCCAGGCGCCCCAAAATAAGCTATTTTAAGAGAGACGCCACATTCACATAACTTTCATCACAGTATACGGTCATAAATATTCCATTTTATGACTATTAATCTCTTCCTGTCCCTACTTTACAAACTTTATCACAGATTATATACAGAAAAAAACAGAGTAGGGACGCCTGGGTGGCTCAGGCATTAAATGTGTGCCTTCGGCTCAGGTCATGATCCCGGTGTCCTGGGATCAAGCCTCGCGTTGGACTCCCTGCTCAGCGGGCAGTCTGCTTCTCCCTCTCCGGCTCCCCCGATTGTGTTCCCTCTCTCGCTGTCTCTGTCAAATAAATAAATAAAATCTTAAAAACAAAACAAAACATAGTATTATGGGGTTTGGTACTATCTGCAGTTTGGGGGATCCACTGGGTATCTTCGAACGTATTCCCTATGGATAAAGGGGGGGGGAACTACCATACCTTCATCCCAGTAAACCTAATAATCCAATGTCAACTTTGGATTTGATAACCACAGGAGTTAACATACCCTGTTTATCTGTATATTTTCAGCACTTTACCATATTTTTTTTTATTTTTTAATTTCTCAATTACTTTATCTTAAACATTACCCAAAAAATGAGCAAAAGTCCTGGGCACCTACATGAATGCTGTTTTCTACCACATGTAATAGCTTTTTCAGATCTCTGATATGACAATGCAAAATCTACCCCACATTCATGCTAACTCTCTCCCAGTGACCTAAATCACCAGCTTTCTCCCCTTCCTAAATGCCCAAAAAGTCATGCCTTTATTACCACTATGAGCACCTAAAATAATGTTTTTTAATTTTTTCTTCTCCTCTAGGTATTATCACTGTAAATCTTGAGAACAAAAAACCAACAGTGCCTTGTGTACACTAAATACTTAGGATAAATGACAAAATACAGGATTTTACATTAATTGGGAATCAAGGTGTTTCAAGGGTTTTTTTTGTTTGTTTTTTTTTTTAAACAAAAGGGTGTTTATTTGTAAAAAGCCAAAGGGGCTTCTCAGGCGACAGGACAGACAGGCCGGCTTCTCAGGGGTCAGGGGCATTTGGGCAGATGTGCTTGAGTAGGGGGAGGGGGTGCCCTCTGAGTCACCGTGGCCTGCCCTGGGGACAGGCGGCACTAGCTCAAAGACAGGGTAAACTCCAAAGGCCTCAGCCTCCAGCAATTCCGGAACAGAATCCTCCTTGGTCAGCACTGGGGTTCATCAGTGCTGCCTGCAGTAATGCTCCTGGGATTGCTCTCTTTAGCCCAGCCACGGGGGCCGAGCATCCTCTGGGACCCCTTCTGGTGGTCTGGCAAGTGACAAAGGGCAGCTGGGCTGGCAGATGTCCCCAGGGCTGGGCTTAGTGCCCTTGTGCAGGGAGCCTCCCGAATGGAAACTGATTATGGTTCTCAGGGGCATCCAGCAGGATGAGGAGGGTCACCCTGCGCCCGGGGACTGGTGCCCCTGCCCTGCCACTCTAGGCCTGAGGATTTCTCTGCACCCCCACCTGCCCAGCTGCCCTCTGTCGCTCTTCCTCCTGGGGATCCACCACTAGCACCCACTTGAAGATATGAAGGGAAGTGTCGCCCAAAGTCACCCAGGACCTCTCCCATCTCCAGACCTTCTCGATGGTTGCCATCCCTTTCTTGATGTCATCCTTACCCCAGCTCTAGGTCTCAGTCCACACAGTCCAGCCAGCCATGCTGGCAGGGCCAAGGTCGAGGCTGCGGCTGGGCTGCCTCCCGTCCGGCGGGCTCAGGCTCAGCACTGGACCCGGGTGCCGCTCTCTTGGCCTGCCGTCCCTCCCTCCAAGGTCTTCATTAGGTCAATTCTTAAATGGCATTATTTAAAAAGAAAGACAGGACAACTGACTGGTAACACATGCTAGAGGCAGATCATATCCACATTTTATTAAAGAGATTACTTAGAATGGTGTTTTTCAAATGGTAAGTTGTGGCCTATTAGTGAATTGTGTAATAAATTTATTGGGTGATGACAAGTATTTAAGAAAAAAAAGAAATGTCATAGAAAGTATCAGAGTGCTTTATACGCAGTAATGGTCAACAGTGGTTCAAAAAACTTGTTTGAGGTGTGGATATGTATTAAATCATGATTTAAATGTGTTGTTTTTTATTTTTTTGTTTTACTGTGGGTTGCTATGAGAAATACTGACTTACAATATAGTGAGGTATTATAGGTTATGTAAGAAAGAATATTTACTACCTTTCCATTTTACTTTTATCTGAATAGATGGCAGCTTTCTAACCAAATGGAGCTGAGAAACATCTGGATATAAAAGCCAAAACATCTCTTTATGTTATGAATTTTTGTGTGACTTTATCTTTCTCAAATGCAGCCTCGATGTGTTCTGTGTGGCTCCCTCACATACTACGGGAGCTTCCTGCCATCTAAAAAGATTTTTTTTAAGTAATCAGTTTCCTAAACCCAGAAATTCAAGATCACAAACTGTGGGAATTTCCTACTGGAAAGGTAGGAAAGATGAACAAAAATATCATTTATAATCATTTATTTAACAATGACAAACCTGATAATCCTCCCAAATCCACTGTTCATTCATTTAACAAAATCTGAGCACACAGCTTAGAGGCAGAGAAGACCCATGCCCTCAAAGAAACACAATGACAGAGTAGAGTGGGATTAAGTCCTATAAGTTGTCAGATACAGAAACAATTAAAGTAAGACAAGGAAAAAGAGCATGAAGGAAAGCTTCATTGAAGAGATGACATTTAAGCTAGGTTGCAAAGAACAGGATTTTTTGAAATAAAAACAATAGAAATAGAAAGTTGGAAGGAACTCTACACATCATGTAACCAAGTGGCTCCCAAGTGGGGATGATTTTGCCCAAAAAGGCACATTTGAAAATGTCTGGAGACAATTTTAGTTGTCATAGTGGAGAGAGATGCTACTGGCATTTGGTAGGCAGAGGCCAAGGACACTGCTCAACATCCTACAGGCACAGGACAGCCCCTGAAACCAAAGAATTATCTGGCCCCAAATGTCAATAGTGCCAAGGTTGAGAAACCCTGAATCCAACCTCAGTACAATCCCCTTGTTTTACACAAGAAGGTAACTGAAGGCCACAGGGATTTTTAAATTTGCTAAAAAAGCTAAATTTATAAAAACAGGCCTCATAACATCTTGTCCAGTGTTTAATTCACAACACACACCCACACGTTCTTATACTAGGAAACAGATGTTTTAAAAGAGTGGGAACGTTTGTATAAGGTGGAAAAACAAACTATCTAGATAGAAATCAAAGGTGATATTATTATACAGTCTTTCTTGAAACAGATCAATGGCTCAAAGCAAGAATGATGCTACAATACTTTAAAAAATTATACCCGTATTTGTTTATAATACTAGATTTATCATCTATACAACTCGGTTGTTGAACACAGACCTGTAAGAAAAATTACAATAAAAACTAGGAAGTTGGAAGATCAGCATATGCACACATCACACTCAGTTACTCCTGAGGGCAGGTCTTTGAAGCTCTACTGAGCTCCAGCCACAACCACTGGGTGTCTGGAACCTGGGTGGGATTTGCCCCTTTAACTCAAAATCAACTGCTAAATTACCCTTCCGTTGGCTGTTGAGGTTTCTAATTAAAACAATGAAATCTACAAAGACCTCCTTAGGGTCCTGAATTAGGGCCTGGACGTCTGAGGTTACCTGGACATCTTCTATTTTCTCATCCTTGCTATTCAATGCACGAAAGGGATGGGAGTGAGGGGGCAAGATAAACAAACACGTTAACAGCAATACAGGTTTCAAAAAAGGTCGTTGTTCTAATAACTACGGAAATAAAGATATATATATAGATACACACTCCTTACCTCCAATTTTTCAAATGATGAAGCTTCAACTAAGATACCTTGTCCAGTTTGACACACAACAATTCACGGTGAAAAACTTGAGAGAAGGCTGCAGACACTATCCTAAAAAAATGAAAGACCCAACAGGTAAGATTTCAACTATGAAAGGTTTAAAGAAAAGAGCACGAGCAAGTTATACAGCAAATAAATGTAAGGTCATGAAAGAGAAAGCAGCTGTTCGTACTGCTTTACTACCTGAAATTCCAGAGAATAAAGTTGACGTTCCAACAATACTAAAAGAAAGTTCACCTGACTGTATCAGTCACCGTGTTCCCCTTCCCACTAAGTCATTTCCAGTACCTAAGGGAGAGCCGGCAACAGCAGAGAGTTAGGGTTAGGGCAAAGCTTTTCTGACGTTTCTCTTCACAAAAAGCTAGCAAGAGGAACTTTAACTGCATTCCTGGCAAACCATCAGGGATCCCTACAGCTCCCCATTTATACTAGCCATTAAAATTTAATGGGTTTGGGGGCACCTGGGTGGCTCAGTCGGTTAAGCGGCTGCCTTCGGCTCGGGTCATGATCCCGGGGTCCTGGGATCGAGCCCCGCATCGGGCTCCCTGCTCAGCGGAGAGCCTGCTTCTCCCTCTCCCTCTGTCTGCCGCTCTGCCTACTTGTGCTATCTCTGTTAAATAAATAAATAAGTAAAATCTTAAAAAAAAAAAAAGTAATGGGTTTCAGGCTCTTTAAGAGCCATAGGTCTTAAAATTTAAATGATTCCATACCAAGTCTAAGTTATTCTCTGGTAAAGTAAAGGAATTTTTTAGGTTTCCACACCCCAAATGAGCACCACACCCTCACTGCAAAGCCCAACAGCAAAGAGGGTATATGGTTCTTTGTCACCTGCTATACCTTCTCAATAGAATTACAACTGCTCACTGAAGAATGGGAGGCCCTCCCCATAACCCAACTCACAGAGTCATTCATCTATCACTCAAAAACATGAAAAAAGAAAAATACTTGATCATAAGCCTCAGTGAAATAATAGCCTTATATAAAGAGGAAAGCAGAAATAAGTACATACCTATCAATAATTATTTTTTTTAAAGATTTTATTTATTTATTTGAGAGAGAGAGGCAATGAGATATAGAAAGCACGAGAGGGAAGAGGGTCAGAGGGAGAAGCAGACTCCCTGCTGAGCAGGAAGCCCGATGCGGGACTCGATCCTGGGACTCCAGGATCATGACCTGAGCCGAAGGCAGTCGCTCAACCAACTGAGCCACCCAGGCGCCCCTCAATAATTACTTTAAATGTAAATGGCCTAAAGCTCCAATAAAAAGATACAAGGTTAAGGGGTGCCTGGCTGGCTATCAGTACAGCATGTAACTCTTGATTTCAGGGTCATGAGTTCAAGCCTTATACTGGGTGTGAGGCCTACTTAATTTAAAAAAAAAAGATACAGGGTCACTCAATGAATTAAAAAAACAGGATCCATCTATATACGGTCTACAAGAGAGTCACTTTATTTTTTTTTAAATGTTTTATTTATTTATTCATGAAAGTCAGAGAGAGAGAGAGAGAGAGAGAGGCAGAGGCAGAGGGAGAAGCAGGCTCCCCGCCTAGCAGGGAGCCTGATGCGGGACTCGATCCCAGGACCCTGGGATCACGACCTGAGCCGAAGGCAGACACTTAACCATCTGAGCCACCCAGGCGCCCGAGAGTCACTTTAGAACTAAAGACACATGCAGACTGAAAGTGAAGGGATGGAAAAGCATTTATCATACAAATCAAGCGAGGAAAAAAAAAGCCAGGGTAGCAGGGGCACCTGGGTGGCTCAGTCGGTTAACCACCTGACTCGTGATCTCAGATCAGGTCTTGAGCTCGGGCTGTGGGTTCAGGCCCTGTGTTGGGCTCCAGAGCCAATTAAAAAAAAAAAAAAAAAAAAAAAAGCTTACTGTGTGCAAAAGCCAGACTAGCAATACCTACAGCAGACAAAACAGACTTTAAGACTGTAGCAAAAGACAAAGAAGGGCACTACATAATGATAAAGGAAACAATGCAATAAGAGGATATAACAATTGTACGCATCTTTGCACCCAACATAGGTGCACCAAAATACACAAAACAATTATTAACAGACAGAAAGGGAGAAACGGACAGTAACAAAATAATAGTAGCAGACTTTAACACCCCACTTATATCAACAGATAGTTCATTCAGACAGAAAATGAAAAGGAAAGAATGGCTTTAAACGGCACATTAGACCAGATGGACCTAACAGATATACACAGACCATTCCATCCAAAAACAACAGAATAACATTCTTTTTAAGTGCACATGGAACATTTTCCAGAAGATATCATGTAAGGCCACAAAACAAGTCTCAATAATTTCAAGAAAACTGAAAACACATCAACCATCTTTTCTGACAAAAACAGTATGAAACTACAAATGAATTACAAGAAAAAAGTCTAGAAAAACACAAATACATGTAGGCTAAACAACATGCTACTAAAAAACGGGTCAACCAAGAAATCAAATGGGAAATCAAAAAATACATGGAGACATATGAAGATGAAAACATTCTGGTCCAAAATCTCTGGGATGCAGTAAAAGCACTTCTAAGAGGGAAGTTTATAGCAATACAAGCCTTCCTGAAGAAATGAGAAAAATGTCAGATAAACAACCTAACCTTACTCCTAAGAAAGCTAGAAAAAAACAAGGCCCAAAACTAGTAGAAAGTAGTAAATAAAGGTTACAGGAAAAATAAATGACATAGAGACTAAAATTACAATAAAAAAAGATCAATGAAACCAGGAGCTGGTTCTTGAAAAAGATAAAATTGATAAATCTTTAGCCAGATTCATCAAGAAAAAGAAAAGAGAGCTCAAATCAATAAAATCAGAAATGAAAGAGAAGTAACAACTGACACCACAAAAACACAAAGGACTGTAAGAGACTACCATCAAAACTATGCAGCATGAAAATGGACAACCTAGAAGAGATGGCTAAATTCCTAGAAACGTATAATCTTCCAAAACTGAAATCAGGAAGAAATAGAATATTTGAACAGAATGATTACTATAGTTGCAATAAAACTGAATTAGTAATCAAAAAACTTACAAAAAACAAGTCTAGGACCAGACAGCTTCACAGGTGAATTCTACCAAACATTTAAAGAGTTAATACCTATCCTGCACAAAGTATTCCAAAAAATAGTGAAGGAAAACTTCCATAATCATTCTATGACACCAGCATTACTCTGATACCAAAACCAGACAAAGATAATACAATAAGAAAATTAGAGAGCAATATCCCTGATGAACACAGATGCAAAAATCCTCAACAAAATATGAGCAAACCAAATTCATTATTACATTAAAAGAATCATTCACTGTGATCAGTAGGATTTATTCCAGGGATGCAAAGGTGCTACAATATTCACAAATCAATGAGATACATCAAATAACCAAGAGAAAGGATAAAAACCTTATGATCATCTCAACAGATGCAGAAAAAGCACTTGACAGAGTACAACATCCACCCACAATAAACACTCCCAACAAAGTAGGATGAGAGAACATACCTCAGTACAATAAAAGCCATATATAAAAACCCACAGCTAACAGCATACTCAATGACAAAAAAGTGAGAGCTTTTCCTCTAAGATCAGGAACAAGACAAGGATGTCCACGCTCAACACTTTTGCTCAACATAGACCTGGAAGTCCTAGTCAGAGCAATCAGACAAAAGAAAAAAAAAAAAAGGCACCAAAGTGGTAGGGAAAAAGTAAAACTATCTGCAGATGACATGATACTATATAGAAAAAACCCTAAAGGCTCCACCAAAAAATTATTAGAATTGATAAATGAATCAGTAAATTGCAGGATATAAAATTAATATACAGAAATCTGTTGCATTTCTATACACTAATAATGAAGTAGTAGAAACAGAAATAAAAATAATTCCATTTACAATTGCACCAAAGAGAATAAAACATCTAGGAATAAACTTAACCAAGAAGGTGAAAGACCTATACTCTGAAAACTATAAAACACCAATGAAAGAAACTGAAGAGACACAAATGGAAGGATACTTTGTACTGATGGATTAGAATATTTTTTAAATATCCATAATACCCTAAGAAATCTATACATTCAGTGTAATCCCTACTGAAACACCAGGAGTGCTTTTCAAAGAACTAGAACAAATAATAATAAAATCTCTATGGAGCCACAAAAGACTCTGAATAGCCAAAGCAATCTTGAGAAAGAACAAAGCTGGAGGTATTACAATCCCAGATATCAGGACATACTATAAAGCTGTAATAACACTATGGTACTGGCACAAAAACAGACACATAGATCAAAGAAACAGAATAGAGAGCCCAGAAATAAACCCACACTTAGTCAATTAAGCCATGACAAAGGAGGCATGGGTATACAATGGGGAAAGGAGTCTCTCTAAATGGTGCTGGGAAAACTGAACAGCTACATGCTAAACAACGAAAATGGACCACTTTCTTACACCATACACAAAAATAAACTCAAAATGGATTGAAGACCTAAATGTAAGACCTGAAAATACAAAACTCCTCGAAGAAAACATAGCTAGTAATTTCTTTGACATCAGCCTTAGCAACATTTTTCTACATATGTCCCCCAGGCAAGGGAAACAAAAGCATAATTAAACTATTGGAACTACACCAAAATAAAAAACTTTTACACAACAAAGAAAAGCATTAACAAAATGAAAAGGCAACCTACTGAATGGGAAAAGATACTTGCAAATGATATTTACTGATAAGGGGCTAATATCCAAAATATAAAAAGAACTTCTAACAACTCAAGGCCAAAAAAACCCTGAAATAATCTGATTAAAAAATGAGAAGACCTGAATGGACATTTTTCCAAAGAAGACATACAAATGGCCGACACATAAAAAGATTCTCAGTGATCAGGGAAATGCAAATCACAATGAGATACCACCTTAAACCTGTCAGAATAGCTATTATCAAAAAGACAAGAAATAAGTGTTGGGAAGGATGTAGAGAAAAGGGAATCTTCATTCACTGTTGGTGGAAAGGTAAATGGGTATAGGCACGGTGGAAAACAGTATGGAGGTTCCCCAAAAAATTAAAAATAGAAATTCCACTACTGGGTACTTACCCAAAGAAAATGAAAACATTAATTCGAAAAAATACATGCACCCTTATGTTTACTGCGGCATTATTTACAATAGCCAAGATATGGAAGCAACTCAACTGTCCATCTGTAGATGAATGAACAAATGAAGAAGATATAGCATGTATGTGTGTGTGTGTATGCGTGCGTGTGTGTGTATGATCGAGTATTATTCAATCATAAGAAATGGTATCTTGCCGGGGTGCCTGGGTGGCTCAGTTGTTAAGCGTCTGCCTTTGGCTCAGGTCATGATCCCAGGGTCCTGGGATGGAGCCCCACATCGGGCTCCCTGCTCCGCGGGAGGCCTGCTTCTCCCTCTCCCACTCACCCCGCTTGTGTTCCCTCCCTGTGTCTCTCTCTGTCAAATAAATAAATTTTTTTAAAAAATATTTTAAAATAAATGGTATCTTGCCATTTGAGACAACATGGATGGGACCTAGAAGGTATTGTGCTAAGTGAAATAAATCAGAGAAAGACAAATACCGTATGATTTCACTTACATGTAGAATCTAAAAAGCAAAACAAACAATAAAACACTCAAATGCAGAGAACAAACTGATGGTTGCCATAGGGGAGGTGGGTGGGGGGAATGGGTGAAACAGACAAAGGGGAGTAAGATGTGCAAACTTCTAGTTATAAAATAAGTCACTGGGGCGCCTGGGTGGCTCAGTTGGTTAAGCGACTGCCTTCGGCTCAGGTCATGATCCTGGAGTCCCGGGATCGAGTCCCACATCGGGCTCCCTGCTCAGCAGGGAGTCTGCTTCTCCCTCTGACCCCCCTCCCTCTCGTGCTCTCTATCTCTCATTCTCTCTCTCTCAATTAAATAAATAAAATCTTAAAAAAAAAAATAAGTCACTGAAATGAAAAGTAACATAGGGAATATGGTAATACTGTAATGATGTTTGGTGACAGATGGTAACTACACTTGTGGTGAGCACTGAGTAATACACAGAATTGTTGAATCAGTGTATTGGACACCTGAAACTAATGTAACATTGTACACTACTTATACATCAATTTAAAAAAGAAGAAAGCAGTCTTCAGTTCCCCAAAAGGAGTTATTAACAACTCAAGAACTGACGAGGTATTTTAGGTTAACCAAGTAGCCCTACTGAATGAGGAAAAATTCTTCTACAGAGAAAGATTACAGCTAATAATGGCAGAAGTGACCAAACTAGAACAATCACTACTTTTATTTATTTATTTATCTATTAATAAGTAAACCCTATGCCCTACGTGGGACTTGAACACATAACCCCAAGATCAAGAGTCACATGCTCTACCAACTCAGCCATCCAGGCGCCCCTCAATTTTTTAATTTTTAATTAAATAACTAATCCACGCATTGGTAATCAATGGCTAGTAAAAGAATTAGGTAAAAAGTGGGGCTTCATGAAGGGATCAGGATGTTATCACCTGAGCCCTCTGACAAATCAAACTATATAAAAAAAATTTTTAGAGAACCAGGGAAACTTGAACATGGACAAAATATATCAGCTATTAAGAAATCATTATCAGGTGTGTTGTATATGATAATGCATTATTGCAGTAATGCAAGAAAAGGTGCTATTTTAGAGACATATTACTTAGGAATAAAACAATGTCTTAGATATGCTATAGGGGCACCTGGGTGCCTCAGTCGTTAAGCGTCTGCCTTCGCCTCAGGTCATGATCCCAGGATCCTGGGATCGAGCCGCATCTGGCTCCCTGCTCCGCGGGAGGCCTGCTTCTCCCTCTCCCACTCCCCCTGCTTGTGTTCCCTCTCTCGCTGTCAAATAAATAAATAAAATCTTAAAAAAAAAAAGATATGCTATAAATTCTCAGCAAACTAGTGGGCTGGGGGAAGAGGAAACAAGTATGGTGAAATGTTGATGACCTCAGCACAGAGGTTCACTAAACATAGTTTGTGTACATTTCGAAATGTTCACAAATAAAAAGGCAAAAATAAAAAGCAATCAACTAGGAGTAACTGCGGAGTCCTTTAAGGAGAAAACATCAATGAATTCAAATTAACATTTAAAAGTTGATCATTTTCATTATTTTGTACAGAGACTGCAGAAAAAGAAGCTGGGGATATAAAACTACTACAAGGCTTCTTAAGGCAGTCCAGAGAGAAAATCCTTAAAAAGCCAACACTGTTCAATTTAACTATCAGTTTAATATTAAAATTGTAATCCTATTAATTATAATTATCACATTATCATTTATAACTGATTATATTACACATATTAATCTACGTATTTAATGAAAAGTTATTATATGCAATGTTCTGCAATAAGTGATAAAGGAAGACTGTGAAGCCCATGCCCTGTTTTAAAGCTTCCACTTGAGCTGGTGAAAAAGAACATACTGCATACCCTAGTAACACACAGTTCAGAGAAGGGAGAGATGGGTTCAGGTAAATCAAGTTTACTGAAGAAAAAGCAGACAACAAAATAGATACAGGAGTTTTAAAAAGGAAGGGAAAAAATGCAAATGTTCTGATGAGGATATTCAAAAGATAATGGCACCAGTCAGAGTTCTATCAACATTTTATTTTATTTTTTTTAAGATCTGAGAGAAAGAGAGAGAGCAAGCACCCAAACAGGGACAGAGGGCAGAGGCTGAGGGAGAGGAGACTCCCCACAGAGTGCAGAGCCCCATACGGGGCTCAAATCTCACGACCCTGGGACCATGACCTAAGCTGAAAGCAAGAGTCTGATGCCTAACCACCTGAGCCACCCAGGCGCCCCTCTATCAACATTTCAGAGCATGACAGATTTGTCAGTGGGACAGGAGGCAAAACTAATAAATGAGCTTTCAAGAAAAGAATCCTTACAGGGATTTAAAAAAATAGTTCTTGGGCGCCTGGGTGGCTCAGTTGGTTAAGCAACTGCCTTCGGCTCAGGTCATGATCCTGGAGTCCCGGGATCGAGTCCCGCATCGGGCTCCCTGCTCAGCAGGGAGTCTGCTTCTCCCTCTGACCCTCTTCCCTCTCGTGCTCTCTATCTCTCATTCTCTCTCTCAAATAAGTAAATAAAATCTTTAAAAAATAATAATAAAAAAATAGTTCTTGAAAAAAAATGGAGTAATATTGAATTTGAGGCCACATCCTTATACCCTTTAATATGTAGTAAACGAACACTATGTGACTGAGTATACTCCAAGTAAACAAGGACATCTGACATTCACAGACCTAATATAACTGTTCAAGGTTACCATAACAAGGGCACTGAAAATGAGATGTGAGCACCATGCAGAAGCAGAGGCACCACCATACTTCAGGTGAAGCACTGACTCTAACACTGCAAAAAGGGTCCAAGGCAGAAAAGCTTTTTGTTCTCCCTAAGATTCACATGATCAGAGCAAACAAGATTTTTTTTTTAAAGATTTTATTTATTTATTTGACAGAGAGAGACACAGCAAGAGAGGGAATATAAGCAGGGGGAGTGGGAGAGGGAGAAGCAGGCTTCCCACCAAGCGGGGAGCCCGATGCAGGGCTCGATCCCAGGACCCTGGGATCATGACCTGAGCCGAAGGCAGACGCTTAATGACTGAGCCACTCAGGA
Organism: Callorhinus ursinus; assembly: GCF_003265705.2. Classification (NCBI taxonomy): domain Eukaryota; kingdom Metazoa; phylum Chordata; class Mammalia; order Carnivora; family Otariidae; genus Callorhinus; species Callorhinus ursinus. The sequence goes on along the minus strand of NW_027397078.1, from coordinate 17,744,518 downwards.
GCCCCCAGAGCAAACAAGATTTTCACTAGGATCTTAATCAAGAGTGATTAGAGAATAAGAAGCCTTACAGAAGATATCCAGTAAAGGAGTTAGAGAGTTTGATTTTAACCATAAAAATGACAAGGATGGCAAATGTGTTAGGGAAAAAAAAGGTATCTCTCAGAACTGGAAAAACTGAAACATGTCTAAAAAGAGGGAAAGGGACTGACTGTACATGAGGGAAAGAGAAAAGACTAGTGACAAAGCAAGCTTTCCAAGAGGGCAAAGGAGTTGGCAAATTCCAGAGCTTAGTGGAACCATGTTCTAGAAATGGCCGGGGCGGGGGGAAGTCAGTGAGGATCGGATATGAAGGAGTAATCTCCCAACTGTCTCAATCCTTAAGACGAGTCATGAAGTCATCCTATCATTTAGTTTACAGAAAGAAAAAAGCATAACATGACAAAACTGGGCAATCAGTGAGTATCTATAGGCAAGCTTTAACAGGTCACAAGAGATGAAAAAACGCTCTAGTGGTCATTGTCCTTAACCAGGTGTAGGGCCACAGACAAATCACTTAACTTCTCTTAGGTCCTGTTTCCTAATCCTTTGTGTAATACCACATAACTATCACACCACCTCACAAGGCTATTATGGAAACTACACAAAGAAGGAAAATGGTTCTCACTTGTAAAGGACTATATTAATTTATGAGGCTGTTTGAGAGCTCTCATAGGACAGCAAAAAGGAATCTCTGCACAACGGCATCTTTCTTTCTATTTCAAAAGGACAGATATATATCTTACCTACAAACAGATAAACTAAGACATATGTAATGATAAAAGTGTAGCTAGGAAAGCATTCTTTTCCACATTAAAAAAAATTAGTTGATGTCGCACATCCCCAATTTCAATAGCAATGAAGAGGGATTCCACGTTCTGAGACTCATTGCAGACACTATTTTTGGCTGAAACTTAAATATAACAAATGTGTCCATTGTCAAGGTCTAGAAACTGCCCAACATTGAAGAGACTTAAAACACTGAGTATTCTGGTAAAACTTTATATTTACACACACACACACACACACACACACACACACACAGAATATAACCTTTTAATACAAATGTACAAAAGTATCAAAGTGAGTACAATTACACGTACAATTACATAAAAGAAAACTAGCGAACTAGGGGCTGAGTCTGAACTCTTAGAGAAACATGACAAAATCATATTCTGCCATAAAGAGACAACAGAAGGACCTCCTCTCTTGCTTATGGCACATCAGGTGATCTGAACCAACCTTTCTGCTAAAGACATGTAAAAACAGAGCTGCACAAAATATAAGAAATGACTTTTGTAAAGGATTGAAGAACCAACAGGATAGTGCTTTTGGACTGATTAGAGAACCAGAAAATTCTGAGAAGTTAGCCCAACAATCCAGAAGAAACGGAGGTTAAACTGTATCTGACAGGCTGAGAAGAACGAAAGAAAATCCTCTTCTCCCACCTTCAGGTTAGGAATCTGAGGAGCAGCACCTTATTAGTAAGGGTGAATCAGAAATGAATCAGTCCATACACTGAATGCAATTTGGCCTTGATTCATCTGGTTGGCCCAGAAAAATCTTGAAAGTTGAGATGAGACTAAGTAATCCTGGATTCTCTCAAGCAGATGCCACAAAAATATGGGGCACTTGGGTGGCTCAAGCGGTTAAGCATCCAACTCTTGATTTTGGCTCAGGTCATGATCTCAGGGTTGTGAGATCGAGCCCTCTGTTGGGCTCTGCACTGGGCGTGGAGCCTGCTTAAGATTCTCTCCCTCTGCCCCTCCTCTCTCTCTCTCTTAAAAAAAAAAAAAAAAAAGCAGATGCCATAAAAATAAATCCTTTCTGGAAGGTATCCTTGGTCTCAAATAATTTGTAAAATAATTTTTCAAATCCAATGCCCAGCATACAATTGGAGAGAACTGGGTACTTGAGGAAACAAGAGAACAAGATCAAAAGCCATAGAAATAGCAAACAAAACAACAAAAAGTGACTCATAGGGACTACAAATACTGGAATTACCGAACAGAGATTTTTAAATTACACCTCGATCTTAGCAATGAACTAAAATACCATAAAAAGTGATGTAGCAGATTTTAAAAGAAATAAAAAGTAATTCTGTTACTGAAAAATATAAAAACCGAAATTAAGAATTCAATATACAGGTTTAAAAAGCCAGTGAGATAGTAAATCAGACCGATGGTTGAGACAGTAAATCAGAAGACAGATCGGGAAGAAAAAGTAGAAGGTCTACCTACAACACAGTTAATTGGACTACCAGGAGAAAAAAACAGTGAGGAAGAAGCAATATTTGAGTAGCTGAAATTTTCCAAAAATGATATATGAAGTCAAACCACAAACTTAAGATTCTCAATGGGAGCCCCTGGGTGGTTCAGTCAGTTAAGCATCTGCCTTCCACTCAGGTCATGATCCCGGGGTGCTGGGATCAAGCCCGGCGTCAAGCTCCCTGTTAGGCAGGGAGTCTGTTTCTTCCTCTCCCTCTGTACCTCCACCCACTCCTGTGCTCTCTCTCAAATAAATAAAATCTTAAAAAAAATTATCAATGGGGTGCCTGGGTGGCTCAGATGGTTAAGCGTCTGCCTTCGGCTCAGGTCATGATCCCAGGGTCCTGGGATCGAGTCCCGCATCGGGCTCCCTGCTCCTTGGGAGCCTGCTTCTCTCTCTCTCTCTCTCTCCGTCTCTCGTGAATAAATAAATTAAATATTTAAAAAAAAAAATTATCAATGAATTCCAAGCTCACAATCAACAAAGAAAAACTTAAATGCATGGGGGGGGGAGGCAATTACTTTCAAATTAACAACACGAAGATAGCTTAATTTGCAACAACAAACATGGAAGCTAAAACAATCTCTAGGGAGCAGAAAGAAAAACAACTGCCTAGTATTCCACTGCAGAGAAAATACCCATCAAGAATGGAAACGAGGGGCACCTGGGTGGCTCAGTCATTAAGCGTCTGCCCCCTTCGGCTCAGGTCATGATCCCAGGGTCCTGGGATCGAGCCCTGCATCGGGCTCCCCACTCGGCGGGAAGCCTGCTTCTCCCTCTCCCACTCCCCCTGCTTGTGTTCCCTCTCTTTCTGTGTCTCTGTCAAATAAATAAAATCTTTAAAAAAAAAAAAAAGAATGGAAATGAAATACATTTTCAGACAAATAAAAACAGAATTAACTTCCAGCAAACCCAAAAGATCATAAAGCCAAAGAAAACTGATCCAAATTAGAAGGTCAGAGATGCAGAAAAGAATGAAGAACCATGAAAGTTTAAGTAAGCAGTTTAAAACCTAACAAAACACTGTATAAAATAATGTCTTGGGGACTTTTAAGATACATACAGAAACTTACCTCTGAACTCATTAAGTTATATATACTAAATGTGTATAATTTTTATAAAAAAATATATACAGATGGGCGCCTGGGTGCCTCAGCTGGTTAAGCTACTGCCTCCGGCTCAGGTCATGATCCTGGAGTCCCGGGATCGAGTCCCGCATTGGGCTCCCTGCTCGGCAGGGAGTCTGCTTCTCCCTCTGACCCTCTCCCCTCTCATGTGCTCTCTCTCATTCTCTCTTTCTTTCAAATAAATAAGTAAAATCTTTTAAAAAAATATACAGAATATGAAGTTACAGGACAACAGCATGTATGTCAGGAGGTAGTTAAATGGAACTAAGGAGTTTTAATATTCCTGCTTCAACCAAGAGAAAAGTAAAAGTATCACTTAACACTAGACTTTGATAAGTGAAACATACATGCTGTAAGCGCTGGGATAATCACAAAAAGCATTAAAGTGAATATGTGGTATGTGAACCAATAATGGAAAAACTGACATAAAAAATAATCAAAATAAAGGAAGAAACAAAGAAAACATCTAACAGGTGAAACAGAAACGTGATGCTGGAAGTAATCCCAAAATACCAGTAATCATATTAAATGTGAATCAATTAAATGTTCTCCAAAAAATTAAAGATTATAAAATCGGATTAAAAAAAAAAACAGGGGCACCTGGGTGGCTCAGTTGGTTAAGCAACTGCCTTCAGCTCAGGTCATGATCCCAGGGTTCTGGGATCGAACCCCACGTCAGGCTCCCTGCTCTGCAGGAAGGCTGCTTCTCTCTCTGCCCACTCCCCCTGCTTGTGTGCACTCTCTCTCTCTGTAAAATGGATAAATAAAATCTCTTAAAAAAAAAAAGACTAAAAGGATAGAAAATTATATCATGCGAAATCATCACTAGACTTAAGTCACTTCAAAAACAAAGTGTTTAATTCACCAGAACATAATTAACTAAATTTGTATGCAACTGGTAACATGGCCTCAAATTATATACGTAGGTAAAATGGATAGAATTACTAGGAGAAACAGACATAGGTCAGTATCACAGTGGCAGATTTAAAGATCTCTCTCGGGGCGCCTGGGTGGCTCAGTCGGTTGAGCATCTGCCTTCAGCTCAGGTCATGATCCCAGGGTCCTGGGATGAAGCCCCAGTCGGGCTCTCTGCTCAGCAGGAAGCCTGCTTCTCCCTATCCCTCTCCCTCTGCTTGGTCTCTCTCACTCTTTGTCATATAAATAAATAAGATCTTTAAAAAAAAAAATCTGAGTAGTTAATAAGACAAAAAATCTGTAATGATACAAATACAAAACAATTAACAAACTTCACCAATGGGCACACAAAGAACACTGAATCCAAGAGCTAGAGAATATATACTTGTCAAGCACTTACATTGCAGGAAAATGACAACAGGTTGACCATAAAGTAAATCTGAAGAAATCTTAAAGTCACTCAAAGGAAGTTCTAAGGAAAATGTGATTAAGACAGAAACCAATTACAAAATATGCATACTTAGAAAATTCTTACTACTAGAACTTAAAAAATACAATTTTAAATAACCAACAGATCAAAGAAGACATAACAATGGAAATTAGAAAATGATGTGAAATAATGAAAATATTACCCCCCAAAAATTCCGGGATTCAGGTAAAGCAATACTTGAAAGTGAAATAATTTTTTGTTTTGTTTTTCAAGTTTTATTATGTTCAGTTAGCATATAGTACAACATTAGTTTTTCATGTAAGGTTCAACAATTCATTAGTTGCACATAACACCCAGTGTCACGTGCCCTCCTTAATACCCATCTCCCAGTTACCCCATCCCCCCATCCCCCTCCCTTCTGTAACCCTCAGTTTGTTTCCCGGAGTCCAGAGTCTCTCATGGTTTGTATCCCTTGAAATGATAGTTTTAAATCCATGTGTTAGGAAGGAAATAAGGTTGCAAATTTATACCTAACTACCCCTGTTAAGATGTTTTGTATAAGAAAAGCAAAGTAAACTCTAAATAAAGTAAAAAGAAATAATGAACATAAAAGCAGATATTAACAAGATAGAATAACACCTAAAATGGATTTTGGAAAAATTACTCCAATTGCTAAACCACCACAGAAATTTTTTTTCTAAAGATTTTATTTATTTATTTGAGACCACACAAGCATGAGTGGCTGGGGCGGGGGGGGGGGGGGAGACAGAGGGAGATGCAGACTCCCCACTGAGCATGGGGCTCGATCCCAGGACCCTGAGATCATGACCTGAGCTGAAGGCAGATGCTTAAATGACTGAGCCACCCAGGTGCCATGGAAATTATTTTTAAAAGGGGGGGGGGGGAGATACATATACCCAGTAATGAATGAAAAAGGCCCATGAGAAATGAAAATATACATTTGCATGAAAACCTGTATATGAATGTTTATGGCAGCATTATTCATGATAGCCAGAAAGAATAAATCACCCCAAATGTCCATCAACTGATGAATAAAAAAATAAAGTGATGTATCCATAAAATGTAGTATTTTCTGGCAATAAAAATATAATATAAAACTGATAACTGTTCAAATATAGGTAAGTCTTAACATTATGCTAAGTGAAAGAAGCCATTCACAAAAGACCAAATATCATATGACTCTATTTACATGAAAATTTCAGAATAAATCTGTAAGGGGAAAAAAAGACTTGTGATTACTTAGGGCTGATGAAGAGGGGAAGGGGTTGGGAGATAATGGGGAGTGACTGCTAATAGCAGGATTTCTTTTTGGGGTGATGAAAATGTTCTAAAACTGATTATGATGATGGTGGACAACTCTGAACGTATTAAAAACCACTAAATTGTACACTCAAAGCTATTTAAAAAAGGAATAAAAAGGACCTAAGCAATCTGCACACATTAAATGACAAAAAAGTGAAACTGTAATGCCAATACATTTGAAACTTCATATGAAACAAATTTTTATAAATATAGAATTTACCAAATGGTTATAAGAAAAAATAAAGCCATATTTAGCATCTTTTCCTAACTACAATAGTATGAAACTAAAATCAACTACAAGAAAAATAGAAAATTCACAAATTCATGGAGATTAAACAACATGCTACTAAATAACTAACGGGTTAACAAAAAAATCAAAAAGAGAAATCAAAAAATACATCGAGACAGCAATCTACACATTTAATGCAATCCCTACCAAAAAAATACCAACAGGTTTTTTCACAGACTAGAACAATCGTAAAATTTGTATAGAACCATGAAGGACCTCAAATAGCCAAAACAATCTTCAAAAAGAAAAGCAAAGCTGAAGACACCGTAATTCCAGACTTCAAGTTATATTACAAAGCTAGAGAATCAAAACAGTATAGTACTGGCACAAAAATAGACACATAGATCCATGGGACAGCAAAGAAAACCCAGAAATGAACTCCCAATTATATGGTCAATTAAACTTTGACAAAGCAAGAAAGAATATTCCATGGGAAAAGGACCATCTTTTCAACAAATGGTGTCGGGAAAATTGGACAGCAACATGCAAAAGAAGGAAACCAGACCACTTTCTTACACCATACACACAAATAAATTCAAAATGGATGAAAGACCTAAATATAAGACCCGAAACCATAAAAATCCTAGAAGAGAACACAGGCAGTAACTTCTCTGACATAGGCCATAGCAACTTCTTTATAGGTATGTTGCCGGAGGCAAGGGAAACAAAAGCAAAAACAAACTACTGGGACTACATGAAAATAAAAAGCTTGTGCACAGAAACAATCAACAAGACAAAAAGGCGACCTATGGAATGTGAGAAGATACTTGCAAATGACCTCTGATAAAGGGTTAGTATCCAAAATATATAAAGAACTTATCAAACTCAACCCCCAAAAGATTAATAATCCTGTTAAGATATGGGCAGAAGACATGAATAAAGTTCTCCAAAGAAGACATCCAGGTGGCCAACAGACGCATGAAAAGATGCTCAACATCACTTACCACCAGGGAAATGCAAATCACAACTACAATGAGCTATCACCTCACATCTGTCAAAATGGCTAGGCTCAACAACACAGGAAACAACAGGTGTTGGTGAGGCTGTAAAGAAAGGGCAATGGTCTTGCACTGTTGGTGGGAATGCAAACTGGTGCAGCCACTGTGGAAAACAGCATGGAGGTTCCTGGAATATATAACGAAATATTACTCAGCCATTAAAAAGAATGAAATATTGCCATATGCAATGACGTAGATGAAGCTAGAGAATATTATGCTAAGCGAAACAAGTCAGAGAAAGACAAATATGATAATGATTTCACTCATGTGGAATTTAAGAAACAAAACAAATGAGCAAAGGAAAAAGAGAGAGAGAGAGAGAGAGAGAGAGAGAGAGAGAGAGAGAGAGGGGCAAACCAAGAAACAGACTCTTAACTATAGGGAACAAACTGATGGTTACGGGGGGAGGGGGTGAAACAGGTGAAGGTGATTGAGAAGTACATTTATGATGAGCATCAAGTGATGTATCAAAGTGCTGAATCACTATACTGTACACCTGAAACTAATATTACACTGTAGATTAACTAATTGGAATTTAAATAAAAACTTTAAAGAAATACCTTGAGTCAAATGAAAATGTAAATACAATATGCCAAGATTTATGCAATGCAGCAAAAGCAGTTCTAACAGAAAAGTTCAAAGCAACAAATACCTATATCAAAAGACAAGAAAGATCTCAAACAACTTAACATTACACCTCAAAGAACGGGGGCGGGGGGAGCCCAGAGTTAGAATGAAGGAAATAAAGAACAGAGCAGAAATAAGTGAAATAAAGATTAAAAAGACAACAGAAAAGATCAGTAAAACTAAGAGCTAGTTCTTTGAAAAAATAACAAAATTGAAAACCTTTAGCTAGACTCAACAAGAAAAAAAAAGGGCTCAAATACATAAAAAGAGAAATCAAAGAGGATACAACAGATACCACACAAATACAAAGGATCATAAGAAACCACAATAAACAATTATACGCAAACAAAGTGAAAAACCTGGAAGAAAACATACAACCTTCCAAGACTGAATTATGGCAGAATAGAATAAGTGAACAGAACAATTACTAGTGGGATGACTGGGTGGTGGCTCAGTTAGTTAAGTGGCTGCCTTCTGCTTGATCTTCATGATCCCAGGGTCCTGGGATTGAGTCCCAAATCAGGCTCCCTGCTCAACAGGGAGCCTGCTTCTCCCTCTGCCTGCAGCTTCCCCTGCTTGTGCGTACACGCTTTCTCTCTCTCTGACAAATAAAATCTTTTTTAAAAATACTAGTAAGGAGATTCCGTCAATAATCAAATACCTCCCAATGAGCAAAACACCAGGAGAGACAGTGACACTAGTGAATTCTACCAAACATTCAAAGAATACCAATCATTCTCAAACTCTTCCAAAAAAATGGAAGAGAAGGGAACACTTCCAAACTCATTTTACAAGGCCAGCGTTCTCTGATACCAAAACTAGACAAGGGCATCAAAATCAAAGAAAATTATAGGCCAGTATCATTGATGAACATAGATGCAAAATGCTCAGCAAAATATTAACAAACCAAGTTCAACAATACATTAAAAGGATCATATACCAGAATCAAGTGAGATTTATTCCGGGGATACAAGCATGCAAATCAATGTTACACACCACATTAACAAAATAAAGGATAAAAATCATACGATCATCTCAATAGATGCAAAAAAATTCGACATCTTTTTATGATAAAACGTCTGAACAAAGTGGATACAGAGGGAACATACCTCAGTATAATAAAGGCTATATATAACAAGCTCTAATATAACATCATACTCCCAACAGTAAAAAGCTGAAAGCTTTTCCTCCAAGATCAGGAACAACACAAGGATGCCCACTCTCACCACTTTGATTCAACATAGTATTGGAAATCTTAGCAGACCAATTAGGCAAGAAGGAAGCATTCAAACTGGTAAGGGAAAAATAAAACTGTTACTATTTGCAGATGACATGATATTATGTAGAGAAAACCCTAAAGACTCCACCACAAAACTGTTAAGAGCTAATAAATGAATTCAGTAGTTGCAGAAAACAAAATCAAAACACAGAAATCTGCTGCATTTCTATTAACTAATAACAAACTATCAGAGAAATAAGAAAACAACCCCATTTACAATTATATCAAAAAGAATAAAATAGGTGGGGCACCTGGGTGGCTCAGTCGTTAAGCGTCTGCCTTCAGCTCAGGTCATGATCCCAGGGTCTTGGGATCGAGCCCCGCATCTGGCTCCCTGCTCGGCAGGAAGCCTGCTTCTCCCTCTCCCACTTCCCCTCCTTATGTTCCTGCTTTCGCTATGTCTCTCTGTCAAATAAATAAATAAATAAAAATTAGAAGAGAAAGAAGAATAAAACAGGAAAAAATTTAACCAAAGAGGTGAAAGATTTGTCTGCACTGAAAATTGTAGGGCAGTGATGAAAGAAATTGAAGACACAAATAAATAGCTATTCTGTGGCTCGTGGATTGCAAGAATACTGTTAAAATGTCCATAACCACCCAAAGCAATCCAGAGAGTCAATGCAATCCCTATCAAAATACCAATGGCAGTTTAGTATTTTGAACAAACAATACTAAAATGCATAGGGTTCACCTCCAAAAGTGCCCAAAAATGGCCAAAGCAATCTTGAGAAAAAAAGAACAAGGCTGGAGGCATCATACTCACTGCTTTCAAGCTATCTTACAAAGCTATAGTCATCAAAAGAGTATGGTATTGGCATAGAAACAAACACATAGACCAAGAGAACCGAATAGACAGCCCAGAAATACATTCAAGCATATACAATCAATTTATGACAAAGGAGCCAAAAACATACAGTGAGAAAAGAAGAGTTTCTTCAATAAAGTCTGTCAGGAAAATTGGACAGCTACTTGGAAAAGATGAAACTGGATCACGATCTTACCCCATACCCAAAAATTAACTCAAAATGGATTAAACACTTGAACATATAAAGAAGTGAAACCATAAAACTCCTAGAAGAGAACACGGGCTATAATAAGCTTGACATCAGTCTTGGTGAAGATTTTTCTCCATCTGACTCCAAAAGCAAAGGCAATAAAAAAGCAAAACAAACAAGTGGGACTACATCAAACTAAAAGGCTCTGCACAGCGAAGGAAATTACCAGCAAAAATGAAAAGGCAACCTACTGAATGGGAGAAAATATCTGCAAATCATATCTCTGTTAAGTAGTTAATATCCAAAATATATAAAGAACTCATACAACTCAATAGCCAAAAAAACCCAAACAACCCAATTTATAAATGGGCAGAAGTTCTGAATAGTCATTTCTCTAAACAAGGCATGAAGAAGGCCAATAGCTACATGAAAAGATGCTCAACATCATTAATGATCATGGAAATGTAAATCAAAAGCACGAGGGAGCACCTGGGTGGCTCAGGCAGTTAGGCATCTGCCTCCGGCTCAGGTCATGATCTCAGGGTCCTGGGATCAAGCCCCACGTCAGGCTCCCTGCTCAGCGGGGAGCCTGCTTCTCCCTCTCCCTCTGCCTCTCCTCCTGTATGCATCCTTGTGCACACACTCTATCAAATAAATAAATAAAATCTTAAAAAAAGAAAAAAGCACAATGAGAGGCTCCAGGTTAGCTCAGTTGGTAGAGCATTCAACTCTTGACCTCAGGGTCATGAGTTTGAGCCCCACACTGGGTGCAGAGCTTACTTTAAAAAAAAAAAAGTGGAAAAAAAAACAATGAGTATTATCTCACACCTGTCAGAATGGTTAATATCAAAAAACAAAAAATAACAAGCGCAGGGCGCCTGGGTGGCTCAGTTGGTTAAGCGACTGCCTTCGGCTCAGGTCATGATCCTGGAGTCCCGGGATCGAGTCCCGCATCGGGCTTCCTGCTCAGCGGAGGGGAGTCTGCTTCTCCCTCTGACCCTCTTCCCTCTCGTGCTACCTCTCATTCTCTCTCTCTCTCTCAAATAAATAAATAAAATCTTAAAAAAAAAAAATAACAAGTTGGGGCGCCTGGGTGGCTCAGTTGGTTAAGCGACTGCCTTCGGCTCAGGTCATGATCCTGGAGTCCAGGGATCGAGTCCCACATCAGGCTCCCTGCTCAGCAGGGAGTCTGCTTCTCCCTCTGACCCTCTTCCCTCTCGTGCTCTCTGTCTCTCATTCTCTCTCTCTCAAATAAATAAATAAAATCTTTAAAAAAAAAAAAATAACAAGTGCAGGTGAGGATGTGGAGAAAAGGGAAACCTTGTCCACTGTTGGTAGGAATGCAAATGGAGTCACCTCCATGGAAAACACTATGGCGGTCTCTCAACAGGTTAAAAATAGAACTACCATGTGATCCAGCAATTCCACTTCTGGGTATTTACCCAAAAACACTAACTCCCATATTCATTGCAGCACTATTTATAATAAAAAAGACAAATACTGTATGATCTCACTTATACGTAGAAAAAAAAAGCTCACAGATACAGAGAACAGATTAGATTAGTGGCTGCCACAGGCAGCAAGTGAGGGTGGGCAAAATGGATGAAAGAGGTCAAACGGTACCAACTTCCAGTTATAAAATAAGTAAGTCCTGGGATATAATGTACATCATGGTGACTATAGTTAATAATACAGTAGTGCACACTTGAAAGTTAAGACAGTAAATCTTAAAATTCTTCATCCAGAGAAAAAAAAATTGGGGTAATAACTATATATGGTGACAGATGTTAGCTAGACCTATAGTGGTGATCATTTTGCAATATATACAAATACGGAATCCTTGTGTTGTAGGCCTGATACAATGTTATATGTTACAATGTTTGTACCGCAATAAAAAAAAAAAAAGAGGGTGCCTGGGTGGCTCAGTCATTAAGCATCTGCCTTCGGCTCAGGTCATGATCCCAGGGTCCTGGGATCAAGCCCCGCATCAGGCTCCCTGCTCCGCAGAAAGCCTGCTTCTCCCTCTCCCACTCCCCTGCTTGTGTTCCCTCTCTCGCTGTGTCTCTCTCTGTCAAATAATAAAATCTTTAAAAAATAAAAAGAGAAAAAAAAGAAAGAAACCTGAAATATACTACTAATACTTTAAAACTTGAATCTGTAATTAAAAGCTTTCCTGCAAAGAAAACTCTAGACCTAAATGGCTTCAGGGCTCAGTTCTATCATATCTTTAAAGAAGAAATAAAAACCAATCTTAACACACTCTCTTCTAGAGAATAGAAAGAGCAGGTATATTCCTTAACTCATTTTACAAGGCCACCAAAACCTGACAAGGGCACTGCAAGGAAACAAAATTAGATACCAATCTCACTCAAGAACAAAGACCCAAAATTCCTAAGGAAAATGTGATACTAACTGGAACTGGATTTATTCCTGGATTGCAAAGTTGATTTAGCATTAGGAAATCAATAGATATAATCTGATTTAAGGAGCAAAATCATAATTCCTTTTTAACAATAAATATTTGATAAAAATCCAGTATCACTCATGAGATAAGCCCTTAGCAAACTAAGAACAGAATAAAAACTTCCTTAATTTGAGAGGGTAACTGGGAAAAAAATTAAAGCAAATACATATTTAATGAAGAAATATTGAAAGTTTCCTGTTTGCAAAAAGGAAGACGACAATGGTGCCCTGTATTTCCACTTCTATTCAATAATATAATCTTAATACTAGTCAGCACTAAGAAACAAAAGTACAGCAATTCAAAAGGAAGAAACAAAAAGCCTGAAGATAAACTACTAAAGATAATAAACATTTAGCACAATTGTTATATACAAGGTCGATATAAAAGTCAATTGTATTTTGATAAGCAACAAAATGATCTCTTCAAAAACTACAATATCAAAAAATATCAAATATCTAGGAATAAAAATCTTAAATGTTACAAACATCTCTCCTGAAGAAAATTATAAACATTACTGAGAGAAATTAAAGAGGACCTAAATAGAGATGATCATGAATTAGAAAATAAAATGATAGAGATGTCAATTCTAAATTGCTCTATAGATTTTACAGAAATCCAATCAAAATCCCAACAGATTTTTTTTGTGTGTACATGTGATGTGTGGAAAGTGACATGATGTGATGTGTAGAAAGTGACATGATGATAAAAACGCATTATAAATGTGCAAAGGCCCAAGAATACCCAAGATGCTCTGAAAAGACAAGCAGGTGGAAGAACCTGTTCTACTGATCATCAAGACTTATGATTAAAGTTTTAGTGAAGAACACAGTGTGGTATCAGTGCAGTGAACAATGGAACAGAACAGACAGCTGTGAAACAGAACCACAAACATAGGAATATTTGATTCCTGACAAAAGCAGGAAAAAGACCGTGCTGGGACAATTAACTAGCCAAGTAGAAAACAACGATATTTTCCCCTTTCTCACACAATACACAAAAATCAATTTCAGGTACATGCTAACCTATACATGAAAGCCAAAATAGGGGCGCCTGGGTGGCTCAGTTGGTTAAGCGACTGCCTTTGGCTCAGGTCATGATCCCAGGGTCCTGGGATCGAGCCCTGCATTGGGCTCCCTGCTCGGTGGGAAGCCTGCTTCTCCCTCTCCCACTCCCCCTGCTTGTGTCCCCTGTCTTGCTGTCTCTCTCTGTCAATTAAATAAATAAAATCTTAAAAAAAAAAAAAAGCCAAAATAATATAGCTTCTGGAAGATGAAAGAGAGTATCTTCAAGACCCTGAGATAGGGGAGGATATTTTAAACTTAACCTGGTATCTAATTTAAATACAAAGGAAAATATTTCTAAAATCAGATGACATTAAAGAATTTTGGTTTATCAAAAGACACATCAAAAATGAAAAAATATGCTCATGCAACCAGCAAGGGCTCATTTCTAGCACATAACAAAGAACTTCTACAAATCAGCAAGTCAAAATAGTCAACGAAGTACATGACACATTCTTGAAGGAATTCAGTCCAAAATAGTTATAAAAACACAAACCTCAGTCACCTAAAAAATTTAGTTGTAAATACTGACACTTTCCCTGAGATTTAGAGTAAAAGATTTTACTCTTTATTAATATTGAAAAAAATGTTTCAGATGTCCATATTAAAATAAACCAGTTCTCTCTTCTTTCTCCAGTGGCAATTCCTAAAGAAATACTTATCATTGAAAAAGTCTTGTTTAAGAAATCTTAGCCTAGGGGCACCTGGGTGGCTCAGTCATTAAGCGTCTGCCTTCAGCTCAGGTCATGATCCCGGGGTCTGGGATCGAGCTCCGCATCAGGCTCCCTGCTCAGCGGGAAGCCTGCTTCTCCCTCTCCCACTCCCCCTGCTTCTGTTCCCTCTTCTCGCTGTCTCTCTATATGTCAAATAAATAAATAAAATCTGAAAAAAAAAAAAGAAATCTTAGCCTACTCCAAGGTCACAAAGACATTCTCCAAAAACTGAGACCTACCTACATATCTATCAACAACAAAATAATAGTGATATAGCCACAGAAAGGAATATACCCTAATGAGAAGAAACAGTCTACAACTATACACAATATATAAATAAATCTCACATTCATAATGTCGCCCAAGAATACAAGAGGACTCCATTTACATAAAGTACAAAAGTAGACAAAACCATCTGATGTTAAACATCAGGAAAATGGTGAAGGAGATGAAGAGGTACAAATTTCCAGTTATTAAAAAAAAAAGTCAGGGAAATGGTGGGGGGATGGGTAGGGTAGTAAATGATTAGAAGGGCACACAAAGGGGCTTCTAAGTGACTGGTAATGTTCACTTTCTTGATCTAGGTGCTGGTACAAAAGTGTGCTCAGTTGGTGAAAATTCACTGAGCTGTTTACTGATGTATGCTTTCTACATATTTTATACACTTTTAATAAATTCTTTTTTTAAGTATGAAGGAGTACTTATTTTTCAAAATTTGTTAGGGGATAGGAAAGCA
The DNA here is from genome assembly GCF_003265705.2 of Callorhinus ursinus. Taxonomy (NCBI): domain Eukaryota; kingdom Metazoa; phylum Chordata; class Mammalia; order Carnivora; family Otariidae; genus Callorhinus; species Callorhinus ursinus. The sequence continues at coordinate 17,729,257 of NW_027397078.1, read as the reverse complement.
AAAAAGTTTGATTGAGGGGGCGCCTCGGTGGCTCAGTCGGTTAAGCGACTGCCTTCGGCTCAGATCATGATCCCGGGGTGCTGGGATCGAGCCCTGTGTTGCGCTCCCTGCTCAGCGGGGAGCCTGCTTCTGCCTCTGCCTGCAGCTCTCCCTGCTTGTGCTCTCTCTGACAAATAAATAAAAACATTAAAAAAAAAAGTTTGGTTCAAGTCAAATCACAGAAATCAAATAACTAACAAAAATTTTAAAAGTAGGTATTAGACAACATGCTAACTACCAAAAAAAATATTCAGAGATGCCAAACCAACTAGGAACTCTCAAACTTACAGTAAAATTGGTTTGAAACTATTCAAACCCAAAAAGGTAAACTGATTTATATCTAGATTTAGTGACTAGTATTGATTCATAAAGCTCTAACACAAGCCACTTGATCTTATGTCTTCCTTAAATAAGAGGGTCTTTTCAAATCTAAGAAGTAAACTAATAGATTCACACGTCTAGTCAAATCTAATTTTATGAAGAAACCAAGGTCCTCTGAATTGGCTGATTTGTCCAAGGTCATAAGCAGCTCTCCATAAATAGAAACAAAGGTATTTAATTAAGTTCATCACTTTTCCAATTTTCTTTAAGTTCTAGAGGATTCCTACCCAGCAAGAGAATTTGTCTACTGGCAGTGTCTCTCAATACATGCTATATTCAACTGAAACATTTTCATCTAAATGATACCAACTCAAAATTAATTTCTTTGCCATTCATGACTAATAGCCAAAAGCTATTTATGGAGCAGAAAAGATAAGACTTTCTAAAAGTAAAGTTCATGATGTGCAACCTAACAGATAACTTTCTGTTTACACTGAATGACAACTCTGACATCAAACTTAAAGCATGTGTGGTAATTCAGAATGTCAATAGCACCTATAGCATATGGTACCCCTGAAAAAGACCCAAAAAACCAATCATGACCACAACCTGAAATCAGTACGTAGTTAAAAAAAAAAAAAGGCTCAATTAGTGACGACAAAATTATAGTACTAACTTAAAACTAATTTCTTATTAAATCAGTAAGTATAAAAAAGTAATTTCTCCAAATCATTCCGGGTAGCTTCTACATCTAATATGAAGGAAGTATGCTTTCTATGTAACTTTAACATTTTTATTTTTTTAAGGTTTTACTTATTTATTTGAGAGAGAGAGAGCATGAGCAGGGAGGAGGGGCAGAGGGAGAGGGAGAAGCAGCTCACAGCTGAGCAGGGAGCCCGACATGTAGCTTGATCCCAGGACCCTGGGATCATGACTTGAGCTGAAGGCAGACACTGAACCGACTGAGCCCCCCAGGTGTCCCAACTTTAATATTTTAAAAGGAAAAATGACTTGTCATTCTGAAGCTAACTACATCAAAAGTGTACAGTACATAAAACAACCCATTTAATCCTGTGAAACTTATTTTTAATATAAAAAGGCTTTACTCTCGGGGCGCCTGGGTGGCTCAGTTAAGCGTCTGCCTTCGGCTCAGGTCATGATCCCAGGGTCCTGGGATCGAGCCCCGCATCGGGCTCCCTGCTCTGCGGGAAGCCCGCTTCTCCCTCTCCCACTCCCCCTGCTTGTGTTCTCTCTCTCACTGTGTCTCTGTCAAATAAATAAATAAAATCTTTAAAAAAAAATGCTTTACTCTCCACGCCATCCCCATTCTTTCCACTATCACAGGACTCCTTTTTTTTAAGATTTTATTTATTTGAGAGGGGGAGAGAGAGAGAGCATGAACAGTGGGGAGAAGCAGAGGGAGAGGGACAAGCGGACTTCCCACTGAGCAGGGAGCCCACTGCAGGGCTGCCAACGGGGCTTAACCAAATGAGCCACCCAGGTGTCCCAGAGGGGGGTATTCTATAGGTCCTAAAACTAACAATAATAAATACGTGTATAATGTTACTTATACACTTGCCTATGGGCTAGCTGCTGTTTTAAGTGCTTTATATATATATTAACACATTGAACCCTCCCAAGAACCTATAAGGTAGACAGTACAGTACTAATATCTGTTTTACAGATAAGTTCTATAAGTGATGGAACAGAGATTTGAGGGCAACCACCATACTAAACAGCCTTCTGAGGAGCCACACCAGGAAAGAACTTCTGCTTTCTAGAGACCAGGTCCCACTACTCACCCTGTCCTCAGCATCCACTTAGAGAAACAAGCCCTCTGCCCAAGACTTGGGAGTCCTTGCTAGGATCCTGAAGGAATGTGACTCCCCCATCCCACCCTGAAGATTGTGTTCATAATCTTGCTACCTGAGGCACTCAGTGCATATTCTTGTCGAGACACTGTTATACATACAAGTTAGTTTATATAGCACTATCAGTCTTCAAATTCAGATATGTGGGAGTGGTCTGGGAATCTAAAGGCCATATGTGACATTATTTCTATGGGAAATGGTGGTGAATTCCAAAAAGAAAGTCTTATGAATGGACCATTTAAAAACTGAGGCTCAGGGCGCCTGGGTGGCTCAGTTGGTTAAGCAGCTGCCTTAGGCTCAGGTCATGATCCCAGGGTCCTGGGATTGAGCCCCACATCAGGCTCCCTACTTAGCGGGGAGTCTGCTTCTCCCTCTCCCTCTGCTGCTCCCCCGCTTGTGCTCTCTCTCTCTCTCTGTCAAATAAATAAAATCTTTAAAAAAATAAATAAAAACTGAGGCTCCCTCTACACAGATTTTGGCCTTATAGATGCCAAGATAATTAAACAAATTTTAATAAAAGAGACCGCAGTTACTCACATAATCCAGTTTTGCTCATATATCAAAGTGGCACAGTTTCTTATACTTAATACGAATGGTGTTACCGAAAAAAAATTAGCTTAATATTTTATGCATTTCCTGCACTACAGCCAATTTTGGATATATCCAACAATTAATATGCTGCTCTCCCTGGCCCCCCACAAGCTTTACATGAAAAATTACTACCGAATAAATGTTCTCTCTCACTCACAGTTCTCACACTCTCACTCACAGTCCCTCTCACTCTCTCTCACACACACACACACACACACACACACACACACACACACACCCGGAACAGAAGGGGTGTCATCTCAGAATGTAGTAACAGCAGCAGTAACAATATTGATGACAGCATAATAAAAAAAACTAACTCTTCTTGAGTATTTACCATCACTAGTTATGTTCTAAAAATATACTATACATCCTCTGGCTCATTTAATCCTCAAAAAAAATCCTGTGAGGTAAGTATTACACTACCCCAATTTCAAAAATGAGGAAACAGGTCAGTGATTAAGCAACTTGCCCAAGATCACAGAGCTAGTGTCAAAAATAAGATTTGAACATTTAAGCATTTTACCCTGAGAAATGTTTTTAACCACTGCACTCTGTGTGTTATTAAATAATTTGGCAAACTCTTAAAAGAAATAAAGGGTGCTTACTCCACTTTTAAAACAAGAGTGGTTTGGAGACAAAAAAAAAAAAACAGAGAGAGAGACCCATCTTGCCTTTTATTAGGAATCTTTCCACCAAGCAAAGACTGAGCACCTTTATAGAGAACAAATTTAAAATGTATTTTGCTTGAAATCCCTCACTTGTTTGAACACTACAGTGGTAAAGGCATGCAGCTTCAACAACAGACTAATAAAACTTTATTTTAAAATCTTCAACATAAAACAAACACATTGTCCCTGTTTACCATTAGGTAAACTAGGATAAAGTAACTGCTAGAGTTCAAATACCCTTGAAAAGTTTCAAAACAGCAACAAGAAATAGTGGGAACAAGATATTCTTTTTATGACAAAGCAAAACTGTTTTTTCCATAATACTGTAACAACTGCTTTAAGGACAAATATTAACCTGGGATGGACTGAACAACTACATTTCAAAACATCTGCCTAAATTCAGAAATTCTGCACTGACGATCTAAAAAGGCTATCAGTTTAATCTCCCAGAAGAGCCACCTGATCCACATATCTAATTTTGGACTGCTAAAAGGTGTGCTCCATACCATCCCACTGAGTAATTAACAAAAAGCATGCAACCCCCAACAACTTCTGGAGCACACGCTGATTTTTTTAAAGCATCTATTTGAATCTCAGAACTTGCCTTCCCAGCAAACAAAGGTCTATGTGGCAGAAATCCAAACGAATCCACAAAAGCTAAAACAGCCATAAGGTTACAGAAGTATAATAAAATACCAAACCTGCATGGGCATCGTTTCTATGGGCAACTCATTTAGCAATCAACTTAGAATAAAACCAAGTACCCCTGCCCCACTCAGTCCTGGAGCAGAACTGTTTCCTCCCCTAGGACCACAGGCCTAGGCTTCCATGATCGAGGCAGAGCAGGAGAAAAGGCAGGAAAGACGGCAGTTGGCACTGCATGAGGCTTCAGAGTTAGAAGGACAAAAAGGCAGAGCTGCAGTGGGAGGCGATCCTGGGATAAGGAAGACAAGACCTACTTGGGAGAGAAGTATGAAGGGCGGGATGGCAGCTGAAAGGAGCAAGGGAAAAGTGTGGGGGTCAAGGTGGGCTGCAGAAGAGGACAAGGGAGCAGGGTCGGCTCCTGGAGCAGACGAGCTTTTACAAACTTTCCTCCTGAATGCTTAGGAAAGGGGAGGAAAAGAAAAAGAAACCGTGGCAAGGATCTTGATACTGCCTCTCTCACTCTGGCTACTCTCATTCTCCTTTTCAATAATGAAAGGAGTGGGTTAAGAGGTCTTGTCCGGATCCTTCGGGATCTCCTAGAGCACAGGGACTCGGAGAACGGGAATGGACTTAAGAGTTTTGTTCCCCTCTTCATCAGCATCCACTCTGCCAAAGACTTCGGTGTCAATTAGAACTAAGGGAAGTAAAGGCTCCAGGTACTAGCAGGAACAACTAGTAGAAGGAGAGGAAGGAACCTAAGGAAATTTGAAGCAGGAAGTGGGATGTGGAGGGCCAGACAAATAATAGAACTGCCAAAGAATTAAACTATACTAACTCTTCTTAAATATTTAGGATTAATTCATCTTGACAGTTTCCAGTATTTCCTCAGGTTCATTTCACTTTTAAACAAACGAGTATTTGTAGCCATGGTAATATAATGAGGTTTATTATGTGGAAGATATGAAAACATACATCTAAATACATGTGAGATAAATTCCTGGTGTCTTTTCTTTATACAGTGGCAATATAAATCATTTCAGAAAGGCTTTTTTATTTACAAAGTGAGCACTCAGTTACATTATCATTTGTCAATTTTTTCACCCCAATAGCCAGCCCAAGTATCATGAGTAATTACCTTCACAAATAAGGAAGGATATTTAACTCTTTCTTGGGAGTATAACTATAATGAAGAACTTGCTCACTGAGACCAAACACTGCCTGTCAGGACTCCAAGTTAGTATTTCAAGCAAAGTTCCAAACTCATACACATACACAAATGCATCTTCAGGAGCACAGGACATCTTTTACCTCCAGCCTGTAATGTCGTTTCCAAAAGACAGGGCTACTTAACTGAGGGACCCCAAACAATTTACATCTTAAAAGATGGCGCAGTAAATCCCAAAGTCCATAATAACGTTTTCAAAACTCCCAGCCAGGGATAATTAATTCAACAGGTAAACCCAACCAAATGACCAGCTGGAGGATGAGTGTCAGACACTTAGCATCCGTTTTCTTCCCCTAGTATTTAAGCTGCTACTCTTCCAGCTGAACTCTCTCCTGAGCAGAGATAATGGCCAGGAGGCAAGCTCAGCAGCACATCAAAGATGCAAGAGCAGAGACCATTAGGGGACAAAAGTGACTATCAGCCATGCATTGGCAAGATGTTCCTGCTGTTTCACTGACATATCGGACACTGCCTGGGAACCTGGAAGATCTTTCACTTCCTAGCCCCACAGAAGATTATGCTGGATCCCAGAATAGCTGCCGTATTTTCTGCAAACTACAAAGTGGATCCAAAACCTCTGTACTAAATTAAAAAGAAGAAAAACAGTGTCTGTTATTAAGTACTCCACTTGTTGGAGAAAGTAGGTGGGTGGGTATGGGTGTGTATACCTTCTAGCTACGATAAAGCAAATTAAGACCCCTAGAAATAGGTGGCATTTTATTTTAGTAATATAATTTGAAAAACTATTCAGCACCAAAATAAACAAAATATTTGATCTTTGAATTACCCTGGGCATGCTGAAACTGGAGGCAAAGTTACTGAAAACATCTGAATTTCACATGGGTCACTACAGGCTACTAGGAATCCTTACTAATCAGCAGACTTCTGTTAAAATGTTACCTCTGGCTAGAAATGAACACATGAGAAAGAAAGAAAAAAAAAAAACAAAAAACCTTAAGATTATCTTCAATCAAGAACACTGAAATCTTTCAAGATTACCAAAAGAACTGAAAGGTTTCTTTGTAACAAAAATTTCCATTTTCATGAAATTTTTATCAGCACACACACTTATGCAGAGTATGGTAGAAAAAGCACATATTCTAAAATCAGACACACATGAGTTTGAGTTCTAGCTCTGCAATTTACCAGCTATATAACTTCCTCAGGAAAATTACTTAAGAATACTGGAGGTTAGTGTGGTTATCTGTACAGCAGGAATAAAACTACCTGCACAGGGTAGCTATGAGGATTAAATGCAAAGGTACATAACCCACCAAAACCAGTGCCTGAACATACTCAAGGTTAGCTCCCTTTGCTCCAACACAAACTGTACAGAATTTGCTAATGAAAAATCTGTATAACTGTCGAATCCATACGTGGAAGAAAATTCAGAGTGACAGAACACAAGTCCTGTCCAATGTAAAGATGAAAGTCATATATTTAGTATTTATCTTCACTAAAATCTTTCCTTTGATTAAACCAGTCACAGGCAAACGGGGGGGGGCGCGGAGGGGAGGCTAAAGTTGAAAAACTTCATATGACTTCATATGACATATAACATAATGCTAAATACGTATGTGTATTTGCTTGCACTCTTGACACCATCACAAAATTTACCATGAGTGATTATGCCCTTTAAAACACCGTGAAAAACTAAACTCTTATCTCAAAAACCTTTTCTTGATCGAAATATTTCTTCCTTCTTACAAATGTTTTGATATACGACTGGAAAGCATTTACAAGGCAAAGAAAAAAATAAATCCCTTCATTCTTCCAAAATGAAAAAGAGAGCAAAAGAAGCTACGTTTGTGAAATTGTTCTTTCCCATTCATTCTTGTTCTTTTACAAACCAGAAATATATACATCAGATGCCGAAATTACTGTCGGATTGACAAACGTCACTGAAGAACACATGGAATTGACAAGCTCTGGACCAAAGGTGACAAATGTCCTTAAGCAATTTAAATAAATTACGTTTCACTAAGGACAAAAATGCTTTTTATCAACCCTATGAACTTTCGACTTTATATGCAGCCTACTTTATAACCCACCTTGTCCTCCCCTCCCATCCCCCCAAATCCTGTTTTTATGCACTTTAATGAGCTGGCACACAGGACTAAACTACACAACTCCAACTGGGAATAACTCTAATCTGTCACTGGACCTGAGGACTGCTTGTGTGATCTTTGTTAAAAGAACGGAGACAACGTTTTCGCCTTACTCCACACCTGCCACCAATTTACAAACCCCGTATAGAACAATTACTATTACTACTAACCTTCCCCCACATCTCTCAACACCCTGAACAGACCCAACCTTGATGCTGATTAGTCCTCAGCCCCAAACGCCTTGCTGGGGGCTTGAAGCCCGTCCACCGAGGTTCACTCTCCGCAATGTTTAGGGTGCGGCGAGGAAGAACATCATCCCCACCATTCGAGGGGCGAGGGCCAACCGAGGCCCCCGGCCACTCCCTCTCTCCTCGGCCTCCCGGGGCGTCTGGGGCGGGCGCGCCAGGCCCTGCGCAGACCTCCGGCAGCCCCGCAGTTCCTAGTGTCCGCCGCAACCCCAGGCCGAGCCGAGTCCCCAGGACCCCCGCAGTAGCGCGCACGCCCACCGCCCGGGCGCTGGGTCACCGGGACTACCCCGGGGCCACCCCCGACGCCCAGGATCAGGCAGGTGCCGGGCCCTCCTCGGGGCCACTCACCCGGCAGCCGCTGCTCCCTGTCTGCCGCTGCCGCTGCCTTGCCTTCTCGCCCGCCGCTTGCTCCCGCGGGGGGGTCCGGGACGGCGCCGCTTCCCCGCCCGACCCCCCTCGGGTGCGCGCCGCGCGGGGACCGGATCCGGTGAGAGGAGCCGCCGCCGCTACCGCCGCGGCTGCTGCTGCCGCTGCCGCTGCCGCTGCCGCTGCCGCCGCCGCTACCGCCGCTGCCGCCGCCGCCGCCCCCTTTCCTTTCCTCCCTCCTCCCTCAGTGCGTCCCTCCCACCGAGGCCCGCCTCGTATTTCCTGGATCCGGTCTCGGCTAGAGCTTGGCAAGCGAACCGTGGGCTTTCCGGACTCCTGTCGGGCGCCGTCGCTCGCCAGGCACAAAGATGGCGCCGCCGGAGACTGCCGAAGGCGACGTCGCGAGACTTCCCCTCTCCCGCCCTCCCCAACACACACACCCCCACAGCAACTAGAAGGCGGGGGCCGACAGGAAAAGTGGTCAATTAGGGCAGCCTGAGCTGGCCTGAGAGCAAACGCTCCCGCTAAGCGAAAATGGGCGGTACCAATTACAGCGGAAGTTATTGCGCCTGCGCGGGGGCAGGGATTGACGCATGCCCAGAACGGCTCCTGAAGTAAGACCCAGTTCTCCGTGTTTTACCTGTTTCCTTCTAGAGGCGCGGGGCGGAGAAGGAGTGGGCGGAGGAACCAGAACTGAAACCCGGGAAAGGGTTGGGCAGGACTGGTTTAGAAAAGAGGGGCGTCCTCTAAGGCTTGGGTTATCCTTCTAGAGCCCGAACAGCTAATTTGGCGTCCCCGGGAGTCCTCCAACCCTTTTCTTCTCCCTGCTCTCCCGGTCACCGAGTATTCTTTGCGAAGTCTCAGCTGCCCTTTCATCCTGTTGTCAATTAGCGTTTTTCACTGAGAGCTCGCCGGCTGCTCGGAGCTGGGCTCGCTGCCTCCTGTTTCTCACGTCACCATCTAACTTTCTCTTTCATTTTGGCGCTACGTGAGCCTTCCAAATCGCATACTATTAACTGCTACCGTTCCTGTTTTATTTTCCTCACTGGGAAGATGAAATGAATTCATTCATTCAGACGTGTTGTCCATAGTTTCCTGTGTGCCAGTACTGAAGAAAGGGACGTGTACTCTGTCCTCAGATAGCTAGTGGCCTGGGAGGGCGATGAATGAGAAAAAAATAATGATGACAGTTGAGCAGAGTAAATTCTATGACGAAAATAAGTGCAGAGAGGAGTAGCAGGTACTGGGAGCAGGCTATCATTAAATACGTCAAAGAGAAAATTCTTGAGGCTACGTAGTCTCAGGCATAGGATTTAGTCCATTGAATCAGTCAGGGGAATGTCCGGAAACAAACCACCCGATTATTGTAACAGAATTTAATACAAAGAAATGATAATTAGATAACTGAAAATGCAAAAAGAGAACTCAGTATGTGGCAGAGATAGCGACTGTGCTCTGGTGGCATAGCAGCTACTATGGGCGGAGCTAGGGGGACCAAGGGAAGAGGTTGGGATTATTAAAATTTAGAGATCTAGAAGAGGAGCTGTGTGGAGCTGAAACTCAGACCTCTGAGGAGGGAACAGCCCCTACTGGTGCTGGTGTCTCTGATGGATCAGGGTTCAAGATGCTGTGTCTGCAAACTGGATCCAGCTGCTGCTATGGGAAGAAACGTGCACTGTCCTGAGAGCTACAATCTCCCTCTGACCTGGGAATGAGAAAGAGACACTACAGTGGAGCTGAACTTGACCCACATCCACCAGCAGAGCAGCTCCCCCGTGGAGAGCCACTCATTTTAGAAGCTGGATGTGGTCAGAAAGGGGGCCTTCCACTTCTGTCACCCACCCCACATAACGGGCACTGTCGTGTTAAAACACTGGTAAAAAACAAAAAACAAAAAAAAAAAACCTGTTTTGAGTTCAGGGTTTCATACCAAACAGAGCTGCCCCAGCCCACTCCCAAAGCCATGAGTGAGAAATAAATGTGCATTGCAGTACGCCCCTGAGACTTTCCCTTATTTGATGGCAAAAGTGTACTAATAACAGCAGCTCTGCTCCACAGAGTGAGCTCGAGTTTATCTTCTGTCTTCTTGCTCTGCCATCCCTAGAGTACTGTCCTGGCCTATTTGGTCTGGAATGGCTCAGTACCACAGCACATTCCAGTCATCAGGAAGGGGAAAATGTACCCATTTCCTTTAAGGGTACAACCCAGAAGTTGTTAACATCCTTTATGTTCATAACCTGTTCGCCAGAACTTATTCACATTAATGTATTTACCTGCAACGGAGACTGAGAAATGTATTCTTATTCTCAGCAGTCTCATACCTAGCTAAAAATTCCATGACTTTAGAGAAAAGGGTGGCTTGTTGGGAGGTGGTGGTGGGGAACCAGCAGCCTGATAAAATAATCAAAACTCAGAACTTGATTTATAGTTATTTCTTTTTTTTTAAGATTTTATTTATTTATTTGACAGAGAGAGAGAGACACAGCGAGAGAGGGAACACAAGCAGGGGGAGTGGGAGAGGGAGAGGGAGAAGCAGGCTTCCCGCTGAGCAGGGAGCCTGATGTGGGGCTCGATCCCAGGACCCTGGGATCATGACCTGAGCCGAAGGCAGATGCTTAACGACTGAGCCACCCAGGCACCCCGATTTGTAGTTACTTCTTGTCCTCTCTCCCAGTTGGGTTCTGCCACAAGTAAGGGGCTTAAAGTCAAAGAAGCGAGTATAATCCTCTTTCTGTTCCTTACACTTCCATTTCTCCTTCCCCATTTTTCTGACCACAGTTTCTTCTCCTCCAAGGATGAAGAGAGTGGGAATGGAGGTAGATAATTTCCTGCTTCACAGGTTACAGTCTTAAGATGATTTTGTCCTCTCTGGACACAGCAGATGCCTAAAATTGGCTTTCTCTGCTGGTTGCTTTTGGAGGTTCTTCTTAGGCTCCCACTGGGAAGATTTGTTAACACATCCTAGGACACATATGATGCTCTTTCCTCTATCGGGCTTCTCCTCAACCCCTGGTCTCTTTTACTTTCTGATGTTGCTAAAAGTCCTCTCTTGGTTGTCCGTGTCTTCTGTGTGACTGGCATCCAAATGCTCGCTCTCTGTGAGGTGAGCGTGATTCTTCAAGACCCTCCTCATGGCATAGTTCTTTGATACAGACTGTCCCTGTGGAATACCCACAGCTTCTTACTGCCAGGATCCCGTCACCCATTGGCAGGGCCTTTGGCAGGGCACAAGCAAGAGGCTCAGGCTTTTTTGCTTTCTGTGACCATCACTCGATCCATAGGAAACACACATATCCTTGCTATGCTGAGTAACAGATAGCCTGTCCTGTCATCGCTGCTCCAGCAAGCTTCCTGTCTTCAGAATTCTTCTGGCAAAAGGCAGCACTGTCTATGCTGATTCTGGTCTCCAAACTCCAAGGATATGTGTGGCCAGCTCTCCCTAAAATTCTCTGCTCCGGGGGCACCTGGGTGGCTGTCAGTTAAGTGTCTGCCTTCGGCTCAGGTCGTGATCCCGGGATCCTGGAATGGAGCCCCACCTGGGGTTCCCTGCTCAGCAGGAAGCCTGCTTCTCCCTCTCCCTCTGCCTGGGGCTCCCCCTTCTTGTGCTCTCTCTCTCTTTCTCTCTCTCTCTCTCTGACAAACAAATAAATAAAATCTTTAAAAAAAAAAGAAGTAAAATTCTCTGTCTCCCCTAAAATTCTCAGGTAGCTACAGTTCAATCAAGCAGCTGGAGTGTGATACATCTTCAAGACACTCCTAACTCAGCTCTCAGAGGTCCCCTCACTTTGGCTTTGCCTTCGCCAGTGGAAGAGAAAATCAGTAATAACAATAATCCCTGAGAGATAATAACTAATCAAAATCTCCCTTTTAGCCTTCTCTTATTTCAGCTGAAGGAAGTGTTTGGGTTATAGTTCTAGACCCAGTTTTGCTGCCTCTTGGTGAGCCTTTAGGGAAGGGCCTAAAGCTCTCTTTGGAATGTGATAGAACTTAACATGTATTTTCTTCAGCTGCATCAGATCCATCTATGTACATTTCAGATATTTTTGCCCTCACTTGTGTCAATAATCTATTGCCACGTAACAGAGCATTCCAAAACATAATGGTCTAAACTAATAACCATTTTATTTGTTCATTATACAGTAAGTCAGCAATTTAAGGATTTTTTTTTAAGATTGTATTTATTTATTTATTTGGCAGAGAGAGAGAGAGAGACAGCGAGAGAGGGACACAACCAGGGGGAGTGGGAGAGGGAGAAGCAGGCTTCCCGCAGAACAGGGAGCCCGATGCAAGGCTCGATCCCAGGTTCATGACCCTGGGATCATGACCTGAGCCGAAGGCAGATGCTTAAGGACTGAGCCACCCAGGCGCCCCTAAGGATTTTTTTAAAAAGATTTTATTTAAAATATTTTTATTTATTTGACAGAGAGAGAGAGAGCACAAGGGAGAAGCAGGCTCCCCGCTGAGCAGGGAGCCCGATGCAGGACTCATCCCAGGACCCCAGGATCATGACCTGAACCGAAGGCAGACGCTCAACTGACAGAGCTACCCAGGCGCCCCAATTTAAGGATTTTTTAATCTTTATTTACTTTTTTTTGTTTTTTGGTAATCTCTACACCCAACGTGGGCCTTAAATTTACAACCCAGAGATCAAGAGTCGCATATTCCACCGACTGAGTCAGCCAGGTACCCCAGTAGGTCAGCAGTTTAGATTGGCCTCAGCTGGGCTGCTCTTCTTCTGATCTCACCCAGGGTTACTCGTGGTCACAAGAATAGTGGCTCTTCATGGGACTAACAAGGCCCTCTCTCACCAAGTCACCCCAATTCCACATGGTATGGTCTAAAAGCTAAAAAGTTGTACTGACTTTGGCAGCATATATACCAAGAGCTAAAAAGTTAGTGGGCCGGGTGCCTGGGTGGCTCACTTGGTTAAGCGACTGCCTTCGGCTTAGGTCATGATCCTGGAGTCCCGGGATCGAGTCCCACATCGGGCTCCCTGCTCAGCGGGAAGTCTGCTTCTCCCTCTGACCCTCTTCCCTCTCGTGCTGTCTCTCACTCTCTCTCTCTCAAATAAATAAATAAAATCTTAAAAAAAAAAGTTAGTGGGCCTTTAATGGGCCAATTTCATTAAGCTGTCTGCTTCTGCGTGACAAAGCATAATTTGAGACCACTAGTTCTCATGGTCACGTGCAGCTCCTTTGCAGTAACACAGTCTGTTGGTTTTAGTCAACACTGTATGGGATACCATGTCAATGGATGACCATTTTGTAAACTCTTGAGTGGTAGTCCTGCTGGGGGACCTGTGGATAGGAAAGGCAAACTCACAACTAGAGTATGAATCAGTCCTGGAAAGAATGAATTGATGTCCCACAGTCACACCCACCCCATGTGGAAGAGATCCAAAGTAATCATTTTGCCCAAGTGACTGGCTTGTCGTCTCCTTGAGAAATGGTGCCTTACTGTGGCTCAGTATTGGTTTCTGCAGGTGGTGGGTTGGGTCAGTAGCAGCTAATTGAGCCTTAGCAAGAGGGAACCCTTGTTGGACCTGAAGAGTGAGCCTGGCTTCCATTGGCAGGATCCCTTCTTATGGAGCAAGCCTATGAGGAACCTTGTTGATGATGGACTACTTGGCTTGCTTGGTGCCAGGTAATCTGGATTTAGGATACCTGCTGTTTATAGGCATTTTCTGGGACCTTGAAGCTGATGGGATATTACAGTCCTCTTGTGAGAGGAGGAGGTCCCATGGGAGGCTAGGCTGGATTGCACCCCCTCCCTCTGGGAGAAAGGCAGGTCTCTGGTTCTAGTTAGCTTTTTGCCTGCAAACCAGCATCATAGTTTCTCAGAATCACTTTCAGACAAGTGTACTCTTTCTACTAAAATACTCTCTTTAAATTATGTTAATGTTCACTTCTGTGTAGACCCCTTGATTGATTTTTACCTTGTGATTTGGCGATTCTCAGTGGGAAAGAGGTTCCTCATAACCTAAATTGTTCCCTGTGTTCTACCTCCTATTTTGCTTCCCTCCTAACCTTCATTTAGCACTTGTCCCTGTACTGGCCAGTACCCTAAATAATGAGTGTGTCAAAGTGCTTTCTGAGCTTGCTGAAAGAAGTAAAGGCAGCCGATTCTAATCGTCCTTATCATAACCACAAGGAACAATGGGATTTAGCCCTCTTATATCAAGACATTTAAAGAAGAAAAATAAAATGATGAATTGAGTGCAAAGGACCAAGAAGGCAAAGACGCCAGTTGCCCAGCACCAGCACCCTTTCACCCCTCCTTCCAGGGCAGGGCACACTCATTGTCTCATGTTTCAGCATTCTCTGACTTGGGAGTTGTGATCTGGTGATGGATAATGGGATAGTGCTCTTTCTGGAACATGACTCATCTATACTCAGCAGCACTCTTTTTAGAACAAGCCAGAGAAATAGGATTGGTCTCAGGCCATCACCTGAACTGGATGGATACAGTACACCAATCTCAGCAACTCCAGCTGCTGGCCAGGATCAACCCTTTCACATCCCTCCCTTTCCTTGCTAGTCCACATTTGTAACCACCAGTGCCCCTATCCAGTGGTCACCTCCCTGCTGGTTCATCTCTACCAAGGCTGTCATCTCAGGAGTGGAAACCTATCTCTCTTAATATAGCTTAATCAAAATTGGTTCAATGTCTTTCTCTTGTTTAAAGTCAAAGGTTAATTAATAATTGGAATAAAAACATTTAGGGTTCCAGTTCTCTTGACCAGTACAAAGTAATCTCTAATCCCTGTTCCCCAAAATAGTACATTTCAAATAGAAAACATGCTCAGTATCTACTTCTAAATAAATTCACTGTAACTCTCATTGTATCTTTCCTTAATGCTACATAAGCTCAGCAATGCTCTGAGGGAATTGTAATGTACAGACTGCCAGTTGCCCACCTTCCTCAACTCTCAAGTTGAGAGAATCATAAATAGATTTATTTTTATTTATTTTATTTTTTTTAAATAGATTTATTTTAAAAATCTCTTCTCTGGGGACGCCTGGCTGGCTCAGTCAGTAGAGCATGCAACTTTTCATCTCAGGGATTGTGAGTTCGAGCCCTATGTTGGGCAGAGAGATTAGTTTGAAAAAAGAGTTTAGGGGTGCCTGGGTGGCTCAGTTGGTTAAGTGTCTGTCTTTGACTCAAATCATGATCTTGGAGTCCTGAGATCGAGCCCTGTGTCGGGCTCCCTGCTCAGCGGGGAGCCTGCTTCTCCCTCTCCCTCTGCCTGACATTCCCCCTGCTTGTGCTCTCTCTCTCTCTGTCAAATAAATGAATAAATAAAATCTTAAAAAAATGTTTAAAATAATTAAGCAAATAAATAAAAATCTCTTCTGTAATGAGCCAGCAATGTAGATTTGCACAGATACAGTGGTTGGGTAACAGTGCTGGGGGAAGACAGGAGAGGTAAACACCATTTATGGCTAAGCAGGTAGAAGAGAATGAGTGGGTAGGTGAATTAGGTAAAATTCTTATGAAGTGACCTTACTAAGATTACAGCAATGGTAGGGAGGATTTGTAGTGGATACTGCAGTAATCCACTGAGATCCCCTGTTCAGAGCAGTGCGCCTATCCCCAAGCTACTGGGGCTATTGATTCCTGACGGGTGACATCTAAAACTCACTGGGAATTGCCTTTGCTTCAGGGATCTGCCTCACAAAGGTTATGCACTTTCCCAGCGGGTGACCCACAGCCAATGACGGGCTGAGATGGAAATACAAAGACTTGGAATCCTTTCATTAATTTGGGATACTCTGAAGGACCATTCCAGCTTCAGAGCTCCATGTGAGATAGCCTGAAGTCTTAGTTGCATTGTCGTCATGGGTCAGTGTTTTCGTCCATCTCATTTTGTTTTCCTTCCTTACTGGTGTATTTCCTAAGGGAATATCTCAATAAACTTCCTGCGCTCAGTTATTCATCTCAAATCTCTCTCTCTCTCTCTTTTTTAAAAAGATTTTATTTATTTATTTGACAGAGAAAGACACAGCAAGAGAGGGAACACAAGCAGGGGGAGTGGGAGAGGGAGAAGCAGGTTTCCGGCCGAGCAGGGAGCCCGATGCGGGGCTCGATTCCAGGACCCTGGGATCATGACCTGAGCCGAAGGCAGATGCTTAATGACTGAGCCACCCAGGTGCCCCGAGCCTCATAATCCTTAAGCCACAGTAATTGGTTCAGGGGTGGTCAAGTGACTCAGGCAGAAAAACTCAGATGCACTAAGACTTTTGTGAGACATCCAGGGAAGACATTCTCACTTTTTCTAGAGGATGGAAGATCTGGAGTTACAACAGCATCTCATAACTATAGAGGGAACTCATCTAAAGAATGGTAACAACCTGGGGCGCTTGGGTGGCTCAGTCGTTAAGCATCTGCCTTCAGCTCAGGTCATGATCCCAAGGTCCTGGGATCGAGCCCCGCATCAGACTTCTTGCTCAGTGGGGAGCCTGCTTCTCCCTCTGCCTGTGTTATCTCTCTCTCTGTCAAGGAAATAAATAAAATCTTAAAAAAAAAAAAGAATGGTAACAACCCAAAGGAAATGAATTGAGAGATGAAGAACGAGAGAGAGAGAAAAAAAAGGAAGTAGGCTTGGGGATATCATTTGAACTCCTTATGTGTCTTGATGGGACACCTGGGTGGCTCACTCGGTTGAGAATCCAACTCCTGATTTTGGCTTAGGTCGTGATCTCAGAGTCATGGCATTGGACTCTGTGTTCAGCGTGGAGTCGGCTTGAGATTCTCTCTCTCCGTCTACCTCTGCCCCTTCCCCTGCTCATGCTCGCTTTCTCTCTAAATAAATAAATAAATAAATAAAATCTTTAAAATAATTTTAAAAATTAAAAAAAAATGCCAGCCCTATCCCCTATACCACTCAGTTACATGAACTAATACATTTTCTTTTCTGCATAAGCCTGTTTAAGGTAGATTTTCTGTTGCTTGCAAACAAAAGATTCTAAGCTGATATACCATGAGTGAATAAGAAATAAATAGTTGGAACACTCAAGACCATGACTGAGATGGGGAAGGCAAATTAACCGAGAATATTTATATTCTGTGTTAATAAAATGAATCCTATCCTTTCTTAATGCTTTCAACGTATAACTTCTGAAGACATAAGTGCTCTAGAAGCATCTGTTAAGTTAAAATGTAATTCTACAAAAGGAAACAAACCTGGAGAACTAAGGTGGCACAGTGAGTTTGTACAGAGGCAAGATTTAAACCCCTCCTCAGGAAATGTTAATGATTTATGGATTAATACAGTTTACAAAATATGGTAACTGAGAATCTTCTTTGCTCTTGGGAAGACAGGGCCAACCCCTCAAGACATATAAAGCAGTTTTTTTTTAAAGATTTATTTATTTATTTATTTATTTATTTATTTATTTGATAGAGACATAGTGAGAGAGGGAACACAAGCAGGGAGAGTTGGAGAGGGAGAAGCAGGCTTCCCACGGAGCAGGGAGCCCGAGGTGGGGCTCAATCCCAGGACCCTGGGACTATGACCTGAGCCAAAGGCAGATGCTTAATAACTAAGCCACCCAGGCACCCCATTTTTTAAAGATTTTATTTATTTACTTGAGAGAGAGAGCACAAGTAGGGGGAGTAGAAGGCAGAGGGAGAGGGAGAAGCAGACTCCCCACTGAGCAGAGAGCCTGACATGGGGCTCCATCCCAGGACCCTGGGATCACAACCTGAGCCGAAGGCAGATGCTTAACCCACTGAGCCACCCAGGTGCCCCATCAAGACATATAAACAATGGCTTCTGTTTTAGCCACTTTCTTTCCTGGATGGTCTTGAGGTCTTTCTGAACCACAGCATTTCCTTTTCATAGTAAACACGTGTAGGGGAGGAATGATTTTATTCTACTCTTCAAGCTTCTTCTTGTTGGCCTAGGAATTAAATTGACATAACACAGAGTTAATAGAAGAAAAGAAGTGAAGTTTAATTAGTGTCCATGGAGGACCAATAATAATATTGAGACCTCAAAAGAATGACCAAGGTAGGCAGTTTTCATACTTTTTTTTAAGGTTTATTTATTTAAGTAATTGCTACACCCGAGGTGGGGCTCGAACTCACGACCCCAAGATCAAGTCACACAATCTTCTAACTGAGCCAGCCAGATGCCCCAGTTTTTATGCTTTTTAAACAAAGAAACTATCAATTTGGGAGAAATTGATGGGACAAAGAAAACTTACATTTGGGAGTTTTTTTTTTAATTTAATTTTATTATATTCTGTTAGTCACCATACAACACCAGTTTTCGATGCAGTGATCCACAATTCATTGTTTGCGTATAACACCCAGTGCTCCATGCAGAACGTGCCCTCTTTAATACCCATCACCGGTCTAACCCATCCCCCCAGCCTCCTCCGCTCTAAAACCCTCAGTTTGTTTCTCAGAGTCTATAGTCTCTCTTGGAGTTTTAATTAATAAGGAATCCTCAACAGGTTTGGGCTGGGGTGGAAAATCAGTGAAAAAAACCAAGTTTGTTTAGACAGACTTCTTGGCTCTGAATTCCCTAGATCTGGTGATAAGGATGTCGCTTTACCTCCTGTTACAGGGAGGGGAATCTTTCACATGAGAAATTTACTTTCTGCTCTCTGACAACAAAAGTCAGGGTGTTCTTCTTGCCCTGGCTGTTTCTCAAGTAACTTTAATTCATAAAGCAAAAAAAAAAAATTTTAGGTAATCTGTACACCAACAAGGGGCTCGAACTCAGGACTCCGAGATCTAGAGTCACATGCTCTACTGACTGAGCTGGATAGGTGCCCCTTAAGTAACTTTAATTCAAAATAATCAATATGCCAAAGTGGCACATTTGGGGGCATGTGGCCTTGGGTACCACAGATGGACTAGTACAAAGAAACATTTGACAGATGAAAATTAAAGTTAAGAGAATTGCCCAAGGTAATAAGTAACTGGACCAGTCAATATGGGACTTTGATCCTCTCTTCCCAAATGTAATAACCTATCTGCCAGAAACAGCAAGTGCCATTTACTCATGTCTTAGGAATTCATTCATTGTTCAACATACATTTACTGTGTCAGATTCTGACGATATAGAGATGAATAAGACAAAGTCCTCGGCTTCAAGGTATTTCTAGTCTATTTGAGAAAAATGTCACATAAGCAAATAAGCATAATAGAATGAAGCAAATGAACCTATAGTTTATATCTTTGATGTTCTAGAACCTATGATCTAGAGGAAGTGTTTGGCATAGTGGACTCTGGGAAAAGTTACAAGGAGACAATTACCTGGGGAGAGTGTCCCCAAAGAGGTCATGTGTAAAATTCACAATGAAAATGAGTAAATATGTGTTCAGTTATTATAAATGAAATAATAAATATTCAAAATTAAAGTTTATCATTATTTCAATTTTACCAGGGAGAAATTATGTATGGTTTTTTAAAACTGTTTTTGGTATCTAAAAAGGTCATTTGTTTATTCTCAAATCTCATCCTCCCAATCATAGAGAAGTGATGTCACAAGAATTCTTAAACTTCTCATTCTGTAATCTTTTTTTTTAAAAGATTTTATTTATTTATTTATTTGTCAGAGAGAGAGAGAGTGTACAAGCAGGGGGAGCAGCAGGCAGAAGGAGAGGGAGAAGCAGGCTCCCCGCTGAGCAGGGAGGCAGATGCGGGGCTTGATCCCAGGACTCTGGGAACATGACCTGAGCCGAAGGCAGATGCTTAACTGACTGAGCCACGCATGCATCCCTCATTCTGTAATCTTCTGACCCACCATCATGAGTCTAGAGGTATGGGAGGGAACAGCCGGGAGATGATAAATCAGGGTGCACGAGAGTAGATCCTTGTTATATTGTGATTTATAATAAAAAATACATATTTGGTCTGTGTGCCCATTCCTGGCATAAAGATCCTAAAACCCTTGGAATCCCCAAGTCATAAGAGCTATGAAAGTGCCTTTTGTTATTCATAACAAGCTCCTTTCAACCACACCTGAGTTTGTGTCAACAAGGTAACTTTTGGAAAACCCCTAAGGATAGGAGCTGGTTGCCCAGGGAACCAACCTTGTAATTAAAGGGTTGGAACTTTCAGCCCACCCCCAAACCTCTGGGGAGGGGAGAGGGGCTGGAGATTGAATTAATCACCAATGGCCAATGATCTAATCAACCATGCCTATTTAATGAACCCTCCATAAAAACCCAAAAGGACAGGATTTAGAGAGCTTCTGGGTTGGTGAACATGCGGAGGTGCCATGTGGGTTGCCTTCCAGAGAGGTCATAGAAGCTCTATGCTTCTTCCCCCATACTGTGCCCTATACCTATCTTCCATCTGGCTGTTTCTGAGTTATAGCCTTTTATAAAAACCTCATAATCCAGTAAGTAAACTGTTTTCCTAAATTCTGTGAGCTGCTCTAGCAAATTAATTGAGCCCGAGAAGTGGATGATGGGAACCTCTGATCTCCAGCTGGTTGGACAGAAGCTCGGATGACAAGCTGGACCTGTGACTGGTGTCTCAAGGGTGGAAGGGGTAGTCCTGTGGGATTGAGCCCATAACCTGTGGGATCTGCTGCTATTTCCAGGCAGATGGCATCATTGATTAGAACTTAATCATATGATTACATCTAACTCCACATGCCCAAGGAATGGATTGTGGTGGACAGCTAGCAGACTCCACCACAAGAGTGTATGTAAAATCTTTTTGTAGATTTTGCTTACTTATTATATTAAACATTTTCCATATTTCTTCATAGCTTTTATTATTGTAGTAGATTTTATTATTGTTAAAAAATATTTGCTGCCCAGGACACCTGGGTGGCTCAGTCGGTTAAGCATCTGCCTTCAGCTCAGGTCATGATCCTGGGGTCCTGGGATCGAGGCCCGCATCGGGCTGGCTCCTTGCTCAGCGGGGAGCCTGCTTCTCCCTCTGCCCCTCCTGCTTGTGTTTTTTTCTCTCTCTCTGACAAATAAATAAAATCTTAAAAAAAAAAAAGAAGAAAAGAAGATTGCTCTTATTCCCAAAAGGGGTGTTTGTCTGTAATTAAGTCAGGTTCCAGCAAAAACCCACAAAAACCACTCTAGTATGTTTGACAGAGGGAAAATAAAACAGGAAATTGACTTTACAAATAATGGAGAAGCTGAAAAGCCAATGGGTGAATTAACTCAAAGATTGGCAAGAGCAGAAAGATGCCGCCACCCCTAGGGATGGAGGGACACTTGGATATAAGGTCATGTTACCAAAGCTCAGAAACCAGGGCCATCTGAAGAGAACTAGAACCACAGCTAGGTAGGCGTGGCCAGAACTGTCCAGTAGTAGTTTGAGCCATCAAGGGAGGTTTGTTCTAGCAAAGCTGAATCCATGGAAGAGATGGTATAAGAAGCAGAAAGAGAGAGGGAGAAAAGTACTTTGTTTTTCTTGCTCTCTAATCTTCTGCAGATATTGTCCACTGTGCAAAACAACCCAGAAGTCAGAGAATAAAGGAACCTGGGAAATTTGGTTTCCTATGATACAGTATAGAGCAAGAGAAGGGCAGTGTGATATCTGAGAGCAAATCAGGCAGTAATGAATGAGTAAACAACTTTATTAGTCTCCAGCATTACATGTTGTCATCATTATAAATGTTGTTTTGGCAATATTGTTTAGTAGTTGAAGTACTGACTAAAATCAGACATGCCTGGGTTTGAAATCCTGCTCTAAATATTTCCTAATTATGTGACCTTGGGTGAGTTGCTTAAACTCTTCAAGTCTGAGTTCTTCATATATAAAATGTTGTAAAGATGAAATGACCTAAAACACTTAGCATAGTGCCAAGTGTGAAATAAGTCCTCAATAAGCACTAGCTAATATAATTACTAGGTGCAACATGAAATCTCTAGATTAGTTTAATTTTTCACTCGTTTGATGTCTATAGAGGGTCAACATTTTCTAAGTGATTTTCCTTTACCATATATATTTCCTCAAGTATCAGTCAACTGTTCATTCTCTTAACTATAGGGTTTAAGCGTCTTTCTCACAAATTTGAATGACTTTCTTTTTTTTTTTAAAGATTTTATTTATTTATTTGAGAGAGAGAGAATGAGAGAGAGAGAAAGCACGTGGGGGGGAGGGTCAGAGGGAGAAGCAGACTCCCTGCCGAGCAGGGAACCCGATGCGGGTACTCGATCCCGGGACTCCAGGATCATGACCTGAGCCGAAGGCAGTCGCTTAACCAACTGAGCCACCCAGGTGCCCTTGAATGACTTTCTTAACATGGTAAAGTTATTAATTCTTTGTCACATTTTACATTTCATATGGCTTGAAGCTACAAAAGTTATCATTCTGACACAAAGCTGAAAAATACTCCATTCCAGGGCGCCTGGGTGGCTCAGTTGGTTAAGCGACTGCCTTCGGCTCAGGTCATGATCCTGGAGTCCCGGGATCGAGTACCCGCATCGGGTTCCCTGCTCGGCAGGGAGTCTGCTTCTCCCTCTGACCCTCCCCCCCACGTGCTTTCTCTCTCTCTCATTCTCTCTCTCTCAAATAAATAAATAAAATCTTTGAAAAAAAAAGAAAAATACTCCATTCTGGGTTTCTAGAACTAGATTATGATACATAATTATCTGTTAATAAGTTAATAAGTTTGGCTGTGTGTAACAGATAAATAAAATCTCTTCTGTCAAAGTCTAGGCTAGTATGGTGCTTTCTAGTACCAAGAAACCAGACTCCTTCTATCTTGTTCTGCCATCTATAGAATGCTGCCACAGCCTCCTGACCCCAGAGGGCTCTCTACCACCTCCATACTCCAACTAACAGGAAGAAGGAGAGGGGTAGACTTGCCTTCCCTTTAAGGGCATCACCTGAAAGTTGCATACCGCATGCCATCTCACGTCCCATTGGCCAGAACTTAGTTTCATGAGCACATCTAATTGTAAGGAAGACTGGGAAATGAAGTTCTTATTTTAGGGGGTTACATATTCAGCTCAAAATTCTATTATGATACAAGGGGCAAGTAGATTTGGGGGGAAACTCTTGGCCCCTGTTGTTCTGATTTTCTGGACACACAAACATCTGTGTACCCTTCTTCCCACACCAGAACATACCCATTGCTAAGGGAGAGAACTCCCCGGTATAATCCCATTGCTACCGAAGGGGAGCAGACTATGCCACCTTAAAATAGGCCTCTTTGTCATATTGATCATCTTGAGAGTTAGTTATTTTTAAGAAACTGCAGATAACAGGAGAAGCTCTGAAACCTAGTAGAGGTTACCCTTTTGTAAGAGACATTTACCTTTAAGGGCGCCTGGGCCGCTCAGTGGGTTAAGTGTCTGCCTTTAGCCCAGGTTGTGATCCCAGGGTCCTGGGATTGAGCCCCGCATCTGGCTCCCTACTCAGTGGAGAGCCTGCTTCTTCCTCTCCTTCTGCCCCCCCCCCCCCCCCCCGCCCCGTGCTCTCTGTCAAATAAATAAAATCTTTGAAAAAAGAGAGAGAGAGACATTTACCCTTATAAGAGAAATCTCTGTGAGCATGGTTCCCTCTGTCCCAGGATGAGGAGGATGACTAAAACCAGAAACTCTTTGGTACCTCGGTGGCTCAGATGTTTAAGTGTTTCATTTGACTCAGGTCATGATCCCAGAGTCCTGGGATCGAGCCCCGTGTCGGGCTCCCTGCTCAACGCCTCCTTCTTCCTCCACTTCTCCCTCTGCTCATTCTCTCTCTCTCAAATAAAGAAAAAATCTTTAGGAAAATGAAATAAAACCAGAAACTCTTATCAATGGAGAAGGTAAAGACTTCAATCTGCCTAACAACCTTACCCTCGTTTACTGTTTTCCCTGTCACCTCCCATAAATGGCATCCCCTTTCCCCCAACGTCTTTCTTTTATCTTTATCTGAAGGTATTTAAGGGGGTGGCTTGGGCCATTTCAGGGAGTAATTCAGTCTCCCTGGGTCTCTCCCATGTGTGCAGGAGGTATACATGTTATTAAACTTTGTTTGTTTTTCTCCCATTAATCTCTCTTTTATTATAGCGGGGGGTCTCAGCCAGGAACCGAGAAGAGTCGAGAGAGAGAATGATTTTTCCTTTCCTACGCTTGCATGCATTTCAAAGTTCAGGATCTCTGAGGGATGTGTGATATCCCCTCTGTGAGGTTCAAATGTATCTTCTTGTGATCCTGCAATCTGTAAAAAAGACAAGTGATGCGCGCCCTCCACAACCTCACGGTAGAGTAGGAGTGGGGTGATCACGGACGCGGTGCTACTGGAAATTCCAGACCAACGGGGCAACCCTCGGCAGCGGTCAGTTCCTGGCGATTATGGAGTCCCACTGGCTTGGAAATGCAAAAGCTCCTTGTCCTCGAACTGGATCAAATTCCTCAGTTAGCCCATCTGATAGCCCTTAGCTCTGCTTCCTTAAAGAAAACCCTTGTCCATTGTCCTCTCTGGCCCTCCAGAAGGTTCATTTCCATTGATTGTTTATGGCCACATTCACCCTGGGCCTCTCTTGGGGATGGGTCCGCTTTCACCGTCCGTTCTTTGCTGAGCAGTTTGGGGGCCTCAACATAGCCTGAAGGTGGAGGGGAGCGGAATTTGCCACCCCAAAACACGCCTCTGCGGCCGTAAGGATTATTTGGGACTGATTATTTTTAAGAAACTGCAGACTGGGGAGAAGCTCAGAACACGGAATAGAAGTTGCACTTCTGTGAGAGACATTTACAGGTCTTAGGGGAATCTGCATTTGTAAGGGTGGTTCCCCCCTGGTTCCAGGAAGAGGTGGTTGACTCTAAATCTCTAGAAACTGCCAAGGAGGGAGAAGGCAGGGATTTAAATCTGCATAACAACTACACCCTTGTTTACCGTGCCTGGCCCGGTAGCCTCCCAGAACAGACTCCCCACCCCCAACATATTTTGTCTTTTGCTGAAGCCGGTATTTAAAGTGGTGGCTGGAGCCGTTTCGGGGAGTTACTCACTTTTCCTGGGTCTCTGCCATGTATACAGGAGGTATGTATGTCATTAAACTTGTTTGTCTTTCTCCTATTAAATCTGGGTTTTATTATGGGGGAGGGGGGTCTCAGCCTAGAACCTCAAAGGATAAAGGGAAAACTATTTTTCCTTTCCTGTGCAGGATCTCATCATCACAGGCATTTGCAAACCTGCCTTTTGGTTTCTTTGGTTTTCAAATTCTCTCTAACATTTAATAAGCTTCTGGTCTGTTTGCTGCTTGTCAATTACATATAGCAGAAACGATCCCAGGGGGTCAGCCTCAGGGCAATAAGAGTCCGTCTGGGCCATGAACTCCTCCGGAGGAAGGAGGCAGGAAGCAGCAGGGCCTAGGGGTTGAAGGGCTCACAGACCCCGGGAACCTGACCGAGATGTGCAACCCCCCAAGACTCTGTCCCATGCCCTGCACCCCTGCGTGCCCTCCTGCAGCTGCTCTAGTTCCGCAGAAGATGGGCAGCTAGTGGTGGCGATTTGTACACCCCCCCCGCCCCCCCACGTCTGACTAGCTCTGGTTGGGTCCATCCCCCTGCAGAATGTTGCTAAAAGAGCAGCAAGATGCAGCAGACACTGTTCAACATTATAAATGTTTCTTATTTACCCTAATGCTATTCTTCTGCAGCTTGTGAGCTGCTTTCCAAGATCTGGTTGACCTTTGTTAATGCTGTGCCTAGCTGAAATTTCTATTTCCTTAGAAGAAAGCAAAAATGGATGTTGGGACAACTAGCACTCTCTGCCACAAATGCCTATTGATTCAGACAGGTTCTTAATTCCACTCCATAAAGTGAGTCAGCAGCTTGTAGGAGGCATGGGGCCAGTGAAATAGAAAACTGGCTCCCTCAGATAGCCAGCCATATCGTGCAGTGTCCTAGGACTCACTATGAAAAAGGAAACCCAGACAGCCCCAGCACCCCCACCCCCCAAAATTGCAGCTAAACTTTTTCTAGTTTTGATATGATGGATATAAATGCTCAAAGATGGTGTTATAACTAGCAGTAAGGCTGATTTTCTGGGCCCTGTCAAAAACTTGACTTTCAAAGTCTCATAAAACAGCTACGCAATGACTTTAGAAACTCAAGGTGGGAAAACCCATGTACTGTTAGAATTTTTCAATAGGGTTGTCAGATTAAGTTACTTCTGCAGTTCTTTTATTCTCTTTTAGATACATTGAATGTGGATCTGTAGCTTGTAATATAGTTTAAATACTTCATGATGTTTCCTCCCTTCTTACAGTGTAAAATAAACCTTTACAGAGAATGAAAAATGAATGATTGTCACAAAGAGATTTTTCTTTCTCTTCTCAGCATGTTCATTTTCTCTATATGTCATTTTCTTGATGTTCATTTCATGTAATAAATCTACTCCAGATTCCTTCATCTCTAGCACTAAAGATAGCTTTGTTAGTTTGCACACTGTCAAAATACAAATTAAATCCCAATTTTATTTGAGAATGGAGCCGACGACTATTCTAAACAGAAGTTCCAGAACAAAGTCAAGAGACTTTGAGAAGTTTGTATCATTATAGTTATTTATACTGCTGTGAAATGTAAGGGACTTTGATGTATTTTGTTCACTGCTATATGGCTGGTACCTAGACCAGTAGTTGGTGGACACTCAATAAATATTTATTGGGCTAATAAGTTAATGGATTTTTCTTTTTCATCATCCTAAAATACATTGGGAAACATTTAACCAAAGTCTTTGGAGTAGAATTGGATCTTTTTGATTCCTTACAAGGAGAAGACATGGTGGGATTATATAATTCAGACTATTAAAATTCATGAAATCATTCAGACTGGGTGAGAAGATATTTAACCTCAATTTGATGTCTCTAAATATTCATACCAGGAGAGAGGAGGAGGGGCACAAATTGTGTCCCCCGGGAACAGGATTCTGTGATACAGTGTCTCAGATGTGTGTCTCTGGTGGGGGATAATAGCTGAGAAGACACTGACCCAAGTGATTGGCAACATAATATTGAAATAAATATTTTCAAGTGCTCTTCATGTAGTCTTCTGGTCTCACAACAAATTTGAGAGTGGTTTCTATTACTCTTCTCATTTTACAAATGTAGAAATTGAGCTTCCAGGATAGAACCTGTCCAAAGTCCCACAGCTGATGATTGGAAGAGCCCCAGCTTCAAGGTCACCTTGGATAAGAAGTCCTGCTTTTGTTCCATTGGCATTCAGCTTCTCTGCAGTTCTCTCTGCCCCTCACTCCTTTCTGCAGCCTATCTCCCTTCTTGTTACGGTTATTGTACTAATGTAATGTCATGAGCTCTGAGTTAATAAAGGCTTCTTTTCTGGTGTCCAAAACAATGCATAATATTTGCTGGTTCTTCAAGGAGGAGATAATGATGACTGGAACCAAAGTCCCAGAATTCTCCACAAGCAACTTGTCATATTACAGATTTCTGGGAGAGCTATTTTAGTAGGAGCTCTACTATGGACTGAAGATTTGTGCCCTCCCCCCATTTATATGTTGAAGCCCTATATTTGGAGAGGCTTTTGAGAGGAGGTTGGGTTAGATGAGGTCCTGAGTAGGGCCCTCATGATGGGATTAGTGGCTTTATCAGGGCAAGAAGAGAGATAGATCCCTTTTGGTCTCTATGCACTTGCCCCAAGGAAGGGCCATGTGAGGACATAGAATTTGGCCACCTGCAGTCCAACAAGAGCGCTCTCACAAGGAACTGAATTGGCGGGCACCTTGATCTTGGACTTCTCACCAAAATTGTGAGCAAATAAATTTCTGCTGTATAAATCACCTAGCCTATGGAATTTTTCTGTGGCGGCCCAAGCAGGCTAATATACACTCCGTGGTGCTTTGTCCCCCATACCTCCATGTGGACGTCTTGACCCAGGTGAGGCAAATTACAGCACTAATGTTGGGTGAGCACTGGTTTTGCCTAGACTAGAAACTGGCCTCAAGGGCCTTTCCTGTGTTCTTTTTCCTGAGCCTGAATCTAGTTTCCGCTCAGTCTTCTAAGGTGATGGAAGTGGGGATGGGGAGCTTCTTTCTAGCTGAGGGGGCAGTGAGAATAAGAAGGAATGTGGCCTATTTGTCATCAGTTCCCAAAAGAGGCCAAGAATAAGAATCTTAAAAAAGCATCCATTCCAGAGAATCTCTACACATGGCTTGTATAGTCCTCTAACTTCCCAGCTAATCCTGGAAACAGGTCATTGAATTCAGACTTTTCTTCTTTGGTGATGTAGGTTTTTACTGCTATAACTTTCCCTCTAAGCACTGTTTTAGGTGCATCTTGCAGATTCTAATATGTCATATTTCATTTTCATACAGTTAAAAATACCTTCTAGGGGCGCCTGGGTGGCCCAGATGGTTGGGCGTCTGCCTTCGGCTCAGGTCATGGTCTCAGGGTCCTGGGATCGAGCCCCGCGTTCTCCCTCTCCCTCTACCGTTCCCCCTGCTTGGGCTCTCTTGCTCTCTCTGTCAAATGGATAGATGGAATCTTTAAAAAAAAAAAAATACCTTCTAATTTTTCTACATTTCTGCTTTGTCCATGAATTAAAAGTTGTGTCATTTGGGAATTTTCCAGAGATCTTTCTGTTTGATTTCTAATTTAATTCCCATTGTGGTCCTATAACACACTTTGCATGATTTGAATCCTTTTTAATTTATTGAGACTTACTTTCTGGCCCACACTGTGATTTATCTTGGTAGATAATTCCACGTATATTTGAAAAGACTGTGTATTCTGCTCTTGGTGGATGGAATATTTAATAGATGTTAATTGGGTCATGTGAATTGATAAGTGCTTACCTCTCCATATACTTGCTGATTTTCTGTTTACTTGTTCTATTAATTATTGAGAGGGGGATATTTAAATATCTGACTAATTATGGTACTCTCTACTTTTCAGTTCTATCAGTTTTTGCTTCAGGTTTTTTTTTTTTTTAAGATTTATTCACTTATTTATTTTAGAGAAAGAGAGAGCAGGAGCGGATGGAGGGGCAGAGAGAGAGAGACAATCCTGAGCAGACTTGTGCTGAGCGTTGAGTCAGACACGGGGATCCATCCCACGACTCTGAGACCATGACCTGAGCGGAAATCAAGAGTTGGCTGCTCAACCGACCGAGCCACGCAGGTGCCCCTGCTTCAGGTATTTTAAAGTAGTGTTAATAAGTTCATAAACATTTATGATTGATATACTATGATGAATTGACTGCTCTATCATTAGGAAATGATCCTCTTTATCCCTGGTATTATTTTTTGCTCTGAAATCTAATTTGAATTTGATATTAATATAACCACTCCAGCTTTATTTTGATTAGTGTTAGTATGGTATATAGTTTCCCATGCTTTCACTTTTAACCTGTATGCATTTTTTTAAAAAGATTTATTTATTTTAGAGAGGGGGTAGGGCAGAGGGAGAGGGAGAGAGAGAAGTTCTGTACATATTTAGTTTGTATTTTAAACTTAATGAAATTCGTGTATGTGTTGACACATGTATATATTTCATAAAGGTTATGTATATGTATTGGAGATTGTGACAGAAAATCTTACTACTGATGAGGTAAACAATCAAAAAAGGCATAGAAACTGTGGCTTTAAGGGCAGTGTGAACGAGTGACCAATCCTTTTTTACACGAGAACGGAAATAGGATGGGAGGGAACGACAGGGCCTAGATATCACGCAACTCTAGTTGACTGGCTCCCCTTGGATCATGTAGGTGAATGGTGCTCCCCACAGTTGCGTTAAGCTACGGCTTTTGCCAGAGAATCCATTTGGAGGGAAGAATTAGAGTCACATGTGGAAAAGGCTGAGAGGCACCTCTTTCCAAGAGGACATAAGGCCAAGCAAACTGTCCTAATGCACGTTGTTGCCCATGTAGGTGAGGAAAAATACTTTCACTTCCATTCCTTCTATGTTCTTGGCTGAGGAGCCCCCACCCCCCACAAAGAAAAGACAGATTAATGGGAGAAAAAGAGAAGTTTAGTAATATGTATATCTCCTGTATACATGGGAGAGACCCAGGAAAACTGAGTAACTCCCCCAAATGACCTAAGCTGCCACCTTAAATACCGTCTCCAGCTGAAGACAAAAGAAGATGGGACTCCTGGCTGGCTTAGTTAGTAAAGCATGTGACTTTTGATCTTGGGGTCATGAGTTCAAGCCCCACGTTGTGGGGAGAGTTTCCTTAAAAAAGAAAAGATGTTGGGGCATGTTGGGGCTTGGAGTCCATTATGGGAGGTTACCAGAAAAGCACAATAAACAAGGTTATGGTTGTTCTACAGATTTTAAGTCCTTGCCTTCTCCATTGATATGTTTCTAGAGATTTAGAGTCATTCTCCCCTCCTCCCCCATCCAGAGAGGGAGACACCCTGACAGATGGAGATTTCCCTTATAAATGTAAATGTCTCTTACAAAAGGGCGACTTCTGGGGGGCCCCAGGCTGGTTCTCTCAGTCGAACTCCTGATCGGTGGAACATGTGACTGTTGATCGAGGGGTGGTGAGTTTGATAGCCTCATGTTGGCTGTAGAGATTACTTCAAAATAAAATCTTTTAAAAACAAAACAAAACAAAAGGGCAACTTATCTGTTTTTAGAGATTTCTCTTGTGTCTGAAGCCTCTCAAAAATAATCAGCCCGAAATAATCAGTCTGCCAAAGAGGCTTATTTTGGGATGGCAAATTCTGCTCCCTTTCACCGATGAAGTCCAGAAAGATTGTCCAGTGAAGGGAGATGAGTATGCTGGGTGAAGTACTGGAGGGTGAGGGGACTAGATAGAAAAGATCCAAAAACCTGCACAGGGGTCCCTTTGAGGGCTGTAGCTGAATAGTAAAGCTGCGCATGTGCGGAGTTTAAATACATAGTGTGTCCAAAAGTCATGAAGGCAAAAGTTCAAAGTACTGCCTCGGGGCGCCTGGGTGGCTCAGTTGGTTGGGTGTCTGCCTTCGGCTCAGGTCATGATCCCAGGGTCCTGGGATCGAGCCCCACATCGGGCTCCCTGCTCGGCGGGAAGCCTGCTTCTCCCTCTCCCACTCCCCCTGCTTGTGTTCCTGCTCTCGCTGTGTCTCTCTCTGTCAAATAAATAAATAAAATCTTTAAAAATAATAATAATAAAAAAATAAAACACGCTATTCAAACAGTTTACTCTGGTAGACAAGTACATTCTATTGAAGAATATTGGTAATTATTAAAAGGATAGTTTTAGGGGCGCCTGGGTGGCTCAGTCATTAAGCGTCTGCCTTCGGCTTAGGTCATGATCCTGGAGTCCTGGGATCGAGTCCCACATCGGGCTCCCTGCTCCGCGGGAAGCCTGCTTCTCCCTCTCCCACTCCCCCTGCTTGTGTTCCCTCTCTGGCTGTGTCTCTCTCTGTCAAATAAATAAATGAAATCTTAAAAAAAAAAAAAAAAAAGGATAGTTTTAGAGCCACCTGGCTGGCTCAGTCAGTAGAGCATGACTCTTGATCTCAGGGTTGTGAGTTTGAGCCCCACATTGGGTGTAGAGATTACCTTTAAAAAAAAAAGGTAGTTTTAAAGACTAAATGTGTATGTGGACTGCATAAAGATCACCTCGCTCAGTATTGGGCTTTTTGAATTTAATTTGTAAACTTCCAAAAGTAATCTAAAGCCTGATATTTTCCAAATTGTGGATTGAAGGTGCAAATTTCCTTCAGCCCTTATAGGGAAGTCCTTCTGAATTCATTTCCCTGACATGAGATTGCTCTCCCCAAAGCAATTTTGGAGGGAACATTAAGTGTTTTTAATCAAAGCTGCGTGGGAGCCCATTTAATCACTATGTAATAGAAGACATTAAAGGAACAACATTTTGTGACTTACTGACTGAGAAGTTCATTTAAACTGGGGCTTCTCTTCTCTGGCTTCCAATTTTGGACATGTCCAGCCAAGATTGAATTCAGTATTTCTGTTGGGTAGCTATCCTGCAGCCCACCCCTACCATCCACCCTCCAGCATCTTCAGCCTTCGTCCTATAAATAAAAAGTAACGTTTCGGGTTTTGTCCTTGCAAGTTATAGTTGTCTCTGACAATTCCCTTTCTGTTTGAGAAAAGCCAGAGTGGTGCTGTGTATTTTCAGTCATAGTCTCTCTGGTATCAAATGTCACAGCTGGCTTGCATGAGGTTTATTTATATTATAATAGCATTTCCTTTAGATCTCAAGGGCTCTCTATCTCTAAAATCACTTGTCTACAGGAACTTCAGGGAGAATAACTTGACCTTTTTTAAAAGTAAACTTTCCAATTGAATGGCTCCCTCTGGATCTAGGTTCAGATGGTTCTGTGTGTGTGCACGTGTGACTCATGCTTTTAGGTTAATGTAGATTCAGACTTTTCAAAGTGATAATAGTGTGTCTTGGATTTTCCAAACAGAGATCTTTCATTGATTGTGATGAAGAGTACACAATAAGCATTGTATAATTTATGGAGATTATAATGTATGTTCTTCCCATTCCAAAAAGTCAATTCTTTTTAGTTTAGTTAGTTTAGTTAATAATTCCTTCCCCAAATTCTGTTATATTTATAGGCAGAAACAGGGTGACCAACTGAACTTTCAGTACAAAAACCAGGGAAGGGAGTGCTTGGGAGGCTCAGTCGGTTAGGTGTCCAACTCTTTATCTCGGCTCAGGTCTTGATCTTAGGGTCATGAGTTCAAGCCCCGCATGGGGCTCCATGCTGGCCGTGCAGCCTATTTAAAAACAAACAAACAAACAACCCAGAAAAGTCCCAGGCCAACTGGGATAAGTTGGTCACCCTGGGCAGAAGTGATACACAAGACACTTCCCAACCTGGAGTTTTTCCTAAACCCTGAGTTCACTGAAGAGAAGTGTCCCTAGGGCAAAAGGAAAGTGGAATAACAATGTAAACCTTTTTTCATTTTAATTTCAGCATAGTTGACATATAGTATTATATTAGTTTCATGTGTACAATATAGTGATTCAATAATTACATACATCGCCCAGGGCTCATCATGACAAGTGCACTCCTTACTCCCCATGACCTGTACCACCAATTCCCCCACCCCATATCGTTGTAAACTTTTAATTAAAGTACATCATGTATGTAATGTACAAATCTTAAGTGCTCTACAAAATTTCACCAAGTGTACACACATGCATAAGTAGTATCCAGATCAAAAAAGAGACTATTTCCAGAATCCTAGAACCCTCCTTAGGCATACTTTCATTAACTAACCCCCTTGAATACCCATGTAAGGTTGGGGAGTAATTTTCCCTCTACCCTTCTGAACTCTTGGCTGAGATCCCACCTGCAATAAAAAACACATTAACAGGAGAAAAACACAAGTTTAATAACATGTATATCTCCTGTATACATGGGAGAGGCCAGGAAAACTGAGTAAAACTCTCTGAAATGGCCTAAGATATCACCTTAAATAGAAATGTCAGCTAAAGACAAAAGAAAGATGTTGGTGGTTGGGGGAGGCCTGGTATGGAAGGCTATTGGAAAAACACAAATTGTTATACAGATTTAAGTCCTTGCCTTCTCCATTGATAAGTTTCTTGCAATTTAAAGTCATCCTTCCCTTCCTGGTACTGAGAGGGAGACATGCTTGCAAATGGAGATTAACCTTCTAAATGTAAATTTTTCTCACAAAAGGCTGTATTCTACTTTGATTTTAGAGCTTCTTCATGTCTACTTTTTCTCAAAAATATGCCACTTCAAAATAGTTCTTATGCCAAAGAGTCATATTTTGGGGTGGCATATTCCACTATTTCTTCAACTGTTATCCTTACCTAAAATAATTTAGGGGCACCTGGATGGCTCAGTCTGTTAAACATCCAACTTTTGGTTTCAGCTCAGGTCGTGATCTTGTAGGTTGTGAGATTTATCGACCCTGCGTTTGGCTCCACACTCACTGGGGAATCTGATTGAAGATTCTCTCCCTCTGCCCCTCCCCCCACTCCTCAAAGTCCATTCTGGAATAGGATCTTGGCTTTACTTTTAGGTATCCCAGAGGCTTCCAAATGCAAAAGAACCCTCAAAGAGGAATTTAAGCCTCTGCTTCAATGACATGGGCTGTATTTGAAGATTGCAAAAATTTCAGAAACAGTTTTTTAGATAGATCTCATGGTCACTGTACCCAAGCTGTCTTTTTTACCAGAAGTCTCTGCAATAGGAAAGCTCTTCTCAAACAATTGGCCCAAGATGGGGCCCTGTCTTTGACATGAGAAGAGATAAGTAGCATATGCTATCTCAGTTCTAGAGAAAATTAACCTCAGGGGGTGACAACTTTGTTCCTGTTCCAACATATATCAGCATGCCCATCTTGAAAGGTCATCTAGTATCTGAAAAGACCAAGGACTTTGAAGTCAAACATCGTAATATCAAAGAGTGATTTTCAAAAGCTAAAAACAACAGTGCTCATACAAATATAGAATGGATGTATGTCAAAGATTTTATTCAACTCATTAATGAGGGGATCAATAAGATGGTAATGCTGGTTCAAAGAGCATTTTGAGGACTGGCATATTTATAGTCCACTAGGAAAGGCAGTTTGAGATAAATTTGCTAAGTTAGAGACAACTGATTAATGTCCAAAGGGCAATGAAACTAACTTTGGGGCTCTATTTTCTAATGGACAGAAGAATTACCATATAACTTCAGAGTCTGAGCCCTTAATTAATAGTAAATGGCAGTTACACACAGATATATATCCCCTAGGTAATTAAATAATCCTTGAGTATCCTGTCAGCATCCCAAGATGACTTTGAAAAGGACATGCAACTGTAGGGGCCAAGGGCAGACCACCCCAAGATGGGCCTCTTTACCATGAAGACTATTCTGAGCTGAAAGCCATCGAGAGACCTTGTGAGCTCAAGAGAAACTTTTGCTCCTCTTTTAACCACATAGAAGAATCTAAATTGGGGATTTTTTCCCTGAATAAGGGTTATTATCAGACAAACTTTATCTGAGTGACCCATCTGTATGGTAGGACAAACATCTAATTACCAAACATCTGCTCTTCTTATTGCCCTGTGAAGTGCATTTCTTTCCTCTGAAGTCCCAGACCCCTATCCCCTTCTTAGTTCAGGATGACATATATACCTTATTTTGCCTGTCTTTGGAATTTCTGTGTTTGTTGGATTCCCTGAACATACACTAGTAAATTTTATTTTCTTCTGTTAATCTGTCTTATGTCAGTTTGATTCTTTTTTTTTTTTAAGATTTTATTTATTTATTGGGCACCTGGGTGGCTCAGTTGGTTGAGCGTCTGCCTTCGGCTCAAGTCATGATCTCAGGGTGCTGGGATCGAGCCCTGCATCGGGCTCCCTGCTCAGAAGGGAGTCTGTTTCTCCCTCTGCCCCTCCTCCTGCTTGTGCTCTCTCTCTCTCTCTCTCTCTCTCTCTCTCTCTGTCTCGTGCGTGCACGCGCGATGAGATAAATAAAAATAAAATATTTAAAAAAGATATTGTGTATTTGAGAGAGAGCACGAGCAGGGGAGGGGCAGAGGGAGAGGGAGAAGCAGACACCCCGCTGAGCATGGAGCCCGACGTGGGGCTCAGTCCCAGGACCCTGAGATCATGACCTGAGCCGAAATCAAGAGCCAGACGCTTAACCCACTGAGCCACCCAGGTGCCCTGGAGTTAGGTGCCCGTTACACCCCATGACTGGGATAGAGACCGGAGGGCAGCAGCGTATGGGCCAGGAAATGGACCAAAGCCTGCATCACTGTATCTGAGGGATGGAAGCCTGGAAGGGAAACCAAGTGAAAATGAGCCGAAAATTAAGGAGTAGTCAAAGTTGAAGAAACCAACAGACAGAACCAGGAACGTGTGTCAGCCAAAGGCACACACAAGTTGGGAGTTCACAAAATAAAGCGGGGGGAGAAAGGAGCCAAGAATGAGCATGAACCTGAGTGGGGGAAGGTGGCAGCTTTTGTTCTATCCAGTTCTGCCAATAGCGTGAGATGGCCTCCTTTTGGAGATGAGGGTTACTCTCGGGCAATAAATAGGATAAAGATTAATGATAATTTATGCCAGGCACCTTGTTTAGTATCTACAGAAACAGGTGCTTAGTAAATGGCGGTGATTATCCTTTTTATCTACTTTTCTGTCAGTGGAGGTTGAAGGTGAGGCAGTTCTCTTTCAAAAGAAGCTACAAGAATTAAAGCCTCTTTGACTCTCTCGTTCAGTAGAGAAGGTATTCATACAACCGGTGAAAATGAGGAGGGGCATGTGTTGTATTTGGCAGCTCCCACAAATGAGATGTGCCGGTCGCATTTTCCTTCAAGAAAGAACTTGCTGGTCACCCGCTGGGCGTGCAGTGAGCTGACAGCCTCCAGCTGCTGTGCCTCTGCACAGAGCTCTGGGGCCCTGCTCTCCCCAGGGAAACTCTAGCCAAAGACTGAGCCCAGGGTGGCCAAGGCCTGGCCACTTCTGCTGCGCATCAGTGTTCTGGAACAGGCTGTCTGTGCGCAGAGCTCTTTGGCTCTTTTGGAGGCTCCGTCAGATCTGCCCTGTGGTCTGAGGCTCTCCCTGCCCAATTCTTTCTCCTCCTTTTTTTTTTTTTTTTTTTTTTTTTTTTACTAGTGTCAGATCTGCAACACAGTCGGAAGGCTTTCTGTTGGCCCTGCTTCCTCTGTCTTCCTTTTTCCCACGTGTTAAACTCATCCGAGGGGCCCTTTTCACCCTTCACTCTGCCTTCTTGTTTGCTGCCTAGAGGATTTGAACGGACACAGCCGCTACCCGACGTGGCCTGAGAGAGCAGGAGAAAGGGTGGAGGTCAGTGAGGGTCGCTCACCACCTGTCTGGCCCGGAAGACCCCAGCCTGGGCAGTGTGTAGGGCGCGGAGAATGTGCCGGTTTAATTGCGAAAACATACAGTGGTTATGATTTGGGGAAAGGTTCTCATGGAGGGGAATGCTCAGGCTGTTTGAGAAGTCTGGAGTCTGGGGGGTGGGGGTGGATGCTGGAGGACAGGGAGGAGGAGGCCTCACGGAAGAGAACAATGGAATTGTCTGGTTGCTGTTATGTTCTATCACACCCTACAGAGAGATAATGAAAAACCAAGGGCAGTCAATACACCAGTGAAAACCAGGTGTGAAGGCCACAAGTCCTCTCCCGTAGTTTACAAAGAGGCTCTTATCTTCTGCAGTGGGAGAGCAGAAAAAGCTGAAGGTAAAACTCAAGATTAAATGGTTATATTCATTGGCCTTCAAAGCTGATCGAATGCTTGACTGAGGCAGTCTGTTCCCGCAGGGTCAGAGCCCTGTTGGGGGCAACCCCGGGATGCTGCTGCATGAGACGAGCGTATGTGGGTGGAGGCCCCTGAAGACTGGGCCTCCCAGGGTTCAAGAAACCAAATTAGGGACGGGTTGAAGTCATTTGTGCTCAGCCCCATGACTGCACACCAAAACCGTATGAAATTTTTGTACTCGGCTTTCCCAGAAAAGGAAGGCCTAAGTCAACCAGTCAGCACTTGCGTGTCCAGCACAAGTGAGCTGACCAGGCTCCAAGACTTCCCTTAGTTCCAGAGAAGGAAAGTAACCCCGCTTCAACCAATCAGCAAACACCCAGCATAGCTTCCTTTTTCCTACTCATATTGGTCTATAAAACCCTCTTGAGTTGCACAGCTCCTTGGAGCTCCTTTCTCTTGGCTAGATTGGATGCTGCCCAACTCATGGATGGCTAAACAAAGCCACTAAGATTTTTAAAATGTACTCAGTTGAATTTTGTTCTTTAACACCAGGCTCCTTTGAACGCTGAAAGCCTTCAAAGGTGACCCACTCCTCCCTATTAAGAGCCATAATGCTCCCCACCTCCAGTGTAGAAAGATATCGTAGAGTCTTCTCCCCCATGAGGCAACAGCCACACAGCGCACCGCCCCCCAATCCCCCCACCGCCCGCTCAGGATCTGCCCAACTTTATCTCTTGGTTGCCAGGCCGATAACTAGAATCGTGCAACAGCATAACGCATCTGGGGATGTGCTGGGCCTGATAAAGGAGGAAAGGGGCCATACCCCAGAGGAGCTCTAAGACCGGTCAGCGTGTGCCAGCAAGAGCTGTGGGAGAAACAGTGGACTGGGTTTTGAGGATGATTGAGTCATAGGCCTGAAAACTATAATTGGATAAGGCAGAGTTTATTGTCTGACTGGCACTCTCTTGGAATACCCTGGCAAGGACCCCGGAGATGGGGTCTGTTAGGGAAGTTTCTAGATGCCTGGAGAAAGTGGTAGCCCAAACTGGGCGAAGTTGAAATGCCCAAATTGTCACAACAGACAATAGAGCAAGGAATTAAGAGTCTGAGAGAGGTGGGCAGACAGGAATGCATATACCACACGAGACCAGATGACTCACCAGTGGATTATGCCGCATGGAAAAATCCAGAGGACGCACCATTCACTGAGGCCAACAGAAATGTGCTGGGGAGCCGGATATCAGCCTTACTGAAACATTTAGTGGAGGCTTCCACTGTAAGGTTAAGACAGAGAGACCGTCATGAAGTTTGGCTTGTTGATAGTAAAGGAGATGGTAAAACGGGACTCAGGCAGTGGAGGCCAGATGATGGTGCTTAACTGCCAGAAGCTATGGGAATGCAATTAGGACCAGAAAGGATGGAGGAGCCACCAAGGGGCTTTAACTAGGAGGGAATTGTGGGGACAGTTATAAAACTACAGCTCCCTAGGGGCTCAACTATAGCTGCCTAGGAGAAAACCAATGGGCATACAAGGATGCTGCTTAATCTACACAGTAGTCCTGAGGCGCCTGGGTGGCTCATTTGGTTAAGTGTCTGACTCTTGGTTTCGGCTCAGGTTATGATCTCAGGGTCATGAGATTGATCGAGCCCTGTGGTGGGCTCTGTTCTCAGCAGGGAGTCTGCTTGAGATTCTCCCCCTCTCCCTCTCCCGCTCCTTCTCCCTCTCCCCCTTCCCCTGGCTCGTGCCCACAGGCTCGTGCTTACACATGTTCTCTCTTTCTCTCTCCCCCCAAAATAAACACACACACACACACACACACACACACACACACACACACACACACACACAGTAGTCCTCCCTTATCTGCAGAGGATATGTTCCAAGCCCCCCAGTGGATGCCTGAAACCGTGGATAGTAGATAGTACTGAACCCAGTATATACTATGCTTTTCCCTATACATACATATCTATGATAAAGTTTAATTTATAACTTAGGTACAGTAAGAGATTAACAACAGTAACAGTAAAAGAGAACTATTATACTGTAATAAAAGTTATGTGAATATGGTCTCTGTCTCTCTCTGAAAATATCTTACTGTATTATATTTACCCTTCTTGTGATGATGTGAGATGGTAAGATACTTAGCTGCTGAGATGAAGTGAGGTGAACTGTACAGGCATTGTGACCTGGAGTTTGGCTACTATTGACCTTCTGACAATTCCTAAGAAGGAGGGTCATCTGCTTCCAGACTGTGGTTGACTGCGGGTAACTGAAACTGCAGGAAGGAAGACCGCAGCTAAGTGGGGGGACTACTGTATAATCAAAAGGAGGCGAAAGTGGACGTGCAGAAGGCTTAGAGTGTTGCTCCAGTAAAAAGTCGTGACCCATTGCCCATTTCATTGTCCATGCAGCCGGTTTTCGGTACTGGAATGTATTGAATTAAGAGGTGGCCATGTCTTCAGCTCCCCAGGGGGAAGGAACCTGCCAACACCATGACAGGGTAGACCACCATAACTCCCCCAGTGTTTTCCCAAGGGAACCAGCTGTTGTTTACTCAGGTACCTGTATACTTGGGAAAGGGAGCAGCATTTCCCATCCTCAAATATTCCTCTTCGGTATAAGGATTGATTGGGGATGTTTATTTTTAAGAAACTGCAGACACACAAGAAGCTCTGAAAACTGAGTAGAAGTTACCAGTTTTCGTAGGAGACAGTCCATTTATAAGGGGGAATCTCCTTTTGTAAGGGTGTCTCTTTCCCTGTACCAGGAAGGAAAGAATGACTCTAAATTTCTAGAAACTATCCTTTGGAGAAGACAACGGCTTAAATTTGCATAATAACCACACCCTTGATTACTGGGCCTTTCCTGGTCACCTGCCAAAACTGATCTTCCCCTTCTCCCCAAACATCTTTTGTCTTTGAAGATGGTATTTAAGGGGGTGGTTTGGGCCATATTAGAGAGTTACTCAGTTTTCCTGGGTATCTCCCATATTTTCAAGAGGTATACACGTTATTAAACTTCTTTTTATTTTTTTTTAGATTTTATTTATTTGTTTGTCAGAGAGAGAGAACGAAAGCACAAGCAGGGGGTGTGGCAGGCAGAGGGAAAAGCAGCCTCCACACTGAGCAAGGAGCCCGTGATGCGGAACTCTGGGATCATGACCTGAGCCAAAGGCAGACACTTAACCAACTGAGCCACCCAGGCATCCCAAACTACTTCTTCTTCTTCTTCTTTTTTTTTTTAAGATTTTATTTTTAAGTAATATTTTTAAGTAATCTCTGTACCCAACGTGGGGCTCCAAACTCAGCCCCAAGATCAAGAGTTATATACTCTACTGACTGGGCCAGCCAGGTGCTCCCATGTTACTAGACTTCTGTTTTTCTCCTGTGAAACTGTCATTTATTGCAGGGTGGGGGTCTAAGCCAACAACCTAGAAGACTAGAGGGAAAATTATTTTTGCCCATCTACAGTTAGGAAAGGGAAATATGCAGACATTTTGAGGATGATTGGACATAGACTCCAAGTTGGCCTTGATATACGGAGACTCCCAGAGCATCATCAGGCCTCTTGTTAGAGTGGAGACATATGGGGGCCAGAGTCTAGCTTACAATGTCTCTACTTTTTTTATGGACTCACCCATTAGTAATTTTCTAGTCCTTGAATGCATGATTGGGATGGACATACTTGGCGATTGATTTAATCCCCACATTGGTGCTTGGTCTGTGTGTGGGGTGAGAGCCATCACAGTAGGGAAGGCCAAATGGATGAAACACGATCCTTCTTCTACCCTGTATTCCCTCACCCTTTCCCCAGCAGCCAAGGTAGTAACTCAAAAGCAATATTGTATCCTAGGGGATGGTGATTATTTCTACAGTTAAGGACATAAAAAGATCTCATGAATCCCTTAATTTGGTGGTCTGGCCCCTGCAGAAACTGCATGGATCCTGAGAAATGAGCATGGACTGTTGCATGATAGGCCCGTTCATGGTTGCCATGCCAGACATGGTGTCGATGTTAGAACAGATTAACATGGTCTCAGGTACATGATATGCACCCCTTAATTTGGCAAATGTGTTCTTGTCTTTCCCATATGCACTGACTGTCTTGCCACAAGGCTATGTTACCTTGCCTGTCCTCTGTTACCACGTAGTCCAAAGAGATCTGGGCAGTTCCACAGAGTATGGCATTGATTCACTGCATTGGTGACATTATGCTGATTGGGAAGGATGGGGAAGAAAGTGGCTAGTAAGCTGGAGGCCAAGGTAAGATGTGCTTTGCGGTGTATGGGAGACAAACCCTATACCTCAGTGTATGAGAGACAGATAAGCTTCAGTTGCATTGAAGCTAATGTTTTTGAGTTGCTATCACTCGCAGCCAGTCTTAATCATGATACAGGATCATTTGCCCCAAATAATGGTATTTTAGAGTAATTCATCTTTAGAAGTATTTCTGATGATAATTAGATGACGACTAATTGTCTATTGATACTGCTACAAGTTCATGTCAGTAGCGAAAAATACAAATCTTCTATTCTACAATGGGACTTAGAGTGACAGGGTATGATTCTAGGCTATCCAAGAGGGTTTTGCAAATAGGCAAGACACAAAGCGAGGGGAGAGCAGTAGAATACAGACCTATATTACACCACTTAAAATTATTGACTTGGCTCTCAGGAGGCCATTTGAACAGACTGTATTTCTCACAGTGGTGCTGAGGCAAGGGCCCTAATAAAAAGGAATAATCAGGGGTCCCTATGGAGATCAGTGAGTTGCCATTCATGTCTGACAGCCACTGGTTAAGGAGTAGTCAATTAAACTAAACTGACATAGGGGCGCCTGGGTGGCTCAGTCGTTGGGCCTTCGGCTCAGGTCATGATTCCAGGCTCCTGGGATCAAGGCCCGCATCGGGCTCCCTGCTCCGCGGGAAGCCTGCTTCTCCCTCTCCCACTCCCCTGCTTGTGTTCCCTCTCTCACCGTGTCTCTCTCTGTCAAATAAATAAAAAAATCTTAAAAAAAAATAAATTAAACTGACATATAACTTGTTATTCTTAACAGATGTTCCCAAAAGTTATGAAAGAGTATATTAGTAGCCATTCATGCCCATGTAAAATAGTGTCTGAACAATCTTATACATAAAATATATCAAATAGGAATGAATATTGAATTTAAATTGAGTGATCAGCAGACCAATAGGTCTGTAGTTTAGTTGGAACTAGAAGATTGCCCATAAAAATAATTTGTTACTACATGAAGAAGCCTTACCAGGAATGTAATTTAAGAAACCTTAATAAAATTACAGGTAGTTGTCCTTGGATTATAAAAGCTGAGTCAAGAAAGTTTTCTGGGGGTCAACTGAAGAAATCTGAGCGTGCTGCTTTAATCTCATTCACCAGATCCAAAATATGGGTTCATTATGCCCTCTATGTCCATTAATGCTTATAGAGGCCTAACCTAGAGCAATCATACAAGGACATG
Organism: Callorhinus ursinus; assembly: GCF_003265705.2. Taxonomy (NCBI): domain Eukaryota; kingdom Metazoa; phylum Chordata; class Mammalia; order Carnivora; family Otariidae; genus Callorhinus; species Callorhinus ursinus. The sequence goes on along the minus strand of NW_027397078.1, from coordinate 17,686,613 downwards.
TTTTACTTAATGCAGTTTTTTTACTTAAAACATCTTAAGACATTATTATTTTGCTTAAGCCATTTCTTAGGTAATAAGAAGTTTGTAGTAAAAGTTAAAACTTAAAAAAAAAAGATTTTATTTATTTGCGAGAGAGCACAAGCATGGTGGAGTGGGGGTGGGGCGGTAGAGGCAGAGGAAGAAGCAGACTCCCCACAAGGAGCAAGGAACTTGATGCGGGACTCGATCCCAGGACCCCGGGATCATGACCTGAGCCGAAGGCAGACGCTTAACTGACTGAGCCACCCAGGTGCCCCAAGGGTTAAAACTTCCAAGGTGACCTCTTCTGTATCTCGTTTCACCTGGCACCACACTAACTTGGTTAAGGTTTTGTTTGGTTTTGTTGCATCCCTAAAGTACTTGTCAAACCAGAAACTGGAAGGGTGAGGCCCACATTTACCAAAACCTGGAACATGATTTTGTTTTTCATTGGTCTGTTGTTAGGAACGAAAGGGGACTTGTCACTCAGACACTCAGGGCACTTTCAAGAAACAGCAGGAAATTGCCAGTGGAATAAACAAACCTCTTGCTCTGGATTAGTTTCCTCGACCTTTTAATCTCCCCATCCAATTAGACTAATTAGACTTCAGGACAAGTTACCAGTTGAAGTAAAAGAAAACTGCACACTTTCTACAGAGTTCAAAAGACGTATAATAAAATGTATAGCACCGGCCTCAAGGGTATAGACAATATTTTCCCAAGATTTGTTACATTTCCCTATGACTCAGCAAAATGCAATTTATAATTATAGGTAGTTTGCTGAGAAATTTTACAGTTAAGCAAACACAGTTGTCTTAGGACAACTAGCTTTTAGAGAAATAGCCCAGGCTACCCTCTGTCAGTTGGGACATTTAGGCATTCCAAAGATCCATAAGTAAAGGTTATTGAAACTGGTAAAGACTAAAATAGAAAAAAATAGAATCTGAGTCACACTTAAAGTATAAATTGAGATATATTTTCAGAACGGCAACTTGGCAATATGCTTTGAAGCTTTCAAAGGTGCATTTCTTTTATCTAAGCCTCTCCACTTGAAGGAATTTTTTGTAAGAATATAATCACATAATTGAACAAAGACAATAAAATAACATTTATTACAGTTTAGATTATGACAACGAAATATTAGAAACAATATATGACAATACAAGATTGGTTAAAAATGATACAAATGTATAATGAAATATTATAAACCATAAGACATTCTAAATATATATTCACTAACATAAACAATATTCATGATGCTACTGAAATGAAATAGCATGTAATAAAGTACTATGAAGTCCATGAGCTCAATATTGTTTAAAATCTGAATTTACATATTTGCACATGTATGTGAATAAAAGATGTCTGGCAGTTTGCGGTAGAAAATGTTAACTGACTGTTGCTAGTTGCTAGGAATACTTTATTATGAAGTACTGCAAGCATATAAAGTTCTGAGAAATAAATACCTGCATATCTGACACTTGGTACATTAACATTTTGCCATATTTGCTTCGGATACATTCTGGGTTTTTTTTGAAGATTTATTTATTTATTTTAGGGAGCCTGTGCCTGCGTGCATGTGGGCGGGGCAGAGGCAGAGGCAGAGAGAGAATCTCTAGCAGACTTCCCGCTTAGCGGGGAGCTGGTTGAGGGGCTCGATCTCACAACCCTGAGATCATGACCTGAGCCAAAATCAAGAGTCAGGTGCTTAACTGACTGAGCCACCCAGGCTCCCCTGCTTCAGATATATTCTGAGGGATGAAACATTTCAGGAATAGATGAAGCTCTCTTGTATTGACCCCTCGAACCCATACCTTTCCTCTCTCTCCCTCTTTAAGTTCACCACTGTCCCAAATTTGCCAAAATGTTATCTTTAACAGAATGGTAGGTTAAATATATATACAAAATAAAAATATTTAACTCCATCTATGTATATACGCAAATAGGATAGGTAGTATATGTATTACATGAATATAATGTATGGTACTGCTTAGATCTTAAAAGGTCTGTAGATGTTATTATAAAGTATGGGTCTTGCAACTTCCTTTTTTTCCATTTATCATGTGTGGTTTTTTTTAAAGATTTTAATTTATTTATTTGACAGAGAGAGACACAGCAAGAGAGGGAACACAAGCAGGAGGAGTGGGAGAGGGAGAAGCAGGCTTCCCGCCGAGCAGGGAGCCCGATGCGGGGCTTGATGCCAGGACCCTGGGATCACGACCTGAGCGGAAGGCAGACGCTTAACGACTGAGCCACCCAGGCGCCCCTATCGTGTGTTTTTAAGAGTTAGACATATCAGGGCACCTGGCTGCCTGAGTCGGTAAAGCATGCAACTCTTGACCTCGGTGTTGTTGACAATGTGGCATTGGCTCTGAAGTTATGTGGTGTTTGGAAAAGAACCAGGGGCGCCTGGGTGGCTCAGTCGGTTAAGTGTCTGCCTTTGGCTCAGGTCATGATCCCAGGGTTCTGGGATTGAGCCCCGTGTTGTGCTGCTTGCTCAGTGGGGAGCCTGCTTCTCCTCTCTCTGCCTGCCACTCCCCCTGCTTGTGCGCTCCCCCCTCCCCCCCCGCTCTGTCAAATAAATAAATAAAATCTTAAACAAAAAAAAAAGAAAGTCGTTAAAGTGCAGCATCACTGATGCCTTGGAAAGGCAGGTATGGTGCTGAACGAGCCTGTGGGTTCAGGGAGACAGGACAGGAAACAGAAGAACAGTAATGTGCCTTCCCTCCTATGGCCTGCATTTGGAGGGATGCCACAAGAAAGAGATATGCCCAGCCAAGATTTGGCCTCTTTTGCAAGCAGGGAGCCCTGAATTCAGGGACTTTGGAGGAATAGAAGAAGCTACAGATTCTTAACTGCAAAGTCAGCACAATCTTGCCAAAGCTGACAGATGCACCATCCATGAACACCGCAGCTCTTATTTTCTTTACCTATTCTTTTACATCTTTTAATAATGGTTAACCTTACTGACAGGTACCAAACCATTTTTGTGGTGGTTGGAAATGAGATCTCTCTTTTTTTTTTTTTTAAGATTTTTTATTTATTTATTTGAGAGAGAGGGAATGAGAGCCAGAGAGCAGGAGAGGGAAGAGGGTCAGAGGGAGAAGCAGACTCCCCGCTGAGCAGGGAGTCCGATGTGGGACTCGATCCCGGGACTCCAGGATCATGACCTGAGCCGAAGGCAGTTGCTTAACCAACTGAGCCACCCAGGCGCCCTGAGATCTCTCTTTTAAAATACTTGGTAGGCAGACAGTCTCGCCTCTGCTGTCCTGCCGGCCACTCCCTTGACGTACAGTCAATAAACTTCTATCGCCTTTGTAAAAAAGTAAATAAATAAAAACTAAAATAGTTTTTAAGTTTTATGAGTAAAAAATATATAATCTTTTTTTCTTACATACAACAGGTCATCACCTTTACCAAAATATTAATGATTCCCAAGATTAATGTTGTTTTTTCCCCTTTATTTCTTCCCTTTGGTTTCATTCTCCTGTTGTGGAAAATTTTCCTTTAATATTTATTTTAGGGGTAGTCCGAGAGTCTGTGTTAAACTGTCTCTTGAATGACAGTTTTGCAGGCTCCTGTCAGACTGTCATTCTGGTGAAGATAATCTGATTTTTGTTTGTTTGTTTTTCTCTTTCATAGCTGTGGCAGAGACCAGCTTCAGGATTAACGACCCAGTTTTCTCTGCTTGGGCACGGAGCAAACTATACTTTCCAGTCCCCTTGCCGCTAAGTGGAGCCACATGACCAGTAGCTCTTGCCAATGTAATGTGAATTGGGAGTGGTATGTCACTTCTGATAGGAGGCAGTTAAGAGCGGATATACCTTAGCCACACACTCTCTCTTTCCTTATCTTCTGGCTGGATACAGCAGTTCCAGTAGAAGATCATAGAGATCACAAGGACCTAGAAAATAGAAAGAGACTAGATCTTTGGAAGGTCATGTGGAAGGCTTTTCTTCTTCTCCCCTTCCCTCCAGCATTACTGAGACATAATGGACATACAACATTGTGTAAGTTTGTGTACCATGTGTGGATTTGATACACTTACATTTTTTTAAAGATTTTTATTTATTTATTTGAGAGAGAGAGAGCACACATGAGCAAGTGGAGGGGCAGAGGCAGAGGGAGAAGCAGACTCCATGCTGAGCAGGGAACCCGACGTGGGGCTCCATCCCAGGACCCTGAGACCATGACCTGAGCTGAAGGCAGACGTTCAGCCCACTGAGCCACCCAGGCGCCCCTCAGTATTGCATTCCATGTGAATCCTCAGTGCTGTCTTCCAAGGAACTGGTCCTTTTGTAAAATGGGTTCAGCTTATTTTGTCCTATTGAGTTTCTTTTCAGTACCTATAGTTTGCTCTCAGAGAGTGTACTTTTCATCTCTAGAAGTTCTATTTGGTTATTTATTTTATCATTCATTTCTCGCTAGGCTCATGTTTTCCTTTAAATACTTGAACATAGTTATAATAGCTCTTTTATTTATCTTTAAAAAGTTTCTATGTTTTTATCTTTATTTTTAAGGATTCTTTTATCTTTTTTATTTTTATTTTTTTAAAATATTTTATTTACTTATTTATTTGAGAGAGAAGGAGAGTGAGCATGAGTGGGGGACAGAGGCAGAGGGAGAGGGAGAAGCCGACTCCCCACTGAGCGGCGAGCCTGATGTAGGGCTCGATCCCAGGACCCTGAGATCATGACCTGAGCCGAAGGCAGACGCCTAACTGACTGAGCCACCCTGACACTCCAAGGATTCTTTTATCTTTTAATTTTTTTTTTAAGTAGCCTTTCTGTCCAACATGGGGCTTGAACTCATGACCCAAAGATCAAGGGTTGCATGCTCTACTGACTGAGCCGGCCAGGCGCCGCATATTGGCTGTTTTAGAGTCCTTTCCACTAAATCCATCATAGCTGTCATTTTTCGATTCTGTTTCTGGTGACTGATTTTTTTCTCCTGGTTATAGATCACATTGTCCTGCTTCTTTGCATGTCTAGTCAGTTTTAAAGGGGTGCTGAACATTGTGATTTTACATTGTGGACTGCTAGGTCTTGTCTTTCTTTAACAAACGTGGGGCATAACTAACCGGAATTAAAATAAAAAATTAAAAAAATCGTTGGGCATTGTCCTGATGGTGACTTAAATTATTTACAGATCATCTTGATCCCTTTGAGGCTTATTTTTAGCTTTATGAGGGTGAATTTAGAATAGCCTTTACTCTAGGGCTAGTTTAGTCTCTTTACCAAAGCATGATCTTCTGAACTCCACAATGAAGGCCTGGACGTTCAACAGGACATTTCTGCAGCTGGTCAGAATTTAAACATCTCACAGTTCTGTGTCATCTCTGGGAATTATTCAGATGACAGCTCTAATTTCTCTTATGCCCAATAGCAGGTATTTTCACCTGTTGCATGTGTAGCTTAATATTCAGCAACAGATTCAGTGGGCCCCTCAGTTTATTTTTGGAGCTATTTCTCTTCACATCCCCCTCTTTGTGGTACTCTGCCCCACAAAGTATCACCACTTAAGTCTTCCTGAGCACCGTCTGTCTCTTTCATTCAACAATACCTCCCTGCTATGGTTGGGATTCTGCACCACAGTCTGCAAATTGCCTCTGGCCAGAACACTGGGGTGATTGTAAGACGCACTGATTTGTTTTCCTTTCATGCTTATGGTCCTGCACCGCTGTTGTGCAATGTCCAAAAGCTACTGTCTCACGTATTTGCCACCAGTTTTTAATTGTTCGTGGTGGGAGGGTATGGTGAGCCCCAGTTATTCCACCATGGCTGGAAGTAAAAACCTGTCTTTGAGTCTTTAAAGCAACATTTCCTCATGAAGAGCTTGGCTAGAAAGACAAACACTTGGGGCGCCTGAGTGGTTCAGTCGGTTAAGCATTCGACTCTTGGTTTCGCCTCAGGTCATGATCTCAGGGTCCTGGGATGGAGCCCCGGCATCCAGCTCTTCATTCAGTGGGGGAGTCTGCTTGAGATTCTCTCTCTCGCCCTCGCCTTCTCCCTCTGCCCCTCCCCCTGCTCACGCCTGTGTGCACATGCACTCTCTCCCTCTCTCAAATAAATAAATCTTTTAAAAAAAGGCACTAATCCCATTCATGAGGACTCCTCCCTCATGACCACCTAAGCTCCCCCACCCTTGTAATACCATCGCCTTTGGGGGTTAGGATTTAACATATGAATCTGAGGGGGGGACACATTCAGACCGTAGCAGTTTAATCAGAATGGAGCATTTATTGGCTCCCAGAGTGCCAGGGTGTCCCTGGGCCCCAGGAATACTTGGAACCAGGGTGTGACTGCTAATACTTCTTTTTCTCTCTCTCTGTATCTTTTTTTTTTTAAAGATTTTATTTATTTATGAGAGAGAGAGAGAATGAGAAAGAGAGAGCACATGAGGGGGGGTGGGTCAGAGGGAGAAGCAGACTCCCTGCCGAGCAGGGAGCCCGATGTGGGGACTCGATCCAGGGACTCCAGGATCATGACCTGAGCCGAAGGCAGTCGCCCAACCAACAGAGCCACCCAGGCGCCCTCTCTCTCTGTATCTTATCTTAGCTTCTCTCATTGGTTTTACTAAATTTTCTGTCATTGCAGATCAGTTCTCTTTTTCTCTTTCTCATCCTAATGACTAATGTTTATTAAGCTTCTATAATATTCTAATTGCTTTACATGAAAATTTCATTTTATGCTCAAGAAAATTTCATTTTATGCTATGCTCATAAAACTCATTTTATGAGTTAGGTGCTCGTACTAGCCTAATATTTCATTTGTGAGATTGATCATGGATCATGGGTAAGTTACTTAAATTTTCCGGTTCTTATTTTCCTCATTTATGAAATAGAGTTAATGAGGGTATCTACCTCATGAAGTTGTTTTGATGATTAAGCCAGATAATGTAAGTGCAAGATCTAGCCCAGTCCTTGCCCACAGTAAGTGCTCAATAAATATTTCTACTTTTGGGCGCCTGGGTGGCTCAGTTGGTTAAGCGACTGCCTTCGGCTCAGGTCATGATCCTGGAGTCCCGGGATCGAGTACCCGCATCGGGCTCCCTGCTCAGCAGGGAGTCTGCTTCTCCCTCTGACCCTCTTCCCTCTCGTGCTCTCTATCTCTCATTCTCTCTCTCAAATAAATAAATAAAATCTTTAAAAAAGAAAAATAAATATTACTACTTTTGTTATTATTATAGAGGGTCATCATCAAAGTAAATCAGGTAGATGCAACTAGCCCTTTTCCTTTCCATGCAGTCTCTTTATGGTAACATTTTTTTTTTAAGTTTGCATGTGATTTTATATCAGGGTAAAACTGTACAAAGTAGAAAAATGAAACATAAAATATCAAGCACTGTAAATCCAACCACCCTAGGGATACCCTGATACATAATCAAGAGTGAGAAAGGTTATAAAAAGCTCCCCCAGAGAGAGTGAGCGAGCACAAGCAGGGGGAACAGCAGAGGGAGAGGGAGAAGCAGGCTCCCCGCCAAGCAGGGAGCCCGATGCGGGGCTCGATCCCAGGACCCTGAGATCATGACCTGAGCCGAAGGCAGACGCTTAACCATCTGAGCCACCCAGGCGCCCCTTTATTTCTGATTTCAGGTTGAATGTCACACATTCTCCTCTTTATTTTAATTAAAGACCATGGACTGTTTGGGCTGACTGTGAGGTGAATATGTTAATCGTGTGGTCAGTGTTTTTTGAGGAAGTCATCTTATAATTGTGTGTGACATAAGAAGAAAAATGAAATCTAAATCTAGTTTTGATACCTAAAAGAAAAATCAGCTGCTATTATAGCTATTGCAGATTTTTGCAAAAGGGAGTCATGCCCTGGAGACAGAAGGTATCTTGTTAAAAGAATATCATGCCCAGAAACTTTGTAAATTCAGATTTTAAGATGATCAACTGTGAACTGCTTTGTTTTTCCTTTTTTTTTAACCCTATAAGTTTGAAGAAATACTAAGTTCTAAGGGTATTACTTATTATGAAGACATTAGCTGAAATGTCACCTGATAATTTTTAAAGAGCTTTAGAATTTTCAAAGAGCATTTTTTCCATTTTACTCTTTTTGTGACTTCCTAAGTGAAGTAGAACATGAGGACTATACACAACGAAGTAAGAATACAAGATGATGTAGGAGTAATTCCTGCCCCAGACCAGGTAGGGATTCCATTAGGGTGAGGAAGGAGTGGAATTGGGGGGGAAATGAGGGAGTTAGAGGTAAGTGAGAGTTCCTAAGGGAGCCTTGGGGCCTGGCTGTCACTGTCTGGGATGGGTCTGAGGTGGGAGGAAGTGATGCAAGCCTCTCCTGGGATCTTCGGGTAGAAGAAAGTGTGTCACGCATGTCAAGTGTAGCCAGGAGACTGTAAACCTTTAAGCCTGTCATTTAGCAAAGCACCAGAACAGAGGATACTGATGCTGACGGAGGTCCCCCAGCAGATTACCTGATGTCAGCCTCCCAGGGGCCCGTGTACACCCGCCTGTTGTGAGGAAAGCTGAGTGTTCCTGAACCTCTGAGAGAGTGCTCATGGCCCTGAAGTGCCTGGGGGCAAGAGGGAGAAGCGTCAGGATTGTGTCTTGGTCCTCACAGGGCATGATGAGATTATGGACTTGAGCAATGAATGCCAGAACTCAATGACAAAGACCAGATGAGCGAGTTCCAATTAATTCTGGGTAAAAGACAGGACCTCTGTATTTAGAAACCCTGTTCCTATTGAAGCCTGATTTGTAGTAAGTCCCCCAGAAAGAACCTAGCTTATTTCTGAGGACAAGGGGGATGGGAGTACTCAATTACTCAAAAGTGTCTGAGTTTCAATCTGGAAATGGCTGAATTACCTTGGATTGGCAAGATTAAGCTTTATACTGCTGACTGCCTTGGGGGGCTCAATAACTATAGTTAAGGAGGTTACATTTTTTAGATTATTGGAAAGTTTATTTTAGATAAAATATCTTTAAAACACATTATTTAAAGGATTTCTATAGTAATGACTCTTAAACACTGAGAAATTATCTCACAGAATTAATGAGTTTTCTAACTTCCAGTAAAATACTGGCACATTATAGTTAGAAGTTATATTTTTACTCATTCAAATTTTGGGACTGTGAATTTCCTGTTACCTTTGTTAGGTCACATATTTCCCTATCTCTCTCTCTCTCTTTTTTTAAGATTTCATTTATTTATTTGATAGACACAGCGAGAGAGGGAACACAAGCAGGGGGAGTGGGAGAGGGAGAAGCGGGCTTCCCGCAGAGCAGGGAGCCGGATGCGGGGCTCGATCCCAGGAGCCCGGGATCACAACCCAAACCGAAGGCAGACTCCCAACGACTGAGCCACCCAGGTGCCCCCATATTTCCCTATCTCATGGAAGGTCTTTTGTGCTTGGAGGGGTTGTAGACAGGACATATTTGTTATCTATCTTCATCTCCATCTTTCTATCTCTGTCTCCATGTCTAGGTATCTCTCCCTCCCTCCTTTCTCTCAAGAGTTCTGGGCGTCTCCAAATTAAATCCATCCCTGGTATTCTCAGTGAATGAACCAATATATTTTGTTTTTTCTTTTAGCTCATCTGCTCTGGTTCCTGTCATTTGCAACTGAAATTCTGGACTAATTAAAGAATCTAGTAAACGGGTGCCTGACAGGCTCAGTCGGTAGAACATGTGGCTCTTGATCTCGGGTTTGTAAGTTCGAGCCCCTCGTTGGGTGTAGAGATTACTTAAAAATAAAGTCTTAACATAAGGAATAGCATGGAGGACATTAGGAGAAGGAAGGGAAACATGAGGGGGTGGGAATCGGAGGGAGAGATGAACCATGAGAGACTATGGACTCTGAGAAACAAACAGGGTTCTAGAGGGGAGGGCGGTGGGGGGATGGGTTAGCCCGGTGATGGGTATTAAGGAGGGCACGTACTGCGTGGAGCACTGGGTGTTATATGCAAACAATGAATCGTGGATCACCACATCAAAAACTAATGATGTATTGTATGGTGACTAACATAACAATAAAATTAAAAAAAAAGTCTTAAAAAAATGACTATTTTAAAAAAATCTAACAAAAACATACAAGTCTTTTATGAATCAAACTACAACACTATGATATATTCTAGAAGAAGACCTGAATAAATGGAGGGATATAGCAAGTGGGCATCCAAGAAGACACTTTTCTATTTGGGAGGGAAACTCTCTTTTGTGTAACATTGGCGGAACCATTGTGAAAAATAAAGGAGGGAAATGCTCCTTCCCATCGTTATCTAGGGAGGGGATGAGTGAGCATATGACCGGGTTCAGCCAACGAATGCCACCCTCCTTGAATCTTGAAGGAGTGATATCAAGATTCAGAAAAGTTTACAAATTACTCATAGGCATGGTGGTCATAAGAATTCAGCATCAGTGGTGTGTGGTGCTGGTGCCAGCATCCACATCCTAACTATGGTGAACACACCATAAGGTGACCCTCGAACGAGTCACACCCTTGGATAATCCCTTCCCTTTGAGTGGCGGTAGAACCTGTGACCAGCTCCTAGCCAATAGAATAATGCAAATGGGAGGAGGTAGTCACTCCCTTGATTTTGTTACATTGAAGAGGTTCTCCTGCTGCCTCGAAGAAGCAGCTGCTGTATGGTGAGAGGGCCACATAGCAAGAAGCTAGGAGGTGGGAGCTGTCCCTTCCAGCAGGAAAACAGAGACCTCAGTCCTACAGCCACAAGGTGCTGAATTCTGCCAACAACCAGGTGATCTTGGACAAGGACCTGGACGCTCAGATGAAATCACAGCCCTGGCCAACACCTTAATCAAAGTCCTGAGCAGAGGAGTCAATTATGCCATGTCTAATCTCCTGACCCAGGGAAAACGTCGGTTAATAAATGTAGGTTGTCTTAGGGTGCTACATTTGTGATAATTTGTTACATAGCAATAGAAATGGGCTAACCACACTCTTCCTATGTTCATTATCTCGCAGCTCTACACTCACTTTTCATTTTTCTCTCGAATACTGCTGGGCTTAAAACCCTGCACACTACATTCCCCAAACTCCCTTATTAGCTGGCTTTCTTTTTTTTTTTTTTAAGATTATTTATTTATTTGAGAGAGAGAGAGAGTGCATGAGCAGGGGGAAGAGCAGAGGGAGAAGGGGAGGGAGAAGCAGACTCCCCGCTGAACAAGGAGCCCGACCTGGGGCTCAATCCCAGGACCCTGGGGTCATGACCTGAGCTGAAAGCAGACGCTTAATCCACTGAGCCAGGCGACCCAGCTGGCTTTCAGTTAGATTTTGCTGATGGAAAATACCGATGGAAAATTTTAAGGCAGTTGGAGAAGTCTTTTTTCCCATCTTTGGAGGAGGTCTCTGACAAGAGCACCACCAGAGAAAAGAACTGAAGTTAACCGTAGAAAGCTCTGGGCTCCAGCAGCATTAGTGAGAGTGTGGGATACCGGTTTCCTGCTCAGCCGTAGTGCAATTTCAATAGTACTGGCAGCAACGGTGGTGTCTCCAGAAACTCGTTGGTGAGTGCAGGCTCAGGGGCTGCAGCTCGAGGGCAGTAGTACCAGACTGATCTGTAACACTCCTCTGCATAGTTACTGCTTCTCCCTTTTTCTCTGGTCTCCTTTCACATTTTGCTCTTCCAGCACTTCTGACACCCATGTAACCAATTCCTTGTATTAAACTCTCTCTGCTTCAATACCCAGAATGGTTTCTGATTTTTAATTTGGAACACTGACGCAAAAACTCTGGTTCTGCATCTTGCTTTCTGGCCTCTCTTGGTTCTTGCTTTACTTCCAGACCTTGGTTTTCCAAAGGTTTGTGAATTCTATAAGATCTCTAATACCATTTCAGTAAATTCCTTTTGTATTTAAATTAGACAGTCTGTTTCTGTTGCTTGCAACCAAATGTCCCAACTGTCACAGAAATTGCAACATTGTAGAGTATAGTAGTTTTCTGTTGCTGCTCTAAAAAAAATCACTATGACTTTATTTTCATTTCTGTATTTTAAAGGTTTTCCTTTTAATTTTTTCAGTAATCTCTACACCCAACATGGGGCTTGAACTTATGATCCTGAGGTCAGAAGTTGCATGCTTTTCCGACTAAGCCAGCCAGGTGCCCCTAAAATTACTACAACTTTAGGGGCTTAAAACAACATAAATTTATTATCTTATATCTCTACAGCTTAGAAGTTCAGCATGGGTGTCAGCTTAGTCATGGGCTAAAATACAGGTGTCAGCGGGGCTGTATTCCTTTTTAAAGGCTCCAGGAGAGACCCCATTTCCTGGCCTTTTCCTGCTTCTAGGGGCCACTGCATTCCTTTGCCCATGGTCGCCTTCCTTCGTCCTCATAGCCAGCAGCACTGCACCTTTCTGACTCCTCTTCCATAATCCTATCTCCCTCTGACTCTACCTTTCTGTGTTCCTCTTTGACTTTTAAGGACGCTTATGGTTACATTTGGCCTACCCAGAGAATCCAGAAAATTCTATCTTAAGGTCAGCTGATTAGCAACCTTCATTCCACCTGCAACTTTAATGGCCCTTTGCCATGTAACATAACATATTAAGAGGCTCCAGGCAGTCCCAGCTTACCGCCCGCAGCTGCACAGAGAACTACACCAACTGACCATGATTGAAGACAATAAGGAAAATAAAAACCATTCCTTAGAAAGAGGAAGAGCAACTCTCATTTTTTCCTTGAAGAATGAAGTTGGTGGACTTATAAAAGCACTGAAAATCTTCCAGGAGAAGCATGTGAACCTGTTACATATTGAGTCCCGAAAATCAAAGAGAAGAAACTCAGAATTTGAGATTTTTGTTGACTGTGATATCAACAGAGAACAATTGAATGACATTTTTCATCTGTTGAAGTCCCATACTAACGTTCTCTCTGTGAATCCACCAGACAATTTTACTGTGAAAGAAGATGGTATGGAAACTGTTCCTTGGTTTCCAAAGAAGATTTCTGACCTGGACCATTGTGCCAACAGAGTTCTGATGTATGGTTCTGAACTGGATGCAGATCATCCTGTAAATATTTTTAATAAATCTTTTCATGAAAATAAAAAAAAAAAAGAGGCTCCAGGCATTAAGACATGGGCTTCTTTTGGGGGACATTAATCTGCCTACCACATAGACCTGTCATTTCCTCCAGAATTAACCTATAAATTTAATGCAACGTTAATTAGAACCTTGATAAGGTGATTCTAAATTTAATGTAGAAGAGATAATGTACAAGAATAACAGAGGTTTTTGAAAACTAGGAATAATGAAGAGTGACTTGCTCTGCCAGACATAAAACAGGTTATAAAGCTAAAATAATGAAAATACTTTGGCATTTGCATCATAGGTGATGGTGTTATGATGGTGTTATGGAAACCAGCAATTCATTGGGTTAAAAGTAAAGCTTTCCTGGGTCATGATCTCAGGGTCCTGGGACTGAGCCCCACGTTGGACTCACTTGTCAGCAGGAAGTCTGCATGTCCCTTTCCCTCCGTGCCCCCAACCCCCATCATGTGCTCACGTGAGTGCTCTCTCTCCCTCTCAGGTAAATCAATAAAGTCTTTAAAAAAAGTAGAGCCCTTCTACATCAAATACAAAATAAAGTCCAGATGAATTAAATATCTAAATATTACTAAACCTTAGGAAGTACTAGAAGTACACACACACACACACACAATCTGAGTGGGGGGGAAATTATTTTGAAAACCCTGGAATCCAAAAAGGAAAATGTAGACATTTGAATATGTGCAAATTTAACATTTTTGTACATTGAAATATACCATAAACCAAGATAAAAGATAAGCGACAGGATGGGAGTATATTTTAAATATATATATCAAAGGTTCAATATCCACTTTGTGTGTGTGTGTGTGTGTAAAAGAAAAACAATCCAGGGGCACCTGGGTGGCTCAGTTGTTAAGCTTCTCACTTCAGCTCAAGTCGTGATCCTTGTTTCCTGGGATCGAGCCCCACATCGGGCTCCCTGCTCCGCGGGAAGCCTGCTTCTCCCTCTCCCACTCCCCCTGCTTGTGTTCTCTCTCTCTTGCTGTGTCTCTCTCTGTCAAATAAATGAATAAACTCTAAAAAAATCCAATTAAAATTGAATACAAGAAATTAATAATTTATTGAAGAGAATTCAATGTGCAATGAACATAAGAACTAATACTTGTTTGAAATCAGAGAAATGTAAATTAAGCAATAACAATCTGTCTCTAATCAGATTAGGAAAAAATTATGTATATCTGGTATTCACTAGAGTGGTGGAAATGGACCCTTATACTCTATTTGGAACAGTATTTTTTTTTTTGGATAGTAAATTTGGAGGGTTTTTTTTTTCTCCTTTTTTTAAGTAGGAGCGTTGAGCCTAATGCAGGCCTTGAACTCCCTTCCCTGAGATCAAGACCTGAGCTGAGACCAAGAGCTGGACACTTAACCAACTGAGCCACACAGGCGCCCCTTTTTATACACTTTGTTGTGGGGGTAGTATTTTTGAAAATTAAAACTATGTCCACATCTATAAATAGAAATGCCCTCATATTTATAACACTATATGTGCAATTATATTTGCTGAGGCACTTTTTTAAAAAGTAGGTGCATAATTATGTTGTTACAGTAAAATATTAAAAACAGCCTAAGTATGGATAAGAGAAGGGTTGAATAAAATATGGTACATGCCCCCTTTGCATAGTTTTAAAAAACGTGGCAGATCTCTATGTTCCGATATGCAAAGATCTCCAAGACATATTGGTAAGTGAAAGAGAAAGTCACAACAAATATATTTAGAATTATCCCATATGTGTAAAACAAAAATCTGTAATAGCTGCATATAAGAAATAATTTATTATAATGCAGAAGAATCTTTTATGTAATAGTGTTTGGAAGAGTACACACCAAATTGATCCTTTCTAAAAAATCTTGTAAGCCTTTGATTCTTTGACTTTTTTTTAAAGGTTTTTATTTTTTTAAAAGATTTCATTTATTGGGCGCCTGGGTGGCTCAGTTGGTTAAGCGACTGCCTTCGGCTCAGGTCATGATCCTGGAGTCCCGGGATCGAGTCCCACATCGGGCTCCCCGCTCAGCGGGGAGTATGCCTCTCCCTCTGACCCTCCCCCCTCTCATGCTCTCTCTCTCTCATTCTGTCTCTCAAATAAATAAATAAATAAAATCTTAAAAAAAAAAGATTTCATTTATTTATTTGAAAGAGAGAAAGAAAGTGAGAGAACAGAGCAGGAGTGGAGGGACAGGCAGAGAGAGAAGGAGAAGCAGGCTCCCCACTGAGCTGGGAGCCCGATGCGGGACTCAATCCCAGAACCCCGGGATCATGGCCTGAGCTGAAGGCAGCGGTTTAACCAACTGAGCCACCCAGGTGCCCCTAAGATTTTTATTTTTAAAGTAATCGCTACACCGGACGAGGGGCTCAGACTCACAACTCCAGGATCAAGAGTCGCATGCTCCACTGACTGAGCAAGGCAGGCACTCCTTTTTGACTTTTTTTTTTTTTTTAAATATTTTATTTATTTATTTGACAGAGAGAGACACAG